>NC_060142.1:187479024-188104024 GCF_021461385.2 Schistocerca piceifrons | reverse complement strand
TTAAATTCCTGTAAATATAGCTTCCATCTGCTTAGTCTGTCGTGAGTGAATTTAGCTGAAAGTAAGAATTGTATCGCTCTGTGGTCTGTGTACACGGTCGTGTGTCTTCCATAAAGAAAGTGCCGAAATCTCGTAAAAGCCCATACAACACATAATGTTTCCAGTTCTGTAACGGAATAATTTCGCTCAGCAGGTGACAGAATGCGGCTTGCAAATGCAATGTTTTTGATTACTGTAGAGCCATCTTCTTCAATTTCCTGAAAAATATGTACGCCTAAAGCGGTGTTAGAACTATCGGTAGCAATGGAAAAATTTCTGGTAAGGTCTGGGTACGATAAAAGTGGTGCATTCAACAGAGCATGTTTCAGGTTCATGAATTCAAAATGTGCTTGCTTATCCCAAGACCAAATACTGTTTTTACCTGTTAATTGGCATAATCTAGGTGTGTCTAAAGCAGAATGATGAATAAATTTACGAAAAAAGTTAATTAATCCCAAAAAACTGCGTAATTGCTTCTTCGTTGTAGGAATAGTAATGTCACGTAGAGCTTGAAGTTTTTCCGGATCAGGTGCAATGCCTTCTGCTGAAATTAGGTGTCCAAGAAATTGTATAGAAGTTTTGCCAAAATGCGATTTACTGAGATTAACTGTGAGTCCTTGTGCACGAAAAGTTTGTAACAGACGTTCAAGAATCATATTGTGTTCAGACCAGTTAGCTTCTGCAATAAGAATGTCGTCTACGTACGTCGTGATTCTGTCTTTAAGTTCTGTCGGAAGTATTGTGTTCAAACCGCGAATAAAAGCTGCAGAAGAGATAGTTAAGCCGAACGGTAATTTGCAAAATTGATAACAGTCGCCAAAACAGAGAAAAGCTGTATACTTTCTGCAATTCAGATGAAGTTGAATTTGCCAAAATCCCGATTTCAAATCTAATGTAGAATAAATAGCAGTGCCGTGAAATTTCTGTAGTAGTTCTTCTAGTGTCTGTGGTCGATCTGTTTCATTAATAATAATGTCATTAATGTGACGCGAATCAAGTACGAGGCGAAGTGAGCCATCTTTTTTCTTAACAATATGTAGCGGGTTTATGTACGGGCTAACTGCTGGTTCTATAATTCCTTGGTCAAGCATATCCCGCAATTCTTTTTTAACCTGCTCTCTATGAATATACGGAATGGGATAATGCTTTGCTTTAAATGTGTCGTGCTGTTTGACTTGAAATTCATACATAAAGCCGGACATAGTACCAGGAATGTTGTCGAAAATTGGAGCTTGCTGTAAAAGAATTTTGCGTAGTTGCGTGCGTTCGTCGTCTGTATTTGCACTGCTTTGTTTAACCTTATCGGAAATCATCTGCATTACGTCGTAGTCAGCTTCGTCTGGAGTATTATAGTTATGTACGTACGTGTCTGTGAACAATGCGGAATTACAGTCTATGTTACGTAACACGGAAATGACCTCTGTACGATTAATTGTTTGTTCTTCCGCAGATAAAGAATGCTGAAATTCTAAAGCCAACTGCACATTTCCATCCTTTAACATTAAATAAGAATTCTGAAAATCAATAACTGCGTCGTGTTGTACCAGAAAATTCGTACCTAAAATAACGTCTGTTGTCAATAAAGGAACAATCCAAAAATTTGAATGAAAAGTATGACCTGCAATACAAAATGATAAATGCGTCTGTAATTTAACGTCTACTCCTTTGCTCGATGCTGCTCCTTTCACTTTCGTTTTGCCTAGTGGTAATGTGGGATAAGTATTCTCTTTGTTACACTCTTTAAAAGTTTCTTCATTTATTACTGACATAGGTGATCCGGCATCGATTACTGCTGAAAATTTCGATGAACCAATTTTAATTGCGATAACAGGATGTGAAATGGTCTTCTGAACAACTGGTCTTTCCTGTAAAAGACTGTCTCGTATGTCGTCAAAAGTAATAGCATTTTCGTGAACATTTTGCGTGTCAAAAGTAGTGCTTGTGTTATTGGAAGATGCGACCTGTACAGTATCTAGTCAGATTCTATCTGACGTGTTATTATTATCAGGATGATGCTGTGGCATTTCTACTATTTGAACAGTTCTATTACTTCTTCCAGACGTGTTACGCTCTGGATGATACCTACTGTCGGGTTCATTCATAAGAATATGTTCTTGCGGATGATTCTGCTGTTGGTATGACCGACTGTTGTTAGATGTACGCTGAAAATTGTCCTCATTATTTCTGCGTCTGTCGTAATAGTCATTCTTATACGGTGCATTGCGATAGGAATTGAAATACTGCGTTTTCTGTACGTAGTTGTTCCTTTGCTGCCGTGCGTTACTATTTGTTGTATCAGGGACTATACGTGCACGCGGCAAAGCATTAAAGCCTGGTTGACCTTGTGCATTCCATTGTTGGTTAGGTATGCTAACCGGCTGACTATCATGCTGTTGTGGTGGAAAACGTCTATTATTACCAAAATGTGCTTCCCGTTGCTGAAAATTTTGAAGATTCTGATAATCAGAATTTTGTCTGTGATTTAAGTTCTGGTAGTTGTCGTTCCTAAAGCGTCTGTTACTTTTCCTATTAAAATTACGTCCCTGATCATAATTACTGTAAGTTTGTTGACCTTGGTTATTATACGAAAAGTTTTTGTTTACAAAAGAATAATCAGATTGCTGCACTTCTAAAAGGTGCAATAGATCCCTGAATGCCGAAATATTTTCTTTTTGTTGACCTGTTAAAAGTGACACTCTTAATGATCATGGTAATTTAGAGATACATAATTGAATGAGTGCAGATTCACTACAGGGTTCACTTAAATACTGGTTTTGTTGCACCATGTGCTCAAAAAATTGCGTCACACTGGGAAAATTTGTGTTCTCATAATTTGGTAAACTAATTAACAGATCTTTAATTCCGCGCTGTGTCGTCTTCGACCAGTACGCTGACAGAAAGGCATTCTGAAATTCATCTACCGAGTAACATTGCCTCGCGATCGGCCTCATACGAGTTGCCGGTTCGCCTTCCAAAAAACTGCAAATAAATTCAAGTTTATGCTTTACGGGCCAAGTCGGTGGAAAAGCAAAGCTAAATTGTTGTATCCAATCCAGTGGGTGAATCTGTGTTCTGTCGTTTTTAAACACTTTAAACTTTCTCACTGACAGAAAATGTTTGTAATCAAAATTATCGTCTCTGCGTAATGGAACAGGTTCAGGATTGTAAGAGAATCTATTGAACTGTGGTTGTTCGGAATCTAAGTCCCGTACTCTCTGTAGATTACCCAAATTATACGCGTTGCGTGAATCTGACAAATGTTCGCAAAGTGGCGTCTGCTGTGATGTGTTATTAACTGAAATACTTTTCATCTCTGTTACTTCTTGCTGTAAACTTGACAATTTTCTATGTAAGGTGTTATTAGACGAATCGATCTCATTAATCGTCTGCTGTAAATTTTGAAATTCAGGTGTTTGGTTAAATGAAACCGGTGCAGTATCGTCTGATTCATTGTCATTAGTACTTTCAATAACATCAATACGACTGGCCAATTCATCATATTTTTCAGTCACTATTTTTGTCTGATCATCGGTTTTAGTGTCAGTGGCATTAATCTGTTTTTGCAACTTACGTGTAGTTTCGTTCAGTTTTTTAACATCAGCTTTGACGACATCGGAATCCAGTGTTAGTTCTAATTGTTCTAGTCTGTCGGTCACTGTTTGAAAATCTGTTGTGTATGTATCTGTTTTTGTTTCAAGGTCAGAAATCTCATCACGTAATTCCGCGTTCAACTGTTTGATGGTATTAATTTTGTCCGATACCGTAGCAATATTGTTGTCTACATATGTTTTTGCCTTCGCAAACATTTTACGTTTGTCTTCCTGTCTCTGTGCTGTAATTGTTTCCATTACTTGTCGTTTTACTTTATTTTGATCCTGTATGAATTTGCGGAAACGCGTATCACTGTTTTGTATGTGAACACTAAGACGTTCGAATTTGAGAGTTCTGTTGGTCGAATTTCGCGTCAATCTTTTCATCCATTGTGCGCGAAAGTTCTGCTGTCATTGTTTTAAACTCGTCGCGTAATTGTGTAGCCTTTTCAGAGCATTGTTTAGCGACTGTACTAATTTCCGCTCTAAGTGTTTCTGTTGTAGCTGTTTGCATTTCCCTTAATTCTTGACCAACAGATCTAATTTCTTCGCTATTTTTCTTTGAACAAGCCTCAATTTCCACGCGTAACTGTACCTTAGTATCATGACACTGCGCGGCAACGGCACTAATTTGTTCACTAAGTTCCCTGGAATTGTTGTCTAATTTTTCATTTAACTGTTCGTTCTGTTGTTTGACCTGTTCACTAAGTTGTTTGAGATTTACATCATTGTTGTCTAATTTTTCATTTAAGTGTTGTTTGAGATTTTCACTCTGTTGTTTGGACTCTTCCTTATTTTGTTTGGAATCGTTATCTAGTTTTTCAATACGTTCATTAATTCGTAGCAACAATGCCATGATTGGATCCTCAGTAACATTACCTACTCTATTATCTGTGCTGTTTAGTGGTGTACCTGGAATTGTCGCGCTTTGTGTGACCATTTGGTCATTCTGCAATTTACAAAAAGGATTATCTTATCAGTCGGACGTACACTGTCACTCACTATTTCGGAATTAAATAAATCCGTCGTACTTTGTGTATCCTGTTCATTTTCATTAGACAAATTTGTCTGTACGTTACTTGAATTTTCCAAACCGGGTGTTTTATGCTGGGCAGCGCTCATTACAATAGTGCGCCCCGCGTCATCAATTGTCGTCAAATCAACAGAAGACACAATCGAGTTCGTTTGTTCATTATTAAGGTCTACATCATTATTAATGGTTGGAACGCACTGATTGTCAGTGAACGCAGGATTGTCATCATTACACTGCGTGTCACAATTACTATCGGTCACGTTGTTTAAATCGGTAAATTCATTCATAATACCTCGCGAAACACTATTCACAGTCTTTCGTGGCATTTTTGCTATAGTCACAATTATTCAAAAAAAGAAATAAGCACAATGCAAAAGCAACACACAAATACAACAGAGCAACGAATTGCCGATGATCTGAGGAAAGAAAGTCACAAATTAGTAAAAGCGTTGCGCCAAATTGTAATTATATTTAAGCAAATAAGAGCAGATATCTGGCTACGTTTCAGAAGATTCTCAACGAAATAAGATCCTGGACCGGGTGTCGCCAAGTGTAACCTCCCCACAAAAATGAAAGATAATGCTCAAATGTAAATGGACATAGAGCTAAGTGTAACCTCCCTGCAAGAAATTTAAAAGTAAATATTTTTAAATTCTAATGGACATTGTGCTAAGTGTAAGCTCCCCAGAGAAATTTTGAAACACAATAATTGAATGTTAACCAGAATAGAACCTAATGTAACCTCCCAGGAAATAAATTTAATGACAATGACAATTAAATAAGAATTAGCAATCTGACCCAAGTATAAGTTCCTCACAAAAAAAATGAAAGTCAGTTCAGTGATAATAAAATCTCAGTGACAATGAAAACACAAATAGACCGAAATGTCGATCTTAGGCCCTGTTCACTAATTAAACTGTAATTCTTACCTTAGTAAAAGTGCATCTGCTCTTATTTTTCGCCATAGCTTGGAGGAAATTCATTGCAAAAATTTTGAATTTTAGGGAAACTTTTCTTTAAGGAATAGCAAGGGAAATATTTCTTTCATTAAAGGATTCTTTGTTGAAAAATTGGTTTGAAAACAAAATTATTATTGGGGCGATTCTTGGACAAATTAGTTACAGTTAATTTACATCATTAGCTGAGCGCAATGCTGCTTCATTACCTTATTTAAAAATAATATACCTCGTCCTGAATCTTGACCAGAGTGCCATGTCGACGCCCGCCGACTCCTCACTCGCAACTGAACTCTCTCGCAACTCGATCGCAACTGCCACAGAACTCTCGCGCGGTCAAGCGCAGACTAGGAATGACAAATAGCTCTCTGGTCAGAGACTCTGCAATGCCTCGCCATCGCCGCCACACAACATACGTGTTTCAAGCTGCCAAAATAATCAGTTAAATTTTTCTGAAAATATTTTAAAGTTTCCCAATGGGGATTTATGTACTGTAATAATTAGTTTTCTGGTAGCAGTAATTCACAAGCACAGGCTTACAAATGTTGATCTAAGGAAAAACTACTGGTTTCAATAGATTTGAATCTTAACTACAGCTGCCTTGGGTCTGTATGGTTTGACCTAAATGACCTCAGTTTGTCTTTTAAAAAAGATTCCTTTCCGTGGCTATCATCAGTGTAATAGACACACCGTCTTCAAAACCTCCCTATTTGGTGACATGCTCATAGCGACAGGCCCTGTTTGTTGACATGAGATCTAAAATACGTCTTTTGCACGTGAGCTGTCGGATAAGTTGTTCGAGGAAGCTATCGTGTGACAGTAAACTTCAAGAGAAGATGACAAATACGATGCATCAGAATTCATCAGTGCTGTTCGGCTGGTATCGCGGGAACAATTCATCAGTTAAATACACCGAAAAACTCTCCATTTGAACTGTGCAGTCATCACAAAGAGAAATGAGCCAGTATTATTACGCTTATGATCCTATACTGCAGCAAACATCCCATTTCATTTCAGTTTCTCAGTGACATTAAATTGCGAGAGGGCTTGTCATTACTGTTATTAAAACAGATGGTAGGATTTCCGTTTGTCATTGCTTCGGGCATGAAATGCATGTAATCCCAGGCAGAATACAGATGCATACTCGTAACAAGGCCGCTGTTCCATATGTCTGTTGCATTTTTTTAAAAAAAGTTGATTTTCCTACATGTACGCTAAAGGTTTTTCATAATATCCGATTTCTCTCTTTTGCAAGCCACTGACGCTTTTTTCTTAAATATTTGGCTCTCTACACAGTACAGTTCATCATTATTGATAATATTGTGCTTTGGAATAACTGAAGTTATTGATTTTTTCTGCAAACAGAGGAGCACAGAGTGAATGTATTCAAAGAAATGCATGACAAAACAACCAAAAGCTGTTGCTGTGAATATTTCTTTACATTCTACTAGTTTCGGTCAAGCGCCCATCTTCGCGTACATACGCATAAAACGTATAAGAACTATTACATGGCAAAAAAGTACGGATGAACCACTGTTGGTGCTGTGTCATTAACTCCAAAGACTGTTTTGATTCAGCCTCCACGCTAACCTGCTTCGAGCAAGCCAGACGAAATGCTACGCCATCACTTACGTCTTAGTCCGAGCAGTGATGGCAATGAATGTATACCACAGATACCTGGGGTAAACATTACTACAAAATTGAAAATTTCAACCACATATAGAGGAAGATTGCAACGCCAGACACAGGGCCTGAATAAAGAAGGAGCTGTTACGCCAAGGAATCTAAGAAATGCGTCAGTATGATGATAATGCGTAGCACACGAGTGCAGGAGAAAAAAATTGTTCAACCCATCACAAGTAATGTTACGTTCTAGTTTGCCATTAGGGCCAGTCACAAAACGGTAGCAATTAGCTGGGAAATACTACAGTAGTGTATTCAAACCCACGTTGCGTGTTCACTACGTTTAATCGCAATGGTCATCAGTTAGAAATATTTTTTCCATAATGTCACTGCCTCGCTATATTCATGACTTATCATAATGAGTTCTTCTTAGACTCCGGTAAATTAAACTAATGGGGGGCCAAAGCTTGTTGTCGCCAAAAATTTTCACTTCTTGCTGAGTTTTCGGAAGCTATGGAAACTCACAGAACAGTGAATTTCTGAATTTGCTGCTCCAAAGATACTACGTAGGTAATTTATTATAGCCAAACGTGTTTTTGATTAACTTTCGTAAAAATCAATAAATATGTTCGTTTAACTTGAACTGTTCACTTCTTGTCTTTGGTTAAAATGGCAGTTTACAGAAAATCAATTCCCAAGAGATAGTTATTAACACTTTGAATCGGAACAGTAAAAAAAAACAAAAAAATTTAAATTTTTCTACAAAATTGACCTTCATCATTATACATTGAAGAGCCAGACAAAGTGCCTAATATCGTGTAGGGCCCCCGTGACCTCGCAGACGTGGCATGGACTCAACTAATGTCTGAAGTAGTGCTAGATGGAAATGACATCATGAACCCTGCAAGGCTGTCCGCAAATCCGTAAGAGGGGGTGGAGATCTCTTCTAAATAGCACATTGCAAGGAATCCCAGATATGCTCAATAATGTTAATGTCAGGGGAATTTGGCGGCCAGCAGAAGTGTTTAACCCTTTAGTGAGCAGTGGGAACTATAGTTCCCACTTATTTGTTTTTATTGTAAGTTCAGTGGTAACCCGTGTTCCCACTTCTAACTTGTGCTGTCAGCTCTGTTAGAGGATGCTAACTACACGTAAATTATCTTCTGGTAAACCTTGCGGGATGTAAGGTCGTGGTCCATGAAGCTCTTCAGCTCCTAACGTTTCGTCCAGTGCTTCGCTGGACATCTTCAGAGGGGTGTTTCTCCTCCGGTGAGTCTTGCCGGCAAGACTCACCGGAGGAGAAACACCCCTCTGAAGATGTCCAGCGAAGCACTGGACGAAACGTTAGGAGCTGAAGAGTTTCATGGACCACGACCTTACATCCCGCAAGGTTTACCAGAAGATATGTCATCCGGTCGTGAAATCCTTCATACTACATGTAAATTGTCAACGGGTGTGCGAAAGCGGTTGTATTTCTACCTTGTTAGTCAATCAATGCAGAAGCGCAATTTCCGCGTGAAAACGAGCCACTGTTTCGATCGCCACAGCGTTTTTTGTTCAGTGTGCTTTCCTTTTGCGTGTGAAGTGACTTGTGTCGTATTTATCTACTTCTACATTTGTGAGGGAGATAGTATTCGTGTATATTTGCTGGATTTGACTGAAAATTACGTAAATATTACAACGTAAGTTAGTGGGAATTATTTTTCCCACTGAACTTGGGTGAAGTGCAATGCATATGGCTGCGTAATTGGCATCGTAGTCATTGTTTGTTTCTTATTGTTTAGAATGCCTGGACTGATGGCAGAAGATGTTTTCAGAATTTTGTATGCTTTACCAGAAGATGTAGAAGATTCAGATATCGATGCTGACTCTGATGATGATTTTGAGTCACCAAATACTTCACAGATATGCTGAAAACAAATTCTAGACTTAGCAGGGGAGAATTCGAATTTTCTGTCAGGTCATGTGTTGCTGCAGTGATGTGGCAGGATACCAAACCTGTTTGTATACTATCAAATTACCACAATCCAAACACATTACAACTGTTTTGAGAAGAAAAAAAGATGGAAGCAGAAGTGAAGTAAGTATTCTGCCCATTGGCTGTGGCAGAGTATAATAAAATAATGAGAGGAGTGGATAGATTTGATCACCTGCGTGAACGGTATGCTGTAGGCTATCGTTCATGGAAGTGGTGGCACAGACTGTTTTTCTTTCTTGTAGATTTGGCAGCTGTCAATTCCTACAATATGTGGAAGCTACAGAAGACAGAAGCAGACCAGGTAACATTTAGATTGCACTTGGCGAGGCAGCTTATCTCTGGAATCTCAGGTCATAAGCGAAGAGGAAGGCCTGTTCATTTTCAAACACCAGAAAGGGGGCAGGTCTGGAGTGCCAGATGAAGTTCGTCTGGAGAAAGTTGGAACTCATTTGCCTACAAAAGCTACAACAAACACAAGATGCAGCCAATGTAGCACCAAGAACAAAGAAACGAAGAAAACTAATGTGCAGCAACTGTCGGGTACCTTTGTGTGTAGCACCATGCTTCTGTAAGTTCCATAGTACATCACCTTAGTGAACTCTAAGGACAATATGAACAAATACTAATATAAATGTAATGTTTAACATGCTTTTTGTACTAAAAAAAAGGATATACATTTTTGTAAAAAAAATTAGCAAGAGAAGTTACTCCAGAGTTCGGTGGCAACAATAGTTCCCACTAATTTTTTTATACTTTTAGGCTAAACTCTCACTTTTAAGATTTAAACTATTTTATGAATGGTTCCTTAGCCCAATAAAGTGTTCATAAATAGTCTACAACTTGTGGAATTAATTTGGTCACTAAAGGGTTAAACTCAGAAAAGTGTTCCTGGAGCCACTCTGTAGCAATTTTGGACGTATGGGGTGTCGCTTTGTCCTGCTGGAATTGGGTCCCATATCACTCCATCTGAACATAGCCCTCACCCTTACAGAACCTCCACCAGCTAAGAGTCCCCTGCTGACATGCAGGACCCATGGATTCATGAGATTGTCTTTGTAACCGTATACGTCTATCCGCTAGATACAATTTGAAAAAAGACTCGTCCGACCAGGCAACATGCTCCCAGTCATCAACAGTTCAGTGTCGATGTTGACGAGGCGTAAAGCTTTGTCATGCAGTCTTCAAGGGTTCAAGGGTACACGAATGGGCCTTCGGCTCCGAAAGCCCATATCGATGTTGTTTCGTTGAATGAGTCGCACGCTGACACTTTTGATGGCCTAGCAATGAAATCTGAAGGAATTCGCGGACGGTTTGCACTTCTGTCAAGTTAAACGATTTTCTTCAGTCGTCATTGGTCCCTTCTTGCAGGATATTTTTCCAGCCCCAGCGATGTCGGAGATTTGGTGTTTTACCGGATTCGTGGAATTCACGTTACACTCATCAAATTGTCGGACGGGAAAATCCCCACTTCATCGCTACCTTGGAGATGCTGTGTCCCATCCCTAGCCGGCCGAAGTGGCCGAGCGGTTAAAGGCGCTACAGTCTGGAACCGCACGACCGCGACGGTCGCAGGTTCGAATCCTGCCTCGGGCATGGATGTGTGTGATGTCCTTAGGTTAGTTAGGTTTCAGTAGTTCTAAGTTCTAGGGGACTTATGACCACAGCAGTTGAGTCCCATAGTGCTCAGAGCCATTTGAACCATTTTTTGTCCCATCCCTCGTGCGCCGACTACAACACTTAATTCTTGATAATCTGCCATTGTATACCAGTTTCTTTGGTGCTTCAGTGTACTAAGCAAAAAATACGATATGATTTAAAATTTTTTTAAAAATGTTCGTGCCGTGCGCCCGCGTTTGTTTTCGCATAATTCCCGTGGATTTGGAATCCCTCTAGCTGCAAGTGGGCATGGAGCGCTACTGTCGCCAGTAGAGGGCAGGTCGGAGGAGAAGGCAGTTAAGGGCTGCGGCGACCTGGAGGAAAGGAGAGTGTGACACGGGCGGCGGAGACGAGTGAGGCGGCGTGTTATTGTGGCCAAGCGTCGGTCGTGGCCCTTTGGCAAGAGTGGTGCCTTTGCTCACTGCGGGTTTGGCGCAGCCGGGTGTTGGTCGCAGCCGTGAACACTGCTCGTTAAAGGCTACTTCTGTAGGACACATAACATTCGGCGTGTCTTCTGCTATAGAAGTTGCAAGCAGTTTGTGTCCGTTTTGGTGCTAGGCTGGAGTCCGGTCTGACCTTTGCAAGTGCTGGGCGCAGTGGCGTCTGCTGGATGATACCTGTGGGTTTCCGACTACGAGTAATCTTCGTTACATCCTTCTTTCGTCACTCTCTAAGCAACCGTTTTTCAATGGGCGCTGAGCATCCGATTAGTCCGCACGTCACTTGGTGTCGCGTGGTGGCTATTTTGACCCCGTATCCTGGTTGCCCGTTGTTATACAGGATGGTCCATTGATCGTGACCGGGCCAAATATCTCACGAAATAAGCGTCACACGAAGAAACTACAAAGAACGAAACTTGTCTAGCTTGAAGGGGGAAACCAGATGGCGCTATGGTTGGCCCGCTAGATGGCGCTGCCATACGTCAAAAGGGTATCAAATGGTTTTTTAATAGGAACCCCTATTTTTTATTACACATTCGTGTAGTACGTAAAGAAATATGAATGTTTTAGTTGGACCACTTCTTTCGCTTTGTGATAGATGGCGCTGTAATAGTCACAAACATATGGCTCACTATTTTAGACGAACAGTTGGTAACAGGTACGTTTTTTAAATTAAAACACAGAACGCAGGTACGTTTGAACATTTTATTTCGGTTGTTCCAGTGTGATACATGTACCTTTGTGAACTTATCATTTATGAGAACGTATGCTGTTAGAGCGTGATTACCTGTAAATACCACATTAATGCAATAAATGCTCAAAATGATGTCCGTAAACCTCAATGCAGTTGGCAATACGTGTAACGACATTCCTCTCAACAGCGAGTAGTTCGCCTTCCGTAATGTTCGCACATCCATTGACAATGCGCTGACGTATGTTGTCAGGCGTTGTCGGTGGATCACGGTAGCAAATATCCTTCAACGTTCCCCACAGAAGGAAATCCGGGAACGTCAGATCCGGTGAACCTGCTTCGACGACCAATCCACCTGTCATGAAATATGCTATTCAATACCGCTTCAACCGCACGCGAACTATGTGCCGGACATCCATCATGTTGCAAGTACATCGCCATTCTGTCACGCAGTGAAACATCTTGTATTATCATCGGTAGAACATTACGTAGGAAATCAGCATACATTGCACCATTTAGATCGCCATCGATAAAAAGGGGGCCAATTATCCTTCCTCTTATAATGCCGCACCATACATTAACCCGCCAAGGTCGCTGATGTTCCACTTGTCGCAGCCATCGTGGATTTTCCGTTGCCCAGTAGTGGATATTATGCCGGTTTTTGTTACCGCTGTTGGTGAATGAGGCTCCGTCGGTAAATAGAACGCGTGCAAAAAATCTGTCATCGTCCCGTAATTTCTCTTGTGCCCAGTGGCAGAACTGTACACGACGTTCAAAGTCCTCACCATGCAATTCCTGGTGCATAGAAATATGGTACGGGTGCAATCGATGTTGATGTAGCATTCTCAACACCTACGTTTTTGAGATTTCCAATTCTCGCGCAATTGGTCTGCTACTGATGTGCGGATTAGCAGCGACAGCAGCTAAAACACCTACTTGGGCATCATCATTTGTTGCAGGGCGTGGTTGACGTTTCACTTGTGGCTGAACACTTCCTGTTTCCTTAAATAACGTAACTATCCGACGAGCGGTCCGGACACTAGGAAGATGTCGCCCAGGATACCGAGCAGCATTGGGTATTTTGATCACAATAGCCATACATCATCACGATATCGACCTTTTCTGCAATTGGTAAACGGTCCTTTTTAACACGCATAATGTGTCACGAAGCAAATACTGTCCGCACTGGCGGAATGTCACGTGATACCACGTACTTATACATTTGTGACTATTACAGCGCCATCTATCACAAAGCGAAAAAAGTGGTCCAACTAAAACATTCATATTTCTTTACGTACAACACGAATATGTAATAAAAAATGGGGGTTCCTATTTAAAAATACGCAGTTGATATCCGTTTGACTTATGGCAGTGCCATTTAGCGGGCCAACCATAGCGCCAACTGGGTTCCCCCTTCAAGCTAGATGAGTTTCGTTCTTTGTAGATTTTTCGTTTGATGCTTATTTCGTGAGATATTTGGCCCCATCACTATCAATGGACCACCCTGAATATATGCAAATGTGCTATTTATGAAGGTTTTGTCTGGAACTATTTGAGTGCATTTCTGTCAATGTTTGTGGGCTTGTGGCTGTCACTATTTCAATGCACGCACTCTCATCTAATACTTTCCCCTCTTTGGGGAAGTGTGTGGGGCCGGCCGCGGTGGTCTAGCGGTTCTAGGCGCTCAGTCCGGTGTGTGTGATGTCCTTAGGTTAGTTAGGTTTAAGTAGTTCTAAGTTCTAGGGGACTGATGACCACAGATGTTAAGTCCCATAGTGCTCAGAGCCATTTTTTTAAGTGTGTGGGGGAGTTTGTATCCTTTCGGCTTTTACTCCACTGTGTACTTGTGTGTGTGGTTATTTCTGTAATTTTTCGGTGTCTGCGTGATGTGATGATTGTTCTGTGTGTGTCTGGTACTTGCCTAAGGTTGGCGAGATGATTGATAACATGGGGGAGGGAGGAGGATTTGAACTGGATACTGGGACTTTCTCTTCAACTTAGTCATCCAACATCGTCATTGGGCGTTTGTGCTTATCGCAGGACATGTCTTACCGACCTAGGGAGTGGGTCGCTAGTCCAAACTGATTTTAGAATCTAAGGGTGTGGAATGCAGATGTAATTCCTCTGATTTACGAATTGTGCTCTATAGTCAGAGAAAGTTGTTTGATCTATCTACATTATTTCTGAGGTATGTCTGCAGTTACCTATTTGCTAATATCACGAGCTCGAGCTGTTTAGTAATGTGTTTGCATCTAAAAAAAAAGAAACTGAAGGAAAATTTTATACCTCATTAGTCAAGTCAAAGCTTTCTGCATAACGTTCGTACTTTTCTGTATTTGTAGTATTCTTAATTTTTAATAAATAATTAATGAGTTGTCTCTGTGTTACAAGATAGGTGATTGTATCTCTTGTTAACTGTGTTATAAGTAAAGATGCCTGTGTACCATGGTAGAAATTTTTAATGAACGTTTCTAGTACTGTGGTAGCGGCAACCGCCATCCTTTTTTAGTAGAGAAGAAGGAATTATTGCTACTGGCGTTGCCTCTGCCACCGCCTCTATCATCATAAATTTGAACCACATTTGTCAGTCATGTTGGCTACTTCGAAGGGAATGGCATTTTAATAACTACTGGTAATAGCCGATGGTTGATATTTGTGACATATTCATTTGATCAAATATTTTGCTGTTTGTAATGTAAAAGTATTTTTACTTCATTTAATGTTCTTCACTAAAGGGAAGTGATTTTACACTGTTGCCATTTTGAGGTGCTTGCTATTAGTTGTGTTATTGAAATTTAGTCTTTTCAGTCGTGGAGGCAATTTGTTAATGTTATTCTTGGATTTATGCTTTTTTAAAATAAATTCCTTTTTTTTAGAAACATTAATAAATTCGTTATAGCTCAGTTCCTTTTCACTCAGCACCAGCTCCCTACCGCGTTTCAATGTTATCCTTTATTATCAACGAATACAAGACGAAATTTGCGAAATGTAACTAAATTGTTTTAAAGTTGTGATTTTACTTTGGATCCGCTGGGACACACAGTTTTCAACCACCCATTATTTCAAGAGACATATTTGATAGGAATTACGCATTTTACCTAGACAGAAATCCACATCTCGGAACTTCCATGAACTCATAATGCCTAAATAACAAGCAACAATGGGACTACAATTCCATAAAACTTCCTGGCAGATTAAAACTGCGTGCCCGACCGAGACTCGAAATCGGGACCTTTGCCTTTCGCGGGCAAGTGCTCTACCAACTGAGCTACCGAAGCACGACTCACGCCCGGTACTCACAGCTTTACTTCTGCCAGTACCTCGTCTCCTACCTTCCGTTGGTAGAGCACTTGCCCGCGAAAGGCAAAGGTCCCGAGTTCGAGTCTCGGTCGGGCACACAGTTTTAATCTGCCAGGAAGTTTGATATCAGCGCACACTCCGCTGCAGAGTGAAAATCTCATTCTGGAAACATCCCCCAGGCTGTGGCTAAGCCATGTCTCCGCAATATCCTTTCTTTCAGGAGTGCTAGTTCTGCAAGGTTCGCAGGAAAGCTTCTGTAAAGTTTGGAAGGTAGGAGACGAGGTACTGGCAGAAGTAAAGCTGTGAGTACCGGGCGTGAGTCGTGCTTCGGTAGCTCAGTTAGTAGAGCACTTGCCCGCGAAAGGCAAAGGTCCCGAGTTCGAGTCTCGGTCGGGCACACAGTTTTAATCTGCCAGGAAGTTTAATATCAACGCACACTCCGCTGCAGAGTGAAAATCTCATTCTGGTACAATTCAATAAATTTATTCAGAAGTATTTATATCAGAAGTACATACTGCTCCAATGGTTTCATTTCAAAACCACTCATACCAAACTCAAAATTTAGGTTACAGTAACGTTAGATATACACTGAAGCGCCAAAGAAACTAGTATGGATATGCGTATTCAAATACATCAACAAGTGTCAACGTGCGAACCACTCAAAGAAACATCATCGAAATGGGCTTTCGGAACCGAGGGCTGACTAGCGTACCCTTAATGTCTACACGACACAAAGCTATACGCCTCGTTTGGGCCCGTCAACACCGACAATGGACTGCTGATGACTGGAAACATGTTACCTGCTCAGACGGGTCTCGTCTCAAATTGTATCGAGCGGATGGACTTGAACGGATATGGAGACAGCCTCATGAATCCATGGCTACAGCGCATCAGCAATGGACTGTTCAAGCTGGTGGAGGATCTGCAATGCTGTGGGGCGTGTGCAGTTGGAGTGATATGGGGCCCCTGATACGTCTAGATACGACTCTGACAGTGACAAGTACGTAAACCTCCTGTCGGATCACCTGCACCAATTCATAGCCATTGTGCATTCCGACGGACCTGGAAAATTCCAGCACAACAATGCGAGACCCCACACGTCCAGAATTGCTACAGAGTAGCCCCAGGAACACTCTTCTGAGTTAAATCACTTCCACTGGCCACCAAACTCCCCAGACATTAACATTACTGAGCATATTTGGTATACCTTGCAACGTGCTGTGCAGAGGAGATCTCCACCACCTCGTACTCTTACGGATTTGTGGACAGCCCTGCGGGATTCATGATCTCAGTTCCCTCCAGCACTACTTCAGACATTAATAGAGTCCATGCCACATCGTGTTGCGGCACCTCGGCGTGCTCGCACGGGTCCTACACGATACATACAGGTGTACCAGTTTCTTTGGCTCTTCAGTGTACTTATCCCATTGTCAATGACTTGCTGTATATGATCAGTAAAAAAGAAAAGCCATATGTCACAATCTCACACAATCACGTAGTACAATATGCGTGCCGACTGTTGCTTTGCATGCTGTAAGTGACTGCTACAATGCGCTGTATTCGTAGAAGTATTTCAGTGTCACTTGATGTCTCTGTCTTAGAATAGCATCGGTGGTTTCATGGAAAGGCGCTGTAACTCGAAAGAATATATTTGCAAAATGTGTCTTGGGTTCAGGCAGAAAACTGCTACTCCAACATTTTTCCTCATAAATTTATGATTTTTCCAACGCGTATTTCACTCGTCGTACACAGTAAAAATCTTGTGCCTTAGCTTCATTACGTCCTTCACAACTGATCACACACAATGTGCAACACAGCTTCCTGTTGCAATGAAATACTACAGGGTGTTACAAAAAGATACGGCCAAACTTTCAGGAAACATTCCTCACACACAAATAAAGAAAAGATGTTATGTGGACATGTGTCCGGAAACGCTTAATTTACATGTTAGAGCTCATTTTAGTTTCGTCAGTATGTACTTCACTTCCTCGATTCACCGCCAGTTGGCCCAGTTGAAGGAAGGTAATGTTGACTTCGGCGCTTGTGTTGACATGCGACTCATTGCTCTACAGTACTAGCATCGAGCACATCAGTACATAGCATCAACAGGTTAGTGTTCATCACGAACGTGGTTTTGCAGTCAGTGCAATGTTTACAAATGCGGAGTTGGCAGATGCCCATTTGATGTATGGATTAGCACGGGGCAATAGCCGTGGCGCGGTACGTTTTTATCGAGACAGATTTCCAGAACGAAGGTGTCCCGACAGGAAGACGTTCGAAACAATTGATCGGCGTCTTAGGGAGCACGGAACATTCCAGCCTATGACTCGCTACTGAGGAAGATCTAGAACGACGAGGACACTTGCAATGGACGAGACAATTCTTCGTGCAGTTGACGATAACCCTAATGTCAGTGTCAGAGAAGTTGCTGCTGTACAAGGTAACGTTGACCACATCACTGTATGGAGAGTGCTGCGGGAGAACCAGTTGTTTCCGTACCATGTACAGTGTGCGCAGGCACTATGAGCAGCTGATTGGCCTCCACGGGTACACTTCTGCGAATGGTTCATCCAACAATGTGTCAATCATCATTTCAGTGCAAATGTTCTCTTTATGGATGAGGCTTCATTCCAACGTGATCAAATTGTAAACTTTCACAATCAACATGTGTGGGCTGACGAGAATCCGCACGCAATTGTGCAAACACGTCATCAACACAGATTTTCTGTGAACGTTTGGGCAGGCATTGTTGGTGATGTCTTGATTGGGCCCCATGTTCTTCCACCTACGCTCAATGGAGCACTTAATCTTGATTTCATACGGAATACTCTACCTGTGCTGCTGGAACACGTGCCTTTACAAGTACGACACAACATGTGGTTCATGCTCGACGGTGCTCCTGTACATTTCAGTGGAAGTGTTCGTACGCTTCTCAACAACAGATTCGGTGACCAATGGATTGGTAGAGGCGGACCAATTCCATGGCCTCCACGCTCTCCTGACGTCAACCTTCTTGACTTTCATTTATGGGGGCATTTGAAAGCTCTTGTCTACGCAACCCCGGTACCAAATGTAGAGACTCTTCGTGCTCGTATTGTGGACGGCTGTGATACAATACGCCATTCTCCAGGGCTGCATCAGCGCGTCAGGGATTCCATGCGACGGAGGGTGGATGCATGTATCCTCGCTAACGGAGGACATTTTGAACATTTCCTGTAACAAAGTGTTTGAAGTCACGCTGGTACGTTCTTTTTCTGTGTGTTTCCATTCCATGATTAATGTGATTTGAAGAGAAGTAATAAAATGAGTTCTAACGTGGAAAGTAAGCGTTCCCGGACACATGTCCACATAACATATTTTCTTTCTTTGTGTGTGAGGAATGTTTCCTGAAAGTTTGGCCGTACCTTTTTGTAACACCCTGTATATTTTCGGTACTGTTAACATGTTGGCAGAACGAAATTTTCACCCTGCAGCAGAGTGTGCGCTGATATGAAACTTCTGGGCAGATCAAAACTGTTCGCCGAACCGGGACACGAACTCGGGACCATTGCCTTTCGCGGGCAAGTGCTCCACAGCATTTTGGCAGATAGAACACACTTTACAGTTCGGCAGACGGACATACACTAATGATTTACACTCTCACAGCATAGAGAACATACTTTCAGAATGAAACATTTCTTTGTTCTTTAACAATGTAGAATAATTAAATACCAGTGAAGCAAAAGACGCCGGCCGCTGTGGCCGAGCGGTTCTAGACGCTTAAGTCCGGAACCGCGCTGCTGCTGCAACCGCAGGTTCGAATCCTGCCTCGGGCATGTATGTGTGTGATGTCCTTAGGTTAGTTAGGTTTAAGTAGTTCTAAGTCTAGGGGACTGATGGCCTCAGATGTTAAGTTCCATAGTGATTAGAGTCATTTTGAAGCAGACAAGTGCAACGGCGTGTTCTCCCGTGGGCTGGTCGTCAGTTGATAGGTTTTGCGCGACCGAGTCCAATTAGACACATTGAAGGAATTGCTTTAAAATAATACAGGCTGAAATAACGCCACTAAGCCAATGGCCTTCGCTCGTTGAGGACACTGGTTCCCGTCAGATCACCGAAATTAGCAACACTGGGGTGGCCGGTTTTTGTATGGGTGAACTGCTCGAGTGCGCCACGCGCTGTTGGCAGCTTACCCTTTGCCATTTCGGTAAGAAAGAGGGTGGTGGCGTAAAGTTTCTGGTAATCAGATATTGCGCCAATGGATAAAATTTAGCAGGCCGTTGTGGCCGAGCGGTTCTAGGCGCTTCAGTCTGGAACAGCGCTGCTGCTACGGTCGCAGGTTCGAGTCCTGCCTCGGGCATGGATGTGTGTGATGTCCTTAGGTTAATTAGGTTAAGTAGTTCTAAGTCTAAGGGACTGATAACCTCCGATGTTGGCCCATAATGCTTAGAGCCATTTGAACCATTTTTGGATTAAATTTCAAAATTCTCCACAGTCTCATGGATTAAGGGAATGCGACAGTATTGATGGTGGTCCGTCCGTTCATCGGATGGGGAAGTTAAGCTCGGCGGGCTCCCTTGTTGCTGTACAAGAGGAGTAGGCTATGTGCCGACACTGTGTTTCGTCCTCTCCCTTCTCTCATCGTTGAACGACGCAAACAAGACGCCGCACTTCACACACACTCATTATCGTAGTCCACACGTATCTCACACATTAGCTAACACATGACTGCCACAGTTCGCGAAGAGAAGGTGACAGCACGCGTGGGAAATAGGACGTACCTTTCCAATTAGGTGGCTGAATCTTCCCCTCTTTGTCTCCCAGTCTACAATGCCGTACGATTTTGTTTTGCGGAACATCACTGAGCTCCTCAACAACTTGGTGCGCCAAGAAATTTAGTACTCTCCACTACGAAACACTGTGCTACTTTTTTAGAGCATAAATGAATTTACTTGATGTAGTTACATTTTGATTCAGTGCACTTCGACCTGTTACTTTGCAGTGAATTAAATGCATTCTTAAATTGTTATTCAGAAAGGAAGGTTCGTAAAATACCCATCTTGGACTACAGATGTCCTTCATTGGACTCAGCGATTTTCCAGCCAAAAATTTCGCTTGATGTGGCGCTAAAGCGGGTGCATACAGCCGGTGTTCCATCAGCTCTCGCTTAGAATATCTAATTTTTCATGTTGTTGAAGCACCTTTGTGGACAATTGTATTACTCTGACTTTTTTTCAGCTCTTGCAATACAATTCTTTTCTCGCGCAGTTTTCGCACCAAGCAGATACAAATGGTTGATAATGGCTCTGAGCATTATGGGACTTGACTTCTGAGGTCATCAGTCCCCTAGAACTTAGAACTACTTAAGCCTAACTAACCTAAGGTCATGACACACATCCATGCTCGAGGCAGGATTCGAACCTGCGGCCGTAGCGGTCGCGCAGTTCAACACTGTAGCTCCTAGAACCGCTCGGCCACTCCGCCCGGCCGCTGATACAGAACATGCAAAATTCGTCATTTGTATATAGCACTCCACATTTTATGAGATGCTGAAAGGGACTAACTCTTTTGCAGCCCTGAATACAGTAGCCATTACTTTCTCAGCAGATTAAGCTGTCTTCTTTAGGTCGAAGACACTGATTGCTTTGACAGTTGATTCATTTATGGCGGGGTTATTTTAAAAAGATTGCGGATTACTGCAATTCCGTTAACTTATAGTTCTTCTCTCCGCCTCCGCAGCTCAGTGGTCAACGAGTCTGGCTGCTATCCAGAGGACCCGGATTCGATTCCCTGTATTACTCGTACTAAGGATTTTTCGTCGGTGGGACGACTGGTGCAATTCAATTACCGCCGTGATGCCAACTGAGGAGCTTCTTGGGTCAGAAGTAGCTACTCCAAGCTCAAGAAAGCCTACAACGGCAATGAGAGCGGCGTTCCGACCTCAGGCTACTACATACCGCGTTCAGTGACGCCACTGGCAGAGGATGACACGGCTGTCGGTCCCGATTGTCCACCTACGGCCAGCTATTTCACGAACCTTCAATCGTCAGTCGTACAATACCGTCTTGTGCATTTCACTGCAGGGAATTTCTTAACCACCGAATTTACATAACACACATTTCATACGGTTCACCATCTTTCGAGAAGGCTACTTTTTGTGACAAACCATCGAAAGCACTCAAATTTTATGATGAAATAATATTCATTTTATCGATTACAACGGATTTATTTTCAAAAATCTGCAGGTCATTTACATATGACAACAATTATAAACATCAGACAGAAATACAATTTTATTAATGTGAACGAACCAGAGATTTCCTATTTGTGCTAATATTATGCAACAGCGTCCTTTTTTAAAAAGCTTAATACAGTATATAATTCTGAATTAGTTCTCACGTTGAAATTACATGTAACACTATGTAGTAAGTAGTGCAACAAAAGAAATACAACTGTTTTAAATCCAACAACAGCAATGAAGATAGCACAAAATGATTGCGGCTTTCTGACGAGAACATCCCCTTTTGCCATATTGATGTGGCCTGACTGAACAGACTAAATACTTTATACAATCGCAAGTAATTGATTATTGCGAAACGTACAGTAAGTTCTAGCTAGCAGGTGAATAATGTGAACACAGTCACGTGGAAAGAATGTGTAGATGAGTTAGAGGCTGGTGAAGTGTGCTAAAATGAAGCCACCAAACAGACTGAGAGACTACACAGTCGGTTACTTACCCCATAATTAAATAATGTGATAGATACTGAATCGAGGAAGACGTCTTGGTCGCTGGTATAGAGACTTGTGCCGTGCAGACGAAGCATTTTACGTCCTTCCTTTCCAACAAGAATGAAAGGCTATAAAAGTACGTCGTAAACCTAATTTCCTCGCGGTTTAAATCAAAGTTCATGCTGCTCCTCTCCGAAGGAAGCAACGAATGTCATTTGTTACTATTACTTCTGCTTCACAGAACGATCTAAAGAAGGAAAATGCCGTATTGCTAGTAATGTGTGTGGTTCTACAGGAAGCTGAAATATCTGGGGTTAAGATCGTAAATCTACTAGATAAATTACACTACGATTCATCTCTTTAATCAAATTAAGTCAGACACATTGGTTTCCGTACTTGAAAGTTAAAGTAAGAAATATTCCTCACGAACGACGTAATTGTTTACTGTTGAATGTGTAGTGTGTGTGTGTGTGTGTGTGTGTGTGTGTGTGTATGTGTGTGTGTGTGTGTGTGTGTGTGAATTCCTAAGGGACCAAACTGCTGAAGTTATCGGTCTCCAGATCTACACACTACTTAAACTAACTTATGCTAAGAACGACACACACACCCATGCCCCAGGGAGGACTAGAACCTCTTGCGGGAGGGGCCCCACGGTCCGTACATGGTGCCTCAAACCGCGCGGCTTACTGTTGAAAATACTTGTCCATCAGACCATATGAACCCTTTGTCTGTGACAATGATGTACCTGAACAACCATATATTATCAATAAGAACCCGTTTTGCGTCTTGGAAAACAGACACTGTTCCCAGAACCGAACTGCGGTCTCGTGGTTTGGTGCCGGGTGAAAAGATTTAAGCAGACGCTCCGTCGGTTATTTGACAGTCTAATGGGGAGAATTACTGATTTGTGGAGAATTGTACACTAACCATTGATATGTCAGGTGTACAGTACAATCAGCAAACAAGTACTGGGATACCAGAGCACGTGGCGCAAACACAAGTACTTTTTGTGCATCTTCATATTTTCGCGGCCTAAAGACTGTTCAATAAGATTTCGGGCATGCAGCCGCATAAATTCAGCTTCTTCTTATATTTCGGCTGCATACCGTCCAACCATCCTCAGAGTGAGCCGTGGTGACTAATGCTCCAGCGCTTGCTCCGTCCCTTTACACCGGAGGACCGAACCACTGTGTATGCGGCCAAAGATACACAAGGCGCCAGAGACGTTGATAGGCGGCAAAGAGGTGTAACATATGCATGGAAATTAAATCTATGACTGCTCGGTCGTTCCACACGGCGATATCGATGTGTCAAGGAGAGCTGCACCATCACGACGTCTTTGTGATTTAATTACAGAAATTGCCGGATTCCATGATTTGTCCAAGCTGAAACTGCTGTCGCTATTACTTAAATTCGTCGCCAGCCTAATTTCAATTGCTTCTTTCACTACTGAGTCCCAGAAAGATGAAGTCGAGGCTAAAATTTCGACATTATCGTACACCATAGAGTGGCCAGTGTCAATATACGGACAGACGATACGTACAGTGCAGGAGAGATACACAGAGCACCGCAGGTACGCCCGTCTCTTACAACCTAATAAATCTGCGGTGACGGAGCACTGTATGGACACTGGGTATATGGTGTAGGATAATGTCGAAATTTTAGCCTCGACTTCATCTTTCTGGGACTCAGTAGTGAAAGAAGCAATTGAAATTCGGCTGGCGACGAATTTAAGTAATAGCGACAGTAGTTTCAGCTTGGACAAATCATGGAATCCGGCAAATTCTGTAATTAAACCACAAAGACGTCGTGATGGTGCAGCTCTCCTTGACACATCGATATCACCGTGTGGAACGACCGAGCAGCCATAGATTTAATTTCCATGCATATGTTACACCTCTTTGCCACCTATCAACGTCTCTGGCTCCTTGTGTATCTTTGGACGCATACGCAGTGGTTCGGTCCTCGGGTGTAAAAGGACGGAGCAACTGCTGGAGCGTTAGTCACCTCGGCTCACTCTGAAGACGTCTGGACGGTATTCAGCCAAAGTATTAGAATAAGAAGCTGAATTTATGAGGCTGCACGCCCGAAATTTTATGGAACAAGTACTTTTTGGCCAGAAAAAACTTCCGTTGTACCAACCAGCAATTTGGTATTGAACGCTGCCAAGTCGGGGGCGTCTCATGTGTTTGCGTTAATGGCGTACTGTATGTCTTCAAAGTGTCGTAAAAAGAAGATGTAGGATAAACGCAATATTAGGCAATACCAGGAGCATTCCGGCTAAGCACGCTGGATTATGCGGTATCATAATGTATTTGTTTGTTTGCCCTGTCAAGATTACGGTATTCAAACCCTATCTTATTTATGACCAGACAGCTTCCAGGCTGTAGTTGGGATTTTATTTGTACGCGACAAATGCGATACATTATTGTATGTAAATATTTTCTATTATAGTAGATATCTTATCACAGCGACAACACGTTCAGGTTACATTCAAAATAATAAAACGCTAAAGGAAATGGGAAAAACTAGACAACGAAATAAAATATGTCTAACGAGACTGCTGGTGACAATACTGAAACTGCTGAATATGTTGTGTATGTTTTCAGTGAGAAGTAAAGGAAAAGCACATTATTTCAAGAATTAAGCGATTAGCTTATTTTTTTAACCGGGAAATACGATGTTAAGGGGAAGGTTAATCTGTTTTGTTGGAGTGGGAATATTATATTTTAGGATAAATGTTTAAATTTAGGGGAGTCAATGAGTCGATAAAGTAAAGAAAGCTTTTGGTCATTGAGTACCAAGGCTAGATCTCGGGAGGAAAGGGTAACGTGATCAAACAATGGTGTGTAAGTTATGTATCATATACAGATATTGGAGGCGAGATCGAGGAGTTGTGATAAGCTAGACCTTATTTAAGGCCACCATAATAATTAAAAATGAGCAGTCTAGCCCGTGAGTTATTTTTCATAAATGACGAAAATTTACGGTCGGTCTACTGATGTACAATGTTTTTCTCCTTGAAGATGACTGTAGCAATCTAAACCCGCAGAGAACAACCATAAAAATATGCTGGTTCCGAATTATTTAACAGCTGTTGACAATGACGTACGAAAAACTCTATTAATATGTGGCTTAGCTGACAAATAACAACTATTGAAAGGTGGCTACACTGAGACACTGCGCCAGAGATTGCGCCAAAGAGTATTATTAAGCCGCCTCCACAGTGCTTGTTGAGAGCTCGTGGTAGTCAGTGCGTGGGCAGAGCTCGTAGAAGACAGTTCGTGTTGAGATGTGCGAGTGGGCAAGGCTTGTCGAGATGTTGTAGTAAGGAGTGCTTGTTCCATGTTTTATCCAGTTATTTGATGGGAGAGATAGCAGATGTTATTCTAATGAAGATATTGTAACGATCAGAGTGCTTTTCGTCAGTATATATGAAGGTAAAATATTGCGTGTTTTTTCATTATTTCCATGTTTTAAATAATGCGTCATGACAGGTTCAGTCAACAAAGCATCTGGCTTGTGTTCTTATATTAGAATGTAATTCTGGTTTTCTTGAGTAATTATGGTATTTTTATTTCCTTTAGTTACTTCTGTATAAATGGTATTTAAAATTTCTTGTCTTGTTGAAGAACAACCGTGCCAGATGTGTACGTTGAGTCACACTCCCACACACAGAACAGTTACATTTGTGCTTGGGTTTTGTAGGTTTTATAGTTGCTGGGGACTTAATTAATTAACTGTGTTTATGAAAAATTTCATTTCATTCTTTGTTGTTGTTCTAAGCAGTCAGATAGCGTAATAATACTAGTCAGGGCCAACCGTTTACGAAACAGCGTAATCGGACATACAGCTACTAAAAATTTAAAAAGTATTTTCATCATATTTAATTAAGCCCCCATGCACGTGGCGACCGCTGCTTCGGATCGTCCCTTGGAATCTTCTGATCGTAAAAATAGTAGACCGTAGTATTGTTGTAGTAATTTGAGTTTAGTAATTGTAGTCTGTATTGCATGTGTAGATTTGGTAATTGTCATTCTTCTAATGGTATTTTTCAAAATTTAAATTTGTTGTCTTGTCAACGGGTTTGACAATTTAGTGCAATTATTTCAATTGTTCGATTGATCGTGTTTGAGGGAGTCATTGCATGTGAATGGTATTGTTGAGATAAAGAGTCACCGTGTGTAATTTTCGTACAGTGACGAATTTTTTGTATGTTTTGTAAATGATTACGCGATCTATGAAAAAGGCGAAAATGATGAATAGGGAGAATGATGAAATTGTTGACATGGCGAACTCGCCAACACAGGACAACAGTATGATGAATAATGGAGTTGAAAATGATTTAATAAGTCGGGAAGACAGTCCGGAACCATTTCAAAATTTTTCTCAATCAGAAAATTCACAGAATCTGAGATTAACGACAGAAGATTCTGGAATAGTATCGAACACAGATAGCCTTATGGCTATGCAGAAGGAAGTTAGTTTTGCGGGAAATGTTAGGGGCGAAAAGAATTTCGAACCGGCTAATATGGAGCAGTTGATGGGTGCAATATTAAATCTGGGATCACAGTTGGAATCTAAGTTTAAAACAGAGATGGGAACTTTGCGATCTGAAATTAAAACTGATATAGGAACAATTAGAACTGAGATGGGAACAATATGAAAGATGAATTAAAGAAAGAAATTAGAGAAGAAGTACAATAGATTAATTGCAGTAGAGATTAGACAAAGGGAACAGGATAAAGAACAGGAAGAAAGAGATCGCGTGATAGTTCAAAAATTTTCAGAGTTAAATTTACAACGTGCATGGGGGCTTAATTAAATATGATTGAAAATCTTTTTAGTTTTTAGTATGTCCGATTACGCTGTTTCGTAATCGGTTGGCCCTGACTAGTATTATTACGCAATCTGACTGCTTAGAACAACAACAAAGAATGAAATGAAGTTTTTCATAAACACAGTTAATTAATTAAGTCCCCAGCAACTATAAAACCTACAAAACCCAAGCACAAAAATTTTAAATACCATTTATACAGAAGTAACTAAAGGAAATAAAAATACCATAATTACTCAAGAAAACCAGAATTACACTCTAATACAAGAACACAAGCCAGATGCTTTGTTGACTGAACCTGTCATGACGCATTATTTAAAACATGGAAATAATGAAAAAACACGCAATATTTTACCTTCATATATATTGACGAAAAGCACTCTGATCGTTACAATATCTTCATTAGAATAACATCTGCTATCTCTCCCATCAAATAACTGGATAAAACATGGAACAAGCACTCCTTACTACAGCATCTCGACAAGCCTTGCCCACTCGCACATCTCAACACGAACTGTCTTCTATGAGCTCTGCCCACGCACTGACTACCACGAGCTCTCAACAAGCACTGTGGAGGCGGCTTAATAATACTCTTTGGCGCAATCTCTGGCGCAGTGGCTCAGTGTAGCCACCTTTCACTATGTCTCTGGACGTTTGAGCAAACTCGGATACAAGACTCACCCATATGAAGAGTCACTCTGGTTCATAAAATTTGTCGGTACTTAGAAAAAATTGGCGTTTCACTTATAATTACATGTGACATTTCAATTACGAAAAATATCGCGTATATATTGAAAGTAGTACAGACAGTACCCATTTAGAGAAACTTTGAGCTACTACGAGCTAAAGTGGACTCTGGTTTCTTCCGCGCCCTGAACGATACCTGTCAAGGGACGAGGTCTGTTCGCCGCCCGCGCTGTTCGTAATTAGCGGAGCACAGGGCTTCCGGAAAACCGCCACAAGTTCGGCAGCTGCAGGCTGCGATGACGCCAACGAGCTTGCCAGAGGAAACTTGGCGGCGTGCCTTCCTGCTGCCACTCGTGACTTCGAGAGCGACGAACGTCTGGTGGCTTCCATCGAGACAACTTACAGTATTTCGGATGACGCGTCGCGTAGTGCTAGGAGATGTGTTGCAAAGTAACCGTTATGTTCCGTAACCTTTCACGATAACGATGGTATACAATGCTTGCCGGCTAGTAATTTCCTCAAACTATAACGATGACTAGAATGAGATTTTCACTCTACAGCGGAGTGTGCGCTGATATGAAACTTCCTGGCAGATTAAAACTGTGTGCCGGACCGAGACTCGAACTCGGGACCTTTGCCTTTCGCGGGCAAGTGCTCTACCAACTGAGCTATCCAAGCATGACTCACGCCCCGTCCTCAAAGCTTTGAGGACGGGGCGTTTTATAATGATGACGTTTTTTTAATCACCTGTCTTCTGGATGGTTTGATGCAAAAAAAGAATTGTAAATTTGTGGTAAGATCTTATGGGACCAAACTGTTTAGGTCATCGGTCCCTACGCTTACACACTACTGATTCTAATTTAAACTGACTTACGCTATGGACAACACACACACCCATGCCCGAAGTAGGACTCGAACCCGCGACGGGGGGAGCCGTGCGGACCGTGACAAGGCGCCCCAGACGGCGCTGCTACCCCGAGCGGCTAGTTTGATGCAGCCCGCCACGAATTCCTCTCCTGTGCCAACCTGTTCATCTCAGAGTAGCACTTGCAACCTACGTCTTCAATTATTTGCTGGACATATTCCAATCTCCGTCTTCCTCTCCAGTTTTTACCTCCTACAGCGCCCTCTAGTACCATGGAAGCTATTCCCTGATGCCTTAACGGACGTATTATTTTGTCCCTTCTTATTGTCAGTATTATCCATATATTCCTTTCCTCTCCGATTCTGCGCAGAACCTCCTCATTCCTCACCTTATCATTCCACCTAATTTTTAACATTCTTCTACATCTACATCTACATGGGTACTCTGCAAATCACATTTAAGTGCCTGGCAGAGGGTTCATCGAACCACCTTCACAATTCTCTATTATTCCAATCTCGTATAGCGCGCGGAAAGAATAAACACCTGTATCTTTCCGTACGAGCTCAGATTTCCCTTATTTTATCGTGGTGATCGTTCCGCCCTATGTAGGTCGGTGTCAACAAAATATTTTCGCATTCGGAGGAGAACGTTGGTGATTGGAATTTCGTGAGAAGATTCCGTCGCAACGAAAAACGCCTTTCTTTTAATGATTTCCAATCCAAATCCTGTATCATTTCTGTTACACTCTCTCCCATATTTTGCGGTTATACAAAACGTGCTGCATTTCTCTGAACTTTTTCGGTGTACTCCGTCAGTCCTACCTGGTAACGTTCCCGCACCACGCAGTAGTATTCTAAAAGAGGATGCTTCTGTAGCACGACATGTCTAATGCTCCGAATCTCTTCATTTCCAGTTTTCCTACAGTCATTGTTTCACTACCATACGATGCTGTGTTCCAAACGTGCTTTCTCAGAAATTTCTTACTCAGATTAAGGCCTATCTTGATACTAGTAGACTTCTTATGGCCGGGAACGCCCATTTTGCCAATGCTAGTGTGCTTTTTATGTCTTTCTTCCGTCCGGCATGGATCATTTTGCTACCTCTCGCTATTGTCATGTCTGCTACTTATCATTACTTCCGTCTTTCTTCGATTTAGTTTCAGTACATATTCTTTACTCGTTAGACTGTTCATTCCATTCAAAAGATTCTGTAATTCTTCTTGAACTTTTGAACTCCTGAACTTTTCTCTTATTTCCGTTATCGCTTCTTCGATGTTTAGATGGAACAGCAGGGGTGAAAGAATATATATCCTTTTTAATCTGTTCACTTCGTTCTCGGTCTTCTGCTCTTGTTCTCTCTTGGTTCTTGTGCGTATTGTATATTCCCTATTTTTGTCAGAATTTCGAACATTTTTCATCATTTTAAATTATTGAACGCTTTTTACAGCTCGACAAGTTCTACGAACGTCTCTTAATTTTGTCTTACTTTCATTTTCGTCCGCAACGTCAGACCTGCCTCTCTTGTGCGTTTCCCTTTCCTAGAGCCGGCCGCGGTGGCCGAGCGGTTCTAGGCGCTTCAATCCGGAACCGCGCGACTGCTACGGTCGCAGGTTGAATCCTGCCTTGGGCATGGATGTGTTTGATGTCCTTAGGTTAGTTAGGTTTAGGTAGTTCTAATTCTAGGGGACTGATGACCTCCGATGTTAAGTCCCATAGTGCTCAGAGCCATTTGAACCTTTCCTAGAGCCAAACTGATCGTCATCTAACTTAGATGTTGGGATTAATGGGACAAGCTGAAGAACGGGGTTAGATGACCACTCAAGCAGACGAAATTCATACGTCTAGATAGCATCATCGCAGTGATCCTTCCGACATTTCACACAGTGAGGCTCTAAAAGTCGTACATTGAAACCGCTTCCATCAGGTCAATGTATGTACGAATACTGTCGTATACACTGCTTCATATGTACATAATTTTCAAGACTTCAACGTAATCGGATGTACAGCAACGTAATATATTTTATTAATTCACTATAACACTGACTAAAGTGTCACTATTTATTCGTGTTTTACGATCATCCTACCCAAAAAATCACGTTTAACATCGACGACTGGGTCAAGTTGACCATCTCGTTTTACAGGGTGTCCCAAAAAGTGTGACCCGATTTTAACTTCTAATAATATTGAGATAAATGTCACTAGGCGCTAGATGTAATCGGCATGGTCTAGAGTCTCAGAAAAAATCCGCTAGATGTCGCTACGAGTGCAGCCAGTCTCGCGCTATGTGGCGTCCGCGTAACAGAAGGCGTACTGTATTATTGAATTTAGTCGTACTCAATCAGTGATCGCAGTTCAGCGGGCGTTTCATCTTCAATATCGTGCTAAACCACCATCACCTAAGAACATTCGACGGTGGTATAAACAGTTTGAAGAAACAAGGTGCCCCTGTAAAGGCAAAAGTCCTGGCCGGTTACGCGTTCCTGAACGAACAGTGGAACAAATCCGACGAGCATTTGAGCGGAGCCCCCGCAAGTCTACGCGTCGTGCTAGCCGAGACCTTGCGGTACCGCGCATGACAAGCGTGGCGTGTGTTACGGTGTCGTTTAGCCCTCAAACCATACCTATTATAACTGGTACAAGCTCTTCGAGTGGACTTTAGCAATGCTATTCTAGAGGTCATGGAAGATGACACTTTTATGTCATGTTTCATATTCAGCGATGAGGCAACATTCCATATTAGCGGTAAGGTTCACCGTCATAATGTGCATATATGGGGGCTCGAAACCCCATGAAACAACTAAACACGAACGTGATTCACCCAAAGTGAATTTTTTTGTGCTGTTTCGCAAAGCAAGGTTTATGGACCTACTTTTTGAGGTAGAAACCGTAACAGGACAATCTTATCTTGCAGTGCTACAGAACTGGTTATTCCCGCAACTTGACTCTGATAATTCCATCTATCAGCAAGAGGGAGCACCACCGCCCTGGTACAACAACGTGCGCAGTTTCCTCAATGCCAATGTGCCTCAACGTTGGATAGGGCGTACAGGACTGCGAGACAGGCTTTACACTCTTAGCCTCCTAGGTCCCCTGACTTAACACCATGTGATTTCTTACTGTGTGGATATGTTAAACATTGTGTTTACGTTCCTCCCTTACCTCGTGACATTGATGAACTGAAAACTAGAATATCAGCTGCTGTAGCTTCAGTGACAGGAGACACCTTACTCTCAGTTTGGGATGAATTCGGCTATCGGCTAGATGTCGTCCGTGCAGCCAATGGAGGACATATTGAAGATTTATGACGGATTTTTATAACTTCTGTCTCTTCTGAGTAATTTAGTATGTAATTTGTTGGTGTTAAGCCCTTCTTCCTAATAAATAATTCTATTCAAAATCAGGTCATTCTTTTTGGGACACCCTGTATATTCAGCACTGCTTATTTCAGAGTAGCTACTGCTGGTAGAGCTTAACCGGTTGAAAGAATATGAGATAGAATCTAATGATCCATTGTGTTTAATAAGCATCATTTTGCTACAGTGAAAACCACAGATAGGGTTCTTGTTGCCGACAATTTCGAAACTGACAATGCTCGTACTCAGGCTACAGAACCTAAGGACCAATCCTCAGGAACTCCAGATGAATCTCTTGATATGTGGTCAGGAAGAGCATAGTGAAGAACCAGAAGCTTTGGCAAATACTTCTCCCATTATACCGATACTTTACCAAAGTAATATGCGTATTAAATCATTGCCTAAAAAAGTCCATATGCGAAGAAAATGGAAAACTCAAAATACTCAAAGCGTAAGTGCTTTAATAAACTCCCCTGTAAAACCGATTTGAGAAGGCGCATGAGGGGAAATAAGATTGAATATAAAACAAAGACAGTACAGCGTCCTATGAAAGATCTATGTCGCCTCTCAGTCACAAGACAGCATAAAATGTATCATTTGTCACCAATGATTGGATGAGGGAGTTCAAATTTCGAGCGAGGAAAATTAGTGGCTGATATTTATTGATTAATAACACCAATCTATAAGTATATTAATTTTTAGCACACTTTTCCTTTTATTGAAATTATTCTGCAACAAACAAATAGCAATACGGTATTTAATTAATTAATGTACTGTCTTATATATTACAAGAGTAAAACTGTATCCAGATTTCATCGCTATTGTAATATTCCTCCATTGCCACAGTCATCGTCTCTCTTTTAGCATTTTTTTAAACCCAACATTTTAATTTTCAGTGTATTAAATTAAATTTTTAAGCAAATAGGTACGATACAGTAGGAGGCCAATTTATTAATACGTGTAAAGGAAAAATCACACAGGCGGTTAGTTCAGAAAACAGTTAATAACAAGTAATGCGGGTTTACTAGACTCACCTGGCCGGTTGCCTTAGCAAAATAAATAGCTTTCTACAGACGTTTGAAGAATTTACATTATAAAATTATTTATTGAGTGCCACAAGACCAGTTAAAGCATAGTATGTGGCATCTTTCTGGGTTAACGGCTGGATTCGATAAGTAAGATGGTAGAACACTTGCCCGCGAAAGGCAAAGGTCACGAGTTCAAGTCTCGGTCCGGCACACAATCTACCAGGAAGTTTCATATCACCGCACACTCCTCTGCAGAGTGAAAATCTCATTCTGGTAACATCTCCCAGGCTGTGGCTAAGCCATGTCTCCGCAATATCCTTTCTTTCAGGATTGCTAGTTCTGCAAGATTCTCAGGAGAGCTTCTGTAAAGTTTGGAAGGTACGAGATGAGGTACTGGCAGAAGTAAAGCTGTGAGTACCGGGCGTGAGTCGTGCTTCGGTAGCTCAGTTGGTAGAGCATTTGCCCGCGAAAGGCAAAGGTCCCGAGTTCGAGTTTCGGGTCCAGCACACAGTTTTAATCTGCCAGGAAGTTTCATATCACCGCACACTCCGCTGCAGAGTGAAAATCTCATTCTGGTAACATCTCCCAGGCTGTGGCTAAGCCATGTCTCCGCAATATCCTTTCTTTCAGGATTGCTAGTTCTGCAAGATTCTCAGGAGAGCTTCTGTAAAGTTTGGAAGGTACGAGATGAGGTACTGGCAGAAGTAAAGCTGAGAGGACGGGGCGTGAGTCGTGCTTGGGTAGCTCAGATGGTAGAGCACTTGCCCGCGAAAGGCAAAGGTCCCCGAGTTCGAATACGAATACGAATACGAATCACTAATAAACAAAACAAGGCTGGTAAGTAATGAATGCAAGTTGCCTACAGTTAACCTTAACAGTAAGCGCATGAACGCTGTTGTGGGTTGGCAGGAGAGCCAACACCGTATTATCAGAGGAAGCCGAAAGGCACGCGCCCTAGCTCACACAGGCCGGCGCGAGTTCCGGAACAGGACAAGGAAACTAGACTCCAGAAAAACGGACGTAGCTGGTGGAATACCCAACCTCAATCCATCAACGATGAGCGCCGCTTCTGACTGTACATGACTCAGCACCAACAGCAAATGGTAACGGCGCCCTGCTAGGTCGCAGCAAATGACGCAGCCGAAGGACATGCCAACCATCGTCTCGGCAAACGAGAGCGCACCTTGTCAGCGAACCATCGCCAGCAAAGTCGGTTGTACAACTGGGGCGAGTGCTAGGAAGTCCCTCTAGACCTGCCGTGTGGCGGCGCTCGATCTGCAATCACTGATGGTGGCGACACGCGGGTCCGACGTATACTAACGGACCACGGTCGATTTAAAGGCTACCACCTAGCAAGTGTGGTGTCTGGCGGTGACACCACATTCCTCCCCCGCAAATCGGCGGACGGTTGTGGCATAAGGCTTCCGCCCGCCGTGGGGAGGACCCCATGTTGACGTATGCGACGAGGTGGGGAGCCTAACAACAGGCGAGGCTGTGCCACCCATACCCTGCCATTCGGACCGCGGGGAGCTAGGAAACGCCTGAAAACCTGCTCCAGGGTGCACGCCAACATGCGGTGTATGCGCCCGTAGGGAGACAGGAGGGGCCGAAGGGTCGACCTCCATCGGGCCGGGGCACCCGACGGGCGAAGACGACATATGGTCCGGAGCGGGCAAGAGTTCCATGTCGGAGGACAACTGGTCACGGGAAGCGATCGGCGGCGCGTGACCCAGGGAGGCGCCCGGCGCTTGCAGCGACGCGTCCACTGCGGGCGTCACCGGCGGGAGAACAGGCGGCGGCGGCGGCGGCGGCGCGTCGCCATGGGGCAAAATGGAAGGCAGCGTCGGTAACACCTGGGGCTGAGGCGAGCCAGTAGATGGGTCCCCAGGGCGCTGACCGGACGGCACCGTCGCTGAAAGCAGACGGGGAGCGGCAGAACCCGTGCGACGACAGAGGCGCAGCTGATTGAGATGCCGATGCACCTCACCAGAGGCACCCAAAGCCAGATACATAGCGCGGCCGAGGCAGCGAAGAATGCGCCCTTCGAGCCAACGCCGTGAACCTCGAGAGTTGCGCCAGTAGACAACGTCGCCTGGGGCGAAAGCAGGTGTCTGCCGCTGCACAGGAACCTGATGCGGCGGATGTAGCAAAGACATCAAGGTTCGATGAGGGCGACCGTGGAGCAACTCAGCCAGCGAGCGACCATCTCGGGGCTGAGAGCGATACGAGGACAAAAAGAGCAATAACGCTTCCTCCCGAGAATGCGACTCTTTCAACTTCAACATCTGTGACTTGAAAGTCCTGACCAATCGTTCAGCAGCACCGTTTGACTGTGGCGAAAACGGCGCGGACGTCAGATGTTGAATACCATTGGCCTTGCAGAATGACTGAAATTCTTCAGACAAGAATTGTGGGCCATTGTCGGAAACAATAGTCTGTGGAAGACCTTTGACGCAAAAGATAGGGATAACGCTTGGATGGTGGCAGATGACGTTGTGGAAGACATCCGGACAACAAAAGGAAAATTACTGATTGAATCTACCACAACCAACCATCGAGCATTCCAGAATGGACCAGCAAAATCGATGTGTAAGCGTTGCCAAGGTGAAGTGGCTTTTGGCCATGCAAAGAATTTCCGCGGTGGTGCTGATTGTTGTTCGGCACACACCATGCAAGAGGAGCACATATTCGTAATCGCGGCATCGATTCCGAACCAAGTACAGTGCTGACGAGCAAGTTGTTTCGTTCTCACTATACCCCAATGTCCGTGGTGGAGAAGCTGTAAGACAGAGGACTGTAACGAACGTGGGACCACGACCCCGGACTGATCATTATCAGAACGCAACAGCAAGACACCACGCTGTACAAAAAGTCTCTCCTGGTGAGCAAAAAATCGGCGGACCAACGGATCCCCGATCCGTGACTTTGACAAGGGCCATTGCGTAGCAACAAAACGCAGAACGGTAGCAAGGACAGGGTCGGCAGCTGTGGCTGTAGCTACACGATGAAAATCAATCGGAAACGATTCGACCACGTCATCGGTTTCCGAATCAATGAAAATGCAAGCAAGTTCGGAGGAATCGAATGCTCTATCCTCAGCAACAGGAAAACGGGACAACGAATCGGCGTTTCCGTGCTTAGCAGTGGACCGATACAAGATATCGTAGCGGTACTGCGAGAGGAAAATAGATCAGCGAATGAATTTCTGCGCTGTACGTGGAGGTACAGGCTTGGTCGGATGAAAAAGCGATGTCAAAGGTTTGTGGTCTGTGATGATGGTAAAGTGACGACCATACAAGAAATCATGAAACTTTGTAACACCAAATACGAGAGCCAATGCTTCTTTCTCGATCTGTGAATAATTTCTTTGTGCAGACGAGAGCAATTTGGACGCAAAGGCAATAGGGCGATCGTACGATCCATTTTTGTGCGCAAGCATAGCATAGATCCCGAAATCCGATGCATCCACCATCAACAAAAGGGGCTTCCGGGGATCGAATGGCGTAAGGCAAGTATTTGAAAGCAACGCCGATTTCAACTGGCGAAAGGCGCGTTCGCATTCCGTCGTCCAGACGAACGGAACACCTTTATGGCGTAAGCGATGAAGCGGAGCTGAAATGGAAGAGGCCAGTGGAACATAGCGATGATAATAGTGAAATTTTCCCAGCACACTCTGTAGCTGCTTCAAATTCTGCGGCGAAGGCAAGTCTTGTATGGCACGGAGGTGCTCTGGACTGGGATGTATGCCTTGGCATTGAGTACATGTCCCAGATAGGGTAAGTCACGAGCAAAAAACACACATTTGTCCTTCCACAAGCGAAAACCATTTTGTCGCAAGACCTGAAATAATGTTCTGAGATTGGCTAAATGTTCTTCTTCCGTCTCTCCGGAGATCACAATATCGTCCAGATAGTTTGCCGCAGTAGGGACCGACGCACAAACAGTTTGTAGATATTGCTGAACAATGCAGGGGAGGATGCACACCCGAATGGCAGTCGTTTGAATCGATACAAACCAAGGTGCGTGTTAACCACCAAAACGCGCTGGGATTATTCGTCCACCGGTATTTGCAAGTACGCATCTGCTGGGTCCAACTTCGAAAAATATTTACCAGGGCACAGTTTGTCAAAAAGACCTGCTGGGCGGGGTAAAGGAAAAGTTGCAGTCACTAGTTGTGGATTCACTGTTGCCTTGAAGTCCACACAAAGTCTCAATTTTCCGGAAGGTTTTGGTAAAATTACTAACGGTGATGCCCAGAGAGAGAAACCTGCGCACGTTCAATTACACCTTGTGGTTCCAAATCGTGTAATGTTTTTGCGAACTCATCACGCAATGCGTGGGGAACACTGTGCGCTCTGAAAAATTTCGGTTGTGCGTTTACTTTCAGTTCCAAATGTGCTTTATAGTTCTTAGCGCAACCGAGGTCCGGTGCAAAAATGTCTGCAAATTCTTCACATAGACGAGAAACTGTTGTGACTTGGCAAGACTGCCAAGTCACTATGCGAGGATGCTGAAAGGCACGCGTTTAAGCTCACGCAGACTGGCATGAGGTCTGGAACAATTAAGGGAATTTATAGTAGCAAATAAAGTACGTAATTGATGTAATACTTAACTTTAATCCATAACTGGACAACATCGCTCTTGTTGATACATTAATACAATCTCAATATAAACTGGTAATGGCGCCTTGCTAGGTCGTAGCAAATGACGTAGATGATGGCTATGCTAACTATCGTCTCGGCAAATGAGAGCGTATTTGTCAGTGTAGCATCGCTAGCAAAGTCGTCTGTACAACTGGGGCGAGTGCTAGGACGTCTCTCTAGACCTGCCGTGTGGCGGCGCTCGGTCTGCAATCACTGACAGTGGCGACACGCGGGTCCGACGTATACTAATGGACTGCGGCCGATTTAAAGGCTACCACCTAGCAAGTGTGGTGTCTGGCGGTGACACCACATAAACACTGTCTGAAGGCAGAGTCTGGTTCACTGATAGGACCTGATTTACTATAGACAAGTTAAACAACTGAAATAAATCGAAACCAAACAAGTTCACTGCAGAAGAAGAACGAAGGACGTAAAATGACACAAGTTTTGTTTACCCCTTGTATGTTGCAAGAAGGCTGCACTGTCCTAACACAGGGATCTCTTGACCTGAATAGGTACTTAACATTTGCGGCACGCAACGGAGGTGTGCCCAGCAGTTTGTAAGTGTCTTGATTGATCAGTGAAACTGCAGTCCCAGCATCGAGCTGGAATGGTATCACTTTGCCGTTAATGTCCAAGTCCACAAAAAGTTTATTGTCCTGCTGACGACAACAGCGACTGTCTCGTGCAACGTGAACTGACACTGGTACAAAATCACTTGCGAGTTGACGGGAGTTCCTGCGATGTCGACACACACTATTTGTGGGACAAACACAGTCACTGTTAGAAACAGTGACACTGGGCGGAGTGGCATGAACTATATGAATTTCCATGGGCGAAGTGTCGCGAGCCTGAGTATCCTTGGTTCGATTCCGATTCTGGCGCGAAGCAAAGGCCCTGGAACGGTTTTGAGTTTCGAATCTGAGCTTTTTCTCGCAAGCACTTTGAACATGTCCTTTTTTATTACAGTAAAAGCAAATAGCTTGGCGTGACGGGCAATTCTCATGCGAATTTCTAGCAGCACACCGCGGGCATGATTTTAGCACTGCGTTTGCTTGCCGGCGCGGTACACGTGGCTGAGAGCCTGGCGGCAGTGGTGCGGTCAGGCGCGAGGACTGTTTACTGTTCCATGCAGCTCGCCTGGCGGGTCGGTTAACCTGAGGCACGGGGGGCGAAGGTTTAAATGATTCCTGAGCAAAGTCAAGTGTGTCCTGCCGATCCAATACGTTCATCACTTGTTGAAGGGAGGGATTGACCAGTTTCAAAATCTGTTCCCTTATATGAACATCAGAAATGTTCTGTGCAATTGCATCACGTACCATGGTATTCGAATAAGGGAGTCCACATTGACACTCAAAAGCACAATCCCTAGTAAGGCCTTGCAAGGTTGCAACCCACTCCCGATTAGTCTGACCTGCCGTACGTTTTGTACGAAAGAAGGTGTTGTGTCGGCAGCCGGGCCGACACCGTGAAGCTGAGGTGGCTGAAAATGCACGCGAGACTAACGCAGACGGACTTGAAGTACTGGAACAGGATACGTAATTAATGTTAGGAAGAAAAGTACGGAGCAGGTTTAATACTTAACTTTAATTAATCCTTGTGGTACATCGATCTTCAGATACACAGGAGACTTTAAGTACAATCACTGTATGGCTGATGGCGCCTTGCTAGTTCGTAGCCATTAACTTAGCTGATGGCTATTCTGTCTCTCGGCTAATGAGAGAGAAAGGCTTCGTACAACTGGGCGGTAGCTAGGTTCTCGTACAACTGGGGCGAGTGCTCTCTCGTATCACGAGACCTGCCTTGGTGGTGGCGCTAGGTCTGCGATTACACAGTGGCGACACGCGGGTCCGACATGTACTAAATGGACCGCGGCCGATTTAAGCTACCACCTAGCAAGTGTGGTGTCTGGCGGTGACACCACAGAAGGTATACCGTTTGGCAACTACATTGACTGATTCTTTGAAATATGCATCTAATGCAAACAAAATTTCGTCGTAGGACAGAGTTGCTACGCCGTGTCGGGGAAATAATTTGACTATCACACGGTACGTGGTCACCCCAACGGAGGGCAACAAAAAAGGCTGCCGCTCGTTACCTTGAATTCTGTAGGCGGCGAGATGGAATCCAAATTGGCGTGACTACTCCGTCCAGCTTTCCAGTGCAGGATCAAAAGGACGAAAAGTTGATGCAACTGCGTGTTGTGGCTGCGTTAGCGGTGGAGCGGCGGCTGCCGCATCGTTTTGTATTGCACGTTGATCCTGGACGAGCTGTCCAAGAGCATCCAGTAAGGCCTGCGTCTGCTGATTCTGTAAGTGATAAAATTCGGACAGCACATTTGGAGATGGTGGCGAAGTCATTACACAAGTAAATTAGGGCATTATAGTTACGAACGCGCTGTTGCCTCGTCGCCAATGTTGTGGGTTGGCAGGAGAGCCAACACCATATTATAAGAGGAAGCCGAAAGGCACGCGCCCCAGCTCACGCAGGCTGGCGCGTGGTCCAGAACAGGACAAGGAAACTAGACTCCAGAAAAACGGATGTAGCTGGTGGAATACCCAACCTCAATCCATCAACGATGAGCGCCGCTCCTGACTGTACATGACTCAGCATCAACAACAACTGGTAACGGTGCCCTGCTAGGTCGCAGCAAATGACGCAGCCGAAGGCCATGCTAACCATCGTCTCGGCAAACGAGAGCGCACCTTGTCAGCGAACCATCGCCAGCAAAGTAGGTTGTACAACTGGGGCGAGTGCTAGGAAGTCTCTCTAGACCTGCCGTGTGGCGGCGCTTGGTCTGCAATCACTGATGGTGGCGACACGCGGGTCCGACGTATACTAACGGACCGCGGCCGATTTAAAGGCTACCACCTAGCAAGTGTGGTGTCTGGCGGTGACACCGCAGACGCTATTCTGAAAAATGCAAAAACACCATTGAATTAAGGAAAGCTGGTGAACATTGAATAAATTACGTTCCAGACAAGGTACCCTTCAATGAGTCTTGACAGAAATGGCAGTCTTGCATACACAACACAGCCAAGCTACATAGTAATGTGGGAAGTAGGCAACAAAAATCAAAATATAATCCACGTTTGCCACAAATAGCAAACGTATGTTCAGAAAAATTGGTTGGACACAATCTGATAGATAAATACACTCATGTTCAGAAAAAAGAAAGCACATTGAACGACTAGAGATAGGACGTTCATATTCACGGATGTACATTAGTATGTTCTGCAGAAATGATTAGCATTTTAATCACTCCTGTTCAGCATGTGTCTTGTTGCCCAATAGCCACAGGGTCCGCCATGGGTACTGACAACTTGTGTTCTGCATGATAGCATAGACGCATATAAGGCGTGCATGGCGTCCTGTGGTATAACCATCTATGCTGCTTTCATCGGGTTCCAAAGTTTATCTGTGATGGTTGGCATTGGGTGAGAGCGCTGCACCTGTCGCTTCGCCATATCCCACACATTTTCAATTGGAGACAAGTCTGGTGATCTGGCGGGGCAGTGCAAAAGGCTGACATGCTGTGACACCAAGAAGGCTTGTGTTCATGCAGCAACATGAGATCGTACATTGTCTTGCTGAAAAACGGCACCTGAGGTGTTGTGCTGAAAGGATATCGCTACAGGTCACAGGATGTCATTCACGAAGGTCATAGTGGACACAGTGCCCTGGACAGGCACCAACTGTGATTTGTGCGCATATCCCGTAGCACCCCACATCATCAAGCCTTCAGTTGGCACTGTATGTATTGTGCGAATGCAGTCACTATGATGTCGCTCCCCCTCTCTGCGGCGAATCATATTGTGGCCGTCATTTTCAAACAAACAGAACCTGGATTCGTCCGAAAACACTGTCTGGTGTCATGACTGGCCACAGTGACGTCGTTCCATACGCCATTGCTGAATGGCATGTTTCTGCACATTCGCCAAAGGTTGGCGGGGAAGTGGATGACGCCGTAATAAACGGCAACGGACTGTCACAACTGATAGTGTATGTTGTGTTTGACTGTTCCACAGCCGAGAAGGACGCAGATCTGTCGTGCAATGTCACTCAGATGTGGTGTCGATCTTCTCGGGGTTTGGTCTGGGTGGTGCGACCTAACCTACCTCGTTGTGTTCTACGGCCTTCTGTGAACCATTCTGCACACACCCGTTGTACTGCCGAAACACTTCGTGCCACACGAGCAGCAATATTACAAATAGATGCGTCACATTCTCTCATGCCCTCTTTCAAACTCACTGATTTGAGGGTACGGTTCGCGCATACGTCTGCGAGGCATCCTGCACGTCTGCTTAAGTCACATTGATCCATTACCTTTATAGCAATAACGAGAGCCGCAAGCACATTTTACTGGTAGATGGTATTGCGCTGCGATATCGATGTTGACATTGAACCAACGGGCCGACACGTTTCAAGCGCTAATTATTTCTGCATAACATACTAATGTACATGTCCTGTGAATATGAATTTCCTACCTCTAGTCGTTCAAGGCGTTTTGTTTTTCTGATCATGATTGTACAAGTGAGCACCTTCACTCACAGAGGAACGACTACAAATACCAACTAGGCCCAAAAGGAAACAGGATGCAGTGGGTCAAACATCAGCAAAGCACGAAATTACTGCCCGTTACAAAAGACTTCATCATATAGTCCACTATGTATGTATGTAACGCCTGCCTGAAGAGGCTCACTTCCTCCGACAACAGAGCAGCTGACAAACTCTGACGAGTGTGATAGCTCCACAGATCAGGTCGCTGCCTCCCAGCTACTATCAGCGGGACGGAGTGCTCAGACATCCTCGGTAAACGACCTCCAATAATTACCAATGCCACTGCCAGAAAGTCACTTCCCTGCTGCTTGCGGAAAGCTCCCCAGGTCACCATCTGCAGCTGCTTATGAGCTATCTCTTGGGCCGACATTGTCCGGTGTTCCAGCAGCGGTAAAGACACACACAGGACATCGATCACTGACGGCCAAGGATGTTGCGTGCACATGACCCACTATTTCAAAAAGGTACAGCAGCTGTACCGGTCTCTGAACATACACGAAAACAATCATTTAAGTCATTGTTCCAGTTTATTCGTAACAACGGTATTTCCATATTGGTTTGTGGAATTTATAGTTTTTGGACAAAACTCACGTGCGGCTGGGTGTTGCTCACGTTTATTCATCGCAACTGTATTTTCATACTGGTTGGTAGAATTTGTAGGTTTTGGAGAAAAACCACGTGCGGCTGGCTATGACAGTTTCACTTGTTATTATTTGGACTGGTCCTTTCTTCAAGATCATCATTGCTCCTAATGTTATCACAGAATACCTGGGTTGCTGGGTTCTTAAATTTCAGTATCGTTTAGCATGTTTATCGGGACAGTACAATCTATAGAATGATACTGAAACGCATGTTGTAGTCAGTGTATAATCATCCTTCTTCAAAGTATACGTTATGCTCTCAGCGTGCTTTCTTGGTAAAATTTGTGTCGTACAATTAGTGTTTTATAGTTTTTAGACTTCGTTCACTTTTGGAATAGATATGTATGAAGCTTCAGCTCTCTCTTTTACAGATTAGCAGCCAGAAGTTTGCTTGGTTAATGAAAGCCTTCATCCTTTTATTTAAATATTTGTTTCGTAGCAAACTACGTTTGTCTGAATTTTTACGCTTCCTATTGATTTTTGTAGTAGAAGCACAGAGAAAGGACGCTATCCCCTAAATTATCTGACTTTCGTTTCTTTATCGCAAAGCATTATTTTTTATTTATAAATACTTCAGTCATCAGGTTAGTTTGTTGCAGAACAGTGCAGCAACAGCTTGGAAGCAGAACAGCAGACTAATATACATTATTTAACGTTCAAGCTGCCAGTGCATCCGTTGCGCATGTGAACAGCATTACTAAATCCTGTAAGTAGAAATTTCATTGAAGGCAGTAATGGGAAAATTTATTTTTGAGTGCGGTCTAGGCATCAATTAGCAGAAGCGTTTTAACCTAGGAGTTTTGAAATCACAGTCTGTTTTTGCAACTAGATACAAGTCTAAACAATCAGTATTCCTTGAGCAAGTATACATATATACTTATTTTATTTGGTAAACAAATATTATATAGCCATTCAAAACAGAGATAGTTGTTACAAATGTAATCTTAAATATTCATTCCCTAAAAACAAATGGTAACTTGAGAAGATTTCAGGAATGCAAATGTCGTCTTACATACAGGACTGAAGTTTCCGGAAAGGATACTGGGAGACCAAAATGTACGTGGACACCAACTTTTCTCAGATCTTCCATAAAAGCCTTCTGAGAATACTGTGTTTAGAGCAAGTGAAGAAAACTTGATTCAGGTCAACATAGAAAATCTTATCACAATCGCAATAAAGATAACCTGAGATTCGTAGTCTATGGAGATATACTGGGAACCGTCTTTAATGAAATGCATCCGAATCAAACTTGTTATTATTTTCTTTGAAAAGTCTTTGTCACTAGATTAAGAGTTATATATATATATATATATATATATATATATATATATATATATATATATATATATATATATATATATATAATCTCCAGCCGGTCTTAAAGAAGTCAGGAAACATCCTTTGGTTCATTAGTTTGTCTCAAAGCTTTGAATTTTTTACAGTAAACGCACATGGTACAGTCACGGATAAATCACTTTCAGTGTGTTGTTTTCATACTGCGAACACTTCCATCACAAAGTCATTTGATACAAACTATTCTGATACTTGTATTTACGTGATTCTAACCTGATTTCTGTGAACAGTTAACACCGTGATCCTTGTAGCCAACCAACGTATGTCACCGTCAGTCTTGTTTCGATGATCATGTGGTAACGAAAAGAAAAAGTTACCTTTACTAGCGACGCTCATTTCTTATTTGTTTAATACATATTTTATGATTTTTAAAAGATAATTATTTTTGTGCATGTTCCTAATACTGTATGCTTAGCTGTCGTATAACTCCCAGCAATTCATATTATAGCTCAAAATGATTTATCCAAAATAATTCGAAAACGGAAATTGCTTCTTTAGTTTGTTTGTAAACTGATGAATCATACCACGACCGATATAACTAAATGGTTAAAATATCATACCTAACAAGAGATTGTTTGCTGATGAAGTGTATAAATCAATTATATCGTACCTAACAAGAGATCGGTTGCTGCTGAAGTGTATAAATGAATTTAGTATTTACACATAGTGTCCTGTAAAGATACCTATATGAAAGGACAAATAATAGTGGACATGTTGGTCCACTAGTTCTCTGAGTTAACCTGCGATATGTTTATTCTTATTTGCTACAGCAGGTTAATGATGGCAAGCGTTAAACTGAGCTAAGACAAAAATTAGAATACTAACAGCAAACTGACATACGTAATAAATACCAAATTTTACAGAGATCTGATGTCGATAGGCTATATATTCATATAAACATAGTATTGATTTAATTAATTCAGATGCAGGAACAATTTTCAGAATTAATGTAGTATTTGAAGAAGATAAACAAAAGTGAATAAACTTGTAAAATAAACATTTACTGCTTGAATCAGCAATACCGTAATGCACGCAGTCAACGAATTTATGGTGTTTTCGAAAAGAAAAAAGGAAACTGTTTCCCAACATACCAACTTTTTTTTCTCATTTTTTATTACCTGCAGGCTTGTTTCTGGATGCTAGGAGAGGGACTAAAGAGAGGAACTAAAGGAGAGGAATCAAAGAAAATTCGATACTGATCTGCACCTAATTCTACAAAGACCTAACTTCATACAGATGACAGATTGTGTTATAAAAGAAAACCTGCTTTTGCAGAAACAGTTTCAACAGGCAACAAAAGTATTTTCATTGTAATTAGTTCTTTTATGAAACATTTTAATGGAACTGAATTCTTTTTTCAGAAATTTACAAGCTCATAGGATCTCTTAAATTCTCATACTGTTCCTCCCTTGATGTGGTGTAAACTGACCTGTTAGTATTCGTGATTTACGATAACCTTTACATTTTTCCGCATTTATTTGTTTTGCTGCTAGTTAGGAGCCTCCTCGAACATTTGTATCTCAGATGTCACGTCGGCTTCATTCGTTATCGAAAGAGGCGTAACAAATTAAAACACTCTCAAGTTGAACAGACTTGAAAGACGTCGTTTGCCACTGTTAGTAGATAAATTAATATGTGCAACGTTTATGAGAATTTTGAAGAAGCAAATAAGGATGATTTAATTAAATACTACAAACTGGCCTCCATTATATCATTTAACTCCAATTTTAATAGATCTAAATTCACAGAACAACAGTGCGCCTACCCATCATTAGTTAGGGAGCCGTAAAAAGAGGTAGTAATCACTTTCTTATTAAGATCTAGTGTCGCCAAAAGTAGGTCAAACGCAATAATTAATGACGACAATGAAACCTACATGAGAATTCTGAACTGAATAATGTAAGTTGCTGGAATGCAAGGTCTGAGAATGCGGTGAGGAAATGTGAAAAGTACATAACATGATAGTTGCCGGTCATAAAGACAACTTTCATAACTGTTACTTCGGTGTTTTCAATAACTGCGCAGTAGCAAAGATGCTTCGGTGCTAGGCAGTCGATGACTGCAAATATCGTTATCTTTGATGAACTTAGAAGAGATATCTGAAGTGAAGCACTCTGGCCAGCGGTTGACCTAGCTAGTGGGAAGTAAACTCCATCGTGTGTTTCTCTGGGAAATGGCCGTTTGAACAACACAATGTTAGTCGAGACGAGGTTAGCCTGTTCTTGTCTGGGTATCTTGTCGACGCTTTCCAGCTACAGCGGCGCGCCCATGGTTGATTAACGTATTTAAGTTCTACTGGAATCGCTTTATGTTGATTATGTAATAGGTCTGGATTCACCGACCAACAGTGCGCCTACCCATCATTAAGTGAGGGAGCCGTAGAAAGAGGTAGTAATCATTTTCGTTATTAGGATCCAGTGTCGCCAACAGAAGGGCATAATCTAAATGTTTATTGACATTTTAGCATGCATTGTGCATCTTACTGTAACATTCTTTACAATATATCCAGATCTGTAACGTAAATTTATCGATGTTCAAAAGTAACTTTCGTTGTCCAATGAGGTCATCGGTTTCCGACGCATGATACAGAATCAGGTTTGCATTATTCCATCCCAATACTAGAGCCAAAGAATTCATCTCATCCTAGACTAGTGAAGGTATCAGCATTTTGTAATCCGTATGGATTTCTAGTTGTTGAATTCTTTCTTTTATGACAATCTATTATAATCCGCGTATGTTTTACTGTAGCAATAACTATGCTTCAGATGAAATAATAGTCACGATAATCTGTGTTTATAAAGTTTATTCGTATCCAATTTTACTGTTCAAAAATTATATTATTTTTATGATAGTGTGTGCATTTTGCAACCTACATCGAATTACGGCACGTAATTTTTCAGACACTCTATCTGCACTAGGGTAACTACTCTTCAACCACTATTATAATCAATAAGTAGGTTTCTGGAAACCTACAGCATGCTTTGGCTATTTCGTTGCATGGTTTTACTTCAGAAGGTAAGCCATCATCTGGAGATGCAGAGAGAGTTGACGACACATCATCTTATGTTCGACGTGGTTGCTATGTTTCTTCACATTTCAGAGTACTAAGTAGAGAAATTTAGGTTCACAGACGGCCATGTATGTTCATGGAATGTAATTTGCCTACAGGATGGGCTACCTACACGCTCTTAAAATCAGTTTACGCACTCATTGCAAGATATTACGATTACATAATTCATTCTCGTGTCCATTCATACTCACTACTGTTTCATTAAACAAAGTAATTTGTAGCTACCCTTCAATACGTTCTATGCGTTTTAAAGTTGTAGTTGGATAGCGTTATAAAGCCATTTCATGGGCCTAAAACTTTATGTGGAAGAGGCCATGGGTAAATATTTGTATGTAACCGAACTTAAACAGAAGGTAGGTACCTTATAAACTGAATAAATGCTGGCGACACATCGAGAGACCGTTTCCTGAATATTTAGGAAAGCATGTAACGTGGTCTACTAGGTGGTACAAATGGTAAAAATATTTTTATGACCTATGGAATCTGCAGGTTTTTGTAAATCAGGAAACTAAATTGTGTAATCTAAATCATTCGTAAAAAGCTTGTTGCCCAGAAGCTTATTACAGTGAAGTTCTTGCGACTGGTGAAAAAGGGTATGAAAGGTACCCATGTGTAATCGCGAGATATGTGACATTTTTGAAGTAATTTTCAGCTGTGAAATGCACAAGGACAAGAATGAAACGATTCTATAATTATTCTACTTTACAAGAAAAGAGAGGGAGAAGATATAAAAAAGCATATAAATTCGTCAATTTTCGCCATGATGTTCAATGCGTTCGCTAAAATTGCCATCAACCACATAGATCAAACACTGGTTTTAGTCAAGCAAAGAAAGGAGCTGGCGATGGAAATCTTTGTTTCTCTTTTATTTTGGATAGCTCACTAATGATTTGGATTTCCCCAAATTTCGGGCACGGTTCATAACAATAGACCGTCAACGATTGCTGTCACGCCCTTCCTCCTTTCTCCCTAATTCCTGTCGCAACTGGCAACTTGTATTTAACATCTCACGCACTCACATTGTTATTATCACTAGTAATTTACGTAGTTATTATTTGCTTAATATAATTATACATTTATTTATCATGAAATACTGCTACAGTGATTAAGTGCTGAAGTTTAAAATTGTGTTTTTAAGTGACGATCTTTCTCAGTTGGGATGGTGACAGTTCATACCGACACCAGAATAAGAAAAATGAAAACTTGGTCATAGTAGTTCCATGTAGCGACTTCAATGTTAATTATGTATGAATCGAATAAATTAAACTTTTAGAGACTGATGACTTTTTATTTGTCGTTAACGTTGTGAGCCACTCAAGGAATTGAACCTGTGCTTCGTAAGCAGTGCGCTACAGTGTGTGCCATCTGAGAATGCCTCTCAAAGCTTCAGTTGAACACTTCTTTCTAGTTCAGAGAAAGCCGTTGAATATGCTTACAATCACTGGCGGCTGCAGTGTAAGGGCACAACAGCACGTGAACATACTAACTTTTGTCACCTTGCGGATTTATTGGTCATTTATCTTTAAACGCTATTAAACGTAATGTCGAATCGGTAATCTGAAATAGACGATACTGAATCTACCGCGCTATGCTACATTGCTGCTCCTCTAGACTCCATGGAACTTGGCATCAGTCTCGAGCATATCTACAGTTGTGCACGTTTTAAGGAGCTTCTGTGCATGCACAACTGGCGTGACGTAATTGCCTTACAGGCCAAACGAATACGGATTTGATAAACAATGTGCACTGTTCACAGCGCGCACAGATGGCCCTTACCCCTCAGCTACCAGTTAACATCAAAGCCACCGGCTGGTAGCACACTGCAGCAGAATTTTATCCCCATTTGCTTGGCATAAATCCCGCTAGATAGTAACACACTCTTCAGATATGTAAATTCACTCACTATATAGTAAAATTAGATTGGGCATCACTAAATGTTACAGATTGTACTGATATAAAAAGCTATTTTGTGGGATTCTGAATGAGACATAGTACATTAAATTTTGGATTTTATCATACGGTAGTTCATTTGAGGTGCTGAGAATCATAAAACATATCATCGTCGATTGTGAGACAGTAGTATTCATTCATGCTTCTGACATATGTTGTTTTTATGGTGGTTCAGGTTCACCTGTGCTGCAGCTCCATATCGTGTATATGGACATTCGCCAAAAGCTGTCTCATTGGTTTGTCTGATATTCATTTAAATGTGGGATCGACGACAGTGTGCTTTTGACCGTTATGGTTCTCAGCGCCTCGTTTGTGTTCTAGTCAACTGAACAAGTTGATACACAGCACTACTTGAATTTAATCATTTCCACAAACGGCAGTTTGTGTTTGGAGTTGGTTGTTTACTGTGCAGGAATCAGATTTCATGTACAGTGTCAAAATGAACTCTGTTGAATCTGTTTCAAGTGCTAACAGAAAAGAAAATCACCAGGAAAAGTCAGTCACAAAGGAATTAGGGCCTCCAGACCAGACCAGATCTGTTGACTGAAAAAGTGACGAAATCGACTCAGCATGACTTCAAGCGAACATTTAACGAAGAAGTGTATAACAAGAAGCCCGGAAGTTAGTTCGTTAACTAATACCTGTGTTAGGAACCTTGTACATTTGTTCGAAAAATTAAAAAAAAACCCAAAATCTCCCACTTACATAATAATGCAAAACTGGGAAAAGGTGAAGGATTATTTCGTTCTTGCCCTAAACTGCACTTAATTATGTACAAAATCCTTATGTGATTGCAGGCTTTATCGGCCTATTTTAGATATGAAATCATTTTGGTACTTAATTATGTACAAAATCCATATGTGATTGCAGACTTTATCGGCCTATTTTCGAGATGGAATCATTTCCGGTTATCAGCCGAGTGGCGTCATCGTCTTGTTGCAACGTTTCGGTACATTCCGTGCCCGTCATCTTCAGGTGAAGATGATGGTTACGGAATCCATTGAAATGATGCGACAAGACGACGACGCCACTCGGCTGATAACGCGTAAGATTTCTAAATAAAATTCCACAGAAACAGTTCTTTCTTTTTTCAGACTAGTTATGTATATTATTATTACTGTTACTTTTTTTATTGGCAGTGGCTATAGTTATATAAATATATTTATAAGCGTAGCTGTTATGCATCAGATGCCAGTAATTTCACACTCCCACATTAAAATGAAGCTAAAAATTTGTGAACACCCAGGATGTACACTCACGAGCCGCCACTGCTTACAATCGTTGCTGGCCTCGTCCGTACATCAGAATCTAGTCATCATAGGCAATATTTGGGTAACTCGGCATCCACGAAAGTGTAACCATACTTTTCAAAGCTTCAGATTTTGAATCATTACCGAAGGGTCTCGCCTTGTTTCCGGCAGTGATGGCAGGCGCGCAGGCTAAGATGTAGCTTGCGTAAACTCATCGTCCAAACCGACATAAATATACACAGCTCAGAAGATAGGTGAACAGACCTACAAATGATCACAGTAACAGTTTTAATCTCGCAAATAATCATAGTATGTAATATCAGACAAGGACTTACCCAATGAATGAAGCACACTGTGTAAAGTTCCTTGGGGCCCAGCTGTGTCACAAGCTAGAAAACTGGAAATCTGTGGTAATGTCTTATAGAGCGAAACTGCTGAGGTCACCGGTCCCTAAGCTTACACGCTACTTAACCTAACGTAAACCAACTTACGCTAATGACAACACACACACCCATGCCAGAGGGAGGACTCGAACCTCCACGGGGGGGAGCCGCGCGGACCGCGACAAGGCGCCTTAGATCTTTTTTTTTTTTTCAGTCTCATTTTGTTCGTTAATGTCAGTTGCCTTTGTTCGAGGCGGACGTCCCACGACACCCACAGAAGTTCGTTGTTGATCCATTTTTTCAGTTTTTTATTTATTTATTATTATTATAGAGGGCTGCTAACCCTCTGACCTAACACGCTGAGCCACCGTGCCGGCGCATATTTTCACTTTCCGTAGTCTTAAAGAATGATGTAATGGGGCAGTGAACCTATAGAAAATAAACTGTTTATTCAACAGGAGAAGTAAGAATACTATGTGAAGCAGGTAACTGTATGTCTTGCAGAAGCTGTTTTAAAGATCTCAGAATTCTTACGCTCAACTTTCCAATACACAGTGAGGTGGCGAAAGCCATGGGATATCGTTAGACACATATGCAGATGGCGGTAGTAGCGCGTACCCAAGGTATAAAGGGACAGTGCATTGGCGGAGCTGTCATTTCTACTCTTGTGATTCATGTGAGGTTTCTGAGGTGATTATGGCCGCACGACGAGAATTAACAGACTTTGCACGCGGAATGGTAGTTGGAGCTGGACACATGGGACGTTCCATTTTGGATATCATTCAATATTCCGAGATTCACAGTGTCAAGAGTGTGTCGAGAATACCAAATTCCTGGCATCTCCTCTCACAACGGACAACGCAGTGCCCGACGGCCTTCACTTACCGACCGAGAGCAGCGGCCTTGCAAGTTCTAACAGACAACCAACACTGAGTGAAATAACCCCAGAAATCAATATGGGCTTACGACGAACGTATCCGTATGCGGCGAAATTTGGCGTTCATTGGTTATGGCATCAGACGACCGATGCGAATGCCTTTGCTAACAGCACGACAACGTCTGCAGCGCCTCTCCTGGGCTCCTGAGAAATCTGTTGGACCCTAGACGATTGGAAAACCGTGGCTTGGTCAGATGAGTCCCTGTTTCGGTTGGTAAGTGCCGATGGTAGGATTCGAGTGCGGCGCAGACTCCACGAAGCCATGGACCCTAGTTGTCAACAAGGCGCTGTGCAAGCTGGTGGTTACTCCATAATGGTATGGGCTGTGTTTACGTGGAGTGAAATGGGTCCTCTGGTCCAACTGAATCGATAACTGATTGGAAGTTGTTATGTTCGGCTTCTTGAAGACCATCCACAGCCATTCGTCGATGACAATGCGCCATGTCACTGTGTCACAATTGGTTTGAAGAAGAATCCCATCCAACATTAATGGAACATAATCGAGAGTTCAGTTCGTGCATAAAATTCTGCACCAGAAACACTGTAGCAATTATGGACAGCTATAGAGGTAGCATAGCTCAATATTTCTGCAGGGGCTTCCAACGACTTGTTGAGTTATGTCAAGTCCAGCTGCTGCACTACGCCAGGTAAAACGAGGTCGGACATATTAGGAAATATTCCATGACTTTTGTCACCTCAGTTTATTCATTCCTTAATGTTTTCTGTTGCTGATAACAAAAATCAGTTTCAACTTCACTATGTGCATACAGTCTCAACATAAGACACAAAATTATTGCTCATTTACTCTTTGTCTCCTTGTCCAGGGTTCAGAATGGTGTTACACCTTTAGTAGTAAGATATTCAACAGGCTCTCGTCTAACTTAAAGCGAGGAAGTCCAAGTCCCTAACAGCTCGAAAGAAAATTAAAAGCAAACTGTATTAGCATCTCTTTCTACAAATTATCTGAATATCTAGATGCAGGGGCTGAAAAGTTGTGGTAGTTACACAGCATGTAACAGTGTTTGTTATAAATCTATATAACATATAATAATGTGCTATAAATAAGACTCAATATTTACAAATGTAAAAATTTTCTATTTGAAAAATACCGCTGTAATTAAGTAATTATGAAACTGCCAACAGCGGATAAATAGCAGCTATACACTGAAATTGAGGAGCCAGCAGATATTTTCAAAATTGTAACTTTCTAATTTACTCGATTAATTTAGGTGCCATCAACGTGAACCGCATAAAGTAGTATTGGGGTGCTGTGCAAGGGAAATGAACTAGATGGCAATATTAATAGAACTTGAAGAGGACGTAAATGAAGATGAGATGGGAGATATGATACTGCGATTACAATCTGACAGAGCACTGAAAGACATAAGCAGAAACTAGGCATCGGGAATACACGACATTCCGTCAGAACTACTGATTTCGTTGGGTGAGACAGCCATGACAAAAGAGGCAAAACGTTCTCCGACTTCAAGAAGAATGTAATAATTCCAGTTCCCAAGAAAACAGGTGCTGACAGGTGTGAATATTATCGGACTACCAGTTTAGTTAATCATGGCAGTAAACTACTAATGCGAATTCTTTACAGAAGAATAGAAAAGCTGACTTCGGCGAAGATCAGTTTGCATTCCGGATAAATGTAGAAACACGCGAGGGAATACTGACCATACGACTTCTTTTACAGGGTAGGTTAATGAAAGGCAAACCCTCGTTTAAAGCATTTGTAGGCTTAGTGTAACTTTTGAAAATGCTGACTGGTACATACTCTTTGAAATTATGAAGATAGCAGGAGAAAAATACAGAGAGTGCAATTTGTACAGAAACCAAACGGCAATTATAAGTGTGCAAAAACAGACATAATGTGTGATAGGATAGCAGCAATCAGTGATTTTACAATATTATAATCCGTCTTGACTGCAAAATTTTTATTCATATGACCGGTTTCGGTTCATCTAGAATCATCTTCAGATGTGTAACGATAATGATACTAATTTACTATTTCACGAATGAAAATCTTTTTCATCCTATCTAATCAGCATCAAATGTACCAGAACCTACCTGATATTTTGGCTACAGGAGTAACCCGTCCAAATCCAGCTACTTTTACATGCTGCGTCACATAAAATTGGTTGGCAGAATGCACATCATTTATATTAATTATAACACTATTACCACAGGTGGCGGGTTACTCCTGTAACCAAAATATCGTAGGTTCTGGTACATTTGATGTTGATTAGATAGGATGAAAAAGATTTACATTCGTGAAATAGTAAATTGGAATCATTATCGTTACAGATCTGAAGATGGTTCTAGATGAACCGAAATCGGTCATGTGAAAAACAATTTTGCAATCAAGACGGATTACAAGTAAAATTATAAGTGTCGAGGGGCACGAAACGGAGCAGTGGTTGAGAAGGGACTGAGACTCGGTTGTAGCCTATCCCCGATGTTATTCAACAAGTGCATTGAGCAAGCAGTGAAGGACATCAAAGAAGAACATGGATGAGGAATTAAAGTTCACAGAGAAGAAAAAAAAATCAGTTTGCCGATAGCTTGCAATTCTGTCAGACACAGCAAAAGCACTGGAAGAGCAGTTGAATTGAATGGACAATGTCTTGAAAAGAGGATGCAACATGAACATCAACAAAAGTAAAAGAAGGGTAATGGGATGTAGTAGAATGAAATCAGGTAATGCTGAGCGAATCAGATTTAGAAACGAGGCATTTAAAATAGTAGATGAGTTCTGCTTTTTGGACAGCAAAATAACTGAAGATAGACGAGTAGAGAGGATACAAAATGTAGGCTTGCAATGACAAGAAAGGCGTTTCTGATGAAAAGAAATTTAGACTATAGATTTAAGAGTGAGGAAGTCTTTTCTGAAGCTATTTGTCTGGAGTGTAGTCATGTATGGAAGTGAGACACGGGCGATAAACAGTTTAGACGAGAAAAGAAGCTTCTGAATTTTGATGTTACAGAAGAGTGCTGAAGATTATGTGGGCTGGTCGTGTAAGTAATTAGGAGGTACTGAATAGAACTGAGGAGAAAGGAAATTTGTCGCACAACTTGACTGAAAGAAGGGATCGGTTGACAGGAGACGGTCTGAGACATCAAGGGATCGCCAATTTAGTACCGAACAGAAACAGTGGGGGTAAAACTCGTATAGGGAGACCAAGAGATGAATACACGAAGCGGATTCAGAAGGATGTAGGTTGCAGTAGTTATTGAGAGTTGAAGACGCTTGCACAGGATAGAGCAGCATGGAGAGCTGCATCAAACCAGTCGTCGAACTGAAGACCACAACAAGTAACTACAGATTATTGTTATTTCTTTATAAATGTGGTTGAAATGGTCGAAGTTACTGAGCATTTTTTCGTTTCCAGTCCACGAAGAACGAAAATTGTTTATTTCGTTTTCGTTTCTTTTGACCCAAGTTTATCTTAGGAAGAACACTGAGCAAGTAAGAAAATTGAGAATTAAGGTGTTAACGTAATCGTCTAAGTATAATGCTGTTTACTGATTGTTTATCTTAAGCACATTTAAAGTTGATCTGGGAAAAAACTGACTGTAACTGATTATTAATAGACGATTGGAATTACCAAAATGACTTTATTTCTATTTATAATAGTTATTACGGCTTTTAGGGAAAAATGGCCGTCAATATACGTATAACACGGATTCCAGCTTTTCTATTTTTTAATGTGGCAGTCCTGCTCCCGACATCAAGTGAGCCGTGAAGACGTCACATGCTAAGGTATGGATACACCTGAGTCGATCTGTTCCTTAGGGAAGAACAAATTTCAAAATATTTTGTAACAAAACTGAACAACTTATCTACTGAGCCACTGACGTCAAAAATTCAACTTTTAATTTTTTAGCTGTACAAGCATAACAAGAAGGAAAATTCAATGAATGATGAACTTTCAGAGTGTTTTAAAAGATTGCCTCTGTGTGCCAGTCGAGCAAAATGAATGTTATCCCTGAAAATGTAACGAACAATGATACGTAGTCAGTCTACTTGAATACAAAACTGGTGCGTGGTAGGGACGGGAAAAACCGATACTGGTATTTTAGTTCTGAACAGCAGGTGTATTTTTGTGTTTATTTGGTCTCGGTTATAACAGGTGTTTTCTTTTTACTGATTAATAACGAGATTAAAGAAAACCCCAATAACAGTTGGCTGTAGCAGCAGTGCCAACGTCTTTCGATTTTAAATACACTTTTTTTTCTAAAAAAACCAGTAATTTTTATTCGTAAAATCTCCATTGTTTGAAGTATTGCCTTTTTATAGAAAATGGGAAAAGCGATGAGTGCTATTTTAACAAAAATGCCGATAGGAACAAATAGCAAACGCATGGCGTAAGCACTGGTCCAGTTTTACTGAAAGCTGTTATCTCGTGGCGTGACCCATTAGATGGTCACGTGTAAATGAAGCGTGCAAGACTTGCCATATATGTAGTAGTTTATCACAGTCGTCATCGGACATCCGTTGCGTATCAGAATGGCGCTAACTCAAGTGTGGAATTATTTTACGTAGTGTCGTAGCAATGAAGTTAAAATGCTTCATCTGCTTTATAAGGCTAAATATTTGTTTGCCATTTCTGTGAAATAATGAAAGGGGAAGGAAATTAGGAAATCAGTAAGAGATTAAAGACGTAACAAAAATTTCTTATTGCGGTCACGGTGTTGTATAGCTTCAATAAATGCCGAGAACTGCATCACGCAATACACAGCTTTAACGGTATATTTTGTCAGAGACGGTCGATTTCGATCTAGGATCAAGCCATCACCCTATCCAAAAACCATTTCGTCTATGAATTTGCTGATTAACGTTACTCCAATTACGCAGATGTGTAACTGTGAGGTTTTTTGGACCAGATGATATTCTAATCCCAGACCGAATCTAATGAAATGTACTGTTACAGCTGTATTTGGCATAATGCGGTTCTTAACACTAACAATAACTCATTCATAGTTTGCAACAAAAACAGAAAGTAGCTGATCCGTTGTCTATGTCTGTATAATACCCTCTTATCTGCTTGTAGCCATTGAAAGCGGACGAATCGACACGAAAAATATACTGCAGTTCTTCATTACTTCAACCTCAGTTTCACTCTTTAGTTCTGACTATTCGTAGTGCTCAGATAGTGGTATGATCGACGATTACAACGTTATTTTTGAGCAAAGCTCCAGATAAGTAGGATCAATAGGAGAATACTTGTGATTGTTTTGTATTCTACCACTTATCACTTTTCGAAAAAAACAGCGAACGATGAACGGACTAACTTTTATTTGCTTATTTAATTTAACATGTTTTTTTATTCCATGTATCTTGAAAATGAGGAAGTCAAAATTTTTCAACTTTTGTTCGATTTGTATGTTTCTTACAGAAAATAATAATATTGGTAAAACACCAAAAATCTGTTACTTCAGAAACTAGTTACTTTGAACGTTTTCATTGGATAGATTAAAATAGCGGGGGGGGGGGGGGGAAGATATAACCGAAAACCGGTTGTTTCTGCAATAACCACCATCCCCACTGGGTGTCAATAAACGTGTCAGCAGGCAGTGGGTTCACACGGCAGAGTGGACTAGGTTGGCGCAGGCACTCAGGTCCCAAGCGACGCACACACGCGTGTCGTAATTCGTGCCAATCTATTTTCCGCTTTAGCGAAAGTTCGAGAGGGCAGGGCGGGAGTTTAACTGCTGGTGCGCAGCGGCGCTACGCCGTGATTAAGGATCCGAGTTGGCGCGCTAGTTGGGCCGCCGGCCGCCAGGCGCGCTGCGGTGCCTGCAGCGCAGATGGCGCGGCGCCGACCACAGACATTCCGGCCCCTAACTAAGTTTGCGCAGTCGGCTTTCTTCGCTTGAGTAGCTCTGATTCACAGAGGGCTGTGGGATTTGGGGCTCAACTGCAAAACATCGCACGGACAGCTACAATCAAGGAGGGCAGCTTGCTCTCTGTCCACTTCCAACAGTTCCTGTGAAGCAAGAATACTTCTTGTCTGACTATGTCGCTATCGGCGGGAAACAGGTACCACGTATCGATAGCAGAAACGATGAAAACAAGAATGTTGTTTGAGATAATTTATTTATTCATATTTCACAGCCATACCATTTATTTCGTCACTCTTTTTTAATCAGTGTACGCTGATAATGAAGGCAAGAAAGAAAAAATGGCCTCTGACCTTTAAGGCACCACACCACGCATTGAAGCCCACATGGCTTCAGTTTTGGACAGCATAAATTAGATTATTTCTGCAAGAAATAAACATTCCTTATAATCATTCTTTCTACAGTTTTTAGAAAAGTTACAAATACTTCTTCAGAAAATACATCAAATTTCGTCGGAAAAGGACCTTATTGTTTGCATCTTCCCGGTTTCAAAGAGTCAGTTTTTACGAATATTTGTCAGTGAAGTAGAAAAATCAGAAGAACTATTTATTCTAGTCCAAAATAGAGGTGTAAAGTCCATGTGATTAACAACTGCTGTAATATTTGATTTATTATGTAAATAAACTATTGTCTGTCATAGTCTCCCTCTGCGTTTAATAATTAAGTTTGTAAACTTCAGCAAAGGAATCGATATTGCAACCTTTTTCTCATGTGATGCGCTTTCGTAAAAAGTGTATAAACTATAGAAAAATGACTGGCAATAATATCAGCGGTTCTACTGTCTAATGCCAAATATTTCTCAATAATAATAGGGATAGAAAAGCAAGGAATATTTAAAATATTAGTTTTGCAGTTACGAAATAATTAAAAATAAGAAGAAAAATGAGCATAAATAGCAAGAAAGGACATAAACACTATTATAGATCAAGGAAAATAGGAAAATTGATTTTAACAAATATATGATTTATTTTTAAGTGAGTACCAAAGAATAAGACTAATCAAAATCCCTAGGGCGAGTAACACTGTTAAAGTAGTATGTTCAGTAGTAACTGCAAATAAGGAACAATAATATTTTGCTTACACAGCGGAAGATGTAAGAATATACAGTAGTAACGCAGTAGGATGGAGCAGCGAAATTGAATTTAGCTAAAGGAACAGATTCATTCTCGACGTCTACAGCATTTGACTGGAATCAATAACACAACAACACTTTTCGTTAATTTAAAGAAGCTTGTTTCAGTCATTGTCATCAAAAACGCAGAGGTCAATTACGGTAGAAATGACGACATATAACATAGCTCTTCTCAATAGTCAATTACGAGAAAGCAGTTTGTCGTATTTATCATAGACGAGTGATGTAAGCACGTTATGCCGATGATAATTAAATCCGAATATGTCATAAGTAAGGTAGGAGACGAGATACTGGCAGAAGTACAGCTGTGAGTACCGAGCGTGAGTCGTGCTTCGGTAGCTCAGATGGTAGAGCACTTGCCCGCGAAAGCCAAAGGTCCAGAGTTCGAGTCTCGGTCGAGCACACAGTTTTAATCTGCCAGGAAGTTTCATATCAGCGCACACTCCGCTGCAGAGTGAAAATCTCATTATGTCATAAGTACTTTCCTACAAGATCTTTCCAATATATTTATTTGGATCGCTAATTTTCACCAATGGACGACATGACAAAACAGCTAATTCACTGTGTAATATTTTTTGTTTTGTTTAAATTATTTTCTACACCTTTCCTCTTAAGAACATAAATGCTGTTTACATTGTCTTATGACACCTTCCTTGTCGAGTGGTAGTGATACTAAAACTCTGTTGCTTCACTGCGAATCTAAAATCTGAGAAACAGGAGTAGTTCGGCATCTAATTCTGAGACACTCTCTCGAAATAGTTTACATTTTTTAAACCCAAGACCACCCAGGAGAAAGAGTACAATGTGTCAGCTGTCAGCATCAGTACTCCGCTAAACTAGTTGATATGAGGTCGCCTGTGTGTTCTGGCGACCTATTCAGCAGTGGCATAAGTCTGCACACATGTGTTGTTTGTTAACACTGTAATGTTCTTTTATAAAGAAAAGTTTACGATTACGGTGGAATGAATGTCTGATTGGGCAGTGCAACTCCCAATACCAATAAAGAAATACATTCAGCACCTTAGACACTGAATTCTATGGCCCTGTTCAAAACTAATAACTTTGGTCCCCGTGCACATAACAAATAAATTAACCTGTCTTACCTCTAGAGCAGCAACGGTGGTCTCTCATATATATATATATATATATATATATATATATATATACTCCTGGAAATGGAAAAAAGAACACATTGACACCGGTGTGTCAGACCCACCATACTTGCTCCGGACACTGCGAGAGGGCTGTACAAGCAATGATCACATGCACGGCACAGCGGACACACCAGGAACCGCGGTGTTGGCCGTCGAATGGCGCTAGCTGCGCAGCATTTGTGCACCGCCGCCGTCAGTGTCAGCCAGTTTGCCGTGGCATACGGAGCTCCATCGCAGTCTTTAACACTGGTAGCATGCCGCGTTAGCGTGGACGTGAACCGTATGTGCAGTTGACGGACTTTGAGCGGGGGCATATAGTGGGCATGCGGGAGGCCGGGTGGACGTACCGCCGAATTGCTCAACACGTGGGGCGTGAGGTCTCCACAGTACATCGATGTTGTCGCCAGTGGTCGGCGGAAGGTGCACGTGCCCGTCGACCTGGGACCGGACCGCAGCGACGCACGGATGCACGCCAAGACCGTAGGATCCTACGCAGTGCCGTAGGGGACCGCACCGCCACTTCCCAGCAAATTAGGGACACTGTTGCTCCTGGGGTATCGGCGAGGACCATTCGCAACCGTCTCCATGAAGCTGGGCTACGGTCCTGCACACCGTTAGGCCGTCTTCCGCTCACGCCCCAACATCGTGCAGCCCGCCTCCAGTGGTGTCGCGACAGGCGTGAATGGAGGGACGATTGGAGACGTGTCGTCTTCAGCGATGAGAGTCGCTTCTGCCTTGGTGCCAATGATGGTCGTATGCGTGTCTGGCGCCGTGCAGGTGAGCGCCACAATCAGGACTGCATACGACCGAGGCACACAGGGCCAACACCCGGCATCATGGTGTGGGGAGCGATCTCCTACACTGGCCGTACACCACTGGTGATCGTCGAGGGGACACTGAATAGTGCACGGTACATCCAAACCGTCATCGAACCCATCGTTCTACCATTCCTAGACCGGCAAGGGAACTTGCTGTTCCAACAGGACAATGCACGTCCGCATGTATCCCGTGCCACCCAACGTGCTCTAGAAGGTGTAAGTCAACTACCCTGGCCAGCAAGATCTCCGGATCTGTCCCCCATTGAGCATGTTTGGGACTGGATGAAGCGCCGTCTCACGCGGTCTACACGTCCAGCACGAACGCTGGTCCAACTGAGGCGCCAGGTGGAAATGGCATGGCAAGCCGTTCCACAGGACTACATCCAGCATCTCTACGATCGTCTCCATGGGAGAATAGCAGCCTGCATTGCTGCGAAAGGTGGATATACACTGTACTAGTGCCGACATTGTGCATGCTCTGTTGCCTGTGTCTATGTGCCTGTGGTTCTGTCAGTGTGATCATGTGATGTATCTGACCCCAGGAATGTGTCAATAAAGTTTCCCCTTCCTGGGACAATGAATTCACGGTGTTCTTATTTCAATTTCCAGGAGTGTATATGCTAGCTACAGGGTCAGCAGTATATAGTGCTGGCCACTGGGCATAATACTTTGAAATGCACCTGAAATACTTTTGGCTGATAAACGAGAGCATTTAAGGAAATCCAACTTTTTTGAAAAATGTATGACCAGGACAGAGAGGCGGTACTGATTGTGGTGAATTTCTAACACTGGGCTTTTTGCAAAATTATATTGCAAGTTAAGTTTGGTTTTTCAAAAACATTTGACAACTGAAGTCACATTACACACGATTGATTCACTAACAATGATATTTAAACAGCAAGTGTTACCTAACTAAGTTATCCAACATAAATGCAAATCGTCAGATTACATTCAGGTCTGTTCAAAAATGTTCAAATGTGTGTGAAATCTTATGGGACTTAACTGCTAAGGTCATCAGCCCCTATGCTTACACACTACTTAACCTAAATTATCCTAAGGACAAGCACACACACCCATGCCCGAGGGAGGACTCGAATCTCCGCCGGCACCAGCCGCACAGTCCATGACTGCAGCGCCTTTGACAGCTCGGCTAATCCCGCGCGGCTATAGATCTGTTCACAAATCTTAGAAGCATTATAAAAGTGAAATATGTAACTAGTCTTTTTATCAAAACAGTTTACGTACATTATGGAGTTACTCAACAATTACAAATTATCGGCCAACTGATCTATACCAACGCGCTGCCAAAAACAAAAATCATAATAATTTAACATGTTTACCTTGTTTGCATGAAGACTTCTGCTTCCATGTTCAACAATGCTGACATACCTACATTAATCTAAAATTGGTGGCATCACACCAGAAAAACTGCCTATTCCATCGTCTGCTACCTACAACTGTGCGCCAAGCGCTCTCTTACTCCAACACTATAATAATCTCAGACCAGAAGCAGTATCTCTGGGTCTGCGGCGTCACACAGTAAGCGATATAAAGCGTATCAAAGACATACACCGTTTATAAAATCATATTCGGTCGCCACATACAAATGTGCCCCAGTAGATTCCTTTCAACACGACCAGACAGATGGAAGCTGGGTTCGTCCTTAGGTGACATTAAAAAATACCAATGATATTCTCCTCAATAAATGATGTGAACCATTTTCAATAACGGATTCGCTTTTCATTATCCGCATCTTTCAGTCCATGCACTGCCGTCGCTTTATACAGGAACAGTTTCAATTTTGCCTAACTGCCTTTATGCGCAGCAGTAAGACTGGAATCTTTTTCTTTTGCCAACTTGCGTAATGATTTTGCTGACTTTGCTGCATAGACTCAGAAACAACTTCTGTTCGTTTGGTTCAGATGGTCTTCCAGTTCGTTCGGCATCTAATTCTGAGACACTCTCTCGAAATTTCTCAATAAGCAGACAATCCGCATTACGATGAGATACAGCTGCTTTCGGGAATTTTTCAGCAACTGCCTCTGTAAGGTAACAGTATTTTGCACCTGACTGTAATATAATAACTGTTTCAAAGACCAGTTAGATATAGGTTATTATGTTATTTATCAGGCAATTAGCCTATTGAAATTAATATAGGGAGTATCAGACGGCTAAGACGTGTATTAACTTTAAGAAATTCGCATGTTGCATGAATTCGGGGTTCAGTTGATATTTTCACGGAGTTTGGCTGGAGCGGACGAGCGGCACTGCTCTAAGGCAGGGCAGAGGGGTGCGGAAGTTTACCACCGACCATTACGAGTCGGCATGCGAAAGCGTCCCACTGGGGGAGACGCGCCGCCGGAGCAGGTAGGCACCCATTGCGCGGACAACACAGGCAGGGCTTCGAGGGACGGCGCCTCGTGGGCGCCGTGTGTTACGCCGACGCCACTATGTCGAGATGAGCTGGCGCCTAAGGGAGCCTTCCCACGAACCTAAACATTTTCTGGGGCTTTCTAAGAAACGCGGTTAAGCTAGTGCAATGGCCTTTCCCCGCGCGAGGGCGAACAGAGAGACACGATTGGTGGGTTCAATTTTGAACGGAGTTTCAGTTTGTTCCAGAACATTCTAGGCGCAGTAAGGCGCAGAACGTTTTGATTGACTGGAAGAAGCCAGGAAATAATAGTGGGAGCGAACTGTGCTGGTCTAGAGCCACGGGATTGGCCAGCTCGAAAAATAGTGTGGGGGTGCTGATCTTAATGGTTCAAATGGCTCTGAGCACTATGGGACTCAACTGCTGAGGTCATTAGTCCCCTAGAACTTAGAACTGGTTAAACCTAACTAACCTAAGGACATCACAAATATCCATGCCCGAGGCAGGATTCGAACCTGCGACCGTAGCGGTCTTGCGGTTCCAAACTGCAGCGCCTTTAACCGCACAGCCACTTCTGCCGGCTGCTGATCTTAGCAGAGGGAAGCTTTTGGAGCTGTTATCAGAGAGAAGCGTCTTAGCTCCTGTAGCGAGCGGACGTCGTGCTTTCGGCTCTGCTGTAGGAGAGTAAATCCTTTTCAGTGTGCTGTGCAGGACTTTGAATAAGTCTGCCAGCTGCAACCGAAACTAGTATTCAGTTAGGGGAACTGTCGTGTTTTACTGTTAGAGACAGGCTGATTCCGCCAATTACGGTTGGGATTACTGTCTCACAGAAAGCAGACAGGAGCAGAGCAATTTCCTTGAGCCACACTTTATTGAAGACGTTACTGGATTCCGCCTTTGGGCTGGTGAGTCCTGTCTTAACGAGTCCGAGACGATTGGAAAGAAAGCAGAATTAGATTTTGAATAGGAATTTACGAACAGGAAGCCTGTTCGCGAAAATAAATTAATTTGTGTTACAATTGAGGCTCCTCGACGACGCAGACGCCATCGGCAGCTTGCTGACCTGTCCACAACGCTGCATTTGGTAACGTGACGCTCAGCTTCGGCATTTAATCCGATATTACGCACTCCTGTGATTACCAGAGCTCAGTTTTCCAGCCACGCTCCTATTGAGAATTTGGTAATTGAAGTAGATTTGTCTGACGTATTTTATGCCGTCTGACAAGGGGAGAGAGTAGAAAATAACAAGTACAGATGCGTTATCCGACCTTAAGAGCTAGTTTTGGAATTTAAGGGCCATTGCCATTACTAGCTTGATTTTATCACTTACAAATGTACGTCATTGTTCAGTTTGATGTTAGGAAGACCATTGCTCAATAAATGTGTTCAATGCTATCCTTGTTTGTTTGGTGGTGATCAGTTCCCTGAACACTATTTACTTATTAAATATTAATCAAAATTAGTAAAGGAGCAGTTTTAATTAACAAGTTGGGTCTCATAACAGGCCTTCAGCCAGAGCCAACGACCCGATCCAGTAGGGAAACTGAACAAGTAAAAGCATTCTTGTTAAACCCCCCCCCCCCCCCACATTTTTAATATTCATTTATTGAAATCTACCCCTTCAACCTCCTTAACTAAATCTGTGTATTTCGATAAGGCGAAACACATATTCAGCAAGAAAAATACGTTCCACAGTTCAAAGTACAATTATTTAAAAACAAACTGAAAATCTAAATACTACACATTGCATTCAGTAGCCTTCATCAGCTGAACCAGAGAGTTAAATGGTAAGCAACTTTAACTGATTCTCAATATATGATTGTTTGGAACTCGCTGTGCAGGTAATTAATACACTAAATTACAAATTGGTGGTATTTCGTAAGAATTAAATTTGATTATACCTGTCCCATCTTCTGCTTTTGTCAGACCTGTCACAGAACACACTGCGTCACAGAAGACTATTAGTGAGTTATTTCTAAATTTATGTGTGTTTTTCGTCTGTAGTTTATTTCGTCTATAGTTTTAAGTAATGCTCTGAGTTAACTTTTACGTCTTGTTAATACTCATGAAAACATTCGATGCACGCACGAGCCCAGAGGGATTTAATTTAACACCATACCTGTTACTGCTGTTCGTAAAAAGGAAAAGATACGAGAATCCTCGGCTCAATATTTTATAGCTCAAGTTGTAAAAAGCTACCAGGTTTTTTTTTAATACTTCATTCTTGGAAGTCCCAAGATTTCATAGGGCTAGCCTACAGCCGAACTGTATCAGAAAGAAAATAAAATATCTTCTGATTTGATGCTGTTGAAATGTCGTTACGATAGTGACAATATCGAGGATTTACATGTGGTCCATTGTGCGTGGACGTCACGAGCGCAGTGATAGTTTACTGGGCGGTAGCTGGCCGTTGGGACAAGCCAGGTAATGGCCGTCTAACAGACCTAAAGAGTTGCTTTAGAATTCTCTGGAAAGACAAACACAGCTTTTAGCAGAAACAGCCGTTTAGGGTAGTGACAGAACATGGTGTGTAACCCGACACTGTCAAGCAGCCTCATTTTTCTCTACAACACAGTGTCCAGGTCCATCACAGAGTACCTTGTGGACAACAGCTAGCCACCATCAGCACAACACGGCGTGATGCTGCGGCCTATGGGTTACGTAATAATAATTTCGTGTGGCTCAATAGCCAGGTCCAGGTCTTCGGCGACTTGCTTTGTTGCTCGTGACTGGTAGCATTTCTTTCTCTCGAAACACTAGCGTCCTCCTTCCTCCAGATTTCAGGGCTTAATATCCGTTTCCTGCCGTTTTGAAAATTTTGAATACGGAATATATCGTAGTTAAGGAGTCTGCTTTCCTGTCCACCTCACTGTTCAAAATTACTGCTTGATTTACACCTGAAAGCAGGGTTGACTCAAATGCTGCTATTCTCACACGGTACAATATCACCCACAATGGGTTCCATATTTTACTGCAAGTGCCGGGCAGGCGAGGTGTAACACTAAAATTTTTTTACATATTAATTCTGCCGGACGGTTCTCTTAAAGATCAGTCTACCTTTCATCATTAGAAAATTGTGATCTGACTCCGTATGTGTTCCATGTTATGCCTTACATCCTAACATCTGATTTCCGAATTTGCCTGACCATGATGTAATCCAGCTGGAATCGTTCTGTATCTCCTGAAGTGTTCCAGATACACTTCCTCCTTCCGTAATTTTCGAACGGTTCCTTCACGATTACTATCTTAAATACACTCCTGGAAATTGAAATAAGAACACCGTGAATTCATTGTCCCAGGAAGGGGAAACTTTATTGACACATTCCTGGGGTCAGATACATCACTTGATCACACTGGCAGAACCACAGGCACATAGACACAGGCAACAGAGCATGCACAATGTCGGCACTAGTACAGTGTATATCCACCTTTCGCAGCAATGCAGGCTGCTATTCTCCCATGGAGACGATCGTAGAGATGCTGGATGTAGTCCTGTGGAACGGCTTGCCATGCCATTTCCACCTGGCGCCTCAGTTGGACCAGCGTTCGTGCTGGACGTGTAGACCGCGTGAGACGACGCTTCATCCAGTCCCAAACATGCTCAATGGTGGACAGATCCGGAGATCTTGCTGGCCAGGGTAGTTGACTTACACCTTCTAGAGTACGTTGGGTGGCACGGGATACATGCGGACGTGCATTGTCCTGTTGGAACAGCAAGTTCCCTTGCCGGTCTAGGAATGGTAGAACGATGGGTTCGATGACGGTTTGGATGTACCGTGCACTATTCAGTGTCCCCTCGACGATCACCAGTGGTGTACGGCCAGTGTAGGAGATCGCTCCCCACACCATGATGCCCTGTGTGCCTCGGTCGTATGCAGTCCTGATTGTGGCGCTCACCTGCACGGCGCCAAACACGCATACGACCATCATTGGCACCAAAGCAGAAGCGACTCTCATCGCTGAAGACGACACGTCTCCATTCGTCCCTCCATTCACGCCTGTCGCGACACCACTGGAGGCGGGCTGCACGATGTTGGGGCGTGAGCGGAAGACGGCCTAACGATGTGCGGGACCGTAGCCCAGCTTCATGGAGACGGTTGCGAATGGTCCTCGCCGATACCCCAGGAGCAACAGTGTCCCTAATTTGCTGGGAAGTGGCGGTGCGGTCCCCTACGGCACTGCGTAGGATCCTACGGTCTTGGCGTGCATCCGTGCGTCGCTGCGGTCCGGTCCCAGGTCGACGGGCACGTGCACCTTCCGCCGACCACTGGCGACAACATCGATGTACTGTGGAGACCTCACGCCCCACGTGTTGAGCAATTCGGCGGTACGTCCACCCGGCCTCCCGCATGCCCACTATACGCCCTCGCTCAAAGTCCGTCAACTGCACATACGGTTCACGTCCACGCTGTCGCGGCATGCTACCAGTGTTAAAGACTGCGATGGAGCTCCGTATGCCACGGCAAACTGGCTGACACTGACGGCGGCGGTGCACAAATGCTGCGCAGCTAGCGCCATTCGACGGCCAACACCGCGGTTCCTGGTGTGTCCGCTGTGCCGTGCGTGTGATCATTGCTTGTACAGCCCTCTCGCAGTGTCCGGAGCAAGTATGGTGGGTCTGACACACCGGTGTCAATGTGTTCTTTTTTCCATTTCCAGGAGTGTATGTTGCAGAACTAAATTAGTCTTGAAACTGTAAACTTTAATTGACGTACGGAGATATGTGACGTTGCATCTCCAACAATAACAGAATTCTGGTTGAGGACAAAAAGAAACAGAAATTTACCTTTCCTGCAAATCATAAAGAAATTAATTTTTAAGTACCTGACAGCAAATTTTAAAATATTCTCTAACAACTCCTAACAACTGTTCTGCAATACTCCTGTAAGCAACGGACAACTTACCTCGTATTGCGCTGTAACTACAGATCAGCAACATGCTAAACGTATTTCAAAATCAATACTGTGATCTATGCAGAGTGCAGTGCATAGTCGTATAATTGCAATAACTACTGCCATTATTGTATATAGAGAGATTGAATGATCAGAAGGGGTTCGGTCACCTAGCCCTAAACGGCTTAAAAAGAAGGAAGAAACCAATAAAGAATTTAATTTACTATATTCGCAAAACAGATTATTTAAATAAACGCTAACCGACTTCACACAGACCTTAATCCACAATGTCTATACCCAATGAACATGTGTCTGGCCACAACAAAGATACGAATATTACTCTCAATGTGTGCACATAGTAATCTGACCGAATCCTTCCAATGAGCAAGTAAGCAACAACAACGTGCAGCAAAAAGGCATACTACCAAGTATACTCAATCAATACCCTAAGTCTCCTCCGGCGCTGCTAGCACGATTACGGCAGGCTGCGACCTCTCTTGTCTCTCGGCTTCTCTCCACCGCAGGCTGTGTCCGACCCTTCCGACTCTTCTCGACAACTGTTCACTCGCTACGACTAGCGATAAGAATATCTGAGACTCAAAGTTTGCGTATGCACACCACAGCAGAATCAAGGTCTTTGCAAAGAAGTGCTGTCGTCCAACTTTTAGCCTCTCTCCTGTCTCGTTCCATCTACCAAGGCCATACTCCCCTGTAATTCTCTCATCCGTTCCTTTACCTAATACCGATTTTCAGTGCCTCGTGATTAGCAGATTACAATCTTACTTCAGATGCCGCATTACTCGTTTAATATCCTCTCGTATAATCTATACCTCATTTTCTGTTTGTGACATCGTCATGTATATCTGAACTATTGTTGTTATCATTGGTTTGTTGTCGATTCTGATGAGAACAACTCTATTATTGAACTATTCAATAACAACAGTTCCTAGTCCCGTTATACCAGTTTCTGTTGCTGTTGATCTTACCCCACATTCTTCTGACCAGAAATCATTATCTTCTTTTCATTTCACTTCATTAAGCCCCACTATATCTAAACTGAGCCTTTGCATTTCACTTTTCAGATTTTTTGACTTCCCGATCACAGTTACACTTTTGACTTTTCGAGCCGAGACTTGTAGAATATTACCCTTTCTTTGGTTATTCAATATTTTTCTCATGGTCACCTTTTTCTTGGTGTCGTGAATGACTGAAGTAGGCAGCGATTTGTAGTCAAATACAACTATTTATGCGTAAGTAATAGAAGATATATAACAAAGAGGATACAACCAATGATACCTTAGGAATCAGCGTTATCAATCTCAGGCATAAATGTGTTGGCCACATCAATTTCCAATATCCTCCCCAACTGGATCTACTTCCCGACCAGATGAAACGGACTTGCTATGTGCTGTCTTGTCCCACGTGGCGCAGTGAACTTCCGAGATATTCCATTACTGGGACGGAAGCAGTGGGTCTCTGAGGTGATCAGTGAAGGATCTCATGAAATAATGTGACCCACCAAGGAGTGTTATATGTCGTTGCTCATTGGTGAGGTCTGCAAATTGTAATCTACTTTCTGTCTTCAATGAACTGATGAAAGTGTCCAGTCTTAGAGTCCTGCAGGATCTGTTACTGTTCTGGAGTGAATGGATTTCCAACGTGTAACGAATTAGTCTCCATTAAGAACTGTATTTGGTAATGTCTGCGAGGCTGGGAAGCATAGTAAATGCAATTACATGTTTTATATTTATTTTTCCTTCCGTGAGCGCATGAAACGTATTTGGAACAGCAGATCGCCAACGTTCTTCTGGGTGTGCTGGCCGTGCAGGTCTTTTCCATCAAATATGCACAGATCACATGTGATTGGCTCGCACTTGATTGCCAGGAAGGCCGCGTGTCAGGTGATTCGCCGAGTTATAACGTCCAGGACGACGTCTCCCCTGGCTAGGCGGCGTATGTGTATTAAATTCTGTTTTTCTAGGGGTAGCGTCTTTGATTCATAATCAAAACGTTTTCGGTCCCGGGTTCGATCCCCGCCACTGCCTAAATTTTGATAAATAATCAGCATTGGCGGCCGAAGACTTCCGGCATAAGAAGTCAGCCTCATTCTGCCAATGGCCTTGTCAAATAGGACGGAGGAGCGGATAGAGGTTCAGGGCACTCTCTTGTCCTAGGGGTGGGAAATTGCCCCTAAAGGCGGGAGAATCAGCAATGATCAATGACATGAGGATGCAGAAGGCAATGGAAACCACTGCATTAAAGACACGTAACGTGTATCCACAGGACATGTGGCCTGTAATTGAAGAAGTGTCATGATGATCTCTCCATTGGCAAAAGATTCCGGAATAGTCCCCCATTCGAATCTCCGGGAGGGGACTGCCAAGGGGGAGGTTACCATGAGAAAAAGATTGAATAATCTACGAAAGGATAACGTTCTACGAGTCGGGGCGTGGAATGCCAGAAGCTTGAACGTGGTAGGGAAACTAGATATAGTAGGGGTCAGTGAAGTGAAGTGGAAGGAAGACAAGGATTTCTGGACAGATGAGTATCGGGTAATATCAACAGCAGCAGAAAACGGTAAAACAGGTGTAGGATTCGTTATGAATAGGAAGGTAGGGCAGAGGGTGTATTACTGTGAACAGTTCAGTGACCGGGTTGTTCTAATCAGAATCGACAGCTGACGAACACCGACAACGATAGTTAAGGTATATATGCTGACGTCACAAGCTGAAGATGAACAGATAGAGAAAGTGTATGAGGATATTGAAAGGGTAATGCAGTATGTAAAGGGGGACGAAAATCTAATAGGCATGGGCGACTGGAATGCAGTCGTAGGGGAAGGACTATAAGAAAAGGTTACAGGAGAATATGGGCTTGGAACAAGGAATGAAAGAGGAGAAAGACTAATTGAGTTCTGTAACAAGTTTCAGCTAGTAATAGCGAATACCCTGTTCAAGAATCACAAGAGGAGGAGGTATACTTGGAAAAGGCCGGGAGATACGGGAAGATTTCAATTGGATTACATCATGGTCAGACAGAGATTCCGAAATCATATACTGGATTGTAAGGCGTACCCAGGAGCAGATATAGACTCAGATCACAATATAGTAGTGATGAAGAGTGGGCTGAAGTTCAAGACATTAGTCAGGAAGAATCAATACGCAAAGAAGTGGGATACGGAAGTACTAAGGAATGACGAGATACGTTTGAAGTTCTCTATCGCTATAGATACAGTAATAAGGAATAGCGCAGTAGGCAGTAAAGTTGAAGAGGAATGGACATCTCTAAAAAGGGCTATCACAGAAGTTGGGAAGGAAAACATAGGTACAAAGAAGGTAGCTGCGAAGAAACCATGGGTAACAGAAGAAATACTTCAGTTGATTGATGAAAGGAGGAAGTACAAACATGTTCCGGGAAAATCAGGAATACAGAAATACAAGTCGCTGAGGAATGAAATAAATAGGAAGTGCAGGGAAGCTAAGACGAAATAGCTCCAGGAAAAATGTGAAGACATCGAAAAAGATATGATTGTCGGAAGGACAGACTCAGCATACAGGAAAGTCAAAACAACCTTTGGTGACATTAAAAGCAACGGTGGTAACATTAAGAGTGCAACGGGAATCTCACTGTTAAATGCAGAGGAGAGAGCAGATAGGTGGAAAGAATACATTGAAAGCATCTATGAGGGTGAAGATTTGTCTGATGTGATAGAAGAAGAAACAGGAGTCGATTTAGAAGAGATAGGGGATCCAGTATTAGAATCGGAATTTAAAAGAGCTTTGGAGGACTTATGGTCAAATAAGGCAGAAGGGATGGATAACATTCCATCAGAATTTCTAAAATCATTGGGGGAAGTGGCAACAAAACGACTATTCACGTTGGTGTGTAGAATATATGAGTCTGGCGATATACCATCTGACTCTCGGAAAAGCATCATCCACACAATTCCGAAGACGGAAAGAGCTGACAAGTGCGAGAATTATCGCACAATCAGCTTAACAGCTCATGCATCGAAGCTGCTTACAAGAATAATATACAGAAGAATGGAAAAGAAAATTGAGAATGCGCTAGGTGAGGATCAGTTTGGCTTTAGGAGAAGTAAAGGGACGAAAGAGGCAATTCTGATGTTACGGCTAATAATGGAAGCAAGGCTAAAGAAAAATCAAGACACTTTCATAGGATTTGTCGACCTGGAAAAAGCGTTCGACAATATAAAATGGTGCAAGCTGTTCGAGATTCTGAAAAAAGTAGGGGTAAGCTATAGGGAGAGACGGGTCATATACAATATGTACAACAACCAAGAGGGAATAATAAGAGTGGACGATCAAGAACGAAGTGGTCGTATTAAGAAGGGTGTAAGACAAGGCTGTAGCCTTTCGCCCCTACTCTTCAATCTGTACATCGAGGAAGCAATGATGGAAATAAAAGAAAGGTTCAGGAGTGGAATTAAAATACAAGGTGAAAGGATATCAATGATACAATTCTCTGATGACATTGCTATCCTGAGTGAAAGTGAAGAAGAATTAAATGATCTGCTGAACGGAATGATCAGTCTAATAAGTACACAGTATGGTTTGAGAGTAAATCGGAGAAAGACGAAGGTAATGAGAAGTAGTAGAAATGAGAACAGCGAGGAACTTAACATCAAGATTGATGGTCACGAAGTCAATGAAGTTAAGGAATTCTGCCACCTAGGCAGTAAAATAACCAATGAGGGACGGAGCAAGGAGGACATCAAAAGCAGACTCGCTATGGCAAAAAAGGCATTTCTGGCCAAGGGAAGTCTACTAATATCAAATACCGGCCTTAATTTGAGGAAGAAATTTCTGAGGATGTACGTCTGGAGTACAGCATTGTATGGTAGTGAAACATGGACTGTGGGAAAACCGGAACAGAAGAAAATCGAAGCATTTGAGATGTGGTGCTATAGACGAATGTTGAAAATTAGGTGGACTGATAAGGTAAGGAACGAGGAGGCTCTACGCAGAATCGGAGAGGAAAGGAATATGTGGAAAACACTGATAAGGAGAAGGGACAGGATGATAGGACATCTGTTAAGACATGAGGGCTATGACTTCCATGGTACTAGAGGGAGCTGTAGAGGGCAAAAACTGTAGAGGAAGACAGAGATTGGAATACGTCAAGCAAATAATTGAGGATGTAGGTTGCAAGTGCTACTCTGAGACGAAGACTACTCTGAGACGAAGAGGTTAGAGCAGGAAAGGAATTTGTGGCGGGCCGCATCAAACCAGTCAGTAGACTGATGACAAAAAAAAAAAAAAAAATTCTAATACGGGTGAAAGTCTTCCATTGATTAGCATCGCTGTTCTGTAGATCCAGCCTAAGATCACTGTAGCGTGCGTCCACAACACTGAGTAATTTCTTGATGCAATAATTTACAAACAGCTGTATGTATTGTAGAAATTTATTTTGTGAACTTCTTTTGCACATAAGAAGTTCATAAAATAAATTTGTACAATACATACGGCTGTTGGTAAATTATTGAATCAAGAAATACATGCCAGCCGTTGTCCCATGGTCCATAATGGATCAACGAAGACACTGAGTAATGTCGTACTCTGTAGCTGCGCAAGAATATCTAAGTAATTATACCTCCACAAGAACACCTAGAATTATAGACGTGGAAGTGATATCTTTTTTGACAGGTGCAAGTCTGTTCTAGCTACAGGCTAAGTGAATCATTGTAGTGCCACGTAAAATACTGGGGATGTACAAGGCTACCCCGTTCGCTCATTCCGAAGCATCACAATGTATGTGAATCTGAACATCGCGTTTTTTAGTAGTTGATATTCATCGCAGGATAAGAATGGAAGACAGGGCATGTAAAGTGGACACGAAAGTAAGCCATTAGATTGACAGAACGTTGGGTAGTAATTTTGTGTGACATCACCCATGTTAAAGTAGAATCTGTTCACTGCAATGATTCAATATACCCTTAAAACTTAAATATCTATATTCATATGTCGCCTTCGGTTCTCCGTATGTCTTGTAACTGATTGGAGGCGGTGGTCCATTTCGCTGATTCAAAGTTCAGTAACTTCATGAGGACCGTTAGTTCATAATGTTCAGTGTGATGGTTTCGTTGACGCTATCACCGTCGGCCTCTGTGACCGAGCGGTTCTAGGCGCTTCAGTCTGGAACCGCGCGACCGCTACGGTCGCAGGATCGAATCCTGCCTCGGGCATGGATGTGTGGGATACCCTTAGGTTAGTTAGGTTTAAGTAGTTCTAGGGGACTGATGACCTCAGATGTTAAGTCCCTTAGTTCTCGGAGCCGTTTGAACCCTTTGACGCTATCGCCACGCAACGCGAAGTCATCCACGAAAGCACTGTTGGTTTGTATCTGTGTGGCGACGTGAAATGCTGTCTCACGTCTAGAATCGTTTTCCTTGAGCGTTGGCGAAACCGTGAATGGACTGTCGTTAGGCTGAATAGAAGTCTACTGAAACGCTAAGTCAAGTGAAACGGTCATTCGTGATATGACTATCTTGAAAACGTCGTGCAACAGAAATCTTGTCGAATCCCTGTCGTTTTCGTGCGAGACAAGTTGCAGGAAAGCTTACGAGGTATCGTTAATAACAACCACTGTATGTAATCGAAAGTGTAACAAGACAGCAAGCCATGCAGTAATTCGCCGGAAATATCTTGATTTCAAAATATTTTATTCATGACGCGTTTCGAGTAATCATCATTAGATAAGTGTTGCCGAATTTAACACGAAAGACAAAATTAGAAAATCTTATATATTCGTATAAATGCTACACGACCAAAGTATCATCACGAACGAAAGTACACGTTGAGTATAAGTACATATAAAATGCAAAAAGTGAGCAATACAAGAAACAGGTTCACTCTAGCGTGCATTTGCCGTTAATTTTAATTTCAAAAGACGTTATTTTGAGACGTCGAATGCCAGACTAGAGCCAGCAGACTCGAGAACCGTATTTCTTCAACTTGGCGCCAGATGGCATTGATCTCAAAGATCGAAGCATGCCAGGAGATAGCGTTTACGATATACAAGACCTCCAAGGAATTCTTACAGGTCAAGTCTGAATGATCGTTGCGACGGGGCGGTAAATAAAGAAGTGCGGTTGCAGAGTTCTCACGAATGTGCGTATACGAATGTTCGTTAAAAATGTTAGTGCAAATTTTTGGCCCTCACGTAAGTCTCAGGGGATGATTTTCGTACTTGGTGCATTAGTACACTATTCCACACCCGCGCATTAGTTATAGTTTTTGAATTAATATTCACGAGTACAGATTATGCTAAGGAACAAAAATTAGGCGATTATTATAGCAAAATCAGCTTTTCACGACATAGTTCAATCACTATTTATTGGCGTCGTCCTTTTCTTTCACACAATGAAATTAGCACTGGTGAGACGGTTTACAGTTTTACTTTAAAAATAATTTGACTCCGAGCCCCCAATAGCAGTAATGTAGGCTTCTATAAACGAAAATTACTCACTCAGTTCGAACGGAAGTCCCACTGCCCTCTTTGTTCTAACGGTTTTGGGGCGAAATAACAGTTCGCCACATGTTCACTTACGACGATGTATACATTGTAAATCGTACTCACACAAATAATCGTAGCACTTCCAGTTCACAAAATATATGCCTGCACTATTTAATAATACTCTTTGTCGAAATAAATCGGCGCGAAAAAAAATTCTCAGACGACCACATGGGCCACCCTCAAGTGGGGCTTGCTCACCACCCACCCTCCAAAACGACTGACCTACGACTGACCCCCGGCCAAGATGGCTGCTCGCTTATATAGGCTCGGATGTCCACCCCATGGTTATCCAAGTACCAATCCCACCAGTTAAGGTTACAAATTTTGATACATACATCCCTCGACAGAAATAAGTACACCATCGGAACCGCGCCAAAAAGTACGTCTTACTTACTATGTTACACTAAATTCTAGGATTATTCTATCGCAACTTAGAGCAAATTAGTTTGTTGACATCTGTGCTGCAAAGTTTTAACATAGAACTGCATATAGCACCGTTTTTAGACATAATCTATAGCGATCTACACATTGCGCTGCTCAAAATATTCATATCTATAATAATTAATTATTTATGAGCGATAAATGTTAATAATAATTTGCACACAATGAACACTGTTGCAAGTTAAGTGTATAGTATAACTTAACTAATTTAAAATACGTGTGATGCCACCCAAAATATTATATAGTGCCGTTCTTTTACGTCATGAATATTCTATTGAATTTTATAAACAATTTCCCTTCAAACTTCGTTTATTGATCTTTACGGGCTTAATTATTTATGACGAAACGTTTTTAATGAGTGCTCGATCATCCCCGTAACTTGTTATTTACTATTTTCATTAATCTTTCAGTATTCGTGATATTAACCGATTTTGAGGTTACTACAACTTTTTCGTCTCGTAAAAAAAAAAAAAATCGTGTGACAAGCGCCTCCCGTCGGGTAGGCCGGTCGCCAGGTGCAAGTCTTTCGATGTGACGCCACTTCGGCGGCTTGGGTGTCGATGGGGATGAAATGATGATAAGGACAACACAACACCCAGTCCCTGAGCGGTGAAAATCTCCAACCCAGCCGGGAACCGAACCCGGGCCCCTTAGGTTTGACATTCTGCCGCCTTGACCGCTCAGCTATCAGGGGCGGACCTTGTATCTCGTGACTTGAAATGAAGATCGATCTTTCAGAAGGTGCATATTGCTGACCAAAATCCACTGCCGCATCGCTCTTCACCGTAAGTTACATAGTTTTCGCGTAATGCGCGAGAAACCAAACAATGCCCCAAGCTGCGGGCCACGTGGCCGCCCGGAGGCAGAGGCCATCCCACCGACCGTTGCAAATCTCGCGCGGGCGCGCCACGCGCTTCCGCGAATCGCGCACCACGTAGCGCGCTCGCTCTCCACAAAGCAATCCTGGCATACTAGAAATATTCGTCCAGTACACATTCAAAAACATGACTTCATCGGCCGGCCAGAGTAGCCGAGCGGTTCTAGGCGCTACAGTCTGGAACCGCGCGACCACTACGGTCGCAGGTTCGAATCCTTCCTCGGGCATGGATGTGTGTGATGTCCTTAGGTTAGTTAGGTTTAAGTAGTTCTACGTTCTAGGGGACTGATGACCTCAGCAGTTAAGTCCCGTAGCGCTCAGAGCCATTTGAACCAAGCATGACTTCATCGGTCACTTGGAAGAATACCTAGTATTCCTGTCACAATATTTAGTCCCGCGTCTAACGTGTTATTAAAACAGAGTGTGCTGATCTCGCGAGAAAACGCATAGAAACGATTCTCCACTTTATCTTATCAAGTTTCTCTTAACTGCCTAATGAAAGAGGTAAAACACAGTCGAGGCTTGGGACCCCTCTTTCTCTTTGGAATAACTTTACTTGTAGAGAACTTTTTCTGACGGTATAATCTCAGAGAGATAGCTCCTAGAACTGTGACTCTTTCCAAGCGTTTCTCCCTTTGTTTTCACGATTTAGCATTTTTATTTCACTTTGTGCGTCTCGAATTAAGTCGGGTGATGCTGAGGGAATTAGATTAGGAAATGAGACACTTAAAGTAGTAAAGGAGTTTTGCTATTTGGGGAGCAACATGAGTGGCTGGCTCTGAGCACTATGGGACTTAACATCTATGGTCATCAGTCCCCTAGAACTTAGAACTACTTAAACCTAACTAACCTAAGGACATCACACAACACCCAGTCATCACGAGGCAGAGAAAATCTCTGACCCCGCAAAATAAGTGAAGATGGTCGAAGTAGAGAAGATATAAAATGTAGACTGGCAATGGCAAGGAAAGCGCTTCTGAAGAAGAGAAATTTGTTAACATCGAGTATAGATTGTGTCAGGAAGGCGTTTCTGAAAGTATTTGTATGGAGTGTAGCCATGTATGGAAGTGAAACATGGACGATAAATAGTTTGGACAAGAACAGAATAAAAGCTTTCGAAATGTGGTGCTACAGAAGAATGCTGAAGATTAGATGGGTAGACCACTTAACTAATGAAGAAGTATTGAACAGAATTGGGGAGAAGAGGAGTTTGTGGCACAACTTGACAAGAAGAAGGGACCGGTTCGTAGGACATATTCTGAGGCATCAAGGGATCACAAATTTAGCATTAGAGGGCAGCGTGGAGGGCAAAAATCGTAGAGGGAGACCAAGAGATGAATACACTAAGCAGATTCAGAAGGCTGTAGGTTGCAGTTGGTACTGGGAGATGAAGAAGCTTGCACAGGATAGGGTAGCATGTAGAGCTGCATCAAACCAGTCTCAGGACTGAAGACCACAACAACAACAACGTGTGAGCCAACTCTCTGTGAGCCGTGTAAACTTTGTTCTACGTATAATTGTAATTTAACTCATTGTGTATCACAAGAGTACAGTATTGGTTTTAAAAGTGCTTAAAAAGCGCCGCTAGTTTGGGTGGAATACTGTACCAATGGTAGATAATTCGTTTCTCGGTTACAGACCTGGCTCACTTTCCTGTCTCACAGCTTTGCACGCTGTGCGTTAAGGGGAGGTTTACTATCTTTGGCCCAAAAAAATCATGTTCTTTGAGAATATTTTTTTCGGGTTGTATTATAGATATCAATAGAAAATTTGCTCAATATGTTTATTGATATTTCCTCTACAATCTGGAATCTTTTCGAACGGAAATGTCGAAGAGCAAAGGCGGAAGTGCCGTCAGAACGAAACAAAATTTCGATGTAGACCTCCACGCGCGGTATGTCACAGGTCAGCCGGCTCGTCTGAAATCAAAATTCAGTTGACGTTAGCGAAGTACATAAGATTCTTTAGGAGTTGTACCTCGCTTAAGTTATTTGGACCATAGGAACCTAAATGGCGGCCATTTGTAAAAAATAGGGTTTTTTCATCGATTTTTCGAATTCGTCGGCCAACTAAAAATATTTATAGTTGATGGATCGGGATAAAAGTGGTACAGCTCCTAGACAATTTAGTTAGCTTCGTCAGAAATAAGGAATCATGCCAATCGGTTCAGCAGATTTGAAGTTACCATACCGCGCTATAAAAAAAAGTCATTTCGAGAAAAACGCGTTTGAAGTTTCGACTACATATGAATGCAATATTATGCAACTTACGTTCAATGTGCTATTCCGGGTCCATAAACTAGTCCTTCCTCTTCCTCACAGAGGGCGTTCTGCTCGATCTGGGCCATCCTGCGCCGCTCCAGAGCCGCTCGTACGGCCCGTGACAAGCGGTTTTCGGCCGCTTGACTCCGGTGGTCGTCCGAATGCTTGGCGAACTGCGTCTAATAGAGTCCCAGGGTGACGTCCATCGTTTTCATGATCTTCAGAATTGCTCAATACGCTTCGCTGAAGCTGCTCACTGCCAGGAAAGTCGCAGTCTCCACAGTCTTCGCACCAGAATGGAAATGCTTGGGGGCTAACTTCCAAACACACGCGTTCAAACATTCATTTGAATTTTTTGTGTTTACATACAAGCATCGGTGCAATAACTCGTCCTCGAAAGAAAAAAAAAAAAAACTGGTGCGTGAAAAACACCAATTTCAAGCAGGTGCCTTTTTTCTGTTCAACAGCGAATAACAAAAATTTCCGTTCCGTAAAAACCGTTTCAGGGGTAGATTCTAAACACTTTCATGAATCCAAAAATACAATTTAAAAAAAAGTAGATTTTTGAGCCAAAAGACAGTAAACCTCCCCTTAAGCCTTACGAGCGGATCATAGGGCAACCTACTACTATATGGGATATGTTTTATAAGGGCATAAATTGTTGTACTATATATATGGTGGTCTCCCGGGAACTAACGACCTACATTATTTTTCCTTGAAAAAATATTTATGCCACACAACGAAATTTACGCACTAGAAATAATGTTTTTATCTGCACACCTTACTTTTCCGTGTTATAATATTCCAGTTCTATGGCCTTCCTCCAGTGAGCCAGAAGGACGTGTATGCGCTGTCGGTACAGATCCTCGGTCTGCTCAGGAAGCCATTCGTTCACCACGTGAATCACGTCTTTGTCATCCTCAGAATGTCTTCTACGAACAATACTCTTTAGTGGAAGTCAAAGAGAGCTAGGTCAGTGCTGAATGGTGGATAGTATAACACTGTCCAACGCTGTATCATATTGTAGTCAGGTCTTCAAACTCGTATGAGACATAGCATTATCGCATTCAATAAAAACATTCCCTGGGTTGTTAAGGCGCCGAAGTCGCTGACCGTAGTTAATGTGTTGAATTTTGCCTTCAGATCAACACTACTGCCTATTCTCATCACATCATTGAAAATCACGTGTTCACAGTCCCGAAACAGAATCGACATAAGCAGTTGTTTTGAACTTATTTTTTTATTTTGTGGAGAACAAGGATCACATTCTAACGACTGTCTTTGTTTCGGTCACAAAATGGTGAGGCCAGGGTTTCGTCATCTGTCACAATCAGAGACAAGAAGGCCTCCCCCTCAGTTTCGAAAAGTTGCAACACAGAATAAATCTTTTCTTCTGTGAGATTTGTGATCCACGGCAAGTCAGCGTGGAACCCAGACACTTTTCAATATCGAAGATTTTGCATAATTGTATCCACACTTCCCCTGCTGATTCACAGCAACAGTGCCAGCTGCCGAGGCGTAATGCATACAACTTCGCGAATGAGATCGTTACCACGCTGCAACACCTCAGGTCAGAGAGTCGTGGATAGTCTCTCCGCTCGCTGCAAATCATGGAGCTTTGCCGAACGGCTTTCTGATGGCCTCATCCTCTTTGCCCAGAAACCAACTCTACTCCGGTCGACTGCAGATACTCCACTGACTTCAGACGTTTGTGAATATTCTCCATAGTTTTCTTCTCCGCAGTGTAAAATTCAATGATGAGCCGCTGCTAGTAACATATGTCATTTGCAGACGCCATATTGAAAAATTGCTGCAACTATGCTATCTGTCATAGGAAACGGAAATTTTCCGTGAGAATTCAGGAGACTTCAAAGAATTAATATTTATGTTCGCAACATTGCTGTCGGTTGAGAAGAAAAATGAGGGGCATCACCACAGTGTAACATTAACAGTCACATCACTCAATTGCTGTTAAAGTTTTCGTCTGACAATTGGAATGACACTAGTGCCCCTAGCGGCGAGAAGGCCAGCCGTAAGATTAATGTTTTATTTTTAATAACAGTTCTACTTCATTAAATAAATAGTTATTATAGTTTTGCATTGCAAGCATCATTTAATCATCAAGAGAAATGAGTGATCGTGAAAAGAATGTAACATGAGCTGTATTTCACTGATTCAGTGACATAAGCTGCAACTTTTTCATGAGAAAAATACTTTCGAATATTTGCATAGTTGCAGCTTACTCCACTGTATTTCATGCATCAGAGGCGTATATTTTTGCTACTGTCTATTCTTATTACGATAGGCACCTATCTTGACACGTAACAATTTTATATGCAGTCTAGTGATTCTCACGTCCTTACACTTCACTCGACTTTCTACGAATATTTTTGTAAATGTAATTACTTTTGCTTAGAAAGCGAGTGCATTACAGATTCTTGCCGTTTATGGCTCAGATGTAGCAACAACTGAAGAAATGGTTTCTTCTGTGTTGCGAAACAGTTCTATTGTTTTCGATGTTTATTATCACGTCTGTCTGGTTTTCACTTCAGCTAGTTATGGTGGATTATTTGATACGCTAAATAATGTAGGTATGTCATACCATACACGTTTCCTACGTTTCACTTTCACTGATTTGACTGGACGTGTAGTGAAAAAAAAGTCATTTAGTCCAGCAACGACGCCTTTTTGCAAAAGGTGAGGTGTTCCGTTGTTTAACAGACATTTTTTGTTCTTAAAGGAAAATGACGTTCTTCAGCAAATATCTGCACAAGCGAGTCGTAAATAACTGTCCTGAAATGTACCATTTGATACATCTCATAGTCTTTAGGAACCTAAAGAAAGACAAATTTGGTATAATGTTTTTAAAATTATTACTGATTTTTATTGAAGTACATTCGCTCCCTTTTTCTAAAAACTATGTTACAAATCAGTATTACCGTTACTATTCGCACTCATCCGATAACGTATTCAAAAGTATAGTTTGCTGTCCGCCTGGAACGCTGTGTATAGCAAAAACGAGGAGGTGTGTCATGACTCTTTGCATCAGACTGTGGCCTTACTTTCGTATCGACCTTTGTAGCACCGTAATTTTACTTAAGGTCGACACAGGTGGTCTCACGTTAGATTTTACGAGGGGAGTTCAATAAGTGATGCAACTCAGTTTTTTCGTAGTCAATTTCGGTTGAAAAAGTACGGAATTGGTTGTGGGACATTGTGGAATATTCGTGCTTCAGCCCCTCTAGTTTCATCCTGAAATTACAATAGGACACGGCGCTATAAGTATCCTCGAAAATGGTGTCTGTAACGGGGGGGATTCCAAGCAGAGAGCTGTCACTGAATTTCTTTTGGAGGAAAAGCAGAGCTTTGCAGATATTCGTAGGCTCTTGCAGAATGTCTACGGAGACCCGGCGATGATCAAAATCACATTGAGTAGTTGGGCATCGCGCAAACCTGTCGTACCTCCTGCGTGCTGGCCGACTGCACACAACTCTTGCAGTGTTGGAAAGTTCGAACACTCTCATTCCAGGAAATCAACGAGTCACAGACACCTTGGTACACTACTGGACGTCTCTGTTGGTAGCGCTGGCGCACTCATTCACAGTTGTGGTACTCAAAGACCTGTGCCTATTGGGTTCTTCGCCACCTAACAGAAGACTGTAAAGAGTAATGAAGGACCATCAATGCGAAACTGCTCTTGCGATACGAGGGAGGTAGTTGATGTAGCAAGACGGTAGCTTCGACGTCGACCAGTAGAGTGGTGGTACCATGTGGACAGCAGACCCTACCAGTAACGTGGCATAGGTTCGTCGCATTTAACGAACATTATGTTGAAAAATAGGGTTTTAGAGCTCAAACCCTATTTTTCAACATAATCTTTGTTCAATGCGACGGACCTACGCCACGCCTTTTGGAGCCAAAAGACTGGCGAATATTACGGTGTATTGGAATCCTGAATAAAACCAACCCGCTACCAGAAAAAAATATTGTCTTCCATTACCCACTGAAAGCCCCTGTAAGGGGTTCACCACCCCGCTGGAGCAAATGTAATTTCGATGTACTGCTCACTTGCGACAATTCACAGGCGCTGCCTGAGACGTAAAATATCTTTGCCCCTGTTACAAGAGAGCTGCAATAGAGTCGCAGGTCAGAGCAGTCTCTGCCGTAGTTGCAGTCGCTCGCTGCTGCAGTGTAGTTGTAGTCTGTCGCTGATACAGCGCAGTTTACATTTAGTGGTTGTTAAAGTCACACTGCAGAACAAATCGTAAAGTTTTATTATATGGAAGTGAATAATAATTGTGATCAGCCGCAGAGCTAAATGATACCATGGAATGAGATGATGATGAACAAATGAATAATTGTTAGTATAATGAAAAATCAACAGTGTAATTAAGTCAACCATCTATGGTAAGGTAAATTTTATTATTTTTATTGGCGTACGCGTAGTTAAGTCACTTGTCTGAGATGTTAATATGAATTTGTTTCAATCTTTTCTTTTGTGATTCGTTAGCACCAGTTGATCCTGATTTGTAATATATTCAATTGTCCCTTGTAATGGATTGTAGATCTTTATCAGTAACATAAAAATATTTAAGAATATAATTGTTTTTACCAGTCAACTATAAACGTATAATTTCCCCTTAAGACATTACCAGTCCCGATCAAGTCATTAATCTAAATTAAAATATTCCAGAACTTTTGTCACATCATAATCATGTGCTCTTTAGTAGTCAGACGACCAGCTATGCAGCTGTGTCACTAAGTAAAGTCAGTTTTTCTCGTAATTCAGATCTCAGACAAATGTTATCCAGTATTATTAGAGAGGACAGCATTACAATGCAGGCCGCTGTGGCCGAGCGGCTTTAGGTGCTTCAGTCCGGAACCGCGCTGCTGCTGCGGTCGCAGGCTCGAATCCTACCTCGGTCAGGGATGTGTGTGATGTCCTTAGATTAGTTAGGTTTAAATAGTTCTAAGTCTAGAGGACCGATGGCCTCAGATGTTAAGTCCCATTGTGCTTAGAGCCATTTGAACCATTTGGACGCTACGGTCGCAGGTTCGAATCCTGCCTCAGGCCTGGATGTGTGTGATGTCCTTAGGTTCGTTAGGTTTAAGTAGTTCTAACAAGGGAACCTCCCCATCGCACCCCCCTCAGATTTAATTATAAGTTGGCACAGTGGATAGGCCTTGGAAAACTGAACACAGATCAATTGAGAAAACAGGAAGAAGTTGTGTGGAACTGTGAAAAAATAAGCAAAATATACTAACTGAGTAGTTCATGGGAAGATATGCAACATCAAGGACACAGAAAAGGCAGGAGCGCTGTGGTCTCGTGGTAACGTGAGCAGCTGTGGAACAAAAGGGCCTTGATTCAAATCTTCCTTCGAGTGAAAAGTTTAACTTTTTATTTTCAGTTTATGTGACAAACTCTTATGTTTTCATCACTTTTTTGGGAGTGATTATCACATCCACAAGAAAACCTAAATCGGGCAAGGTAGAAGAATCTTTTTACCCATTCGCCAAGTGTACAAGTTAGGTGGGTCGACAACATATTCCTGTCATGTGACGCACATGCCGTCACCAGTGTCGTATAGAATATATCAGACGTGTTTTCCTGTGGAGGAATCGGTTGACCTATGACCTTGCGATCAAATGTTTTCGGTTCCCATTGGAGAGGCACGTCCTTTCGTCTACTAATCGCACGGTTTTGCGATGCGGTCGCAAAACACAGACACTAAACTTATTAAGTGAACAGAGACGTCAATGAACGAACGGACAGATAATAACTATGCAAAAATAAAGAAAGTAAAATTTTCACTCGAGAGAAGAGTTGAACCAAGGACCTCCCGTTCCGCAGCTGATCACGCAACCACGGGACCACGGCGCTCCGCAGTTCATATTGTCCATGATGTTACCTATGTGCCCATGGACTACTCAGTTTGTATATTTTGCTTATTTTTTCACAGTGCCACACAACTTCTTCCTGTTTTCTCAATTGATCTGTGTTCAGTTTATCAAGGCCTAGTCCACTGTGCCAACTTATAACTAAATCTGAGGGGGGTGCGATAGGGAGGTTCCCTTGTAAGTTCTAGGGGACTGATGACCTTAGAAGTTAAGTCCCATATTGCTCAGAGCCATTTGAACCATTAGTTATCCGGCGACACCATCACGAGGTAAGAATTTTTCAGTTTATTTCTCACAGACAGATTCAGATTGATTTCACAGGGCCAATGTTCAGAAATTTGTGGAAGAAACCACAGATTTATACCAATTGTAATTGAAAGAACTTCAGTAAATTTATTTACCAAGTGATTATCTAAGATAATCTAAGGAGTTAGTTAAAATATATAACATTAGAGTGTCAGTCTAAAATAATTAAACAATTAGTACACCTTGAAACATCAGATGACTGAAACTAAGTAATGGTCTCTTAAACCAAACAATAGTAAATTAACGACTACTTCCGATGGGGAAATTAAATCGAAATCCCTCAAATATCTCCTCTCATATTATTCTCCCTATTCATTATATTTTCAGCTACTTTAATCCATTTCAATCAAATAAACTTTTTCTCATTTAAACCTAACCTTATTAAAAGAGCAGAAAAAAGAACAATTGAGATAAAAAACTTAAATTGAAAACGATAACAAATTTATTCTCAACATTTGATCCATCAACTAACATCTTCAACTTGTCATTAAATTGAACTAGAACATTCTTAGGATTATTATTAATCCCATCAATGTTCTGACTTACACCATCACGAATTAATATTATCTGAAATAAACTAATCTTAACTTTACACAACGAATTTGTATGGAGTGTAGCCATGTATGGAAGTGAAACATGGACGATAAATAGTTTGGACAAGAAGAGAATAGAAGCTTTCAAAATATGGTGCTACAGAAGAATGCTGAAGATTAGATGGGTAGATCACATAACTAATGAGGAGGTATTGAACAGAATTGGGGAGAAGACGAGTTTGTGGTACAACTTGACAAGAAGAAGGGACCGGTTGGTAGGACATGTTCTGAGGCATCAAGTGATCACCAATTTAGCATTGGAGGGCAGCGTGGAGGGTAAAAATCGTAGAGGGAGACCACGAGACGAATACACTAAGCAGATTCAGAAGGATGTGGGTTGCAGTAAGTACTGGGAGATGAGGAAGCTTGCACAGGATAGAGTAGCATGAAGAGCTGCATCAAGCCAGTCTCAGGACTGAAGACAACAACAACTAGGGTTGCTTAAGTCAAAATTCATCAGTTTTTCATGATTTGAAATTTGTCACTTTTCATACGTCAGAATTTAATTATCCATATTTATTTTTATTTTCTGTTCGGGAAGGTTACACATCATTATTTTATATATTTTTTTATCTATACGGGAAGGTTACACCCCTCGTATATGTAGTTTCTGCTAGTTTTTGGACAGAAATTTGTGTCATAAAAATTGACATAGCTTTTAAAAGTGCAGCTCTGGTGAGCCTGACATTATTTCTCAAACGTCAAAAAGCCGCGGTGTGCTTACAATAAAAATTTCAATTTTTTGTCTTTACGGAAATTGTTGTATGAACACCAATGTTACAAAAAGAAAAAAAATATGGGAACAAATAAATCCGTATCGCAAACTATTTCGGGCGTTCGTTAAGCATAACGGTCTTTTTTTTTTTTTTTTTTTTTTTTTTGCGGCTGCAGACATGGCGAGAGCTGGCATCATAGGGACAGGAGCTTTATGTGTAAGGGCGAGGTCTAACCAGTGTGGCAACCTGAGCCGAGAAGCGGCTGCACTTGGGTTGCCACTAGACTCGGCGCTGCCATTCAGGCCGGATTTGTCGGCCGGCTGCCGTTAATTTTTGAAGCTTGCTCGCTTGCCAGGTCAGCAGTTTTTAGGGGAGTATGGCGAGCTGGAAACAAATTAAACGTATATGCGTATAAACCGGGCGCGTTTTGTCCGTTTGATGATATTTCTACTTAACGAACGGCAGAAATTAGTCAAATTTGTTCCAATTAGAGCAATTACGGGCGGGCAGCGGGCGCTGCTATTTTTGGGGATTGCGTCGAGGGCTGGCGGAGAGGAGTGCAGCGCGGGCGCAATTAAAGCGGCGATAGCGCAGCCCGGCGTCCTTTTGATGTCCCACCGGGATTCCGCGGGCGCCCAACTTCTGACGGAAGAAGCGTTTGCCAGCGCCAGGTTCAGTCATTTTTTTTATGACCGTAGGATGCGAAAACTATGTTCTGTCTCCAAAGATCTGTGGGCAACCGCCACTGCTCGCTATTGCCCACGTAGCTACTGGTGTATAAGACCTTTCGCTAAAGTTACGTCGTTTAATAATCTGAAAAGGCTTAACCCCAAGTTCTAAACAGTGAAGGAAGAATTTGTTTCCACTTTTCTTAGATCACAGCGAACGCTTAATGGCGAGTTTTCGAGTGAATTAATTTGCAACGCAGGGCCTCTCGATCGCTCTGAAATTGTTCAGTGCGACGATTCGAGTGTGTCCGTCTAGCAAATCCACGTCATTTTTATTCAGCCTCGATGCGGTGCCCCTCGGTTCATCATCGTGCTGTAAAAAACATACCTGATTTCACACTATTGCCATTGCGTAAGTAGTTTCTAGATATCTAAAAATGTTCTCATGGTCACCAGATTTAATTTCACTATCAATCTATACTCTCGATTAGGCCGCGCGGGATTAGCCGAGCGGTCTAAGGCGCTGCAGTCATGGACTGTGCGGCTGGTCCCGGCGGAGGTTCGAGTCCTCCCTCGGGCATGGGTGTGTGTGTTTGTCCTTGGATAATTTAGGTTAAGTAGTGTGTAAGCTTAGGGGCTGATGACCTTAGCAGTTAAGTCCCATAAGATTTCACACACATTTGAACATTTTTGAAGTCTCGATTAGAAAAACAAAGCGATTGACAGTCGTGCACAGAATATGCCTGCCTTTCGGACATATTCACACGTTGCTTGTTAACGTGCATTGCTGTTGTTGCTTAACAGCTTACTTCTTTTCTGTGAATTTTCGCCACTAGTTTCATACATTCATTCGCGTAAACACGCCGTAACATGCCCACTCTTCCCCCCCCTCTCCACCCTCCCCGTATTTCATTGTTGGCACTACGCAGGACGACAAGCAACGTTCTCCAGACATTCGTCAAACCCAAACCCGTCTATTGGATTGACAAAGGGTATAGCGCGATTCGTCATTCCATATCACTCATCCACTGTCAAATGGTATGGCTCTTACAACACCTCAAGCGGCGATTAGCGTTGACTACAGAAATTCGTGGCTTATGACGAGTTGCTCGACAATTGCACCGTATTCTGTTTAACTCCCTACGCACTCTGGGCCTTACAAGTGATTCATTCCGCTGGTGTCCTGAAATTTTTTACATCAACCTTCCACATTGCTCGACGATCACTGCCCGTCAGCAGACGAGACTTGCCTCGTTTTGTCTTAGCTATGGTTGTTCCTTCGCGTTTCCACTTCACAGCCACATCAGCAACAGGCTTGAGAATCTTAGAATGATTGAAATGTCCCTGATTGATTTGTTACCAAGGTGACGTGCTACGACTAGTCCGCGATCCAGGTCAACGAGCTCTGACCGATCTGTTCTTCCGGTACTGCCGTTCCATTGCCGATGCAGTAGTCCCCATCTCCTTTCAAGCTACCTCTGAAACTATAAGCGTAGACAAGATGAGGCTTAAATTAAAAAAATACTGCTGCCGGTAATTCAAAGTCTTCTACCAAGCATCAATCTACCAATAACAGACTGTACAGATCCTGTATGGTACACAAATCAGGTTAGAGCACTGTAGTAAAAGCAACGAAAAAAGCATGCCAGATTCAAATGAAGACTGGCGGTGATCTACAGGAGATCGAAATTTATCGCTGATTAATAACGAGACGTTTTTAATAATTTCATCAATGAAACTGTCTTGAAATTCTGGTCGTATGCAAAGTACACCAGCGGTAAGACACAATCAGTACTTTCACTGCCCGACAGCAATGCTAATGTTACCGATGACAGTGCCACTAAAGCAGAGTTACTGAACACGGTTTACCGAACTTATTTCATCAAATAAGGTGAAGTAAATATTTTAGAATTCGAATGAAGAACAGCCTATAACATAAGTAACATAGAAGCAGATATCTTCGGTGTAGCGAAGAAACTTCAGTCATTTAATAAATGCAAGCCTTCCGCCCCCTTCAGAGTATGCTGTTGTAATAGTTCCATACTAAACAGTCACATACAACCTCTCGCTCTACAAAACATCCGTACCTAAGGACTGAAAAACTGCATATTCCACATAAATTCACAAGAATGGAAATAGAAATAATCCATTAAACTGCAAACCTATATCACTACGACTTTAGGACATATACTGGGGTGGAATATTATGAAGTACTTAGAAGAAAACGATCTGTTGACGCATAACATGAATTCAGAAAATATCTTTCTTGTGGAACACATATGGCTCTTTATTCACACGAAATAACGAGTGAGGTGATCTCAAATTCATGCCATATTTTCAGATTAGATTTTGAAACCGTTCCTCACGAGCCACTTCTTATCAAATTGTGTGCCTATGGAGTATCATGCCTAATTCGACGAGTTCGTAATTTCCTGTCTGGAAGGCCACAGTACGTAGTAACTGACGGAATGTCATCGAGCAAAAGTAGAGATATCTGGTGTTTCCCAAGGAAATGCTGTAGTCCCTCTACTGTTCCTAATCTATATAAACAATTTAGGAGAGACTCTGAACGACCCTCTTGTATTGTTTGCAGATGTTGCTGTAGTTTACCGTCTCGTTAAGTCATCAGAAATTCAAAACAAAACGCAGAATGATTCAGAGAAGATATCTGCGTGGTGCGAAAAGTGGCATTTGACGCTAAACAATAGACAATGTGAGGTCACTTACTTGAGTACCAAAATCAGTCTGTTAAATTTCGGGTATATGTTGAACTTAAATTGTTGTAGCTCCATCATAAGTTACATTGGGAAGTATCTTCCTTTTATTTTTTAAGCGTGACATATTTTGGAAAGCCAGTGTCCAATTTCAAACCATCCGTGTCGTAAGTGTAGCACTATGCCCGACCCATCAAAAGTAAATACACCACATAGGACAGACATTAGAGAACTCTAATGCCCGTCCAATGTGGTGTATATACTATTGTTGAGTCGGCCGTAGTGCCTCTTTGATCATTACTGCAGGGGGAGTGTCAGCCGCTACATGCACTTGTGACTGAAAATGATTTGACAGTTTGTCAAGTAACTCATCTTAGAGGACATCATGAGGCTGGCGATCTGGAAACAGTTTTCCTACCAAACGGAATACGTCAGAGCCTATGGTGGCGAGAAAATGGTAAATACGCTGATTACCTGTTATACCGTAGGCGCTGAAATGCGCCGTCACCTGCGTAATGTAAAAGCCCAGTCTTCCCTTCCCCCCGGAATCTAGGCACTTGAACCGTCTGGTTGAGTTGTTCCCAACTAAACAGAGTAGCGGCCGTGAATCTGTCACAGTTCCTTCCAGTGCTGGTGCCTGCAATTGTATATCTTGTATTAAAAACACATCCGGAATGGACATCGTGAACACTCAGTATAACAACACACACAAACAGAAAAATAGCACTGCTGCAGGAAAGGATTATTTACACAATATGCCACAGTGAGCTGATCGCGAGCTACATCCTCGGAGCCACTTTTCTTGTGCCGACTTCTTTGACACTGAGGTGGTTAGTAATAATACATTAATTACAAAGAACTTATCAGAATGAGATTTTCACTCTGCAGCGGAGTGTGCGCTGATATGAAACTTCCTGGCAGATTAAAACTGTGTGCCCGACCGAGACTCGAACTCGGGACCTTTGCCTTTCGCGGGCAAGTGCTCTACCAACTGAGCTACCGAAGCACGACTCACGCCCGGTACTCACAGCTTTACTTCTGCCAGTATCCTGTCTCCTACCTTCCAAACTTTACAGAAGCTCTTCTGCGAACCATGCAGAACTAGCACTCCTGAAAGAAAGGATATTGCGGAGACATGGCTTAGCCACAGCCTGGGGGATGTTTCCAGAATGAGATTTTCACTCTGCAGCGGAGTGTGCGCTGATATGAAACTTCCTGGCAGATTAAAACTGTGTGCCCGACCGAGACTCGAACTCGGGACCTTTGCCTTTCGCGGGCAAGTGCTCTACCAACTGAGCTACCGAAGCACGACTCACGCCCGGTACTCACAGCTTTACTTCTGCCAGTATCCTGTCTCCTACCTTCCAAACTTTACAGAAGCTCTTCTGCGAACCATGCAGAACTAGCACTCCTGAAAGAAAGGATATTGCGGAGACATGGCTTAGCCACAGCCTGGGGGATGTTTCCAGAATGAGATTTTCACTCTGCAGCGGAGTGTGCGCTGATATGAAACTTCCTGGCAGATTAAAACTGTGTGCCCGACCGAGACTCGAACTCGGGACCTTTGCCTTTCGCGGGCAAGTGCTCTACCAACTGAGCTACCGAAGCACGACTCACGCCCGGTACTCACAGCTTTACTTCTGCCAGTATCCTGTCTCCTACCTTCCAAACTTTACAGAAGCTCTTCTGCGAACCATGCAGAACTAGCACTCCTGAAAGAAAGGATATTGCGGAGACATGGCTTAGCCACAGCCTGGGGGATGTTTCCAGAATGAGATTTTCACTCTGCAGCGGAGTGTGCGCTGATATGAAACTTCCTGGCAGATTAAAACTGTGTGCCCGACCGAGACTCGAACTCGGGACCTTTGCCTTTCGCGGGCAAGTGCTCTACCAACTGAGCTACCGAAGCACGACTCACGCCCGGTACTCACAGCTTTACTTCTGCCAGTATCCTGTCTCCTACCTTCCAAACTTTACAGAAGCTCTTCTGCGAACCATGCAGAACTAGCACTCCTGAAAGAAAGGATATTGCGGAGACATGGCTTAGCCACAGCCTGGGGGATGTTTCCAGAATGAGATTTTCACTCTGCAGCGGAGTGTGCGCTGATATGAAACTTCCTGGCAGATTAAAACTGTGTGCCCGACCGAGACTCGAACTCGGGACCTTTGCCTTTCGTGGGCACACAGTTTTAATCTGCCAGGAAGTTTCATATCAGCGCACACTCCGCTGCAGAGTGAAAATCTCATTCTGGAAACATCCCCCAGGCTGTGGCTAAGCCATGTCTCCGCAATATCCTTTCTTTCAGGAGTGCTAGTTCTGCATGGTTCGCAGAAGAGCTTCTGTAAAGTTTGGAAGGTAGGAGACAGGATACTGGCAGAAGTAAAGCTGTGAGTACCGGGCGTGAGTCGTGCTTCGGTAGCTCAGTTGGTAGAGCACTTGCCCGCGAAAGGCAAAGGTCCCGAGTTCGAGTCTCGGTCGGGCACACAGTTTTAATCTGCCAGGAAGTTTCACAAAGAACTTATCTTTGCTCGCCAGGCTCGGCTAAAGCTATGAAACTGCGCACGTGGACTTCGGGTTCAGAATACATTAATGGGCCACGATTACTGAGTGTCGTATTGATGTAAGTTCAGAATGGCCATAGTGTGGCTTCACTACAGTCATTAGAAAACACAAGTTCGTAGTCACTTGTTGACACAGCTGTGACAGCTATGGCGCATAGGCACAATTCATAGGAGACGGTAGTCTCTTACTCCTAGACGGTTAACACGGGCTATGTGCCTGTGTCACGGTGAGTAGGCAGCACGACGACGTTACTCCGACAAGAACTTTCTGGAACTGGGCAGAGTTCGACCTCAAACAGAACCGCCCTGCTTGCCTCTGACGATGTTATTTCAGGCTAGAGGCGATGGCGTCTCTGTACTACGGAAGCATGCTAGCATCTCACTGGTGTCTCGTGGTACCACTTTGCTGTATAGTGTCTCTGCTGTGATCAATAATGCTTGCGCCGCTGCCGGTACTCGACGATACCGCATCGAGTATATTTTAGCTTTTATTTTGTATGATGTTTTTTTGTTGACTCATCAGGGACTGCCGGTCTCGTAACCTGTACATACTGAACAGTTGAAGCATGCTTCATAACTCATTTAATGGTTTCTCATAAATTATTAAGTGAGCTTCTTCTATCTGTATCTGAGGGTTTTATTCAACATATATTTCTTTGTTTATGTATTCGAGTTTTACTTGCGAACTTCGGTAATCTCCTCCACTGTTCGTGATTTCTCGTAGTCTCTTGATCACAATAAAGTTAGAGACCTAGGTTAATTAGCCGATTCATAGGTTGCAAGAAAGGAATCTATATGACGGGTGTGTATAAATAGCAGATTGCAACAGGGGAAGCTATTACAATCCGAGGTTTTCAGAAATTGTATGTACAGTATAATTTGGCCAGCCGGGGTGGCCGAGCGGTTCTAGGCGCTACAGTCTGGAACCGCACGACCGCTACGGTCGCAGGTTCGAATCATGCTTCTGGCATGGATGTGTGTGATGTCCTTAGGTTAGTTAGGTTTAAGTAGTTCTGAGTTCTAGGGGACTGATGACCTCAGCAGTTAAGTCCCTTAGTGGTCAGATCCATTTGAACCATTTTTGAACAGTATAATTTGAAGTGTGCTCTGTGATGAATTGTGAAGGAACAACTACACCTGTATCATAAACAATGTATGGAAGCAATGACACCAAATAACTTTCAACACAGAATTTTTGTCTGTCGTATTATGTTTTAATATAGGCATTGAGACTGGACACGTTTTATAAACTATGTTGTTCTATGTGGTGTAAGATCCCAAAACGAATTTTCACTCTTCAGCTGATTGTGTGCTCATCTGAAATATTCTGGCAAATTAAAATGTGCACCAGAGCAGGACTCGAAACTAGGACCTTTACTTTCCCGTTCTTGTAGGAGAGGAAGACTTGTAAGGTGTGCGGGAGTGCTTCTGTATAGTTTTGAAGGTCGTAAGAGAGGTTCTGGCAGTGAAGCAGCGAGGGTGGGTGCTCGATACCTCTGTCGGTAGGGCACTTTCCCGCGAAAGGCAAAGGTCTAAGTTTTGATCTGCCAGAAAGGTCACAATGTAAGACTGCTTGTGTGAAATTCCAGACAGCAATGGTTTTTTTATGGCGAGTTGTGGCGTTAAGAGCCTTGAATCTGCAACAAAAGCCGTGTTGGTCAGAACGCTAGCATCGGCGCAGCAGGCGTCTTGGCTGCAAAAGAACAGTACGTGTCTGACATACGTCGGAAAATGGCGATGGAGAGCGAGGTTGTTGTTGTGTTTTGTGTTTGTGAGCAAGATTTCGTTGAATTCGACCCAGATACCAAGAGACCGCTTCCTGGTCGGTCCTCCACGACGACGCCCCAGCCCACAATGGGTAATTTGTGCGAGAGCTTTGTGCCAGGAAACGGATCACAGTGGTAGTAGTAGTAGTAGTAGTAGTAGTAGTAGTAGAGGGTTTTTTGGGCGCACGACAGCAAGGTCTTTAGCGCCCATTCAGTAACAGATTTAGACAGGTGTCAAGAAAATTCTCAGAACAGTAAGATAAGACAGAACGTAAAACACAGGTAACAAGGTTTGAAAAATATGTACTTACCCACACCGAAACGTGGGACGAAGCATGTCGTCAGCAGTAAAACATGGACAACACAGGAAGAAAGTGGTAGAGGGAGCTAAAACAATATAGCAGATGGAAGTGGCTGGCTGACCGCAAGGAAAAAAGCGAGGAGCCAGCCACTCTGCAATACACTAAAATCTCCAGCCTAAAAGTTTAGGCCAGAGTCCAGACACATTACAAAACTTTAAAACCCTACGGATCACAGTTCTCGGTCACCCGCTATATTCGTCGGATTTTTGCCTCATCCGACTTCTGGTTGTTCCCAGAAATGAAATTGGCAATATAAGTACACCGTTACGACGCAGTTAAAGACAGTAAAGAAAATTTTGCAGCAGTATTAAATTCAATTCGAAAGAAAGACTGCAGTGACTGTTTCAGAACACTTTTAAAAATTTTTCGGCTGTGTACTGACTCACGGGGAGATTATTTTGTGTAAATACAACATTTATGTGAAAATGATCAGTGACTTTTATTTTTCATAGCCAAAGTCCTATGATTTTTATCGTGAAGACTTTGAACACCCCGTGTAATCTGTGCGTGTTCTACTGCTTATTTTAAGTAAGCACATCGCTAATAACATGTCACTCCCACGAGCCATCGTGGTATATCCTATAACACTGCCCCTAGTCTCGATAATGGCCCAGTTCAGCGAGGAAGGGAGTTCAGGTATGTTGTATCCTCAGGTAAGTCATATCAAACTGAGACCAATTATTGATGAGTAGATTCCGTAGGGCTGCTAAACTGCGGGCATGATATTTACGTATCACTCGATGTTACAGACTGTCAAGCATTTTATACAAGATTAAGATCGAATGATACAGCAGGCCAGACGATAATGGGGCATATGCAGTCATGTGAACACGTAAGTTGTCATACTGGAAGATGGCAGTGACTACAGAATGCTCATCATGAAGATGTAGAAGAAAAGCTCACACTGATAACGTTGAAATGAACATCCTATTTAATGTCCATAGTAACATTGAAACACGTATGTATTCATTACCAGCGATGGCGAGGCATGACAGAATCTCTGACCAGAGAGTTATTTATCGTTGCTAGTCTGCGCTTGACCGCGCGAGTGTTCAGTTGTACTCTGTCTGTAGTAGAGGTCAGTCTGCGCTAGTATGCGCGAGTGTGCAGTAGTAGTCAGTCGACAGTAGTAGCGAGTGGACGGTTGTACTGAGCAGGCGTCGGCATGCGTCGGCGGCGTGCTCTACTCGCGACTCTGGTCACGATTCGGGACGATATGTATTGTTGTAGAAGGTAATGAAGCAGCATTGCGCACATCTCGTAATGTATGTTAATTATAATTAATTTGTTCAAAAAATGCCCCAATAATTATTTTTTTATAAAGTAACTCTTTTAAAGAGAAACATTCATTTCAATTTAAAGAATATTTCCTATGCATTTCCTCCAAGAATCAAAATTAAATATATGCCAGCATTGCACGAAGCTGTGTTGATAGATAAGAGCAGATATAGATGCAGTTTTTATTGAGGTAGGAATTTTTGCTTTTTTTTTTCAGAATACAGGGCCGAAGGTCAGCGCTGCTGTCCTTATAAAATTTATCAGGTTTAATTATTTCTGTTGAGATGTTACACCCAGTTCATGCTCCATTATTTAATTAATATTATTGTGGGTTAATGATCAATCATCATTCCGTAATTTTATGGGGAGTTTACATTTGGGCCTTTATTATTCTTTAATTTTGCAAGGAAGTTACGCTTGGCTCCATTTTCAATTATCATTTAATTAAATTTTTGCGGGCAGGTTACACTTGGCGACATCCGGACGAGGATCGTATTTCTTTGTGAATCTTCTGAGAAGTAGTCATATATCTGCTCTTATTTACTTACATATAATTAGCATATGTCGCAACGCATTTACTAATTTTGTCACTTCCTTTCACAGATCATCGGCAATTCGTTACTCTTTGTTGTATTTATGTTTGTTGCTTTTTGCATTGTGCTTATTTCATTTGTGATTAATTTGTTTTGAGACAAATGCCGCGAAAAACTGTTACCAGTACATCGTGATGTGTAATGAGTGAAATAGACGATTCTAATAATTTGAACGATAGTACTTGTGACACGCAGTGTAATTATGACAATCCTCCGTTTACTGACAATCAGTGCGTACCGACCACAAATAATGATTTTTATCTTAACGTTGAACAAACGAATTCAATTGTGTCCTCTGTTAATTTAACGACAATTGGTGACGCGGGGCGTTCTGTTGCAATGAACGCTTCCCAGCTTGACACACCCGGTTTGCAGGATTTACGTGACAAACAGTTAAATTTTTCTAATGAAAATGAACAGTGTACTCAAAGTATGGCAGATTTATTTGATTCTGAGGTAGTGACTAACAGTGCACATCCGATTGGCAAACATTTTCAGGAATCGCAGAGTATCCAAATGGATACACAAAACGTGACAATTGTACATACACCATCAAACAGTACAGAGAATAGAGCTGCTAATTTTAGTTTGGATCAAGTTATGGCATTATTGGTACAACTTAGTGAAAATTTCAATGATATGCTAGATAACCATTACAAACAACTTAATGAAAGTTTCGACAACCATTTCAAACAACTTAATGAACAACTTAATGAAAGTTTCAATCTGTCGAATGAAAAACACGACAACCTTAACGAACAGAAGAAACAAGTTAGTGAACAGATTATAGCTGTTACCGTGCAACGTCACGACACGAAAGAAAAATCATGTGAAGAAAGTAAGGCTCATGCTAGGGAAAGTAGTGAAGAAAATAGATCTGTTGCACAAGAATTAATTAATACACATGTAGCCACAACAGAATCACATAGCGATGAAATTAGTGCGGTCACTGAACAATGTTCTGAAAATGCGACTCAGTTACACGACGAGTTTAATTTAAAGTCACCAGAATTTTCTCACACTGTGGATATGGGAGTCAATAAGAAATGTGAACAACAGAACAGCCCAATTGGCGAACGTATTAAAGTGACAGAAATGAAAATTATTTCACTCATTAACACGTTACAGTATACGCCACATTGCGAACATTTGTCACACTCACACAGCCAGTGTAACGTAAGTAATTTACAGAGACTACGCAACTTAAAATCCGAAAAGATACAGACAAACAGATTCTTATATAATCGTGAACCTGTTCACACATTCAGTGACGAGAACTTTGATTATAAGCAATATTTATCTGTAATAAAATCTAAGATATTTGAAAATGACAGAGCACAGGTACATGCATTGAACTGGATACGACAATTTGTTTTTGTATTTTCAATAGTATTGCCTGTAATGCAGAAACTTGAATTAGCATGGATACAGCAATTTGTTTCTGAATTTTCACCGGCATTGCCTGTAACGCAAAAGCTGAAATGTATTTGCAGCCCATAATAGACCTCGGAGGATTCATTACGCTTTAATGAGTATGTGCCGTAGCGTGCACAGGGCCCCGAGCCGCAGTAGTGCTGTTTCATCTTTAGTTTTCTGCACTGCTGCCTTCTCTTCTACTATCCTTTATATCTGTCAAAACAGCTCTTTAACTATTGCTCTACCTAGGATTAAGAAATGAGTCAAGAAAACCCGATATGACAAATTTTACCGAAAGTGACACTTTCTCTTTAGACACGCTTGGCTCATTTACATTAACATTGACTTTTATTTCTGCGGAGAGGTTACAACATGAATGAGTGGGACAAAGCTCACGGTACGGGAAACACTCCGAAAACATCTCAGAAGCATCTCCTCACTGCCTTACTGGGCAGTCGGTACAGTAGACAGCATCATTGGGAAAGAGTCAAAGGCGCAACTCGTCTGACAACACGGCTCCAACCAATCAAAGTCAAGTTTCTAGGTTGTTTGTGTTCATGTGCTGCTTTGAGCAATGGCCTTTTGAGAAACGCTAGACTTCAAATGTCTTGCTTGAAGTTCACTTCGCCATTTTCGCTAGGAAAGTGGCACTTGTGGACCTGCCTTCACTGTCAGTATTAATGAAATGGTTCAAATGGCTCTGAGCACTATGGGACTTAACATCTGAGATCATCAGTCCCCTAGACTTAGAACTACTGAAATCTAGCTAACCTAAGGGCATCACACACATCCATGCCCGAGGCAGGATCCCAACCTGCGACCGTAGCAGCAGCGCGGTTCCGACTGAGAACCGCTCGGCAGCATTAATCCCTGTCGGGTTTGGAACAGATTATCGTTGAGGAAACACCAACTCCTGCCGTTCTGTCCCGTCCCCACGTCGACTAATCTCACTGCTCAAATTCCATACAAGCGACTGCCACAATCACCCTCCTCATTGCTGTGACACACATTAGTGGCAAATTGTGACATGATCGCTTAGACCAGAAATGATTCAAATTCAAAGATACAGTATCGACAGCAATAGATAGAATCATACCGCATAATTTAATAAGAGACGGGACTGATCCACCATGGTACACAAAGCACGTCAGAACACTGTTGCAGAAGCAACGAAAAAAGCATGCCAATTTCAGAAGAACGCAAAATTCCCAAGACTGGCTAAGTTTCACGGAAGCTCGAAATTTAGTGCGGGCGTCAATGTGAGATGCTTTCAATAGTTTCCACAATGAAATATTGTCTCAAAATATGATAGAAAACCCAAAGAGATTCTGGTCGTATGTAAACTACACCAGTGGCAAAAAACAGTCAATACCGTCACTGCGCGATAGCGATGGAAATGTTACCGATGATGGTGCCACTAAAGCGGAGTTACTAAATACAGTCTTCCGTAATTCCTTCACGAAAGAAGACGAAGTAAATATTTCAAAATTCGAAACCAGAACAGCTGTTAGCATGAGTGACATAAAAGTAGATGTCTTAGGTGTTGCGAAACAATTCAAATCAGTTATGAAAGGCAAGTCTCCCGGTCCAGATGGTATACCAATCAGATTCCTCTCAGGGTATGCAGACACAGTAGCGCCTTTCTTAGCAATCATATACAACTGCTCACTTGACGAAAGGTCTGTTCCTAAACACTGGAAAGTAGCACAAGTCACACCAATATTCAAGAAAGAAAATAGGAGTAACCCAGTGAATTTAAGACCCTTATCACTGACCTCAATTTGCATTAGGATTTTGGAGCATATACTGTACTCGAACATTATGAATCACCTTAAAGAAAATGACTTATTGATACATAACCAACACACATTCAGAAAATATCGTTTTTGTGCAACACAACTAGCTCTTTATTCCCATGAAGTAATAAGTGTTGTCGAGAAGAGATCTCAGATCGATTCCATATTCCTTGATTTCCAGAAGGTTTTTGATACCGTTCCTCACAAGCGACAATTAATCAAATTGCGTGCATATGGAGTATCGTCTTAGTTGTGTGACTGGGTTCGTGATTTCCTCTCAGAGAGGTCATAGGTCGTAGTGATAAATGGTAAATCATAGAGTAGAACAGAAGTGATATCTGGCGTTCCGCAAGGTAGTGTCATATCCCCTCTGCTGTTGGTGATTTATATAAATTTACCGTCTATTAAAATCATCAGACGATCAATTTCAATTACAACATTATCTAGAGAGAATTCTGTATATTGCGGAAAGTGACAATTAGCACTAAACAAAGAAAAGTGCGTGGTCATCCACATGGGTACTAAAAGAAATCCGGTAAATTTTGGGCATACGATAAATTGCACAAATGTAAGGGCTGTCAAGTCGACTACATACCTAGGAATTACAATTACGAGCAACTTAAATTGGAAAGACCACATAGATAATATTGTGGAGAAGGCGAAACAAAGGATTCACTTTGTTGGCAGAACACTTAGAAGATGCGACAAACCCACTAGAGACAGCCTACGTTACGCTTGTCCGTCCTCTGCTGGAATATTGCTGCGCGGTATGGGATTCTTACCAGGTAGGATTGATGGAGGACATCGAAAAAGTGCAAAGAAGGGCAGGTCGTTTCGTGTTATCGCGCAATAGGGGTGAGAGTGTCACTGATGTGTTACGTGAGTTGGGGTTGCAGTCACTGAAACAAAGGTGGTTTTCTTTCCGGCGAGATCTATTTACGAAATTTCAATCACCAACTTTCTCTTCCTAAGCGTAAATATTTTGTTGACACCCACCTACGAAAGGAGAAATTGTGGTGTCACCGCCAGACACCACACTTGCTAGGTGGTAGCCTTTAAATCGACCGCGGTCCATTAGTATACGCCGGACCCGCGTGTCGCCACTGTCAGTGATTGCAGACCGAGCGCTGCCACACGGCAGGTCTAGAGAGACTTACTAGCACTCGCCCCAGTTGTACAGCCGACTTAGCCAGAGATGGATCACTGACAAATACGCTCTCATTTGCCGAGACGATAGTTAGCATAGCCTTCAGCTACGTCTTTTGCTACGACCTAGCAAGGCGCCGTATTCAATTGATATTTATTATGTGAAGCATGTATCATCAAGAGCGATGTTCTACAATTGTGGATTAAAGTTAAGTATTATATCAACTACGTACTTTATTTGCTACTATTAATTCCCTTAACTGTTCCAGACCTCACGCCAGTCAGCGTGTAATTAAACGCGTGCATTTCGGCCTCCTCTAGCAACACAGTGTTGGCTCTTCTGCCAACACTACAGAAATGATCATCAAATAAGAGAAATCAGAGCTCGAGCGGAAAGATTTAGGAGTTCTTTTTTCCCACACGCCATTCGAGAGTGGAATGGTAGAGAAGTAGTATGAAAATGGTTTGATGAACCCTCTGCCAGGCACTTAAGTGTGAATTGCAGAGTAACCATGTAGATGTAGAGCCAGTTCCACGTTATCTACAGAACTCCCAAACGTTCATTGCGCTCCTCTGGAGGGTGGCTAATTTTTTTGTTCTGTGAGCTTGGTACAGCAACTGCGACGTGGTGATCCAGCACATGGTGGGCACCGCTAACTGCAGACGGCCTCGGGTTTAGGAGTGCTGGCCACGCGCTGCACGTGTCCCGCAGTTCATCAGCTGCGACCAAACCGCAACAGCGGCCGCGGCTACGTCAGCGGCGGACACGTGCCGCAGGTGGCGGCTGGTGGACGCACAACCTCGCCTTCTGCAAATGCGCACCTGCGCACGCCTCCGTTACTACGGACACCGCACCGACCATCACCGTACCCAGCAGAACAACCCCCAGTGTATGGTGGAAGTTACTTACAAGCAGTGTTGCCGGATGATTTTCGATGTTTGTTCCGATTTTTATGGGTGTTATTATCCGTAGCAGTGGCTTTTTCAAATCTGTATTACGTGAAGATCAGCACCTGTTTCTCTCATGTACTGTTTTTCAGTTTTGTAGTACATCGCAAACAATGCAGAATATTTTCTAAACTGTTTTGAAGTATTTTGATTAATTTAGGACGTATCGATGTTTATAAAAAACTGACAAAATTATGCACAAAATTTTCTAAAATGTTTTCTCAAACTCAGGTACCATTTAATCCCATAATACACATACGGGGATGATATGTTTACCAGATTTCTGATATGATGGATATCACACCAATTCCGCACGTTGTATAGTGTGATTCAGCTGCCCCTATGACGCAAGCTGAGCCCGCATCTCGTGGTCGTGCGGTAGCGTTCTCGCTTCCCACGCCCGGGTTCCCGGGTTCGATTCCCGGCGGGGTCAGGGATTTTCTCTGCCTCGTGATGGCTGGGTGTTGTGTGCTGTCCTTAGGTTAGTTAGGTTTAAGTAGTTTTAAGTTCTAGGGGACTGATGACCATAGATGTTAAGTCCCATAGTGCTCAGAGCCATTTTTATTACGCAACCTGAAAGGCTTTCAAAAACCATCCTCTCACTCGGTGTGCATAAAAGTTAGTCCTACATAAAAAATGAACAGGACGTTATTGTAGGAAATTTAATGTAGTTAAATTTTGTACAGGGAACACATTTTCGGTGGAGGCCATAGTTTTCCAGTAATTCGAGGAATACGCTCAAAAGCGACCTCAGAACGTGTTTTTCTCCAATAACTCGGAAAACAGTGCTCTCCAGCGAAAATGTACCCCTGTACAAAATTCAACTACATTAAATTTCCTAGAAAAAAGTCCTGTTTATTTATTGTGTAGGAATAACAGATTGCTCGTACCGAACGGCAGAATATGAAAATCCCGTGCGTGATTTCCAAGGTGTTGCAGGTTGCACTAAACCACACAAAGGGGCAACTGAATCACACCGTATATTACCCACAACAAATGCTGTATTACTATATCTTTAACTTAAACGCTTAGAATATTTTTCCTAATAACATTTATGCCTCCGTAATTCGGTTGACACTGCAATAAAGTGTAGGTCTCTTAGAGAGATACAGACAATTGCAGCTACAAAAAAATTGTGCAGTACTTCATGAACTTAGACATATTTGTACCTACATTCTGAAAGATACAGCTTTGTGGGGGATTTCAAATGAAATGTCATATTAAATTATGCCTCAGAATAGTCTCGAAGAATAAAGGTTATTGTGGATCATTGCTTCATCTCCAAGCTTCCTCTTACTAGTCATTTTATATATCAATCAACTGTTTAAACGTATCACGCTATTTGGGGCATATAGGCAGTCATTTTTCCCTCGTTCTGTTTGGGAGTGGAACAGGGAGAGAAGATACTAGTTGTGGTACGAGATACCCTCCGCCACGCACCGTATGGTAGATTGCGGAGTATGTATGTAGATGTGGATGTAGACACACAGCATCCACACCAAAAAAGTATCTGCATCACTTAGGCAACAAATTTTCCGAACGTCGTAACCAAAACACTTCAATGAAGCAATACTAAACAGGAGCAAAGGTGATCATTTACAGATTATGGAAACCAGCAGTGTTACCAACATATACAATATATCCTAATCATAAAAGCTGTAAGTAAAAGTTTTCCTGTTATTTTGCGAAATATTAATGGTTTCCTGTAACTGAAATAAAGGGGCTGTGGTAGTAAGCACAATCCTAACTCTGAACTAGAATATGAGTACTCTGTGCAAGGTGGTCCCGCACTCCGCTTTCATGGCGGCGACAACCCTTCGCGCAGCCCCCCCCCCCCCCCCAATTTCGTTTCTTACATTCTTTTATAGTGAAGAAAAAGACTCACGAGGGGCAGGCGTACGCACAGCGTCCGCCGACGTACTCAGTCCATTCAGTAAGTAGAATTACCCTACGAGTGGTTAGTAATATGTAGGACACATGTATATATATATCTCAATACACAGTAAATGTAAATAATTTGCATGAAGTTGCGGGCTAGTTAGGTATATTAAGTAGCAAAACACTAAGGAGCCTACACCTTGACCCATTTCACGTTTTCAAATTTCATTACTTTTCTTAAGAAACGCAAAGCATACAATTTTTATTATGCGTGTGTTTACTCATATTTAAACCTTTCATGCGCGTTGTTTTTATATCCACTAAGGCCTTCTTGCAAAATATTTGTTGCCAACCTTATCACTTTTCATGAAAACACAGTACTTATGAGCACGATTGTAGCAGAGTACCGATTTTGTTCATAAGAAAAATGTAATGATTAAGAATTTTCTTCCTGTTTTTGTGTCCCAGATTTTGTGTGCTAGTGGTACATATGTAGATGTAACAAATGCTATTCTAGTTCTGTGTGCATCTTAGATGTTTTCGAGAAATAGAAGTTGCATGTCGTCGCGGAGTGACGTCTAGCACAACCAGACAAGGTGGACATACTGGTAGATGCACTATTTCTCGATTTCCGATGAGCATTTGACTCAGTACCACATCTACGATTATTATGAAAAGTACGATCGTATGGGGTATCAAGCGGAATTTGTGATTGGGTTAAGGACTTTTTGGTAAGAAGGGCACAGAAAGTTATCTTTTACGGAGAGTCTTCGACAGATGTAGAAGTAATTTCAGGCGTGCCCCAGTGAAATGTTTTGGGAGCTTTGATGCTCATGATGTATCTTAATGAACTTGCAGACAATATTAATAGTAATCCCTTGGATTTTTCAGATGATGCAGTTATCTATAATAAAGCACTGGCTGAAAGCAGCTGCACAAGTATTCAGTCAGATCTTGATAAGACTTTAAAGTGGTGTGGAGATTGGCAACTTGCTTAAAATGTTCAGAAAGGTAAAGTAATATCAATGTGTCACAGATGGAATAGGTCAACTTCCGTAAATACATGGGTTTAGCGCTTTGTAGGGATATGAAATGGAATGATCACGCAGGCCCACTCATGGGTAAAGCAGGTGGGTGACTTCGGTTTATTGGCAGAAAACTGCGGAAATGCAATCAGTTTATAAAGTGCTTATAGATCGCTCATGCGGCTTAGAATATCGTTCAAACATGTGGGACCTCTACTAGAGGATATTGAATATATACAGAGAAGAGCAACACGAATAGTGAGAGGTTTGTTTGACCCATGGAAGAGTCTCAAAGAGCCGGCCGCGGTGGTCTAGCGGTTCTAGATGCTCAGTCCGGAACCGCGCGACTGCTACGGTCGCAGGCTCGAATCCTGCCTCGGGCATGGATGTGTGTGATGTCCTTAGGTTAGTTAGGTTTAAGTAGTTCTAAGTTCTAGGGGACTGATGACCACAGATGTTAAGTCCCATAGTGCTCAGAGCCATTTTTCAACCTACCGATAAAGAAACTGGTCTGACAGGCTCTAGACGTAAACTATCCCGAGAAAATCCATTCATAACGCTTCAGGAACCGGCTATAAATGATGAGTCTCCGAATATACGGTACATCAAACTTCGACGTACCGCACCCATAGGAATCGGGAGGAGAAGAGCAGATTAATTACAGCGTGCATAGATACATTTAAATAATCATTCTTCCCGCACGCCGTAGTTTAATGACTTGAGAAGAAGCGCTAATAACTGGTACTGTGCGAATTATTTTTTTGCCATTCACTTCACAGTAGCTGGAAGAGTATAGATGTAGATACATGTAGAAGTGAAAGTTGACATTATGTCTCCTGTGCTCCCTTGGTCTCTTCATCCTTGTTTTCCTAATCTTCCTCCAAATACTTGTGTTGGTACTACGAATCGTGTTTCTTCGGAAAAACAATAACAATGACCATACGTTACTGAAAGCAGGTATGCCCGGTTTGAGTCACTGTGATACGTGCATATGTAGTGTAGATTATAATAAGGAATTGTGATGAAATGAACATTTATTTTATTTATCCGTACATTCATACGCATCCAATACTGTTTGTATTACTCAAAGCACGTATAGCCCGTCACCGCCCCCCTATGATATAAGCATTAATGTACAGGTAAATAAACGTTCATTTCATCACGACGTCTTGTCATACCTCGATTGTACCTGATAAAGAATATACCACACTTTTTGTCGTTACTGTTATTGTTCCTTTCCCTAGAAACACGAGTCTTTGCAGCTATACTAGCGTTTGGTGGAAAACTGAAAATAAATAAATACTTAATTCCAAAGCACAACGATCAGATTTCTACTGCGCCGTCTGAGCAATTGAACTAACGTCACTGCACAATGGCTGGCCCTCTCATACGCAACAGGGACTTAAAATTTTAACCTACTTGTAACGAGATCTGTTTACTCTCTGAAATCCGATAGGTAGTTTCGTCGACAGTACAGTATTTAGAACTTATGGTTTACACTGTTTTAAAAACGTACTGATCGCTCTCTTATGCGAATGTTTGTTATCATGTGCATCTGTCAGAAAACAAAAACAAAACAAAAATCATCCAAGAAAGTGGTCATAAACGCTTCTATGAATTTCTATTTTGTCCCAAGTTGCAGTCACTGCATGGTGCCATACAGGGTACACATCCGTATGTACGCTGCACCATACAAGTGTTCAGTGCCTAAGATGTTTATTTTAAAGTTTACAAACTCCATGGTTATTATAGGTTTATGCCAGTTTCGCAGGTACATTTAAAGTTGCTTAGAATGGTTAATACTTCATGGAAAATGATGACAATGGCTCGCTCTAGCAAGCAGCCCGAAGATGAAAATGACATCGGAACTTGTCGTCGAATAACCAAGTCGTATTGTCGTTTCTCGCTGGTCATGTCTTCCTATTTAAACTCTTAGCTGTGGGGCGCAAAACATATTAATCTGTCATAAAGTTAACGGAATGTCTACCGTGTACTGAAGTACTAGAACTTACGGACAGCATGGAGATATTTCTTTGATATCGTTTAAAACTCTGCAACAGAGTTACGTTTTAAATTCTCCTGTTGTTTCACCGGTCTCTGTGTCACGACAATGTGAGTGATCATAAACTGTTATTCTAGATCGAGTTTTATACAAAAGAAACAGACCGATTTTCCAGCCATCCAGGAAAATTAAAGAATTGTTGCGAACTGTTAAAGGTAATTTCGATCGAAAGTGGTAGGGCTTTATAATTTTTCTTGTGAATGTGGCAGCAGGAATATGGGGTGGTAGATACCGATTATTGACAACCGTTGTGTTCAGCACTAACTTCATCTTAAGTGCAAGAATTCTAAGGTCAGCAGTGGTCGCCAACAATCTAATAAATATACGAGATTATCTTTGAACAAACGAAGATTCTAGTTCTCGCTTCGAATTATTGGGAATCTTTGGTTAGAGTAGTAGTTACCTGTTACAATTTAGTGACCTTAGAAAAATTTAATAAATTTTAATGTCAGGTCATAACGAGGGAAGTGAGACAGATTTCGTAGGGTAGATAGCCTATGGTAGATGGCCCGCCTGCGAGACAGAGGAAGTCAACAGGTTATCGGTGGCAGATAAAGCTTCCCGAAGCAGCTGGACGCTGTCTGCTTCTTCGAGGCTGCTCAAACACGTCAGCAAGTAGTACACCTGATATCTTGACAACGGCACCGATGGTCGAGGTCGACGGAATAACAGGAAACATTCCAGTGCGCATAATGGAAGTATCCCTAATACGATTTAGAGGTATAATGTCGAGGGAAGGGTCCAAGGGAATAGTCCAGAAAGAGAGTGAAAAGGGCTTTGTGCAGCAAGAGACAGTTAAGAACGATACAAGAGAATCATGTAGCAGTGAGTAAAGTCAGTATTGCAGCAGCACCTGGTGGATCAGTAAACACTTCAATTACGAGAAGACGGCGATGGACTCAGATGGGCACACAGTGACTGCAGAATAAATAGTATTTTACAATAGTGATTGTATTAGTACAGAACTGTCTGTCTTTGACTCAAAGAGTTGGAATAGCGGAAGTTACTGCTTGGTACTTGTTTCCCGTGCGGTAGGCAAAGTGACCTATGAGCACTAGTGAAGTAGTTCAGTGGGGTGATTGATAAGTTAGGCCAAGTGGCAGGTAGTAATGAAACTGATAGTCAAACACCCATCTCTGATAGCCATCCTTTCTAACAATTATAGAAAGCATCTGACGTTCTGACACCTCACTTAGTAGATGGGTTTGTTAGAACTATAAAGTGATTAAAGGAAGGATAATAACTTGCTACTTCAGCAAACCATTCCAGCCAACTACACGAGATTTACCACTTCTGTAACCCAACCCCCTCCAACCAAGGTGATTTTCTCCCTCTTATATTTACTACAGAGGTTGATAACAAATCAAACTAAATCCACAATGTCGATAACGTCGTGATTGAGCCACGCAGCTGTAGGGAACCTCTGCCAGGACAAGATAGTCACACGACCAATGAATTGTGTAATGAGAAAGCATTCAGTTAAGGTAATTGAGTTAAACTACCAGTTCTTTTTCTGGATTTTACTATTTTGAAGGCCCTTTTCCCCCACAACCTACCGAATCCACATTTCACACAGCACAATTTTACATGGAACGATTTCAAGCTGCAATGGAAAGGGAAGGGGAGAGCCCAAGAATAAAAAGCAATTTCTTACCGCTCTTCGATATTACTCAGAGTTCTGTTTCCCCCTGACAGTTCAGAGATTAGAATAGCCCAGAGGTATTGCTGCCTGTGGTAAGAGGCGACTAAAAGAAATCTCCTACATTTCGCTTTAACATATTATGGTCCCCTTTCAGTGTTTGACCTCCATCTTTCAAAATTGTAAACAAATGCGGGACATTTGGGGAAGGACGCCTTATATGGGGCATCAGGAACCCATCGTGTAATGAGACTTTCGGACAAGGACAGGTTATGGGGTGCATAATTTAGCCAGTCTGATGTAGGGGAGGGGGAAAGGGGGAGGGGGAACGCGCGGTCATCATATACCCTCTTGGTTTTAGCTCTCTGATAACACAGGGATCGCACTGCTGACGGTTGAGGTGAAAAGTCTCCAAGTACGCCAAGGAGTAGATGCCCATCTACCTGAGGCATCAGGACTCCCCAACAATAGCCATTCTTCCACATTGCCTCTGCTGTGGCTGCGTGGCGCCTGTGAGAAACCCCTGATCAGAATAGGTGGCATCAGGGTGGATGGCCTACAAAGAAGGGGATGAAGTTTTCCAACACTGATTGTTGAATGGCCCCAGCAGTCTCTACGTGAAAAAAAGCCAATATAATACTGACACATATGACACCCAATCGTTCCATCTCTGGCTACGCCATGGGAGGAATGCAGGGTTGAAGATCAAGGGCAACATATTCACTGCAATACTTACTTTGCACAAGATCTGATGGGAATCCTTTTTAGCTCTGTTTCTCATAGAGGACAGGTTCAGCGAAGCGTGGGAATGTCCAAAATACAGAATGGGTCAGCCCTGATAAGAAACAGTATCCCCTGCCCAATCATGGGCATTGCTGGCCTTTGATAAGCTGGTTCATGTCCCAGTTGGCTTCACCCACCATAGCAGCTTAAACATTGTTCATGGGATTATGTTCCACAGAGATCTCCTCTTGGTGTCTGATGGCGAGATGTGTTCACTGTAGTGACGGGGTTCACACTTTGTCCAGTGTGTCTATAGCGGCCATAAGGACAACAGAGTTGCTACTGGCGCCCTCATCTTGGCCTTTGAGGGAGATTCGCTGCCTGAAAAGATTACTCCTGTTCACTAGACTGCACCAGTTTTCAACATGAAAGGAAAGTAATGGACTATAAGACCCTCTACAGCCAGACCTGCAGAGGCACAAGATAAATATGATCACCTAAACCCTGTATGCACGATATCGTCATATACTCTCTCTGGTGGCGGTAACCCAGCTGGCTATGCCTTGTATAGTAGGCCCTCAGAGCCGCCAAACTATGCCTGTCCCCTTAATTGCTGGGGGCACTCCTCCTCCCAATTGCTCCCATAACGTCTACTTTGTGAGCAATGACCTCCCCCCTCCCTCCCCCCACCCCCAAGCCATCGGAGACGTTGGTCCTCACACCTCAGCTGGAGAAGCGACAGCCTCCTCTGGCTCCTCTCACAAGGGAGGAGTTCTCCGGAAAACTGCCTTTCAAGGCTTCTGCTGCTATGAAACTTGACACCAGTCAGTGGACGAAGGAGCCACAAGCTGCTGGTCATAATGCTTCATGATCATCGGTTTCTGAGACGAACTCAGAGAAGCCGTCCCAGCCAGGGAAACCGAAAGAGAAGAGAGAGGAAATAAAAAAGAAAACCATAAAGAAAAATGGTATCCCATTGGCCCCCATACCACCATTTCCTGCAGGTTCCAATTCAGAGGATGAGGTGGAGATCCTAGTGCACCATGAGGACCCAGATCTTCAGAATCAATGGACATAGACATAAAAAACAATCAACGGGTGGCAGGCGATGATCCTGGGGCGTAAACTGCCTTCTCAGACTCTTTATGCCATCCCAGTAGACGAAAGCTTAATCCTTCAGTGTAATTGCGCCGTTTTCCACCACCTGGCTGAACTACAGCAACTCATCTGCTTTCTGCACTGTGCTTCAAGAAACTTGGTTTCCAGCAATGCAGATCCCCGACTTTCATGGCTATTGGGGATATTACAAGAACCATTCTGACTATGACAAGGTGTCGGTGGAGAATGTATCTATGCCCTTGACTCTCTATGTAGCGAATCTGTGACTCTCCAAATAACTTTAGAGGTTGTGGCTGTCAGTGGAAGGGCAATGCAGGAGATTACCATCCGCAACATCTATCTTCCCCCAGATGGTGATGTACTGTAAAATGTATTGGCTGCACTGGTTTCTCAGCTCCCCACACTGTAGCGGTACGCCACGTAACGTGAAAAAATAATATTGAAGAATTTCGCAAATTTAACAATACTGACGAAGTAAATATTATCGTAGAAAAATCGAAAAGCCTATATAATTGACTAATATGATCTGTGATTGTTATTGTAATCTCTGTTCCTTTCTATACAGGATCGCACACACTTCCCTTTCGTTTCTTGGTTGTGTAAGAAGCCATTTTGTGACGAGGCACGAAAACTTGTAAGTTTCATTTAATATTTAGTCTAAATATAATCAAATATTACTTAAAAGTATCGCTAATGTTTTACTGTAACAACTGCTATATTCGTGAAGTGAGTGACATATATAATTTTTGCAAATTTAATGGGGGAACATTGGCGCAGAGGTCAACCCCATTGTTCTAAATGATAACAGCCCAGAGTCGTAATAAATATTTTAAATTTGCTGATTTTGACAAATAAATAAAAATAAATGTAAATGTAGGGTATTTCTCTTGAAGTAAGATCAATAAGGGCAGTCACTTTTTCTAGTATCGAACTATATGCATTTAACGTGATTTCAGAACATTCGCTTGAGACTCAGTTAACAGACATTGCGAGAATCTTCTCAGCATTGCGATTCGACAAAAGCTATGCAGCTGCAGATCAACAACATTGAGTACTGGTACTGTCTTTCGATTTAAAAACAGATTGTTGGGCAAACTAACTGCGAGAAGTACCATAACAGAGTTAACAACCTACATAATTTGTCAGTTGTGAAGCAGGCAGAATAATACTGACTCCAACTTTACATAACAAATGCCAACAATACACATACGTAAAAAAGAACCACCACAACACCATTCCTAATTCTGGGTGATTTCAATACCCATAACCCTCTGTGGGGTGGAAGCATGAGCACTGGCCGTGGCAAAGATGTCGAAAATCCACTGATGCAGCTCGATCTTTGTTTTTTTTTTTTTTTTTTAATACTGGTACTCCCATACATTTCAGGGGGGCACAGGGCACCTACTTGCTCACTGATTTTTCAGTCTGCAGCCCTGGCTTTCTACCACATATTCTGTGTGGTAGTGATCACGTCCGTATCATCCTGCCCCTACACCAGCGTCACTGCCATAGATACCTGCCCAGATGAGCTCTTTACAAGGCTGACTCGGATGATTTTACCTCGCCTACTACTATTCGATCTCCACCGCATGGCAACATAGATGTGGTGATCCAAAACACAACTATGATCATTGTTTCAGCTGCCGAATTGATCATCCCTTGTTCCTCAGGGTATCCCAAGGAGAAGACAGTGCCGTGGCGGTCGACAGAAAACGTCAAGGTTATTAGAGATTGTAGGTGGACTCACCAATGTCATAAGTGGCCCCATAGATGGAGCACCTCACTGCCTTTAAACAACTCCATGCCTGGGCCCACCAGCTAATGAAAAGATGAAAGCAGGAGTTCTGGGAACGGTACATTTCAACATTCGGATCACGTACCTCTCATTCTAAGGTTTGGACAAAGGTCAGATATCTTTATGAATTGCAGACACCTACAGGTGTACTTGCGATTTCCACGAATGGACCTATCTATACCGATCCAGGCGCAATCGTCTGACATTTTGCTGCATATTATTCTCAAACTTCTGCATCTGGGGCTTATCAGCCTTCCTTTCGTATCCTAAACCATTGGGTGGAACAAAAGCGCTTATCTCTCTACTTGTCACCTTGAGCCATACAATACTACGAGGGTGATTCAATTACTATCCGCAAAGTAGTTATAAAATTTTATTCTAATCAAATAGGAAACTTACAAGAACATCATTTTTCGACATACTCTCTTTGCGTTTCAACGCACTTGGTCCATCGCTGTACAAGCTTCCTGATGCCCTCATGAAAGAAGGTTCTCGTTTGAGCTGCAAGCCAGGAATGCACGGCTTCTTTCACTGCTTCGTCCAAGGCAAATCGACGGCCCCTTGATGCCTGTTTGAATGGACCAAACAAGCGATAGATAGAAGTGGCAAGATCGTGACTATATGGAGGATGATCCAGTACTTAGAGTTTCTGCAGCGTTTCAGCAGTGTGAGCAGCAGTATGCGGACGGGCATTGTCGTGCAACAACACAACACATTTTGACAGCAATCATTGGCGTTTGCTTCGAATCGCAGGCTTTAGCCTGACAGTAAGCATCTCACTGTAACGTACATTGTTTATTATTGTGCCACTTTCCCCATAATGTTCCAGTACTGGATCTTGTGCGTCCGGAAAAACCGTAAGCATCAGTTTTCCTGCGGACAGTTGGGTCTTGAATTTTTACCTGCGCGGTGAATTTTGATGTTTCCATTCCATACTCTGCAGTTTACTCTCCGGCTCGTAATGATGGTTCCATGTTTCGTCACCAGTAATGATCCTGTCTACGAATTTGTCTCCTTCGTTACCATAGCGATCCAAATGTTCAAATGTTTTTTTTACAGATGTCCAATCGCGTTTGTTTATGCAACTGTGTGAGTTGTTTTGCGACCCATCTTGCACAAACTTTATGAAACCCAAGTCTGTTGTGGATGATTTCGTAGCCAGAACCATGACTAATTTGCAGACGATGTGCCACTTCGTCAATAGTTAATCGTCTGTCTAAGATAATCATTTCACTCGAACGCTCAATGGTTTCTTCATTTGTAGTCGTCCGGCTCCTTCATCGTGCGTAAAACTTGTGCGACCATTACTGAAGTTTTCAATCCATTCATAGACACTCTGTTGTGGCAAAACGCTGTTCCCGTTCTGTACCAAAAGTCTTAGATGAATTTCGGCGCCTGATACGCCTTCCGACCACAAAAAGCTGATCACTGAACATTGGTCTGCTTTGGTGCAAATAGACAGCAGAGCAGCCATGATTAACAACACGGCAACGATAACGAAACTAACCTAGCAGCTTGAAAATTGCAAAAATATAACAACAAATAAACAAAGCATGCGTCATCAACGTAAAACGATAGTACTACCAAAATTAACAAAAACATAACTAAATTGAGGATAATAATTGACTTACCCTCGTACATTCAGTGAGTGGGATTTCGTCAGTGCCCTTGCCCATTTCGCTGACACAGCCCCAGGACCAGACCGTTTTCACTATCAAATGCTTAAACATCTCTTATTGGACTACCAGCGTCACATCCTTGTCATCTTCAACCGCATCTGGAGTGAAGGTTAGTTCCCTCTTCAATGGCGGGAAAGTATCATCGTCCCAGTGCCGAAACACCGGTAACAAATCCCTAGAGATGGACAGCTACTGCCCCATTAGTCTCACCAATGTTCTGGGTAAGTTGTTTGGACGCATGGTAAGCCAACAACTATGTTGGTTCCTTGAGTCTCGGGGTATTCTGATTCCATCCCAGGGCCCCTGATATGCCTTCCGACCAGGCTGCTCTACCACTGATATTTTGATAAACCAACAGGTTGCCATTCATACAGCCTTTGCCCGACGCTAACACCGTATTGCTGTCTTTTTTTGAATTACAAAAGGCTTATATCACAACATCACATCCTCGCTTCATTACAAGTAAGATCTCTAGTGCCTGCTTCCAATCTTCATACAGAATTTTGTTTCGCTCCATATTTCCCGAGTTGCAGTCAGTGCTTCCCACAGAACAGCCCATATCCAAGAAAATGGAGTCCTACAAGGCTCTGTATTGAGTGTTCCTCACTTTAACGGTCTAGCAGCAGCTTTGGGACCCTCAGTATTGCCTTCCCTATATGCTGATAATTTCTGCATTCAGCTTTGCTCCTCTAGCATTGGTGTTGCTGAATGCTGATAGCGGGGAGCCATACAAAAGGTGCAATCATGGACCCTCATCCACGGCTTTCAGTTTTCAGCCATCATGACTTGCGCCATGTGTGATGTCACCGCCAGACGCCACACTTGCTAGGTGGTAGCCTTTAAATCGGCCGCGGTCCATTAGTATACGCCGGACCCGCGTGTCGCCACTGTCAGTGATTGCAGACCGAGCGCCACCACACGGCAGGTCTAGAGAGCCTTACTAGCACTCGCCCCAGTTGTACAGCCGACTTTGCTAGCGAAGCTACACTGACCAATACGCTCTCATTTGCCGAGACGATAGTTAGCATAGCCTTCAGCTACGTCATTTGCTACGACCTAGCAAGGCGCCATAGCATTTGATATTTATCTTAAAGCATGTACAGTCAAGAGAGATGTTCTACAATTGTGGATTAAAGTTAAGTATTCCAAGAACTACGTTCTTTTCTTTATAGGATAATTACTTTACCTTGTTCCAGACCTCACGCCAATCTACGTGAGCTTAAAAGCGTGCATTTGGGGCCTCCTCTAGCAACACGGTGTTGGCTCTTCTGCCAACACTTCACCATGCACTTCTGTCATCATCATACAGTCCACACACATCCAGAACTCTACCTCTAGGACCTACTACTCAACGTAGTGGAGACTTATCGCGTTTTAGGGCTGGTTTTCGACGCCCAGCTAACTTGGCTTCCCCATCTCTGTCAGCTTAAGCAGAAGTGCTGACAGTGTCTTAACACTCTTCGATGCCTGCGTAACGCTATTTGGGGTGAAGATCGGTCTACTCTTCTGGAGCTCTGATACAGTTCTGTCTTGATTATGGGAGTCTGGCATATGATTCAGCCTCGCCCTCAGCATTGTGGATACTGGATCCAATGCGCCAAGAGCTTTCTGAACAAGCCCTGTGAACAGCCTTTTTGTGGAGGCTGGGAACCCTCCATTGCGGATCGGGCGTCAACAGCTGTTTGTTAATTATGCCACACATGTCCATAGTTCACCTGAGGATCCGAATTACAGCCTCCTCTTCCCAAACAGGGTAATCCACCTCCCACAATGGCGGCCCAGGTCAGCAATTACGATAGCAGTCCATGTTGAGTCCCTTCTTTCTGAACCCCAGCTTTTGCCTCTGCCGCCCTTACTCTGGGTGCACTCAGGTTCTCCTCCATGGTCCTGGACCTGTCACATGACCCAAAAGACTCAGTTCACCCTGAGGTCCTCCATCGCCAATTTTTCTCTTTTTTGGCACGTTTCAGGGTCGCAGATGGTCTACACTAATGTCTTGATTGTAGATGGTCATGACGACTTCGCTTTCTGCTCACGCTGGACGTACTGAATAGCAGTCATTGCTGGGTGGCTGGAGTGTTTTCATTGCAGAATTAGTACCTATTTCTCCCACTCTTGAGCATATCCACTCCTGCACCAGTGAGTATTTCCTCAGCTGTACTGGTTCCTCAAACAGCGTACAAGCTTTTGACCAGTGCTACCCTCACTCTCCTTTGGTAATGACTATCCAGGAGTCTGTTGATGCCCTCAAACAATGTGGAGGTCTGGTGGCCTTCATCTGGACCCTCAGCTCATGTCGTAATCCCAGGAAATGAACTTGCTGACAGTCTGGCCAAAGTCGCTACCAGTAAACCGACTCTGGTGACTGGCCCACTGGAAACTGACCTCCGATCGGTACTTCACCAGAACGTTTTTAGGATCTGGAGTATCAAATGGCGCACCCGAACTACGCAAAATAAGTTACGTGCTATAAAGGGGACAACAAATGTGTGGAGGCATCCATGCGAGCCACTCGCATGCAGTCCTTTTTGCATTGCCAACTGTGCATTGGCCATACTCGGCTGGCTCGCGGTAATCTCCTCCATTGCGTAGACCCACCTCAGTGTCACTGCCGTTCTCGATTAACAGAAGTCCATATCTTGTTGTACTGTCCCAATCTAGCCGCCCTGAGGCGAGCCATTAAGATTCCTGACGGAATAGCTATGGTGTTAGGTGACAATGCCTCAAAGGCTGACCTACCTTTAAGCTTTTTTCGAGAGGGTGGGTGCCTGGCCTTAGCCCCCACACAGTTACCTTACCTGCATTTTCAACTCTTGCTCCCCCTCTCTGTATTGTCTGTTCGACTTAGTTTTGTGATGGCCTGGACAACAGCCTATACTTTTAGGCTAGAGGTTTTAGTATCTTTTAGAGTGGCTGGCGAATGCAGACGGGTGTGTTTATGAAAAAAGGGACTGACGACCTTAGCAGTTCAGTCCCTTTAAACAACAATCCGACTGAGCAACAACCATCCAAATTCCGTTGAACATTTACCACCAAGTGTACGTACCGTATTCAGTGAGACAGTTACATAGTCACATACTTGAGAAAATAATCGTACTGATAGTGATGACACAGCTCGGTTAACGCAAATATATGCAGGGAATTTACAGATACTCGCTGCTTAGCCACGAATGATAGAAGAGCCACTATGAAATATATTAAAAATCTCCTTCGTAGTAATTTGTATATAGATTCACGCAAAACTTAGAATATACTTTTCGGTAATCTCATAGTCATCTGAAAGAACCGGCTAGCTGTGTCATGTCAGGTCCGTGAATTCCTATGTGCTCGCGCAAGTTTAGTCTCTACATGTTCGTGTTGTACAGGGAGATGATAGCATTTTTGAAACACAGAACCTGGATAAATTCCTAACAGTGGTTTGACTTCCTTTCACCTGCGGCGTCTGACCATTACCCAGCACTCCCCACTCACCTCTCGTCCACATCCCTCCGGTCTTCAACCTCAAGTCAGGTGGTACATCAGTATTGTTTTACGCCTCCAACGCATATATCAGTACACATAATTTTTTAGATATTGTCATCTACGAAGTGTAAAGAAGAGAATTTATTTAGTCTCTGCGTGTGCAGTTGTTTCCACTTTTCCGAAGACAGAGACGACGCCAGATGAAGTCCAATCCAAGTTCAGCAGTTGCAAGAAACCTTCGCGGTCGATTACAAAAATATTTAATGTAGGCCTCTGTATACAAAGGGAAAACTAAACCAAGTAAATATAGCTGAAATGTTTAAACACTGCGAAAAGAGCAGAGGATGCTGTAACTTCTAGTCCTGACTTTGGAATTTTATTCAGTTTCCTCAGTTTTTGGCACTGCATAAAGTGAAAATAGCACACAGATCTTCAGACATAGGAACTTACATCTCATTATCCTGGATTCGAGTCCCGATAATGCTATATCGTTCAGTTTTCAATTATTTGGTAGACTTTCCACAATTTCTACACGAGAAGACGACTCATTATTTCTGTCCGTTGGTCCTAGATTTAATATCTGAAAATTTTGCTGTTTTCGCTACATAGAGTGATGTTGCCACTTTCAGAGGTTGTATTTTTACAAGTACTGAACATGCAACCCAGTTATGCGGTACAGGCGTATTAGCTTATTTGGTAAGGAACGAGGGGCGTTCAATATGTAATGCACCGTAATTTTATCGGACAGTTTCGGTTAAAAAATGCAGAATTTGTTGTGGGACGTAGTAAAATATTCCTGCTTCAAATAATATAGTTTCATTAAGTACCGATAGGTGGTGGCGCTATTCGTAGACTTCAAAATGGCATCTGTAATGGACATGCGTTCCAAGCAGAGAGCTGTCATAGAGTTTCTTTCTGCGGAAAATCAGAGTATCGCAGATATTCATAGGCCATTGCAGAATGTCTACAGAGACCTGACCGTGAACGAAAGCACGGTAAGTCGTTGGGCGAGGCGTCTGTCATCATCGCAACAAGGTCGCGCAAACGTGTCCGATCTCCCGCGTGCCGACCGGCCGCGCACAGCTGAGGCTCCTGCAGTGTTGGAACGCGCAGACACTCTCATTCGGGGTGATCAACAGGTCACAGTCGAATACCTCGCTTCTCAACTGGACGTCTCTGTTAGAAGTGCTGACACACTCGTTCACCAGCTGGGGTACTCAAAGGTGTGTGCCCAGTGGGTTCCCCGCCGCCTAATAGAAGACCACAAAGAGCAACGAAGAACCGTCAGTGAGGAGTTGCTTGCGCATTATGAGGCTGAGGGTAGTAACTGTTGTTGAATATCACCACAGGCGATTAAACATGGGTTCACTACTTCGAGCCGGAAACAAAACGTTAATCAACGGAGTGGCACCGGACCACCTCACCGGAGAAAAAGTTCAAAGCTTCACGCTCATCCGGTAAAATCATGGTGGCGGTCTTATGAAGGGGTTATTCTGTTTCATGCCCACCCTCATGGTGCAACAATCAAATCTGAAGTGCAACCCTCATGAAACTGAAGAAACGACTTCACTATGTTCGTCGCCACAAAACTGCGAACGAACTTCTCTTTCTACATGAAAATGCAAGGCCTCACAAACGTCTGCGCACCCAATAGGAGCTCAGAAAATTTAACTGGACTGTTCTTCCTCACCAACCCTACAGCCCAAATATCGCACCTTCCTACATCCACCTATCTGGCCCAATGAAAGAAGCAATCCGTTGGAAACAGTTCGTGGGTGATCGGGAGGTTACCGTTCATTCAAGACGTTGGCTTCGACGTCGGCCAGTACAGTGGTTCCTTCCGGACATACAGCCCCCCCCCCCCCCTCCCAATAAGGTAGCGATAGGTCACCGCATTGAAAAATAGAGTTTGTGGCCAAAAGAGTGGGTAATAATATAGTGTATTGGTAACTTGTGTCAAACGAAACTGCTTTTGGGAAAAAAGGTGTTGCATTACTTATTGAACACCTCTCGAATTGAACTGATACGACAGTGCTATCGGTAAATAACAAAAATATCCTCTTCCACGTTCACCTGTATCACTGTTAATGACAGCTCGTATTAATAGAAGGCATTTCGTCCATTCCACCCTGCGAGACAGAGAGATGTACTAAAAAACAGATGCATTAGTGGGTAGACAGACGTTTCTTAAATGAGCAGAATAATAAGGAGTCTATGTTTTCTTGATAACTAGTGTATAGGAAACACTCTCACCACTAATATTTTATGGCGAATGAAATGCAGCAGCGTAGGAGCAGAAAGAAGAAGTACTACTCGATTGAGTGAGTGCCATCATGACCGGTCACGGAAACTGTAGCAGACTATCTCTCAAAACAGCGAATAATTGAGTCATCGGTCTCGACGCCGGTTTGATAGTGTCAGATATTAAACTGACAATCATGAATTGTATACAACAAGCACTTAGCTAGTTGTCGTCATCAACAAATTTTTATACTTGTGACTGCTTTTGCGACTGAAAATTCCTCTGAACTACCAGCTGGGAAAGAAAAATTAGTTCCAAAAACTATAACTAACGAGATGTTTCTTACCAGTGTTATTTCTTCTAAGTTTGCGAAAATTTTTTTTGCAATTTAACTTAGCGTGTCACATTAATGTATCTACCATGGAAAGGGCTGCACTACGGAAGCCACGAGAAGATCCTCACACGGTGGTCTTACCAGCGGGTAAGGGAAACGCCACAGTGCCTTGCCACGTGGGGTTTATGAATAGAAGGTTTATAGGTTGCTGTGTGAACCAAGGTATCGGAAGACTGACAAAGACCCCACAGCGAAAATGGAAAGAAAAACATCAGCACTGCTGAATTCTTCTTCTATTCCACAAGAAATGGCCTCACAGTTCTGTGCAACCCAGATCCATAAAAAAGAGCTTCCGTTACGGCCGATCGTCAGTAATATCGACGCCCTCACGTATTATTTGGCGATACATCTCGCCTCTGTACTGAGGCCTTTTGTGGGGAAGTCCACGCATCATATTCGCAACTCGGCTGGCTTTATCAATAGATTGAAGTCACTTCAAGTCAGTGGAACTCACTTGTGAGTTTCGATGTCATCTTACTTTTCACTAAGGTTGCTCTTAAGGACTCTTTGTCGCTCATCAGCAATAAGTTCACGGCCGATATAACAGCTCTTCTCCATCATGTCCTTTCCTCAACCTACTTTTTATTTAACAACGAATATTTTGAGCAGACTGATGGTGTGCCATCGGCAGTCCTTTCTCACCATCGCTGAACACTCATGGAAAACACTGCTCTATAGAGTACAAAGGCATATGGGTATGGGTGGGGCGGGGGAGACAGGACCCGGACAGATGAAGGAGGGGGGAAAGAGGGGTGCCGATGGAGGGAGAGGACTCAGAAAAAGGGGGGAGAAGGGCAGACAAGAGAAAGGAGTGGGGAAGACCTTTGGTAGCAAACATTTTATGGAAGAATTTGAAGAAAGGGCACTTGATTTGGTAGAACTGAAACCGAGAATCTTCCGGTGATATATAGATGACACTTTTGTAGTGCAGCCCTATGGTCAAGAAGAACTGTCACGGAGACAGCCTTAAAAAGGATCTGGAACATCTACAGTCGGCGTTCAGAGGTAATGGTTACTCTCCTCATCACATTAACACAGCGCTAAGAAGGAAGAAACGTAACTACCCACAGCATCACGAAGATAAGGAGCTGTTCAAGTCCAGGGTATTCCTTCCATACGGCGGCAACGTTTCATCAAAAGTAGGCAGGATCCTAAGGAAACCTAAAGTAATCATCCGACCACCGGCGAAGATTAGTGCCCTTCTCGGTTCGGTAAAAGACGATCTGGGTCTGTGGAAAGCCGGGATCTACAAAATTCCTTGCCAGAGTGGCAAAGCATACATCGCTCAGACGACACGCACACTGCATCAAAGGTGCGTTGAACATGAACATCACACTCGCCTTTCGCAGTCCAGTAAGTCGGCCATAGCTGAGCATTGTATTACCGTAGGACACGCCATGTATTTTTCTGCCACGAAAATCTTGGCCACAGCGAGAACTTTTTAGGATTAAAGGATCTGTGGAGCTTATAAATCGTTACCGAGGTTTTCAATTGGACAAAGCTTGGGACCCGGTGACATCTTTAACTTCTTCTGAGAGAAGACAGTTTATTCATAATGACACGTCTGGCGACATCTGACGTTTGATTTTAGCGACACGAGCACGCGTTCCGACAGAGGGCGGCCATGTAGTTTTCATCGTTTCGCATGTGCCTAGGCGCCACAGACGAACGGTATTTCCAGAGGGCGCGGATTTCGATGGAGGACGCTCCTGTGATTGCCGCCAATGCGCATGCGCTTCCGCGCCAATTTTTGCTATAAAGCCGACGCCGGGAACTTGCAGTGTGTAGTCCACCTCCTCTAATATGCTGATGATACCGCCTTTCTTGCTCTCTATCCTACCCTTCAACGGTCCCAACGCACCCTCCAAACCCACGTTCACCAGTTAACCACTTGGTGTAACCAGTGGCCCCTTCGTCTCAACCCCTTCAAAACCCAGGCAATCATCGTAGGCCGCACCATCCGCTCCTTCCGTCTCCACGATTTCTACCTGGCCATTCAATGTCCCATCCAACTCACCCCCACCCTGTAATACTCTGGCGTCACCCTCGACCATCACCTCACCTGGACCCCTCACCTCCTGACTATCCAGCAGAAAGCCCCTTCCCACCTCTGCCTCCTGAAACTCATGTCTGGCCAGACATGGCGATTGCATCCATCCACCATCTTCCACACCTACAAATCCCTCATCCGTCTTATCTGTTACGCTAGTGTTGCCTGGATCTCCCTGCCTCCCCTCCTCCACACTTTTACAAGGCCTCCAAATCCTCGAACGCCATGTGCTCCACCTTGCCTTCCGTATTCGCCTTCCTTCCTCCACACGAGTCCTGTATGACCTCCTCCCCTTGCCCCACCTCCTGTTTTTCCTCTAACATCTCCGCATCCTTTAAACTATCCACAGGCTTGATCCCCCATCCCCTGGTTTCCTCATTCCTCTCGAACCCCGACCGTTGCCGCACCTCTTTCGCTGTATCCCTCCACCTCCACACCCTCCATCTCCTTCATCAGGGTAATTTCCAGTGCCTCCCCCTTCCAGTTGTTGGACTTCACTGTGATATCCACCTTCCTTCCAACTGTAACCTGACCGTGTTCCCTCCCTGCCCAGGGCCCCCTTTTTCTTCTCCCCTCCTTCTCCCAGAGTGCATTCTCCTCCTTCCCTCCCTGAGTCCCTGCACCCCCTCCTTGACTGCTTCTCTCCCACGTCCTTCCTTCCTTGATTCTCTTGCGTGCACCCTGTCTGTCTCCCCCCTGTCCTCCCCTCCCTCCCTTCTTCCCTTCTCCCCCCCTCTCCTGCCCTCTCTCCCTTCTTCCTACTCCCTCATCTCTATGACCCTGGCAGATCCTCTCAGTATGCTCATAGTCACGAATGTGATACGTCAGTGTTGTGATTGGTGCTGTTCTCCCGTGTGTCAAGAGCTGTAATTTTAATTGTGTGCTGGTCTTGTACACAGCGTTACTGTCAGTGATTGTTATGTGCTACGCCACCCATCGATACTCTTATGGTCCAGTCATACTTTGCTTCGTGTTCTTTAATTGTCCCAGTACGTGGTTTTTTCTTTGTGTGCACTACTTGTTTACTGTTTTATCTCCATTTTAGAGTTGTCCTCTGTTTTGTCTGTTCTCTTCCATACTGTTCCCCATTTTTTTATATCTATGTATGCCATGTTTACTCCATTCTGTTGTTTTAAATGTGTTCTTTGTATAATTACTGTCTTTCAGCTGAAGAGTAGCACATGTGCTGCTGCTAGCCTGCCCCAGATGAGCATTGAAACACAATAAACGAAAAAAAAATCTTGCAGTGTCGACCATCACCTGAACCTGGATCTCTCATCTCCACTCTATCCAATCCAAAGCCCACAACTGCCTCTGTCTCCTTAAACTCCTCTATGGCCAGACATGGGAGTTGAACTCCTGTACCATCCTCCACACCTACAAATCCTTAATCCATCCCATCCTCTGTTATGCCAGTCCCACCTGGATATCCACCCCGCCACAGATTCCATAAGTCCGTTCACATCCTCGAGCGCCGTGCACTCTGCCTCGCCTTCCGTATATGCCTCCCGTCCTCCACGCAGATCCTCTATGACCTATTTCCCCCATCTGCTCCTTTTCCTCAAATATGTCTGGATCCTCTACACTTCCTGCCGACTTCATCCCCTTCATCCTCTGCTTGCTCCTCTCAACCTCTGCCCACTGCCAATCCTTCACCGTTGTGTCCCCCATACCATCCACCTCTACACCCTTCATCTCCTTTCCCAAGGTGGGTTCCATCAACTACCACTCCTGCATGATGCCCTCTCTCCCTCCATTAATACCTTCTATCAACTATGATTCCCACTCCCCCTCCCTCCCTCAGTCCTTTTCCCGGGCTCCCTTCCCCCCCCTTCCATCCTGTTTTTTCTTCACCTACCCACTCCTTGACTCCATTCTCTCCCCCCGAGTTCTTTTTCTTTCCCCTCCACTGTCTTCCCCACTCCTTTCTCTTGTCTGCCCTTCTCCCCCCTTTTTCTGAGTCCTCTCCCTCCATCGGCACCCCTCTTTCCCCCCTCCTTCATCTGTCTGGGTCCTGTCTCCCCAGCCCCACCCATACCCATATGCCTTTGTACTCTATAGAGCAGTGTTTTCCATGAGTGTTCAGTGATTGCGTCCCCTTTTTACAGTGCTGCGAACAGAAACCAAACTCTCGTCATCTTTTTTAATTATGCCTGTCTATTTCCTAAGTTTTTTAATCAGCATCACTGACCTCTTTGTGTTTTATGTTTTCTTCACAACTTTTTCGGCATGTACCAGTTTTAAACAGTCACCGTTTCATCACCTCTTTTTATTGTGTCCTCATTATGTTTTGACTTTATCTGTAGGCTGCAGAGCGGCGTATTACGATGCTGCCAGTCCAGGGGGATCGAAATACAATAAAGAAAAGAAAACTTTTAGTGTCCAGTGGACGATTGCCAGCCGAAATATAGTGACTAGAAATCAAGATGATCCGGCCGCAATCCCGAAACCTCATCGAACAACCGAAATCTGGATGATATCCCTAGGAATATGCCACCTCCTTAGGTTATAGGATTGTGTTATGAACTCATAACACAGATATTGGACAAGAACGCGGTAACACTAAAGTACAACTCAAAACATGCCTAATACGCTGTAGGCAACCTTTTTGTCATTGATAAGAGCTTCCACACCTCTCGAAATGGATAAATGCAGGTCCCGTATGGTTTTCAAGGGAAGGTTACACCGTTCTTCCTGCAAAATAGTGGCAAGTGGAGGTAACGATGATGGTAGGCCACGAAGGGTCAATAATATTGGGATCTGGTGACTGTGGTAGCAAGGGATAATGCGAAAATTCATTCCCGTGCTCACAAAACCAGTACTAGACTATGTGAGCTGTGTGAGCAAGAGTCCTGTCCTCTTGGAAACACATCATCACCATTGGGTAACTAACACTGTAATGTGGTGCGAGTCTGGTGAGCCAAAATGGACATATAATCGTAGGCCGTAACACGACCGAAATACAGTGTAACCATTTAGTCCATGGAATATCACGATGTGGCTGCTCAAATTACCACACAGCGTCTGGTATATTTCACTCTTGGGACATAAATTCGGCCAGAGGTTGGAAACAAGGTGAAACGAGAGTCGTCCTATGAAATGACATTCTTCCATTTCGCCACTGACCAGGTTTTATGACTTCGGCACAAAGTTTACCTGTTTGCCGTCATTTGCATCACTGATTAATGGCTGTGGAATTCCATCTCGCCTCGCAGTTCCCTGTTTATTTTCGGTGCTGACGGGATTTGCGAGTGCGATATTCAGTTCTGCAATGACTTCTGCAGTGGCATCCTCTAATTTTTGTCACAAACTTCTTCAAGCACTGTCTGTCACGATCACGATCATTCGACGGACACATACCCTGATTTAGCGGACGATTTTTTTTTGTTTGTTTTTCCTGTGGCGGTATACACCGAGGTGACAAAAGTCATGGGATAACGGTAAGTACATAAGCAGATTGCTGTAGTGCCGCGTACACAAGGTATAAAAGGGCGGCGCACGCGAGGAGCTGTCACTTGTATTCAGGTGATTTGTGTGAAAAGGTTTCCGACGTGATTATGGCCGCACGATGGGAATTAAAAGCCTTCGAACGCGGAGTTGTAGTACGATCTAGACGCATGGAATATTCCATTTCGGAAATCGTTAGGGAATTCAATATTCCGAGACCCACAGTGTCAAGTGTGTACCGAGAATACCACATCCCACGCATTACCTCTCACCACGGACTAAGCAATGGCCGATGGCCTTCGCTTAACGAACGAGATCAGCTGCATTTGCATGGAGTTATCGGTGCTAACAGACAAGCAACAATGGGTGAAATAACAGTAGAAATCAGTGTGGGACGTACCAGTAGCGTATCCGTTAGGACTTACGACGAACGTATCCGTTAAGACAGTGCGGTGAAATTTGACGTCAGTGGGCTATGGCAGCAGACGAACGACGGGCGGTGGTGCGATCACTCATGGGAAAATTCTTGTAGTAGTTATTACTACAGCTGCAACTTTTTTAGATTGAATTCAGCTGATAGCTGTCCGTGCTTAAAGGAAGTCTCTCTAGCAAAGGAACAACCTTCAAAGGATATCAGGTATCCAAGTAGTGAAGGATTTAGCATATTCCATCAAAATAAAATAGATATTGAAGATAAAGTTAACGAACTGCTTAAAGGTGTTGACTGTGATATTATTGGTATGTGAGAGCATCACCTAAATAATGTGACAATTCAGAGGCTTCTTTTATCAAGGTACCGATTAGCTAGCTGTTTCTCAAGGTGTTCTTTGTGGAGTGAGGGGTGACCATGTACAGAAAAAGACAGTGTGCCATTTGAGTCCGTAGACATATCAAAGCACTGCACTGATCAGGTATTTGAATTTTGTTAAGGTACAGTTGAATTCAGTGAAAGTAAACTTCTAATTGCTGTTATTTATAGGTCCCCTAACTCTGACTTTGGAGCATTTCTGCTGAGGCTAGAGAGGTTTCTTGGTTGACTTTAAAGGAAGTGCCAAAAATTAGTTGCCTGTGCTGACTTCAGTGTTAATTTTATAAGTGATTGTACAAGAAAGAAGTATTCTGAAAGATCTTAGATTCATATGACTTGAAGCAAAATGCATTTTTTCCAACCAGGGTGCAGGGAAATAGTAGCACAAGCATAGACAATATTGTTATTCATTCCCTCTCAGATATGGATGTACAAATTTTAGCACCAAATGTTTTGTACTCAAACAAATGTTTTGTATGATTACAAACTATATAGAGAAGCTGATCCTATGACAATAGAGAGATTTTAAACTTTGTTAAGAAATAAGGGTAGCTGGATGTTTATAGTGCCAGTAACATAGAAGACAAAAATAATGCTTTCCTTAACAGATTTCTCATGCTATTTGAAAGTTGCTTTCCATTAGAATGTTCTAAACAGGTTACTAGCAATAATAAAAGGCAACCTGGGTGGCTAACTAGTGGTATAAGAGTATCATGTAGAAGAAATTGGGAATTAAAATGTTAGAAATACTCACAATCGAGATCCAGTAGCCCATTATAAACAGTACTGTAAGGTGCTTATTAGGGATGCAGAGTATGTGGTATGCAAGTGGAACACTTAATTCACGGGATAAAATTGAAACCTATGGTCAGTCGTGAAGGAAGTGTCTGGTCAACAGCAAAATGTCGACGATGCAAAAACAGTACATAGTAAAAATGTTTCTGTCTCTGATAAATCACATATCTGTACAATATTTAACAATCATTCTCTGAACAATGCTGCTGAATTAAATAAAAACTTAATTTCTACTGGGATTCATATAACTCTCTTGGAAAATGCCTTTCCGAGACTGATGTCTGAAATACTCCTCTGTGATATTGACAACGGGGAGATTGAGTCAGTAATTAAATCACTGAAGACTACGGACTCTCATGAGTATAGTGAAGTATCTAGCAGAATCTGAAGTACTGTGCTGCAGAAGTTGAACCATTATGGAAAAAGGGGAGTAGCTCACAATTGGTTCACAGCAGAAGATCATTCTCCACAATATCGAGAATAGATGTGTGGGGTCCAAGTGAGGCACGGTTAAATGGGGGCGGGGGCAGGGGGAGGGGGAGGTTGGGTGCCCCAGGGGTCGTTTGCTGGGGTCGCTCTTGTGCCTTATTTAGATGGTATTACTGGTGTGTCTATTTCTGTTTGCTGATGACGCTAGCTTGGTAGTAAAGGATGTTGTGTGCAACATTGGCACTGTTTCAAATAGTGCAGTTCAAGACGTAAGTTCATGGCTTGTAGAAAATAAACTAATGCTAAATTAGAGTAAGACTCAGTTTTTACGGTTTTTTAACACACGGTTCAACAAAACTTGATGATTTAATTTCACAGAGTGGGCATATAATTAATGGAACTGAACAGTTCAAGTTTCTGTCGTGAAAAACCCATGTTTAGGATCTTGTTCAAAGACCTAATGCTGCCATTTTTACTATTAGAACGGTAAGTAAGTGATAGTTCGACATGAAAAGTAGTATACTTCGGTTATTTCCATTCGATTATGACATATTATATTTTTGGGTAACTCTTCCCATTGCCAGCCGGTGTGGCCGAGTTGTTCTAGGCGTTTCAGTCTGTAGCCGCGCGACCGCTACGGTCGCAGGTTCGAATCCTGCCTCGGGCATGGATGTGTGTGATGTCCTAAGGTTAGTCAGGTTTAAGTAGTTCTTAGTCCTAGGGGGCTGATGACCTCAGAAGTTACGTCCCATAGTGCTCAGAGCCATTTGAACCATTTTTGAACTCTTCCCATTCTCAAAGGGTGTTTTTTGCTCAGAAACGGGCGATTCAGGCAATAAGCGATGTAAGTTCGCGAACCTCTTGTCGACCCCTGTTCATTAGTCTGGGTATTCTGACATTAGCCTCTCAATACATATATGTTTTCCTGTCGTTTCTTGGTAGCAACAGTAGCTTATTCCTAAAATTAGCACCTTTCACTCAGTAAATACTGGACAGAAATCCAGTCTACATTTGGATCGCACGTCCTTGACTCTTGTGCAGAAAGGCGTGTAGTATACTGCTGCATCCATTTTCAGTAAGGTACCACAAGAATTCAAAAATCTTAGCAGTAATCCACGCGCTTCCAAATCCAAACTGGAGAGTTGTCTCGCGGGTCACTCCTTCTGTCGAGGAGTTCCTAGAAAAATGAAGCTGATTCCTGTGCCATATTGTTGACTGCGTTTGCATAAACTTTTGGCTTGTGGTTTTTTTGGATTCATAAACATTTTATTTTATCTGTTGATACTTTTCAGTTTTAATTTCATGAACTGACACGTTCCATGACCTTGGAAATTTGCTCCTGGAGTTTGTCATACGGAACTAGACGTGTAAAATTAAAAAAAAGGACTTAATCGTGCACAAAATCTTGCACCTACAACAGCTTCGCGATTATGGATGGCTATAGACGCAGCACGGCTCCTTATTTCTGCAGGGCCTTACAACGACTTATTAAGTCCAAGCCACAGAAATTTGGAAATTTGTCGTAAATTCCTATGGGACCAAACTGCTTAGGTCAGCGGCCCCTAGGCGTACACACTACTTAATCTAACTTACCCTAAGGACAACACATACATACTTATGCCAGAGGGAGGACTCGGACCTCCGAGGGGGCAGCAGCGCGTACCGTGACAAGACGGCCGAGACCACGCGGCTACCCCGTGCTTCATGCCACGTCGAGCTGCTGTACTAGGCCGGACAGGTGGAAGTACGACATCATATTAAAAGGTATCCCATGACTTTTATCACATTAGTGTAAATGTTCCATACTGTGCCACTGGAAACACCAGACACTACGGCTCTCTTTGTTACGGAAACACCCATCATAGGAGCAACAACAATTAGCCCACACTCAGCTGCGACGTGGTGTACTCACAGCTTCACAGGGTACAGTTCTGACCACGACTGAGACGTGCAAAGTACTGAGGATGTTCCATGGATGTTGTTAGTGGTCAAATAAAACGGCGCAATCTGCGGGCTCGACTTGCATCTGCACTTACACTACTGGACACAAAAATTGCTACACCACGAAGATGACGTGCTACAGACGCAAAATTTACCGACAGGAAGAAGATGCTGTGATATGCAAATGATTAGCTTTACAGAGCATTCACACATGGTTGGCGCCAGTGGCGACACCTGCAACGTGCTGACATGAGGAAAGTTTCCAACCGATTTCTCATACATAAACAGCAGTTGACCGGCGTTGCCTGGTGAAACGTTGTTGTCATGTCTCGTGTAAGGAGGAGAAATGCGTACCATCACGTTTCCGACTTTGATAAAGGTCGGATTGTAGCCTATCGCGATTGCGGTTTATTCTGCTCGCGTTGGTCGAGATCCAATGACTGATAGCAGAATATGGAATCGGTGGGTTCAGAAGGGTAATACGGAATGTCGTGCTGGATCCCAACGGCCTCGTATCGCTAGCAGTCGAGATGATAGGCATCTTATCCGCATGGCTTTAACGGATCGTGCAGTCACGTCTCGATCCCTGAGTCAACAGATGGGGACGTTTGCAAGACAACAACCATCTGCACGAACAGTTCGATGACGTTTTCAACAACATGGACTATCAGCTCGGAGACCATGGCTGCTGTTACCCTCGACGGTGAATCACAGACAGGAGCGCCTGCGATGGTGTACTTAACGTCGAACCTGGGTGCACGAATGACAAAAAGTCATTTTTTCGGATGAATCCAGGTTATGTTTACAGCATCATGATGGTCACATCCGTGTTTGGCGCGCGGTGAGCAGACATTGGAAGCACGCATTCGTCATCGCCATACTGGCGTATCACCCGGCGTGATGGTATGGGGTGCCATTGGTTACACGTCTCGGTCACCTCTTGTTCAAATTGGTTCAAATGACTCTGAGCACTATGCGACTTAACTTCTGAGGTCATCAGTCGCCTAGAACTTATAACTAATTAAACCTAACTAACCTAAGGACATCACACACATCCATGCCCGAGGCAGGATTCGAACCTGCGACCGTAGCGGTCGCTCGGTTCCAGACTGTAGCGCCCAGAACCGCACGGCCACTCCTGCCGGCACCTCTTGTTCACACTGACGACACTTTGAACAGTGGACGTAACATTTCAGATGTGTTACGACCCGTGGCTCTACCCTTCATTCGATCCCTGCGAAATCCTACATTTCAGCGGGATAATGCACGACGGCATGTAGCAGGTGCTGTACGGGCCTTTCTGGATACAGAACATGTTCGACTGCTGCCCTGGCCAGCACATTCTCCAGATCTCTCAGCAATTGAAAACGTCTGGTCGATGGTGGCCGAGCAACAGGCTCGTCAGATTACGCCAGTCACTACTCTTGATGAAGTGTGGTATCGTGTTGAAGCTGCATGGGCAGCTGTACCTGTACACGCCATCCGCTCTCTGTTTGACTCAATGGCCAGGCACATGAAGGCCGTTATTAGGGCCAGGGGTGGTTGTTCTGGGTACTGATTTCTTAGGATCTGTGCAACCAAACTGCGTGAAAATGTAATCACATGTCAGTTTTAGTAGGATATATTTGTCCAATGAATAACCGATTATCATTTGCATTTCTTCTTGGTGTAGCAATTTTAATGGCCAGTAGTGTATGTCCAATCGTGCGTTTCTTGCTGTGTTTCGATATTTTTCTCCAACCACTGTAGGTCGCCGTCTGAGTAGAAGCCAGCATCGTCTCATTTGGGACCTGTAACGGTCCCGGTGAGCAGAGGCGCAGCTGGGAGCGGAAGAATGGCGCCTGACGACAGGGCGGCCGCACCTGGGACGCCGGCGAGGCGGCCATTCTTCTTAATTCTGCGCCGCAGACGCCCAACTTCCAGGCAGCAACTCGGCTCCTCTCTTATAATAACATTACGGGCCGGCTCCTCTGCGGCGCGGCGCTGCGATTTTCCGAATCACTGAGACGTGGCGCGACTCGCCAAGTGGCGCACACACACAGCTTCCAGCTCGGCGAGGGCGCCGGCCTCTCCCGGAGGGAGTTCATCTATTATCACACACCTGTCGCTATCAAAATGAGCAACAATGCTACAAAAACGAGCCATCGACTTGATTGGAGTAATTCCACCGTACACCATTCAGTACACATGGGTTGCCGGTAAACCAGTGAAAGATGAAAGTGATAAAACACAAACACGGTCCGTAGTAGGCTGTAATGCGATGTTTATTTAACCCTTCGGTGGGCGCGGTTTTCATACTTCCATGAGTGGGCGCGTTGCGGCTTTTGCACCGCCATTAGCTTTACATTTTTAACCTAAGGAAAAATAATCATCCCATCAGTAATAAATAGGTAAAATGCATCAATTTCTTTTCCCGTAATTTCAGAACTACCTTTTGGACCTGGAAAAACTTTTAGGATGTTCTTGGCCTTGGTTTTAGGAGAAGAAGGAAGCGATTTAATTATCCAAATAGTTTCTTTATCTTTTCCTACGGAAAATCGGCAGTCCTCTGTTTGTTGTTTCCCCTCTTCAACCAAGTGGTCATCTGTTTCCTCTGTTGATTGTTCGGAGTCACTGCTGTGGTTTTCTTCTTCAATAACTTCCTCTTCCGACTCAGATTCACATGAATCTGACAATTATTGTAATTCTTCTTCTACAGTTCTCGCAGTACTTTCTCATAGTCTTCAGGGCGTACAATTAGACGGTGCCTGTCAAATGCCTTCTTTTTCTCCATTTCCACGCTTTTATGAGACCTAATGAAAAACAGGTTTTTGTAAAAGTAATATATTGTAGCAAATCAATATCCAAGACTGTAAAAAGTAATGAAAATTACATATGTAAACCTTCATTCGATTCGAATATTCATTAAATACTAATATAAAAGAAAGGTTGCCTTGAGGCAAAAGAAAAACACAAGTATAGAAAATACTTACATCACAAGGCGAGTAGCGGCAAACAACCGCAAACGCAACACTCACGTTTCAAACAACAATAGCCACCAAACTGCTGAAAGTGTGAATAGCGCAAATGTAGTAAGTGGTAACATCCGTTGAGAACAACAAATACGTATCTGGACGTGGACGCAACTGTAACGCTATCTGTGATACTAACAGAAAGGTAAATCTTGCGGCTATCTGCCGCAGGCGCCCCCACCGAAGGGTTAATCGTCCAAATAGCTAATTTCGACTAAGTGTCACTGCTAAGCATATTTGTAACATCTGTATTTCATGTCATTTTCAAATCACTCTTAATTACAAGTAAAAAGTAGCCACATTCCGTCATTTTACGAAACCATACTACAGTGACACCTTTAAAGATCGTGTTCTGAACTTTGCTCTATGTCCAACAACATGGTACCCATGTTGTTGTACTTTTACGTTTATTAAGCATCTAGAGGCTAAGGATCCCCAAATACAAAATTTTAAATTTGAACGTAATGACCAGCAGGATTTTGGAACATACTGTTTTCGAACATTATGAGTAACCGCAAAGAAAACAGTTTATTAAGAAACAGCCAACAAGGATACAGAAAATATCTTCTTGTGAAAAACAACTAGCCCTTCATTCTCACCAAATAAAGAGTGCTACCGGCAGGGGATGTCAAATTGATTCCATATTTTTACATTTCCAGAAGGCTTTTTACATAATTCGTCACAGGCGGCTTCTTATAAAATTGCGCGCCTTTGGAATGTAGATTTAGAGAAAGCTTTTGATAGTGTTGACTGGAATACATTGTTTCAAATTCTAAAGGTGGCAGAGGTAAAATACAGGGAGCGAAAGGCTATTTACAATTTGTACAGAAACCAGATGGCAGTTATAAGAGTCGAGGGGCATGAAAGGGAAGCAGTGGTTGGGAATGGAGTAAGACAGGGTTGTAGCCTCTCCCCGTTGTTATTCAATCTGTATATTGAGCAAGCAGTAAAGGAAACAAAAGAAAAATTCGGAGTAGATATTAAAATCCATGGAGAAGAAATAAAAACTTTGAGGTTCGCCGATGACATTGTAACTCTGTCAGAGACAGCAAAGGACCTCGAAGAGCAGTTGAATGGAATGGACAGTGTCTTGAAAGGAGGATATAAGATGAACATCAACAAAAGCAAAAAGAGGATAATGGAATGTAGTCAAATTAAGTCGGGTGATGCTCGGGGAATTGGATTAGGAAATGAGACACTTAAAGTAGTAAAGGAGTGTTGCTATTTGGGGAGCAAAATAACTGATGATGGTCGGAGAAGATATAAAATGTAGACTGGCAATGGCAAGGAAAGCGTTTCTGAAGAAGAGAAATTTGTTAACATCGAGTATAGATTTAAGTGTCAGGAAGTCGTTTCTGAAAGTATTTGTATGGAGTGTAACCATGTATGGAAGTGAAACATGGACGATAAATAGTTTGGACAAGAAGAGAATAGAAGCTTTTGAAATGTGGTGCTACAGAAGAATGCTGAAGATTAGATGGGTAGATCGCATAACTAATGAGGAGGTATTGAATAGAATTGGGAAAGAAGAGACGTTTGTGGCACAACTTGACAAGAAGAAGGGACTGGTTGGTAGGACATATTCTGAGACATCAAGGAATCACAAATTTAGCATTGAAGGACAGCGTGGAGGGCAAAAATCGTAGAGGGAGACCAAGAGATGAATACACTAAGCAGATTCAGAAGGATGTAGGAGATGAAGAAGCTTGCACAGGATAGAGTAGCATGGAGAGCTGCATCAAACCAGTCTCAGGACTGAAGACCACAACAACAATGGAATGTCGTATCAGTTGAGCAACAGGATTCGTGATTTCCCGAAGGCCAGAGTTCCTAGTAATTGACAGAAAGTCATCGAGTAAAACAGAAGTAACATGTGTCGTTCCATAAGGAAGTATTATAGATGTTCGCTGTTCCTGATCTACATAAACGATTTAGGAGACAATGTGAGCAGCCTTCTTTGATTGACTGCAAATGATGCTGTCATTTACCGTCTTGTAAAGTTATAAGATTATCAGAATTAATTGAAAAATGATTTAGACTGGATGTCTGTATAATGCGAAAAGTGGCAATTGACTTTATTCATGTACCGTCTTGTAAAGTTATCAGATGATCAGAATTAATTGAAAAATGATTTAGACTGGATGTCTGTATAATGCGAAAAGTGGCAATTGACTTTAAAGAATGAAAAATGAGAAGTTATCCACAGGCTAACTTTCGACTGACTGTTCCGTTCGTTTTCCTTCTTTCTGTTTTTTAATTTGTCATGATTAGATTCCAAGTAGTTGGCTGAAAAATTGTGTACCAGTATTTCAATACATTTCAACAAACATTTTACCTGGACAGCAGCTACCGTCCTCATCGAAAATTAAAATATTTAGCAATGCTCTACTGACATTTCTCTCACATAGGTGTTACGCAGCAGCTGTCGTCAGCGTAGGGCGTCGACAGAGGTAATTTTGGTGTTTCCATTGATTTTATCACCGTTTGCTACACTGTTTCATCCGACAACAGATTATTTTCACATGTATTAATCTTTTTAGGTTCTGTACATCATCACTAGCTTCTTTTGTCATGCAGTATCACATGCCTCTGTAGATCAACTCTTAGAAAGTCGTTAATGTTAGCCCCTTTCATGTCTATCCGCAGTAAGCCAGATGAGAGTACAAGGCATCGTAATCCATGCTGCCGTTTATAAAAATGTGAGCAATACGTAAAACGACATGGTATTCTCTCCTATACTTCACAGAGGTAAATAACAATTATCAAGAGTTTCATGGAGGTGGTCGGGTATTTTAGTAACTACGCAAACTAAGCCTTTCTTCACTTGGTAGAACACGTGCTATGGATACACTTTTGCCGGCCGAAGTGGCCGTGCGGTTCTAGGCGCTGCAGTCTGGAACCGCGAGACCGCTACGGTCACAGGTTCGAATCCTGGCTCGGGCATGGATGTGTGTGTTGTCCTTAGGTTAGTTAGGTTTAAGTAGTTCTAAGTTCTAGGGGACTAATGACCTCAGAAGTTGAGTCCCATAGTGCTCAGAGCCATTTGAACCATTTGATACACTTTTTTCCCGCTCAAATATTTTTATTTATTCAGGGTGATGGTCAAGTAAGCCTGCAACTATGATACTATTCATTACAAATGGCAGTTTCTTGTTCCTTCAATATAAGAGAATTGCCAGGATAGTGTCTTTCTTCTACTTACCTTTGAATTTTTACAAACTCAGGGTTACTGCGTTAAGTTCCTCACGAAACATAAACTGATGTCACATGTCATCACTTGTGGCTTTGACAGTTCCATGAACGGTGCTTGCAGAATCGTTGTTCAGTAAGAGTTTTCACTCAATATTCTTCATGTCATACTATGTTATCAGCTTGGGGCAGCAGGTGTTTAGGTTTTGCACTTTGTCATCTAAGCCGACATTAATTACTAATTGTATAACATAGTTGTCTGTATCTAAAATAAAAACATAAACAACACATCCTGGTTTAAAAGAAGCTAATAATATTCCAAAAGCATGCTGCTGATCCTGAATAAGTATTTAAAGAGACCAAACAGTTAAGATCATCAGTCCCCCACTCACCCCACCTGGACAGAAGTAGGGTAATCAGTCTGTCGGCGTATAGAGTAAATTATGTGTGGAAGTGTGAGAAATTGTTCAGTATGGTTGAAAAATGGCTCTGAGCACTATGGGACTTAACATATATGGTCATCAGTCCCCTAGAACTTAGAACTACTTAAACCTAACTAACCTAAGGACATCACACAACACCCAGTCATCACGAGGCAGAGAAAATCCCTGACCCCGCCGGGAATCGAACCCGGGAACCCGGGCGTGGGAAGCGCGACACTACCGCACGACCTGTTCAGTATGTTTGTGTATCTTGTATCTGAGGTGGAATCTGGGAAAACGCCTAAAAATTATACCCACGATGGCCGGCACATCAACCCCTCGTCGTTAATTAGCCGGACGGATTCGATTCGGGTCGACATATCTCGCTGTCCCGGAAACGGTCGCGTTAACAAACACAGCTGGGCAGGCGGGTTTCTCAAAACCTTATTTGAGCCCTTATTAACCCAACGAATGTTTCCGACCCTTGTGAAAATAGCAATACGAAAACGCACACTTTCCATTGCAATGCACTTCGTTTATGGGGGCCTACTGTAGTGTAAATCTGGGTGGAGTGGGGATCGGGGCGGGGGTCGTGCAGGCGTGGCCTTACTTTGACAAACAGCTTTTGTTAAACCAAAATTTTCAAGTATGGACAAACAATGAATGATATAAAATTTCTTCATCACAATGTTAAAAAAAATTGAGATTCACTCCATCCCTTAACACTAAAACTGGAGGCACCAGTAAAAAGCATAAACAGTTCACAATAATCGATCTCTTGACTATAAAATCAATAATCACAAAACGACAATAGCTGACGAACAGAATCACTTAACACAAACAATAAATCAGAAAAAAATAGCCCTCACATTTAATTGGGCTTTCGTATATTGGTATTTCAAGTAAATAAGAAGAGCGTTCAATAAGTAATGCTACACAATTTATTCTTGGCCAATCTTGGTTGAAAAACCGTGGAATTTGTTGTGGGACATCGTGGAATGTTCCCGCTTCAGCCACCACAGTTTCACGAAGCTCAGCTAGGTGATGACCCTAAACGTAGCTTTTAAGATGGTGTCTGTAACTGAGGTGTGTTCCAGGCAGAGAGCTATCATTGAGTTTCTTTTGGCAGAAAACCAGAGCATCTGCGATATTCATAGGCGCTTTCAAAATGTCTACGCGAACCCGGCAGTGAAAAAAAGCACGGTGTATCGTTGGGGAAGCCATCTGCCATCATCGGAACAAGATGGTGCAAACCTGTTCTATCTCCCTCTTGCCTTCCTGCTGCGTAAAGCTGCGACTGCCGCAGTGTTGGACTTCAGCGTATCTGTTACTATAAAAATACAAACGAACTTCTCCTTCTGCATGGCAAGGCAGGGCCTCACACAAGTCTGTGCACCCAGGAAAGGCTCACGAAACTACATTGGACCGTTCTTCCTCATCCACTCTACAGCCTTGTTCTCGCAACTTCCGCCTTCCATCTCTTTGGCCCAATAAAGAATGCACTCTGCGGGGAGCAGTACTTGGATGTCCACTGTTCCTTCCCCGAAGGTCACGCTGTGGGCACTATGATGCCCTCCGCCTGCTATGGTATTTGAGATGAGTGGATCCAACTCCCTTATTCGATCCCAGAGCCACCCCAGAATCTTCAGCTGCTCGCACCACGTATAATGGTAGAGGCTTCCGTTGACATCAGTAAGTCATTGCATCTTCCCCTACACTATCTCAACCTCCAAGCCAGGCACACTTCCATCAACGTGGCCCACGACCACCCAGCACAGCCACTCCCCCATTGGCTGCTGGCGATGCCCTGTAGGCTCCTCAACTTCTCCAAATGGTCACGGCGCTGGCTTTCAGATGTATTATTGGCGCTGGCTTTCAGACGTTTCATTATCGCAAGCGGAGCAAATCATAGCCTCTCTCCATATCGCGCCATCTCAGGTGAGCTCAGAGAAGAGCTAGCTGCAGCACAAATTCTGCCTACCACACTCTATAGCCCGGGCCTGTGCCCTATTCTGTATCTCCACAACGTTGGGTTCTGTACGTAGTAATGTCATTTTCGGTTTGGTAGCCGAAATTGCTATTCTGTATGCTACTGAGGCCTGCCGAATTTTTATGTGCTGTACCAAAAAAGGGTGGTGAGGTGTTGGTGAGGCCATTTGTTCAGTTCGGTGTGCTTTGACTGTAGAGACAATTTTTTGTTTTATAAATACTGAGTAATTTTTAGTTTTGGATGTAGTGATTATGTGCTATGGAAGAATCACCAGGACGCATCGAAGTGGAAAGTGAGTTGCATAAACATTATTATGATGTGTTTCAGTTGAGAATCTTGGAAGTGGACACAGTGCACATGGTACTGCTACAAAAAAGGCCAGAGCAATGAAGGCGGGCAAGGAAGCTCGAGAAAATGCAGCGTCACGCGATTTGACAACATAATCTTTGGGACAAGACAACCCCTTTTGAAATGCCAGAGAGCAACTTTATTGTGGGGTACTAGGTGGCCTGTAATTTAGTTCAGGAACTGCGAGCCCATCAAAGACCTGTAGTCCTTCTTTTGCACCTGAAGATATAGTTGTTTAGCAAGTCCAGAAATGACTAAATCAGTTAAAATTCCCTATCACCCACCAAAGTTTAACGCAGATAACTATTCTGAGGATGCCCAGTCATACTGGTCGAAACCGGTCCTCGTATTTTAGTGCTGAAGACGTCTAATCATAGCTGAAATCTGGATACGCAAGATCAGCAAAAGACCAAATGGATTGCGACTGACTGCTGTGTTCCTTACGTTCCTTATAAACTGTGCTCGTTCCAATGTATATTAACCCACTTCATGCATTCAGCAAGTGAAATAAATTTGTTTTAGGCCAAGTTTCTTCATGCTGAGTAAGTGTTCCTCTTTCCTCTACAGCGCTTTGCACTGAATAATTACTTTACTGTCTCGTCTCAGGGCCACATGCAAAGACAATGTTACCGTGTCACATTTTTAAAAGAGGTTTTTTTATTCTATTTCCACCAATATATGTCACAGCATGGTTACCAGCAGCTTAACCAGAGGAGGATCAGAAGTCGAACTACGATCAAGATTGTCATTCCTGAAAGTTATTAGCTATTTATACATCCTTCATAAATTTGCTTATCCCGTTGTGTTAACTTAAAATAATGAAACAAGATTATAATGCTGTCAGTATATTAAATGCATTAGGTTATTGGCAAATAAGCCGAGCAGAATCTCGATGCGTGACGTTATTGAAACGTTTTACCCAAATTAACCGAAGTTAATGCGACGTTTCCCAGCCAGAGGCAGTATGCATCGTATCTGCAAATATATAGTATGTAATAAACTACGTAACTTTTATTTTATAGAAATTATAAGTAACGTGATCGGAATATGGTCACATCGCACTAGCGTAATTTATATTTATGCTCCATGGTATATTGTGGTAAGGCAGACAGTACTTCACATTATTTCTTCTGTTCGTTTCAAGAGTTGAGCGACAATAAACTGCTCATCAATACGCAACCTAATCTCTCTTATTATTAAAGTATACGCGCAACATACACGATGACGATAGTAGAATTATGGCATAACTTTCCTTAAAACGTAATTAACGCTGAGTGAGAGTATGTTATATTTCTACCAGTGGTCCACCGATGAATCCTGTGAGCATATTTATTTCACTTCCATAGGACCATATTGACCTGTTCCGATCGTAAGAGCACATCAATTAAGGAGTACGCTTTCTCTGGTTCCATTCCTAGTTGATTAGGACCCCAGATGCTACATCAGTGATATTGGTCTCATTTGTGTCTGGTATTTGATACCCTTAGCAGATGTGCTACATATTTGTAGAATTCTCTCTGTAAATCCAACAATAATATTGGTCTTATATATTGCTCACTTCATGTGGTCTTTCCATTTGTTATTGCTTCGACGTGCTGCCACCCGAGTAATTTGTATGATGTTCTATACACTTTAAGATGTCTGTATTAAAATTAACACACTATTGCATTGTTTTCGGGTCTTTGCAGTTGTTACGAAAATGTTATGTACCTGTGAATTATCTATGGAAGGCGACGCGCTGTCGGCCCCGGTATTTGAATAAAATGACTGAATCTGTGAAAATCAAATTAGTAAATGACTGTAGTTTTTCTCATTGAGCAATGGAACAACGGTCATTGTTGATAGCAGTGCGCATTCTTCGTATTGTGTCTAATACGCATCTAAGAAGAATGCATTAATTTCAAAATGAAATTCTCTCCTGAAGTTTTTACCATTTACGAGCCATAGTAATTTAACACCATGAGTTCTGTGGCGCCTATATCTGACAGAAGCGAGAGCACCAGATTCACAGTTCGGAGGCAAGGGCGAGATCATAAGTAATTTGTGCTTGCTCAAAATGATCGGAAGTCACTGTTAAATGATCCGCAAATAATGTCAGGAGCGTGCTTTTAGTGGAATGAAATCCGTGGCTGAACGCGAATCGCATTCGGCACACTTCGCCTGTTTACCATGATCTGTTGAGCTCGCAGTTCCAGCTAGCTTTTCTGCAATAAATATTACAAGAATCATAAATCACGTACTACAACAATATTATCCTCACCATGAACTGTCCGAGAGACGAAGGCAAAGGAGGAGAATTGCTTCAAAATCATATGCTACAATATGAATGCAGTCCTTATTTTAAGAGCATTATCAGATAACGCATCGGAATATGAATTGCATGGGTACTGGGAGTACGTCACGCCATACTGACGTTACTTGTGCTGTGTCAAACTGACATATTCATTTTGTACATTCGAATATTTTTCAAGTATGTTGCAACAGTTTCAATTCATTTAGTTTATAACATCTCCTTTGTATATTTAGGCTACTTTTTATAACAATACTCGCATAACAGCTAAGCTATAGTTACAGTTTTCCATAATTTGTGGCAGCCAATATGTATTCCAGTTGTTAGTCATAGTTGTTTGTCAGAAGAGGTTTCCTGTTGGCTGTTGTTACAGTTTCTGACAAATATCGCACTACAAAAGGACGATAATTCGATGTGTACAACTAAAGTGGTGCGAAAAGTTCAGTTACATTTTTTCAAATGCTACATCAGATTCTTTACACATGCATTGTCCTTGATTTTTTTTATAATAAGAATTACTTTTGTTTGTTCTTTACAAAGTTCCAAGTCCTGCATCTTTGGTGCAAATTATGCATCCATTGCATGGGGAGTTTTCGTTCGTTCCGTAGCCAGCAGACGAAAGGTTTATAAGAGGAATTAGTCGGCCAAATACTTCGTTCAGCGCTATTACTGTCACTGGTCTCTCAACCGCGCACTCTTTCGCTGTTGATGTCCCCTTTGCACTTGGCAGTAGCACCCTATCCTAAACGTGGCCCTGTAAAGTGGTTGTTCATAAGAACACCAGTACATCATGTGAGGTCAGTAACTTTGGAATCCTGCTAATTAAATGGCATATGAAATCGCAACATGAATCTGGACTTGTTGGCTTGGCACACAAAGGCAAGCGCTTAGTGTCGGAAAGGAACAGTAACAGCCTTACACCTTACGCCACTGGGGCCCATTTACATACTCCGCATTACAGACTGCAAAGTGAGGTGTTCCACCTCATATAAATTATGATAATTACCTCAGTAACACGTACAGGCCTTCAAACTTGTTACGCACAAATTGAGACGCGTATAGCATATGTGAAGTGACGTGACATTACACGGGACGCGCACTTTCCGAAGATGTCGTGCAGGCCCTGCATACACTGAGACGCATACACATTCTATGTCCTTGCCAGTCGGCGATGTGCTTCGATGACAGAATATAGACGCGCGCCTTGTAATCCGTAAACGATTTTGCGAAAAATTTTCATTAAAAATGATTTTTACATTGCTTGTAGCTCTATACGCCAGCTTCATGATGAAGTACCAATCATAGGCACCCATAATTTTGGTATTGGTCATAATGGTTGTGAAATTCACCTTTAAGTAAGACGCTGTATGACACTGTATGTAATAAATAATAGTGGTCGTTATGATTTTACCTTTGGTGTACATTATTGAATATATTGCTGCGTACGAAAGCTAACTAAAATACCGAATTTTTCTTTAGGCTTGGGAGGAGGCCTCTGTCCGTCTCCAATCTCGAGAGAGTGCATTTTATGTAGCGTATTCAACTCCGACCGCACACCCATAAGAATGAAATATTCATAACATCCCTTATATCTCCGAAACTGGACTAGTTATCGAAACGAGATTTTGGCTAATGATAGCACACAACGAGGAGAGCAATTTGTCAAATGATTAACACAAAGAACTTTATTATCTACGACGATATAACAGAAGCTATAGAATTTATTTTATTTTTTTCAATCCAGTACTGTATTTTTAAGAATCATTCAAAGCTAGTGCAAGGAGAATTTCTTAGTGTGAAAATAAAAATGGACTTTCTTCTCTTACGTTACTGTAAGCTATTGTCCTCTGTCGTGCACAGTTGCTTGTTTGATGAGACACTGTTTCAGGGTTCTGTCACAATAGCTACTCCAAGGTGAGTTTGTGCATATTATACCGTGTTTTGGAAAAGGACGCACAATTAAACCTGTCAACAAGAGAAATGTAGCCGTTACTCATAAACGATGATGCTTCTTCGAATGAGAAAATGTTAACAATTCACGCAAAAATAAATTGGCGATTCTGTTGCCATTCTGACGGGATCCCGTAACCATTGTATTTTTATTAGTGGACGACTGAAATGGAGACGTACCGAAGGATTTTCTTCCTGTTTTTCATCTGTGAAATATGGAAATGACAATAAGTGTGTCCTTCAGGCAGAGTGACACATAATTGCCAGACGTTGGTTACTCGGCACACTAATAATGTGTGTGTCACGGATAAGAAAATTATTATTCACAAGAGTAGGCAGTTGACCTGCTGCACAAAATGATCGTCAGTGTACTGCCAGCAGCGACAAGAATGCAGAAGTTGTCCTGGTATGCCTTGCAAGTGGAACGGTTCACGTCGTTAGAGAAACATTGCCGTGAACGTAGGTCTGTCTTTGTCAGCGGAACATTTCAGTAAATTAAGTACATCAGATCACCACTCTCTTTTAGGACACTCATAGTTAGTTAGTTAGTTAGTTAGTTATGTGTTCCATTGATCAGTCTCGCATTAACCGTTATGATGTGGAACGTATCAAGTGCATACGGAATGCGCACATGAATCAAGCTTTCCCTTTTTTTTTTTTAAAACAAAAAGGCTTAGGATACGCGTACCTTACAAATTAGACACAGTGAAAAAAATTCAGTTTCCTTTAACTGATCAATTATCAGCAGGCTTCTGACACGGAAATTAAGCTATTCTCATGTCAGCAGGATGTAAAGTTTTGAAATTATTACAATTTCAAGAAATTACTTACACTGAAAAATACCAATGAAGAGTATGAAATATTCGATTATTACTGCCATTATCGCTATTAATTTCTTCATTCTACAGCTCCAACACAGGTGCTTGAAGGACGCTTTTAATGCTATTTGACCATTTCTTGAAGCAGTTGCCCAAAAACGGGTTAATATTTAGTCCGCAGCAAATGGTTGTGGCGTTCTGCAGTAACTGGACCGTAACAAATAGTAATGTAGTTCCTCCCATGTCTATGGAGAACATTTCAAGCTATTATCGGACATCTCAAATTATTCGTAGATTTCATTAAAACTGAATTAACTGATGCAGACGCTATTCCATAATAGAAATTTCGTTACATTACTTTATTTACTTGTGCTTAGCAACGACGCTTGCAAAATTCTAAAAGTGCCGGTAAACGTCACTTCCAAAATCAGATTATGTTAATGTCTTGTGGTGTAGTATCAGGCTCGTTCTCTCCATATGACTTGGTCGACGTCACCATTTCAAGTAGAGCAAGGAAGAAAATATTTCAGGATATCAACTGTTTTCCGACGCAATAAACGTCTTCTGCGTGGTCAATGTTTACGTTTTCGCCGAATTACGCTAACTAAAGTATCCACTTGAGCAATGTAGAAAAGCATTTCGAGATCGCAAAACTCACATCCGACTCAGAGACGACTAAGTCGATAACCATCAATCCTAACTCTATAGAAAACACCAGTTTCACTAAACCGACGTAGCGAAGACTACTTTCCTCCTGCCATTTCTCACCGGAATTTACGAAGTTAATACACTGGGCTCTGCAGCTGTGCTGCAGGAGTGAGCGATGCAAACCAGTTGCAGTGTTTTAAGGTGCTGTGGCTTCAGCTTCTGTATGTTCCTGACCTAAATTGGCTCTGCATCATTCCAGGCCTCACGTACTGTAACATCGTACTGATACCAAAAGTGCGATCGTGCGGCCAACTTCAATGTTCATTGCACTTGAGTTTTTAGTCACTGAAATAAAGGTCGCATGATCTCTCAGAATAAGAGGTTTCATTTCGTTCCTCCTTTCCTTCTGGGATATTAGTTTTCTGGCCAGTAAGTTTTTCCCTACTAACAACAAAATGCGGTAGAATGCGGGAAGTAATCGCTTCAAAAGCCCCTGTTTAGGGCTACTAAGAAGATTTCGTTTAACGTTGTCATAGGCGAAGGAATTTAGTTTAGTCGTAAATCATATTACGCAACGATGGTCACCAATTTACTGAATAAGAAAAGCTTATAGCCCAGGAAGGAAAAGGTTTCAAAATAAAACCTGCACAGTCTGGGCCAGGTCGATTTTGTCGTCTGATAGCACTGCATTATCGTTTGCCGAAGAGTTGTCACACATTGCAATCCTGTAAGTGTGGACATCATTAGTTCGAGTTTAACGTCTAATTGTATGGTACTGCTAAAACTACGAAACATCTAACAACTGAAGGTTGAGTTCCTCCAGTTAAGTGTGAGCAGGTCGACCATTCGTCGTCGTCTCAATGAGAGAGGAAGGAATGGAGAGGCGGAAGTCGCAGCACACAGAAACTCTATCGCCAGTGAGTTTCCTTGCACTAGAAACTTTATTTTATTTGGTGAGCCAATAGCCATTTAGGATCTCAGGGTTCTTATTTTATTTGAATTTGAGACTCTGAAAAACTTGGTGCTGCACTAAGATTCGAATTCGGAATATCCTCTTTCGTGTTATCTGACCCACACAGAACGATATGGTTCGATCACTTCGCTGTGCGATTTTAATTTTGAGGTTTCCATAGAGCGCCTCCCGCTGTTAATCACCCTGCTTGTAACCAGTTGGTTGAACATCAAGTTTATGACCAACCACTCCTACGAGTGCTTTCCCCAAGTCCGCAAAAGGCACATATGTGGATTCGAATCTCGGTCCAGAACAAACATTCATTGTTTCATTTCAGGCCCTAGCATATGCACTCCGAACTACTGGTTATTAATAATTTTCATTTTTAATGTACCTTCATTTGTTACTAACAACATCGATAGCGCCGTTATTTCTAGTCAAACACGCACGCATTCACTACTGGTGAGCAAAAAATTCGTCGGTAGGTGCTGAGTACGATTTCCGGTCAGGCAGAAGAATTGCATCCTCATTTCAAATTCAAATATCTCGCTGCTGGTGAAAAAATTCGATATGTAACATCTAATTTTATTTAGGTAAAAATCTGATTAAGTACTCGGTTTGAGTCCGCTTCACGACACTTCGTTTTAAACACGTGCTTACGTTTTTACCTGACACTATATTAAACATTTTTCATAGTTGGTTAACAGGGAGATCAGGGTGTTGCTAGGTTTCCAGGCAGCTCAGTTTCAGATTTACTAACTGATATTGGTATAAACTTCGATAATTCACGACTAGTCACCAATGACGACCGTCGCTGTCATCGATTCTCGGTCAGGCACGAAATCTGTGGTTAGGTACAAGGCTGTAGGTCCTTAGTTTCAGTCCAAATCCAAAACAAAACAAAAATTCATCATGACGTTTAATGTTGTGCACCAATAGTTACTGAATCACGAGTATGATATTAATTTTGAGATTTCCATAAAGCGCCTGCCGCTGTTAATGGCGTTGCTTTTAACTGGTTAGTTCAACACCCAGTTTATGACGAAACACTCGTATGAGCAACAATGTTTCACATGTGTGGGAAAACCTTTCAAAGAGTAAAACTAGTTAGAATTGTCATAATACTTTAGGAGTCGGCTATTGTATCAAAACGTCTTGTTCTTAGAAATATTTATTTTTACTTAATGATTGTTGGAATGAATTATGTGACGGAGATAGTTTACTCAAATTCTAATGAGTGTGGTAGTGATTTTGAAATGGCACTTACCGTAATAAAATTGAGTTTACAAGCATTACGTGATGTCTAATCTCTAATGACGCGTCTCTTATATTTGCAATATTGCAGTGCTGATTTTCATCGGGACTGACTACCGTAAAGGGGAGTATTCTCTAGTGCTCTCTTGTGTTATTCATTTTGTATAGTCAAGTGACGGTACTGAAAACAGATTAGAGGACGTTGTGTGGACTACATGTAAATAAGGTGGAACACAATTCAGGTAGTTCGGACACTTTTGGGTTGGATATTACATACACACCGTCGACTGGAATTAAAATTGGCACAGCTGTGTAATCTAACGGCTTAAACACAGCCTAAAGTTTATAAACATTTTTGAAATTATCTGAAACCACGAAATTCGTTTCTGAAATGTTGACCAAAGTGACAACTTTCAAATCTCCGATACTATCTAAATGAAGGTGCATAAATAACTATTTCATAGTAACTGTTATATGAGTATCATGTATGTTCATTGTAGTAAATAGTAACATTCTTAGTGTCAATAATCATCTATCTACATTTTTGAACACAGGGTACGCAAAGTGGGGATCCATTCAGGGATTTACAGCCGCTTGTTTCAATGACATTGGAGAGAGCGTAGAAAGTTTGAAAGGCGAAGACTGAATAGCTTTGTGTGCGGACATGTGTGTGTGTGTCATGTCTGAAGAGGTGAAATTTCCATAGCACCAATACTGCGTCAATTGAAATGAGGTTTGGTGTGGTTGTTGTTGGAAAGTCGTCTCTCAAAATTGTTGGTTCCAAAGTGCAAGATTTTCAGGTCATAATGTAAGATGGAATTTTGCTTCTACAGGCAACGTGGTTCGCCCGGTATCATTACAGCAGCTTTGAGACGTAAGCAGCTTGACAGATTACCAGCGATCAAAAATATGCAGTTCCAGTACAACATCTTCAACGATTAAGGCAACAACGTTTCCGTAAATTTAATTGTGCCTAGAACTGTTCAGAATGCTACAGTCATTAAACAATGAGCAACTTCCGAATACAGACAGCTCTGCAGAAAGCTTCATAAATTCATTCACCCAGGGTAGCTTACTTTATCCTATTTCCTGATCATAAATATTGTGAATGTTTCTGTGTAAATTTGTATGGTTCAAAACGTCCTATCAGAATCCGGGTCTTATGACAAAGAATGTTTGCCATAAATTCTACTTAAATTCAATTATAATTGAACAGTAGCTTAAAGAGCTGTTAATGTTTTAGTGAAATACTGTGGTCGCTTTGAAAAGTTGCTGGTGGTTAAGTTTACTTGACAATAACTTGACAATCTTTTTAAGTAATAAATTTCAATAATTACACATTCAAAAACTTTAAGGAATGTAACCACTGTGTTACGTATTACTTTCATAGTTGGCATCGCTAACATGTAAAGTCAATTTGACAAAAGAAAATTAACCTCAGTTCTGTAATCGTAACAGAATTTTTAAAACTTTAAAATGCTCCTTCATGGCTAGCAACCGGAATCTTCTTAAAAGAATGTTTTTTACAGTGAGTGAGCCGTGGCGGCTCTAACCTTCTCGGCATGGCATTCCACTGGCGCCACTAACTATGGCTCCTATGGAGTTAACTGTTGTTTTCTTATTTTTGAGAACTTCATATTGTAAGGCCATGTCTGTCTTAAATGGAATTGGACCTGTTATATTAACGAACCTACGAGTGATTGCATGATAATCGGTCAGTGTTACTAATTGCAATTTGTGTTCCAGGCCAAATGTCGTAAAAGTGTACCAGTGTTCTCTGTAGGAGGCAAAACAGTCTTGGTATACGTGTATGCTTGAGTTATTGCATCAGCAGGCGCTACTATTTCCGTTTATGAATAATAGTAACTTTAAAGGGTGTTAAACTTGTAACCTGTATCGGTAGTCGCTTGTGCCTCTAGTTCACATTTTGTACTCCCTGGCATTCTTGTGTGCAGCGTTATTTGCGCAGATTATTGTTCCCTTTTCGTATGTGTTGGCAGGGTAGCTTTGGCAGCAAACGGCGCGGTCCTGTTTCCTGGGTCCTGAGCAAAGGCGTGTTTGCCTTTTGCTGCGTCGGCACTTCCGTGGTCACACGGCATCTGCGTTGGTCTGCAGTCTCGTCCCCCTGCCAGTTGCGTCGTGGTGGCTCAAGTTAAGTAAAGTTGATCATCTGATGCGTGCCACGGGGGAGTGTCCCGATTATGCGGGAACCAGTAGTTTGCTATGTCTGGTGCATTTAATAAGCTCAGGAGGTGTAAGGCGTGTTTTCCAAGCCCGTAGTTCCTCCTCACTATACCTTTTTAAGTGCTCGTTTAAACCTCGCACTCTTATTTCTACTTCTCATTGCGTTAACTTTAAGACGTGTTACTTATCAACATAAACCATCCACCTTGGTCCACAGTCAGTAAGTAACTTCACGTGCTGTCAAACTTGGTTCCTTGTTCCTTGTTGGCAGTGTGTTAGCCGTCTGTTGTAGCTCTCAGCTTACTTTGAATTTTGGGCAACTGTATATTTATTTAAGATAATCGTCAATGGCCGACCAGAGTGGTCGAGCGGTTCTAGGAGCTACAGTATGGAACCGCGCGATCGCTACGATCGCAGGTTCGAATCCTGCTTCGGGTTTGGATGTGTGTGATATCCTTGGGTTAGTTAGGTTTAAGTATTTCTAGGGGACTGATAACCTCAGAAGTTGAGTGCTCAGAGCCATTTGAACCATTTATTGTCAATGTTTCTGCTAGTTTGTACCAGTCGGAAGTATATTTCAATTGCACGATCTTACAACTTACCTTGAATTTTCGGTAATTGTATATTTATTAAACATCATTTTCAATGTTTGGTTGGAGTGTAGGCGGCTGGGATTTATATTTGTATTTTATGCCTTCCCAATTTTTCTGTTTTAAGGGATTGTGCTTTCTACTGCTTATCCTTACTTATTATTAAGGCTTATATATTACTAAGCGGCCTTCGAACAGCTAAAATCAGCTGTGTCACGTGTGATCCTTCCTGTATTTGGATGAATGTTATCCAATCGTGTAACAGTTACCTAAGCTCGAAAATTGTTCTTATCTTGTTTTTGAGAACTGTATACTTCCAGTTTCAAGCCCTGCTCTTAATAGTATAATTTTTAAAAATGTTTTCAATTAACAAAGCCCATTTAAATTTTGATTGAGAGAATTCTCATTATTTTAATGAGTTCTTTAAATTGTAATTATGATTTGTTGTTCAGAAATGAAGTTTTACATGAAGCAACAAAAGAAATTTGGGGGTCCAACTTCCATGTGTTTTCCATAAAGCTATCCCAATTCTAATTGTGAGGTATCAATGACATTGTTACGATAGGGTAGCACCAATTTTCTTTGAGTCTTCAAATTACTTACTGCTGTGATGAGTATAAAATCAAGTTGTCAGAAGGACCACTCAGGTAAGCAGTGAAGTGAAGTGTCATTTATACGTGTGCGGATGAGTCACATGCGACATCGGTGGTTTCAGTTATGGTTGCAATCCTCTATGACAGGTAGATTGGCTAGCAGGGTGCGTTATTGTTGTTCGTGTGTAGTTATCACGCCTGGTAGTGTATGTAAGGGGTGATACTGTGAAGAGCACTAAGATGTGGCATATCTGTGTGGGACAGCGTTGTCACCATCTGGCGAAGATGTGGATCTCCTTTTGTCCAACTGGTCGAATTGTGCAATATCCTGATTTGTGGGGCACAAAGATGTGAGAGTGGCCCATGTTGAACAGCATGGGAACATGAGACTACGCTTACCTGTCCTCAAGATTCTCCTTGACCTGGTCTGACAACCACAATGGGGGATCGCTATGTTGCGCAACAAACACCTTCTGAAGACAAGCTATGAAATCTGTGAAACGTTCTGTAGCGTCCCATTTCATTGATCAGAGACGAGCTGCAGCCAGACTGGGGAATTACTATCTCGTTCACAGGCTGCCGCTAACACCACAACACAAGGGACCTTGTTTGGAGTGATTATCGTATGCTGAATACACTGAAAATTGCTTGAAGAGAGGCATCCAGTTCATCAGCAGGGTAACGTTCAAGCGGTTGGTAAAAGTATACACGTGCGGTGGACTGTGACATGCGATGTATTTGCAACCCTGATAAGCGTACACTGATCTCGCACCAGTGAACGACACAGGAATTTACTGTGCGATCACGGGCATCATACGTTGTTAATAGCAGTTACGAAATTTATTGTATGTCATTACTGGTCAAGAGACCCCATCTGGGGTTGTTCAGTCGCCTGGTACAAATCTTTCTATTTGATGCCACTTCGATGACTTACGCCTCAATGAAGATAAGATGAAATGATTAGGGTAACACAAACACCCAGTCTCCCAGCGAAGAAAATCTCTGACCCAGTTGGGAACTTTTATTTTATTTCATTTTATTTTTTGCTCAAGCCGCTTTGCATCGAAAGGCATATGTGGACCAACTTTTTTTTTTTGTATAGATTTCTTCCACTTCAGGCGTAGAACTCTAACACTCATAACCCATATTACTTCCAAAACTGTATCTAACCTCCGAACAAAAGTGTTATCTAATGCTACCGCCACTTTCACACTAAATCCAACCGGAACGGAATTTTGCCACCACTGAAGGCTGCGGCCGCGAACTAAACCGAAACAAAAACGCGTCTCAGGCCGTGTGGTAGAAAAAGAGGGAGAAAGAAAGGGTATAATGTGTTTTTTTTCTTTTTCTCCGGGGATTTACGCAGCGGTCAGTTGGTGGAATGTCCAGGTCGTCTTCTCGTTCGTCGGGGGATAAACACCCAATGGTTGCAGAAGATGTCTCATGTCATCTTGTGCTATGCCTTCGGTCTGATGTCACACCCGGTACACCATGATGCTCTGGTGGTTGCGTAAACAGCGACCCCAAGTGATGGGGTCCATACAGCGCTTTGCGTCGTAAAAACCATGTAGCTGCTCGTTAAGTAGTGCCAATCACTACATCACGAGTTGTGGACGTCGCATTCTGGCAGTACAGATCTGCATTCATTGCTGTGGCTGTGACGTCTAACTAAAATGTGTCCTGCTCGGTCAAGTGAGACATTGTAGGTCTGGTCATCAAGAAGTCTATTTCGTTGTTCATTGATGTTAATGCGTAAGTGGTTAGCCAACAAGCAACTTATATTTTTGTAGTTAAAACTGATAAAAATGTTAAAAATGGCTCGACTAACGCTTGGTGCTATATGAAATGACTCTCAAGAAAAGACAGTGACATTTTGTATGAGAGTTGCTGTGATCGATTTTACCGTTAGACTTTGCGATAGTACCACTGACATATGGATTTTGACTAACTCTCATGTGGCACATTGATATACCACAATCGCCAGATTTGTTCCTTATTTCACCCAATTGGATAAATCAGGGGCATCCATTTTTTCCAGTGATGCCCAATGACCATACTTACATTCACGTACAAAATAACTGTTACAAGCCATAAACTACGGAGAGGAATTCCAGTGAGAACAACGACATTAGAAGACACGATGTGTGCAGACCTCTCTTCCAAAAATCAGTTTATCCAACATAGTCTCCCCATATGGAATTTCACCCACGTAACAATTAGCGGAACCGGCATATTCACATCCATTAATGTATTGAGAAAGGAAAATACCATTCTTTTTGCAAGCCCAGGAATCGCTGCAAGCCGTATATTTAAAAAGACACTGTACCACCATATTAATACCGAATTGTATCAGAACGGCTTAAAAAGCAGTACACAGACATGACGGTACTTATTGGACTCTCAGATACTCTCAGATCACCTATTCTCAATCGTATTTAACACACCTGGAGTAACATCGACCACAAAGCCACAGTGACAATCAGTCTCCGTGACTTATGTGCGGCGTATGATGGGTAATGAGCCGGTAAGGATCCCCAATATTTCTGGTGCCTTTGAAGTACGGGCCACTATGTGTTACTAGCATCGTTAGCTTCCGTTTCAGTTGTTTATACTTGCACATTCACTTAATAAAATCTGTACTGTCTACCGGAAGTGAAATAATGATTGTAATCCATGTAAGTCCTCGGGCTTCCAGCTGCGTCAAGTCGTTAAAATGTTATGAGCTTTCCACCAAGTACTCCTTGGCCAACTGTGAAACGGAGTGACTGCTGTTAGGTTGGTGGTGCAACCTTATGTAATCTAGTTGCCAGCTTTGACATTACTGATACCCACGATATTGCTATGTACAGACACACATTGGCACTGCATTCGATATACACACATCATCATGATTGCCGGATTCCACACTACACTGTGCTGCAGGCCGTTGTCTCTGTTAAGGGCGTTGTCAGTTAGAGCAGAGTCCCGCTAATCCGAACCTGAATAATTCGAACGTTCGGTTAATCCAAACATGAAAAATGTTAGTCTAAGTATCGAAAACTGTGCAGTAAACCGCTGTAGATACACACTATTTTAATTTACACAGTACAGTTAGCATGTATTAGAAAAACTGGTAAGAAAACATTAGGTTAAACAATGCATAACAATGAAAGAAAAAGCTGTCAAACTTACTAAAATACAGCGGACATTTTATCCCTAATTTTTAGATGACAAAAACTCAGTCATCGTTTTTTGACGTAATGAAGACAGTCTTTTATATGACGCATAGTTGCGCCATCGTCTGATAAACATCAAATCAGCAGGTGTAGCAGTGGACTGTTGCTCCAAATAACGTAGCGCGAGGTCGAGGGCTTCTGCTGCGTCACTGTGTGGCACCAGCTCTCCTTTGTCGCTTTCAGGCTCATTGTCATTTCCGTCAGAGCAATCCACTTCTTCCTGGTCTCGAGTCACAGCAGCAACTAAATCAGCGTCAGTTATGTTCTCCACACATGCCCCATCCGCTGCCATTCACTCATCTACGTCTCCTTCACTGGCTTCTTCACATCCAGGGATTGTCTGTACCATTTGTAGTAGATTTTCCTCTTCATTTTCAACTAGGTTGTCCTGAAATTCAAGAGATGTTTTCTCCACGATTTTCTCAGAGTATTTTCTGAAATATTCTGCCATGCCTCAGCGGCCCAGTAAACCACATCCTTCACATTGGTCTTTTCTGTTTTGTCTACTAAGGGAATGCTATCATCTTGGTTCAGCATTCTTAAAAATTGTTTTCTGTAAATCAGTTTTAATGTTTGCAGTACGTCCTGGTCCATCGGGTGAAGAAGTGGTGTAACATTCGGTGGCAAAAACTTCGCCATAACTTCTCCATCACATATTCCTCAGTCCTGGGTTGAGACGGCTCGTTATCTAACAAAAGGATTGCACAGGGAGACAAATGATTTTCCTTCGAAAATCGTCGAACAGAGGGAACAAACTGGCCGTGAAACCATTCTTTGAACAGCTTACCATCCATCTATGCTTTTATCTGGTTGCGATAATATACGGGCAGCATTAAATGCAGTTTGTGATTACCAGCAGCTTTGTTACACGCTAATAAAATCACACGATCTTTGCACATTTTAAAACCAGGAGCATGGTCTTCTGCTTTTGATGCCAGGCTTTTTGTTGGCAATGCCCTAAAATTAAGGCCAGTGTCGTCAGAGTTATAAATTTGTTAGGCAGAATAATTTCCTTCTCTTAACATATTTTCAAACTCACCCAAGTATTCCGTCGCTGCATTACGGTCAGAAGAAAGCTCCTCTCCAGTAACGAATACAGTACAACTGTTAGGCTTGCCAGCGATCGATAACTAACACAACAAAGCGCTTTGCGAGCCAACTGGCAGTGCACTGACCTCAGACACGACAAAGGTCTCAACAATGAACAACAAGAAGGGCAGGGAGTGAGAGTGAGCCATTGTTCCCCAACTTGTTCACGTTTGTTACCATGGTGTACCTACTTATTTGCTTGGTGTACTTCGTTCTAGAAACTGGTCACCGTAATTCCGCCTAATCCGAACAAATCGGTAATCCGAACAAGGTCCGGGGCCAATTAATTCGGATTAACGGGGCTCTACTGTATTTTCATTGCGATGGCTTCTTAATTAAACTGGCCCTGAAGCTGTTGGTGTGACCCACGACAGAGGGCTCGTCAAATCTGCTCCCGGGACGGATTCCTTGGTCAGCTAAAGTGTATTTTTGAGAATACGGTAGGTGATATATCCTCTCACGCTCCTTCTTGCCGTGTTCTAAAGTACACATTGTTTGTCAGACGCAACGCTCACTTCTCTTGCAAGGTATTTTGTAGACCCCAGATGTTCTGTGACCTGTCAGGTCTTTAACGTTCTCAGTAATTGACGGATATTTGACAGAGGTCAGATCAATTTGATTTTATGTCTCTTTAGAAATCGGCTTATCTTACCGAAACGGATCCCCTGCACCGCAAAGAAGACTTTTTTTCTTACTCCTCGTCTGTGTCCTTATCGCTTGTTATCGCTTTATTTATTTTGTGATCGCTGAAGACGTTGTTCCTGAACAAGTTGCGTAGGTGGCTCAGTCCTTGGGGCCGGTTACCGGTGTTTGATATGGTTTTTGCACGCTCTACCAAATTCTTTAACATATTACGCTTATGTGCTGGGTGATGACGGCTCCTGGCGTTCTAGTTAAGATCGGTGTGTGTAGGTGTCCTGTAGTAACCGTGTCGAATGCATCCATTTATTTGCGGCGAACTGGGACGCCGAGGAAGAGCAAGGCATCGTCGTTGTCTGCTTCCAAAAAATCACACCACTAATTAGAGACGTTGGCCAACAGGTCAGCGCGGCTTGCGATCTAGCGATCGCAAAGTTGAAGTGGGCGCATCGAACGAGTAGTCAATGTATGCCCGTTTATGTGATACCGGTATACCAATGACGTCACAGTCAACAACTAGAGAAAGGGGGCGTACCAGTACCCTAGCAGCAGTCATTTCACTTAACAATGACCGGAGAGTAGATGGCGTGGCATTTCAACCAGTTGACGCGCCTGGAAACCTGTAATATTTGTTTTAGCAGCCATTGCATCTGGCCTCAAGATTGGCTCCTCAGAGCAGTTGAGTCTGCAGCATTAAACAGGTGACGTAATAAGTGGTGTGAGGTGGCAGTAGAAGACGATTCTGTTTCGTGAGAAAGACCGACCGAATTGTAATCGATCACAGTATTTGGAAGCAGCGCCCCAAAACGCTAATTTTCTATCATTAATATTATCAAAACTACGCATTTAATATCCTTGAGATTCAAGTATAGGCAACTCTAAATAGCAGATTATCACCCACGTGTTTCAAAAGTCATAACGATAAGGAAAACTAGGAAGAAAAATTAAACGTAAAGGCAGATGAGGCAATTCGTGTATCTTCGAGTTCCGCCTAAACTTCCCACCCAAGTGAAGTCTTTGTGCTGCCTCATCAGTTTGGAATGAGTAGCCACGAGGCACAGAAGTTGTCTATTGCTATCGGTTGTATTTCAATTCAATAAAGAGATGTTAAGTCCCCAACTCTCAAAAGAATATGTAAATGTGCGATCAGTTGCCTATATTTAGATGAAAAACTTGTGAAATCATTAACGACGTGTAAACTGTAATTCAGTTTATCATGTTCCACTAGAATAAATACGAGTGGCATCCCAAAAAAGTATAAAAATCAGTCATTTAATAAGTATCAGTTTCTCGCTAACAGTTCATTACAACCTCTAGATAACGGATCTTGACCTACATGCTGTTTACTGTGCAGGAAACATTAGATGACTGCTGGTTAGCGAACTTTAGCAGAAAGCCCATGCATTTCACTGAGAGCCGTGAAAGTAACTAGGCACCCTGTGTGTATTGCGTTATGTATAAAGGGAACGTCCACACGTACTCTGTGGTAACACAGAGGAGGCAGACACTTGTAAAGATATGCAAATATGCAAAAGACATATCGTGTCGAACCTTCTTTTAACCGGAGTAGTGCAGCAGTTCGAAGTGGCATGGACTCAACGAGTTGTTGGAAGTCCCTTGCAGAAATATTGAGACATCCTGCGTCTATAACCGTCCATAGTTGCGAGAGTGTTCAAAAATGGTTCAAATGGCTCTGAGCACTATGGGACTCAACTGCTGTGGTAATTAGTCTCCTAGAACTTAGAACTACATAAACCTAACTAACCTAAGGACATCACACACACCCATGCCCGAGGCAGGATTCGAACCTGCGACCGTAGCAGCAGCGCGGCTCCAGACGGGAGCGCCTAGAACCGCACGGCCACCGCGGCCGGCTGCGAGAGTGTTGGCTGTGCAGAATTTTGTGCACAAACTGATCTCTCGATTATGTCACTGAAATGTTCCATGGGATTCATGTCGGACGATCTGGGTGGCCAGATCATTCACTCGAATTGTCTAGAATGTTCTTCAGACTAATCGCAAATAACTGTGGCCCGGTGATATGGCCCATTGTCATCCATAAAAATTCCATCGTTGTTTAAGAAGAAGTTCTTGAATGACTGCAGATGGTCTCCAGGTAGCCGAACATAACAATTTACTGTAAATTATCGGTTCACTTGGACCAGAGGACCAAGTCCATTGCATGTAAACCCAGCCCCCACCATTATAGATCCACCACCAGTTTGCACAGTGCCTTGTTGACCATTTGGCTCCATGGCTTCTTGAGGTCTGCACCACACTCGAACCCTACAATCAGCTATTACCAACTGAAATCGGGGCTCATCTGACCAGGCTATGCATTTCCAGTCGGCTAGAGTTCAACTCTAGCTCAGGACAGGTGCTGCAAACGATGTCGTGCTGTTAGCTAAGTTACTCGCGTCGGTCGTCTGCTGCCATAGCCCATTAATGCCAGATTTCGCCACACTGTCATAATGGATACGTTCTTCGTATGCCTTCATTGATTTCTGCGGTTATTCCGCGCAGTGCTGTTTGTCTGTTAATACTGGTAACACATTGCGACCACCGCTTTTCTTGGTCGTTAAGTGAGGGCCACTGCCTTATCCATGGTGAGAGATAATGCCTGAAACTTGGTATTCTCGTCACTCTAGTCACACTGTGGATCTCGGAATACTGAATTTCCTACCGATTTCCGAAACTGAAAGTGGAATTGTATTAGGAGCTAGACGCTTAGTGGGACATTCAAAGTTTGAAAAGAGTCAAATTGTGGCTTTCTGAGTGTCGGGATGATCCTTTCGGAGATTTGCCACACTAGTTGGACGAGCTGCGTCAATTGTACAAAGATGCTCATATCAGTGGTCACGGGAATATTCTCCCCGAGACGAGGTTCTGGTCGTCTAGGCAGCGCAGACGACAGCCAGAATCGTTGCACTGTAATGGCAGGAATGGCAGATCGCACAGTTGCCACAGCACAGATAAGAGGGCTTGTAAGCCCGGACGTGTCAACATGAACTGTTGTGAACCATTGACTAGAAGTGGAAGTAAGGAGCCGCACACCTCTAGCCCGTCTGCCACTCCCACGACAGCAAGGCTCGATTGTTGCCGTCCGAGGATCACTTGGAAGATGGAATATAGTGCCATTGTCTTCAACGACGAAAGCAGCGTTTGTACGCAAGTGATTGTCCTTTGCGAGTACTTCGCAGATTTGATGAGCACTGTCTCGTAGAGTGAATTCGTCTATGACACACTGGCCCCACCCCACCACTGATAGTGTGGGATTCAATAAACCACAACACTTGTTGACCTTTAGTGTTTCTGGAGAAGACGCTAACCAGCTCTCGGAAAGTGCAGGACGTTGTCAGAACCGTTCTTTTGCCATTTTTGTTACGGTGCTCGCTTATTTCCAAGTCCGTATCGATCTTAGTGCTGAGTTTTCACTCAGACGGCGCTTTGGCGTTAGGAGATTGTTTCCGTGTGTGATCGCTGGCCGGAGCTTAGCTGGAGGCGCGAAAGGAGGTAAAGAGGTGGCTGCCTTGGCGTGAAGACAGTTCGGCTCGGCTGGGGTTGTTTGCGTCTGGACGCCGAGTGGGGCCCGATGGGAAGACCGGACAGTGATTTTACGGTTAATAGTGTGGACAGCGGCGTGGTGCGCCGTTTAACTTGATTAGCAAGGGGAGCGAAATCTAGTTTGTCGAGCCTGAGTTTGAAATACCTTCTATGTGCGGCGGGATGTCATTTCGTCCTCCTGTCTCTCCGTCGCTGGGATTGCTATCCTCATTTACCGTCCCATGGATGTATATCGATGGGGTACGCTGTTCTCCGTACTCTACTAGACGCTAGTGATGGAAGTGCGTCGTTCAGCGGCACGTTAATCTGGGTGCTTTATGTCTGATCTTCAAGTGCATAGTCTTCGAGTGGCACTCCTTAGAGTTTGCCTTGCGCAGTTAGATTGGAGTTTATTTTGTCTTGCGGTGCTTCCGCTTTCCGTTAACGAAGATTAAGCTTGATTCGGCACTCCGTACGACGCTTGGCACCTCAGCAGGCGGGTCGGAGCAGACCTTCGCGACTAAACGGAAGCCTTTGGATTGACAGGTCTTGTGTTTTGCATATTGTTCATAAATTGTTGTTTCGGTATTAAGTTGGCTGAGGTTTCTTATGGATTTCCCGGCATGTGGTCTGTTGTCCGGCCCGGGCTAGGTCTCGTTATTTTAAAAGTCGGTCCTTGTTTTGGCTTAGTACGATTTTGGTTTACTGCCTGGTGGTTCTGGTAGTACGCCGGGTCGCTGTGGTTGTGTTGCATTTTGTATGGGGCTGTGTGCTCGGAGCCGTGGAGTACCATTTGTGTGAACTGCTTTACTGGGGAGTACTGATCGGGCCATTCTTGGTCCTCTGCTGTATGAAATTATTTTATTACTATTTTAATGTAACATTATTACTTAAATGATTTAATTCTTGTTGCGTTAATTGCAACTTGGGTACTAAGAAATTTAGTAGTGTAATTACGTAAGATTTAATAGTGGCACATGCCCCTTTACCTTTTCGTAATCTGTTAATTACCGAAAGACCTTAAGCTAATAGTCATATGACGTGATTTTCTTAAATTATTGTATTTTAATGTCATGTTATTGTTTTTATTAATTTACTGATCACTGGTGTACTGTTCCAAGTATTAAAATATTTCAGGTAGCTATTACTTGGGTGGAACGCGCGGAACCGCAACGGAGAAAGTAGTTGCGTGCCTTACGTGTCCGTTGTTGGGGCGACCTGGTGTCCGATGTTTGTTTTGGTGCACCTGAGTTAAGTATTGTGTTGCCTCCTCCCTTGCGGCCCCGTCGTGTTCTTCTCATAAACATTTCCTTCAACGCATTTTAGTTAATTTTATGCTAGTATTATTTTAATTTCTTACATTGGTAAAATTGTGCGACCTTCATTATGCACACTCTTTGTTATAGCGGCGTTGATGTGCCATTGTAATTTCTTAAACTCCATTATGTGTGCCCTTCGTGATACATATTGTTTGTCATAATAGATTTTATTATGGAACTTATAATGTCTCATATACCATGATGTGCGTGTGTAATGGTGCAATAAATGGATGATTGTTATTTCTGTTTTTGGCGCTCTTCATGCCTCCTTTCTTGTCCCTATTGGTACGCTATCCTTGTACTTGTGTTGGTAACCCACATCAGTGGTGTGTTGTTCTAATAGCTCGTCCACCTGCTGCCAATGGAGTTCAATGTGCTCTGAAAGTTGTGCAGCAGCTTCTCTGGCCAGTACGATCTCAGCCCTGGTCACCAATCGAGCACGTGTTGGATATAATGGAACGGGAAGTGACTCATCAGCTGACAACTCTTACAGACCTACGTGCACAGACCGAGCAGGCGCGATATAACGTATCCCATTACAATATTCTCCATCTATACGTTCGACTGGATGCCTCAGACAGCCTCTGCATTGGCGCCCGTGGAGGCTACATAACGTACTACTTTGTGTATTTCGGTATGGGTCGATATCTGGTACCGTTTGTGCTGTTGATCTATAAACTTAAAAACGTAATCACTTCATGTACTTCACATACACTCCTGCAATAATAATTTTTAGTGAATTGTAAAGCTCTAAAAGTGTACTAATTTTTTCCCAGTTGGTCCTTCAGAGGCAATTTGTGTCAGTTGTTCTAACAGCGAGACCGCTTAACCTTTGCCTCGGGTTCGATCCTTACTATCATCCCATGCCCAACTTTGGAGCACTCTCTTGTTCGGTTTTAGGAAAGCAAACGAAGAACACGACTGGCGACATTGTCTCTGGCAGGCCAGCAACGGTCTGATTCGCTAACTTCAATGCTGATTAAGTCGGAAATGGTGGAACAGATAGAATTTTTTTCTCGACAATTACATCTCAGCACAACGTAGCCATTAACATCCTTACAAGTTTTTCAGACTGTTTCCCGACCACCCTGTATACATACAGGGTGGAACATTTTAATCCATTTGCAACTGAAAGAAAATCAGCCCTCGGTCACTATTTTTAACAAATTATCCTGGTTTCGACACTGCTAGGAGTGTCTTCCTCAGAATTTAGAACAAATAATGGTCTATATTCCATAACATGGTCACAGAATTATGACTAAAAGTGTATGATAGAGTATAAGTACGGAAACGTCGTGAAAGACTGGCAATACTTTTATGTCATTTATAAAATAATAAATATGCCAAAAGGGCATTAGTCACAAAGATATTTAAGATAAATAAAACTGTGATGGCGAGCCACTAAGGGCTGATCGTTACTTGCGTTGCGTTGCGTTGCGAACCTGCACCACGCAAGTAACGAGCAGCCCTTAGTGGCTCGCCATCACAGTTTTATTTATCTTAAATATCTTTGTGACTAATGCCCTTTTGGCATATTTATTATTTTATAAATGACATATAAGTACTGCCAGTCTTTCACGACGTTTCCGTACTTATACTCTATCATACATTTTTAGTCATGTTTCTGTGTCCATGTTATAGAATATAGACCATTCTTTGTTTAAATTCTGAGGAAGACACTCCTAGCAGTGTCGAAACCAGGTTAATTTGTTAAAAATAGTGACCGAGGGCTGATTTTCTTTCAATTGTAACTATTCACGGTCTCTGAACGTGCAGCCATGTACAAGATTTTGTTAATCCATTTGCTTTTTTTTCTGATTGGTTTTATGCGTCCCGCCACGAATTACTCTCCTGTGCTAACCTCCTCATCTCAGAGTAGCACTGGCAACCTTCGTCCTCAATTATTTGCTGGATGGATTCCAATCTCTGTCCTTCTCTACAGTTTTTGCCCTCTATAGCTCCCTCTAGTACCATGGAAGTCATTCCCTCATGTTGTAACAGATGTCCTATCATCCTGTCAAATGGTTCAAATGGCTCTGAGCACTACGGGACTTAACTTCTCAGGTCATCAGTCCCCTAGAACTTAGAACTACTTAAACCTAACTAACCTAAGGACATCACACACATCCATGCCCGAGGCAGGATTCGAACCTGCGACCGTAGCAGTCGCGCGGTTCCAGACTGTAGCGCCTAGAACCGCTCGGCCACCCCTCCCGGCTATCATCCTGTCCCTTCTCCTTATATACATATATATGTTTGCCACATATTCCTTTCCTCTCCAATCCTGCGTAGGACTTCCTTATTCCTTACCGTATCAGTCCACCTAATTTTCAACATTCGTCTGTACCATCACATCTCAGATGCTTCGTTTCTCTTCTGTTCCGGTTTTTCCACAGTCCATGTTTTACTTCATACAATGCTGTACTCCAGACGTACATTCTCACAAATTTCTTTCTCAAATTAACGCCGATATTTGATATTAGCAGACTTCTCTGGGCCAGGAATGCCTTTTTTGCCATAGATAGTCTGCTTTTGATGTCCTCCTTGCTCCGTCCGTCATTGGTTATTTTACTGCCTCGGTAGCAGAATTACTTAACTTCATCTACTTCGTGACCATCAATCCTGATGTTAAGTTTCTCGCTGTTCTGATCTCTATTACTTCTCATTGCCTTCGTCTTTCTTCGACTTACTCTCAATCCATACTGTGTACTCATTAGACTGTTCATTCAGTTCAGCAGATCATGTAATTCTTCTTCACTTTCAGTCAGGATAGTAATGTCATCAGCGAATCGTATCATTGATGTCCTTTCACCTTGAATTTTAATTACACTCATGAACTTTTCTTTTATTTTCATCATTGCCTCCTCGATGTATAGATTGAACAGTACGGGAGAAAGGCTAAATCCTTGCTTGAACCCTTTTTAATACGAACCACTTCGTCCCTGGTCGTCCACTCTTATTATTCCCTCTTGGGTGTTGTACATATTGTGTATAACCCATCGCTCCCTGTAGCTTACCCCTACTTTTTTCAGAATTTCGAACATCTTTCACCATTTTACATTGTCGAACACTTTTTGCAGATCGACAAATCTTATGAACGTATCTTGTTTTTTCTTTAGTCTTGCTTGCATTATTAATCGCAATTTCAGAACTGCCTCTCTCGTGCCTTTACTTTTCCTAAAGCCGAACTGATCGTCATCAAGCGCATCGTCAATTTTCTTTTCCATTCTTCTGTATATTATTCTTGTAAGCAACTTGGATGCATGAGCTGTTAAGCTGATTATGCGATAATTTTCGCACTTTCAGCTCTTGCGGTCTTTGGAATTGTGTGGATGATGCTTTTCCGAAAGTCAGATGGTATGTCGCCAGACTCATACATTCTACACATTAACGTGAATAGTCGTTTTGTTGCCACTTCCCCTAATGATTTTAGAAATTCTGATGGAATGTTATCTATCCCTACTGCCTTATTTGACCGTAAGTCCTCCAAAGTTCTTTTAAATTCTGATTCTAATACTGGATCCCCTGTCTCTTCTAAATCGACTCCTGTGCGAGAAATGTAAGAAGTCTCCCTCTGTGCTCCTTCTTTATCAATTGCGCGCTTCCATTCATTGCTGAGTGCATAACCGGAGTCTCTGTTGAAATTATTTTCACAGAGCCTAATTTCAACTGCTTCCCTGATGACAGAGTCCCAATATTTTGAAGCGTGAGCAAGTAGTCTTGTTTCATCGAATAAAATCTTATGTTTATTTAACAAACTATGCTCATCCACCGCTGATTTTTCTAGATACCTGTTTTTCAGGTGACGCTGATGTTCCACACAGCGATCGGCAACAGTTCTTATAGACTGGCCCACGTAATTTTTCCCACACTCGCAAGGAATGCTGTAAATTCCCGGTACTCTCAGGCTGAGACTATCTTTCACGGGTCGCAGCATTTCCTTAATCTTCCTGGGTGGCCGGAAGACTGGTCTGATTCCCTGCCGGCTCAGGACTCTGCCGATCTTGCTGGTCGTTGCACCGCAGAATGGTAGCCGCGCGATGTGTTGGTCCTCTTGATCTGTTCGAACAGCGTCCTTCCTTGGTTTCTTCGTCATAGTAGATCTGATATCACGATCGGAATATCCATTTTTTATGAACACCGTCGTCAGATGGTTAATCTCGGAGCCGAGATGATCCTTGTCCGAAATATTCCTTGCTCTGTGTACCAGGGTATTCAACATAGCTCTCTTCTGAGCTGGGTGGTGAAAACTACGCGCGTTTAGATATAAATCTGTATGCGTCGGTTTTCTCTACACAGAATGTCCGAGACGTCCATCTAATTTTCGCTCCACCAGCACATCTAAGAAGGGTAACTTTCCATCCTTCTCCACCTCCACTGTAAATCTTATGTTCTGATGTATACCATTCAAATGATCAACAAACTGCTGCAGTGGCTCATTGCCATGTGGCCAGATTAAAAATGTATCGTCAACATACCTGAAGAAGCAGGATGGACGTAAGGGAGCACTGTTCAACGCTCGTTCTCCGAAATCCTCCATGAAGAAGTTAGCTATGGCTGGTGACAGTGGCGAACCCATGGCTGTTCCGTCAGTCATTTCATAATATTTTCCACAATACAAAACATAGGTGATCGTCAAAGTGTGTCGAAATAATTTCAGTATTTCAGGAGAGAAATGAGCAGCCAACAGTTTTAATGTATCTTCCACCGGAACTTTTGTAAACAAAGAGACCACATCTAGGCTGATCATGATGTCATTCGGACCTATCCTCATCTGCTTTATAATGTCAACAAACATTTCTTAGTTATTAATAGGTGCTAATAATTTGGTTAAGTATTTTGCCAACCGATATGTAGGAGACCCAATAGCACTGACAATAGGTCTCAACGGAACCCCATCCTTATGGACTTTGGGTAGACCATATAACCTGGGTGGCCTTGTTGCTCTTGGTCGTAGATTCTTGACTAGTTCTTCTGGGAGGCCAGAGTTCTTCAGTAGCTCCCCTGTCTTCCTACCAAGTGCTGCCGTGGGATCCCGTTTAAGAATACGGTACGTGGCATCTTCCAATAATATGGCCACTTTCTTATGATAATCGGTAGCATTGAGAATAACTGTAGCATTCCCTTTGTCAGCTGGTAGTACAACTAACTCTTCATCCTTCCCCAACGATTTCAATGCCAGTTTCTCCACTCTGCTTACATTGGACTTAGAAGGCTTGGCTGTTGCTAAAATCCAACTAGTTGCAAGCCTTACCTCACCTGCTGCCTCTTCAGGAAGGTGCCGAACCGCTTGTTCTACTCCACTGATAATCTCGGCCACTGGTAGCTTTTGTGGAGCTAAAGAAAAGTTTAGTCCCTTACTGAGAACCGAGATGGTGGCGTCATCAATTTCCTTGTCGGAGAAGTTGATAACAGTGCGATGTGCGTCGCTGGACCCAGAAATTCCTTTTCCTCGGTTTAGGCGCACAAATTTATCTGTCTGTTTTGCTGTAGTCTTGCTTAAATTAGCTCGCTGATGTGCAGCCAAGGTCGTGTCTACCCATTCCCAGTCCCAAGGTGACAAAACTGCAGACAACAACAGATGACAACTATATAAGGAGCGAGCGTTGGCATCCAGTTCATACCTCGTATGATGTATCCTCTCCCTGACGATCGCATGACTTGTCTTCCGCAAAATTCTATTCACTGCAGCTGTTCGGATGTGATGTCTGACAGCTGCGAAATTTGGTACAACCTCCTTGTCACGACAACGTTGTAGAAAAGCCAGATTACTCAGCAGCTGTGACTGTTTCAAACGTAGCTTCTCCAGCAGACGAACACTTCGCGCTACATCCTCCCCGTAGAGGAAACTAATATGACTACGAAGTCTTCCGCGACGGAGTCCTTGCATAAAAAGTTCGCGGTTTACTTGCCGCGTCAAATTTGGATAAAATCCCAAGCTTTCGATGACTACCTCCGTCATTTTCGTCAGGGGTAAAACTGACTGTCGTGGATCAGTGAGGCTTCCGCTTTTATAAGCAGTGGACGGCTTCTCATTGGCTGGATGACGTCATAGTGAAACAGGCGCGTACTGAGGTAGCGGCCTATATATCCATAGATTTTATTTGCGCGCTTTATCCAGCGTTGCTTGCAGCGCCATCCATCGCAACAGGCGGAGAACTGATAAAGAAAGAGCACAGAGGGAGACTTCTTACATTCCTCGCAGTTCTCAGTCCATTGTGCAGGTTCGGTCCACGACAGTCAGTTTTACCCCTGACGAAGATGACGGAGGTAGTCATCGAAAGCTTGGGATTTTATCCAAATTTGACGAGGCAAGTAAACCGAGAACTTTTTATGCAAGGACTCCGTCGCGAAAGACTTTGTAGTCAGACTCCTGTTTCTTCTTCTATCACATCAAACGAATCTTCCTACTCATAGAGGCTTTCAATGTATTCTTTCCACCTGTCCGCTCTCTCCTCTGCATTTAAGAGTGGAATTTCCGTTGCGCTCTTAATGTGACCATTATTGCTTTTAATTTCACCGAAGATTGTTTTGACCTCCCTGTACACTAAGACTGTCCTTCCGACAATCATTTCTTTTTCGATGTCTTCAAATTTTTCCTGCAGGAATTTCGTCTTAGCTTCCCTGTAGTTCTTATTTATTTCATTCCACAACTACTTGTATTTCTGTATTCCTGAGTTTCCGGGAACATTTTTGTTCTTCATTTCCAGGTATTTTAGGTCATAAAAATCCGGGTGCTCCGATTATAGCTCCTTTTTCATATTCCTAAAATAAATAAATTCTCAGTAAGTGCAGTTGCCGCCAGTGGCACTCTCCTGCGGACACCCATAGTGCATATCGGTATCCCATGACTTTTGCCACTTCAGTGTATAATTCGTACCTTGACAGTAGCGGATAAACTCAAGATAAACACGTAAACAGTCCGACGCGGACAGAAGTCAGTACTGAAAACGTGTTGTTTAAAAGGACGTGGAACTGAGGTTGTGTATTTCCCGGAGTGAAAACTAGCCTAGTGGGGTGGCGAGATCTCCATATGGCGCTGGCTGTTTAATGAAACGTTGCCCACCAAAACCTCACCGTAATGAATGTGGCACCCAGTACACACACACCACACACATACACGCAGCGCGGCATGATCACGGGACCTCGCTGCTTCATTCTCTCTCTCTCTCTCACACACCCGGCAACACGCGCACACTCACACATCCGCGCCGCCAGTCGTCGCCGCACGCCCGAAATCACGGCCCGCTATTACCTCGTTGTGTAATTATAGCAGCGTGGCCGCGTAATTAGCGAGCGGCGCCGGCTGCGGTGGTTTATTGTGCACGCGTGTTTAATTTTCGCACATATTGTTTAATTGGAATCGACGGCGGGCGGTCATCACGATATCGGAGAGCGCATCAGCGCGTCACATCGCCCCCGTGTCACGTGCGGCGTGACGTGGGGCCCGTCCGCTGTGGTTCTGTCGCTCTTCCGCTGACGAGCTGCGCGGCACCTGACGTCAGTCGCCAGCGAGCAATTGTTTATCAGCACGTCTCTCCTCGCTCGGGCGGCTGCTGCTTGGTCTAATAATTGATAATTACGTTAAACCTCGTGAACACCGGAACCTGTTTCCAACAATGACTCCAGCTACTGTGAGCGGAAGATGTTTGCAACAAATTTCGAAACACAGGAACATTTACTCGTGGGAGTGTCGGTACTGATAAAAGGAAACAACCTCAGATAGCCTAACTTATGTTTATACACTGCCAGAAATAAAAAGTTAGTACACCCTCTTAGAGGTTTCCAGTTCACTCAACGTCTATTGTTGCAACAGTGGATGAGGAGTTCATTAAATTATTGCATTTATGAACCGTCATTTATTTTCAAGAATATTCGTAAGAATTTATTTTATTTACTAGCGATTCATCAATAACATTAACACATTTAATCACACTATGTAAGCGTGGAAGTAGTCGCCAGGGAGTAACTGATGAAATCATAATCAAATTGCTTTTAAGAAATGGTAATTTAATTCACTTAAATAGTGCCTAAAAGCCTATTTTTTTAAAGAAACAGATTTAAAATTATAATCAGAAAGCACCCTCTAAATGTCAAGCTACAATTTATTCAGAGGAGAAAGAAACAAATTTTTGACTGTATGAGCTTTCGGGCTGAGAACCTTGCCGCTCCCTTTTGACGCGACCGTAGTCACAATCGCTCACAACAACCCCTGAGAGACTACACTGGTGCAAATCTGCAACACACCAGATTGCTTTAAACTAAAAGTTTTAACAATTCACACAAGCACATAAACTATGCCCCGCGTAGGAGGAATGGAAATGGTACAAACACTAAAATTAAAATATTAACTTGTCACCGAAGGTGCAACTTGATTTTAAATTCTAAGAAAGGTCTTACGGTGGTAGGGTGGCAACTTTATATACTAAAACGACCATTTAAATAAAAGCCCATGAAATGCAATCTTATATAAAATTATACAAGGTTGGCCAAACGAGTTAACATGCTCTACAGTACACATATACCGCCTCTCAAGATGATTGGCAAGATCAAACATATTTCAGGTTTCAGGCCATTACACTCCAAGCAATAAATCCGTTAACACAGCAAATCCGACAAACATGACAGAGGCAGCTCCGAACGACAGACAGACATTAATTGCCTTACAAATGCGGACGAGAGACAGACGAGCAAGTTGGGGACGAGAGACTGACCAAGAAAACAAGTAGAATTTAACAAGAGTAAATCACAGAACATATCACCAATCACTTAACTTCTAATAAACGGCGATTTCTCCAGAACACCTAGCGCAGCACACCCAAATCACTCTCCCGAACCGTCCGCTGCCAGCCGCTCCAACGGACGCAGGAAGGCGCGCCGATCTCTCGTCTCACGACGTCGCAGCTCGCATCGGCCAGACTGATGTCGTGGGTTGGCTCCTGTCGATCTCGTGTCAACCGCGAAGTCATTACCCCTCGCTATACGCCGCGGCCCACTGGACTCACGTGGCGACCTCACATGCGCCGACGCTCAAGACGGACATGTTGTGTCCTAGTGCGCGACCGACCAACCGATCGATCCAACCGCCAATGACCATTGCCATGAACAAACTCGAGCAGACTGGCGGCCTAACGCGCAGACTCATATGTGGGAACCAAGCCCCGACCGGGCGACCAGTCACTGAGTTCTCTTACTGGTGGAGTGGAAAGACTCTCATTTTACCGGCTTTAAACGTTGATGCGAACGAAAGAAATACTATCGCTCCGGACGACAGATAGACACTAACTGCCTCACAAATGCGGACGAGAGACAGACTAGCAAGCTGGGGACGAGAGACTGACCCAGACTGACTCCAGACTGAACCCGACTGACACAGACTGACCGATTGGCGAGCTCATAGCTCCCCTTAAATGCACGTGAACAGGCAACCTATCCTCTTTCCCACCAGAGGGAGACACCAAAGCTGCGATTGCCACAGCAGCGCCATCGCCAGAAACGGAGGGCGACTGCTTCACACTACGCGCTGCGGCGCGCTCTTCAAAACAGCAATTTTTACCACGGCTCAGTTTACAGATTAATAACAGAAACAGCTCTGAGGTCCTAGGTATCGACGTGCACTGAAACATTGATTTCAGTACTTTGCGTAGTCTCCACCAGGGCTCTGGCATCCATTAAATCGTACAGATGGGGAATACTGTCCTTGGATGAGTTGTCAGCTGGCGAGTCACCCCCCCCTCCCCTCCCCCCCCCCCCCCCCCCCACGAGTTCAGGGGCTATAACAGAACTGTGGCATTCCTGCCTGCCATAAGAGGCTACTAAAGGGAGTGTCCTACCTTTTGGCTTCATAAGTTTTGGTCCCCTATTTGGGTTTTACCTCCACCTTTCCGAATTCTACAGAAGTGCTAGCCATTCACGTAAGGACGCCTTACATGGTGCATCGTATATCTATTGTGTGACGAGACCTTATGCACCTCTGGTTGTCATGGCTCTAAAACTCCACCCATAATCCAGCTATTTGGGTGATGACACCTTTCAGGGTGCACCATCTATATTCATTATCCGCTGTCCTCTTCCGCACCCATGATAATGATGGAGATTTTCCCAACCAATATCTAGCCCAGTAACAGTCCATTGCGGGGGGTCATCCTGCACCATCTTGATTGTAGACCCATGACAATACAGGGATTCCAGTACTGATGCCTGAGCTACACATTCCCCATGCATCCCCACGTGTCCCACACGTGCCGATCGTTTTGGGGCATCAGGACTTCTGGCAATGGCTAGTGCACAAGTGGCCTTTGCTGTGGCTGGGTGGCGCCCGTGGGAGGAATGGGTGGCATCTTTATAGATGACCCACAATGAAGGGACAAAGTCATCTTTTTCTGGTGGCCAAATGGCCCCAGCAGTTTCTAAGAAGGGGAGGCTAGAGATCAGTGCTGAGAAGTATCACCCAAAATTGTTCCGGTCCCTCGGTACACTATGGGAAGAAGATAGGTCTAAAGAAAACAGGGAGCCTTGAGCCTTATTTGCCTTGGTACTTAGTCTGCTGCAGGACAGATGGGGACTCCTTTACGGCTACAAATTCCCTATTTTTTGTTGAAAACCTGGAGGATAAGTTTGTGGAAGTGGCTGTGTTGCCCAAAATGAGAAATGAGTCAGTGCTGATTCGGACAGCATTCCCAGTCCAGTCACATGAGATGTTTCCCTGTGACAGGCTGGGTGATATTCCCATTTCAGTCTCTCTCCACTTAAATCTAAACATGGACCAGGGGGTTATTTTGGATCAGAACCTCGTACTGCAGTCCGACAATGAGCTCTGCGATGATTTATAACGAAAGGGTGTTTACTTAATCTGGCGCATCCATAGGGGACCGAAAGATAACTGTTGCTTCCAGTCGCTTTATCTTGGCCTTTGAAGGTGATTCGTTACCTGAAAAGGTCAATGATATTGTACTGATATGATGTAAAACCATACATCCCTACGCCTGTGCAGTGCATTAAGTGCTGAAAATCCAGGTACACGTCTTTCCAGTGCAATTACAGCGTCATGTGAAGAGACTGTGGATGTGTGTTGCATCTGAATATTCCTTTTGCCGCTCCTCCCACCTTTGTCAACTGTGGAGAGCACCACTCTCCCTGCTCGCTAGACTGCACAGTTCTTCAAAAGGAGTGGAAAATTGTGGAATGCAAGACTCTGGACAGGCTGATCTACCAAGAGGCTGAAAAGAAGTCTGACCAGCTGAAGCCAATTCACTTTATTTCCATCTATGCTGCAGCTACGACAACGTCTGTTTCACTGGCGATGGTAGGCCACTCATTTCTGTTGTCTCCTTCATTAGGCCCTCCGGGCCACTCAGCTACATCCCCCGCCTTGGTTATTGGAGGCACTTCTTCCTCTGTTGCTCCCAAAGACTCTACTTTGGCAACTGGCAACACTGCCCCCCCCAAACACTGCTGATATTGGTTCCCTCCCCCCTCCCCCCAGCCATGAAGCAATAGCCTCCTCCAGCTCCTCTTACATTAATTAAAGAGGTCCCTTCCAAGATCTCTACAAATGCAGAAGTGGACACCAGCCAGAGGCTGAAAGAGACAGCGACTAGCTGCTGATCAAAGATCTTCAGGCTCTTCATTTGCACCTGAAGCTTCTTCAGGGTAGCCCTCCCAGCAATCTCCTAATGAGCATCGAGAGGGCAAACTTATGAAGAAGGAGTCTGCTAAGAAACAAGAGACTCCGGTGGCTCCCACACCACATGTTCTACATCTGAAGATGAGGTGGAGATTCCAGCATCCCCAGAAGACCTAGATCTCACAGAAGCCTCGGCTGCAATGGAAATGAATAAACGCACTAAATCGATGGCAGCTGCTATGAGGTGTAAATTGCTTCCTTGGTCCCATCATGCCTTCCCAAACTACAGAAAGCTTCATTCTCCAGTGGAATTGACACTGATCTATGACAATTCTTGAGTAATACACCTGCTTTTTGTGTTGCTCTTCAGGACACCTGACAGGTGGAGTCTGTATGTAGGTCCTTATCTCTGTGTATTGCGAATCCGTGCACTTTCAGACACCTTTAGAAGCTGTGGCAGTCAGTGTATGGACAATGCAGGAAATTATCATCTGCAACATCTACCTTCCTCCAGAAGGTAAAGTACCACAATGTGTATTGGGTGCTCTAATTTCTCAACTCCCCTCACCTTTCCTACTTCTGGGAGATGCACATAACTCTTTCTGGCAGCAAGATTACTGGCCGTGGTAAACATGTCGAGACTCTACTAACTCAACTCGACCTTTGCCTCCTAAATACAAGTTCTCCAACTCATTACATTGTGGCCACATGGCACTTACTCAGCCACTGATCTCTCAGTTTCCAGTCCTGGCCTTCTACTGCCAATCCACTGGAGAGCTTAGGACGACTTGTGTGGTAATGACCAGCAAACTCTCCTGGACTCTTGCCCAGATGGGCTCTTACCAAGGCTGGCTGGAACGCTTACACCTCTGCTACCACTGTTGGCTCTCCATTGATTGGTGACATCCATGTGGTAATCGAAGATGTTGCAACAATCATTATATCTGCCTCTGAATCAACAGTCCCTTCTTCCTCAGGTTACCCCTGGCAGAAGACAGTGCCTTGGGGGTCACTGGAAATCGCTGTGGACATTAGGGATCGTAGGTGGACTCTACAATGTAATAAGTCGCACACATCACTTGAGCACCTCATTGCCTCCAAATGGCAGCATGCCTGGATCTGTTAACTAACCAAAAGACGGAAGCAGGACTCTGGGAATGGTACATCTACACCATTGGAACACGAGACTCTCCTTCCCAGGTTTGGACTAAGCTCAGACGGCTTAACAGATATCAGACCCCTGCAGGTAAACCAAGAATTTCCATTATAAACCGACCCAGTTGTAATTGCAGAGCGTTTTGCCAAACATTGTGCTCGAATCTCTGTGTCTGAGAATTCCCACCCCACCTTTCGTACCCTAAAGCGGGTGCAACGACAACACCTATGTTTTACTACGCACCATTTTACTACACACCACCCTGAGTCTTATAATAGCCCGTTCAGTGAGTGGGAATTTCTCGTGCCCTTGCAGTTTGTCCTGACACTATCCACGGGCCAGACCGCATCCATCACCAAATGATTAAACGTCTGTCAGCAGATTACCAGCGCCATCTTCCTGCCATCTTCAACCGCGACTCGACCGATGGCAAATTCCCATCACAATGGAGACAAAGTATAATCGCTCCAGTGCTATACTCTGGTAAGAACCCGTTAGATATAGACAGCTAACATCCTATTAGCCCCACCAACGTTCCGTGAAAGTTGCTCAAACGTTTGGTGAGCCAATGGTTGTCTTGGCTCCTTGAGTCTCTGGGCCTTCTGACTCTGGGAGCCTGCCATCTGAACGAACTTTTCCCGCCATCAACACCTTATCGCTCCCTTATTTGACCTGATGAAAGGCTATGATACCACTGGCGACACCACGTTGGAGGGTCTCTGGGGCCTGCTGCCGATTTTTATACAGAGCTTTTTATAGCTCAGCTGCTTAAGCGTTCGAGTCAGTGCTTCACACACTCCCCTCCACCACATCCAAGAGAATGGGGTCCCACAGGACTCTGTACTGAGTGTCTCCCTCATTTTAGTGGCCATTAATGGTTTTACAGCAGCTGTGAGGTCCTCAGTATCACCTTCCTTACATGCTGAGGACTTTTGTATTTCCTTTTGCTTCTTTACTTTTGGTGTGGCTGAATGTCGACTGCAGGAAGCCATATGAGAAACACAGTCATGGGCCTTCACCCACGGCCTTCAGTTTCCAGCTGCCAAGATTTGCGTCATGCTCTTCAGTCCCCGTCATACAGTTCTGCCAAAACCACCACTTTATGTTGATGACCAACTCCTTAATGCTGTGGATTCTTATTGCTTTTTAGGACTGGTTTCCGACGCCCTCTTAACTTGGCTTCCCCATGTTCTTGGTCGGCTTAAGCAAAAGTGCTAGGGGCATCTTAACATTCTTTGATGCATGAGTCACACTGAGTGGGATGCAGATCGCTCTACACTCTTAAGTCCCATCTTGACTATGGGAGCCTGGCGTATGTTTCAGCATCGTCCTCGGTATTGTAGACGATGAACCCTATACACCACTGTGGAGTTCGAGTTGCGAAAGGAGCTTTCCGAACGCGCCCAGAGCAGCCTACTCTATATATCTTCCATTGTGAACCAGGCGACAACAACTGCTTGCAAATTATAATCGTACATTCGCAGCTCGCCTTAACATGCAAATACCCGTGTTCTCTTCCCTAATACAGCGATCTGTTTCCCGCAACGCCGGCGTAGATTGGGGATTACAATTTCAGCCCTTGTCTGGCCCCTTCTCACTGAACTTGTACTTTTCCCTCTACCACCCTTCCTCTGAGCCTACTTACGTACACCTCCATGGTCATGCCTCGGCCACAGCTTCGTCTGGACCTATCACAAGGCGCAAAAGATTCAGTTCCTCCTGAGACCCTCCACCGCCAATATTTCTCTACTTTCAGAGGGGTCCGGGGGTCAGAAATAGTCTACACCAATGGCTCGATGGTAGATGGTCACGTTAGCTTCGCTTATGCTTACTCTGGACACGTCAGGCCTCCCAATACCATTCATCTGAGCTGTCGTAGCTGTACGATCTGCTACTGCTGTCCATACAATACAACTATCGTGGTGGGTATCTGTGGTGCTTGGATGTCCAGAACCTCGTCTACGGGAATGAGAATGTTCATGTGGCATCGTTGGGCAAGTGATGCAGTACGTCCCAGTTCTGTGGCAAATCTCCGAAAGGACCAGCCCACCCTTCAGAAGACTGTAATTTGACCCCTTTCAATTTCGCTCACTTGGCTGTAGGAAGCAATAGTGTGTCTCTTTGGCATGGTTGCACCACAATGAGCCTTCTGGCTGTCTGGCTGTGAGAATTCCCTATTAAACGGTAGATAGCGCTGATAGCAACACCACTAAGCTATTTGTTGGGGGGACGAGGTCGAAAAGATTATCTATAAATCTACTATCCCCCAGGTGCCATATGCCGTCATCGGATGAAACTCGCTGTCGTCTTTCCAGGTGTACTATTTTTTTTCAGTTGTGTATCTCGAGTTGTGATTTCGTCAGCAACTACTGAGTTTGAATCGAAAACAGATTAATAATGAAGTGGGTGAATTAATAAAAATCGATAAAAGACATATTTAACGTATTATTTTCATTTAATTACCTTTACACAGAGGGTGATTCGGTTGCCCCTATCTATGGATTTTTATGCTACCTGAAACGCCTTCTAAAACCACTCGCGAGATTTTCATATTCTCTCGTTCGCTATATGCAAACTATTAGCCCCACAGAAAAAATTAGCGGGGCCTTTTTGTACGATATTTAATGCCGTTAAATTTTGTACTGACACGGTTTCACTGGAGACCACGGTTTTGGAGTCATTAAAAAAAATTCGCTTGAATGTCACCTTAGTACGTTTTTCTTGAATAATCCGAAAACTACAGCCTCTAGCGTAAACGTATCTCAGTATACAGTTTAACTGCAATATATTTCATACAAAAAGGCAGTGTTCGATTTTTCTTTGGGACTATTGGTTTCTGTGTAGCGGGGCAGAGAATACGAAAATGTTGCGTGTGGTATTTAAAGGGGTTGCGGGTTGCATAGTAGAGGCAATTGAATCACCCTGTGTATCTTCTGGACTTCCACCAGTGATCCAGAAACATCAATCTCTCATATGCCTTCAACTGCCACAGCTGTTATGTGGCCAGTCTTCTGTGAAGCTGTCCTCCAGCACACAAGATGTCTGGGTTAAGCATATAATAACGTAAAATGTAATAGCTTCAGACGTAATGAAGATATTTGTTCACGATTTGCTTCTACAAATGTGGTAACTCTAAACGCTCTTGGTGTTTGGCTGCTACAACTGGTACCGCGTGCGCTTGTGCGTAACTGCTTTGTGCACGTAAATGCACGCCAGTAGCTACGTGGACTCCACAACATAAGGTATTCTGTGTGCTTCATCTCACGAAACTAAAGTCTGTTAGACTGCTACAACGTCCTTTTCGGAGTGAGTATGAACTGCAACCAAATGACGATGTTCACACTTATGTAACATTCAAGGAATGTGACAAGAGGCTTTGGGAAACTCGGAGTTTGCTTTTGACGTCGTGGCACCACAACAAGCACGCAGTTCTGGATGCTACTGTTGGGTTAATCCGTACGTCCATCCAGTGGAGACCTCGTAAGTCAATCCGACAGTCAAGTAGGCAGTTACCGCTATGTTGTTCGACAGTACGCGATGTCGTCCTTCAAAGTTTGCGCCAGGCAATGCTACAAAACTTTTGGAGATAAGTGTAATACAGATAACACTGTAGTGACAAACTCATGGAATAGCGATATGCACATATACTACATGTAATGATGTCGGAAGCATCGCGTACGAAATGTCTAAAAGGGAAGTACATTGGTGTAACTGTCATCTGTATTCAGATGATTCATTGTACAAGGTTACCGACATGATTACGGATGCACGACGTGAATCAACACACTTTGAATGTCCCACTATGCGTCTAGCTCCAACTACCGTTCCGCATTCAATTTCTGAAATAGGTATGGAATTCAGTATTCCGAGATTCACAGTGCCAAGAGTGTGTCGAGAATACCAAATTCCAGGCATTTCGTCTCATCACGGACTACGCAGTGCCCGATGGCCTTCATTTAACGACCGGGAGCAGTGGCCTTTGCATAGACTTGCCAGTTCTAACAGACAACCAACCCTGAGTAAAGCAAACTTAGAAATCAATGTGCGCTTACGTCGAACGTATCCGTTAGGACAGTGCGGCGAAATTTCGTCTTAACGGGCTATTGGAGCAGACGACCGATGCTAGTGTCTTTGCTTAGGCATGGTCGCAGGTTCGAATCCTGCCTCGGGCATGGATGTGTGTAATGTCCTTAGGTTAGTTAGGTTTAAGTAGTTCTAAGTTCTAGGGGACTGATGACCACAGCAGTTGAGTCCCATAGCGCTCAGAGCCATTTGAACCATTTTTGCTTAGGCATGAAATCGCCGGCAGCGCCCCTCCTGGGCTCGTGACCCTATCGGTTAGACTCTAGACGACTGTGAAAGAGTTGTCTGGTCGTATGAGTCCAGATTTCAGTTGGTTAGAGCCGATGGCAGTGTTCGAGCGTGCTTTAGACCTCAAGAGGCCATGGAGCCAAGTTGTCAACAAGGCACTGTGCAAGCTGGTGGTGGCGTACGCTGTCCTCTGGTCCAATTGAACCGATCATCGACTGCATATTCTTCTGTCCGGCTATTTGGAGACCATTTGCAACCATTCACGGGAGTTTTTATGGATGACAATGCGCCATGTCATCGGGCCACGATTTTTCGTGATTGGTTTGGAGAACATTCTGGACAATTCTAACCAACGGTTTTGCCACCCAGATTGCTTGGCATGAATTCCATCGAATATTTATGGGATATATTCGAAAGGTCAGTTCGTGCACAACACTTTCGGAGCTATGTATGACTACAGAGGAAGCATAGGTCAGTATTCCTGCAGGGGACTTCCAACGACTTGCTGAGTCCATGCCATACCTAGTTGCTGCACTCCTCCGGCAAAAGGAGGTCTGACACGATATTAGAAGGTATCCCATGATGCTGACACCTCAGCGTAGGTGTCCGTTGCGCCACTAATCAAGCGCACATCGAAGAAGTTGTAAGTTTGCTACTTTAATTTGGTATGATGAAAGCGGTGCTGATATTCAAGACCATAAAAGTGGGTTAAAAACTGTGAGCTGTCTGGGGAAGTTAACCTTGCATTACAGAGCAACTGTTTCACCAGGTATCTAGTCTAGGTTTACCAAATTCCCAAACAGACTAACATCAATTATAATCTTTTAATAGTCATACAACAACCGGTAATATATATATATATATATATATATATATATAAGAGAATTTAAATAAAAAGAAAGAAATCAGTTTATATTTGGAAATTTATTTTAAGATTGATCATTGAAATTTCAGCATATTAAACGTGAGTTATAACTGAGCTGGTGCCTTATTTAGGATTGTGAAAGTGTGAGATTGCAATCTTACGGAACACATCAAATATGGAGCCAAGATTGGGAGACTGCATACAACACTGCATTCATAAAACAACACACAAAGAAAGTTGAAACGTATGCAAGAGAAAGTTAACCACTACCAACAGATTCAAATTTTCACCCAAAGAAATTAAGTTCGTAGCACAATCCTGTCCGTCATGTAATTACCACACACTGGCATACTAAATTCATACTAACTCTCTGTGAAATCTTCACAAAAAGAATAGCTGAGGGCTACTTTGATGATTACGCCACATGCTTCACGTGGTCAACTTGGTTTACACAAAGCGTATAACTCCACAATAATTTTGATAATTAAAATAAATTAGATCGAAAAGCAATTTACAAAAGAAAAACCTCGAACTGGTTACTAACGTCTTACTGTTAACCTGACGGGTCAAACAGTTATATAAGCACGTGGTACTGGTCTCGCAAAGTACACCCCACGTGGGTTGAACATAAAGAAAAGTTGCTATATTGAAAAATATTGTCAAGACGAAACGTTATAATCACACAAGCATTCGCATTTAAGATTGATCTTATTTAGAGTTACTGATCAACACGTGGTTCCACTTTACTCACAAAGAAGTGACAAAGCAACTACCGGAAAATAATCTGAACTTCACACGAGAATTACACTGCGCTGCAGTTTAAGATAACATTAGATATTTTAGAGCTAAACCTGAAATAAAGGTGATTAAATTTTCAGTTAGGCTGAACTTAAGAAATCCATTGTCCTACGGACTTAGCAGACACGCGCTTATCCGGAGATCTTACCACTTCAGACACTTCCCACGGACAGACTGCCCTGCGCTCCTACCGAGCGTGCTTCCTGAGGGTGGCTCACAGATACAAACGGAACTGGCCAGAGGGGCAGCTTCCTATACCAACATGACAACGGACGGCCAGGACCATGCTAAGAATGGAAACCTCTCTGCCTTTAGAAAGCGTAGCTACCTGTTCCGACGTTGGTCCTACTGTTCTCTAGCAGACAGGCTTGTCTGCTACCCTCAAGCATGCAACTAGAAACACATTTGCTCATTCATCCTCTCACACAGAAGGGAAGGGGGATGACAGTATCTTATCATATACAGTATATAAAAGAAAGTGGATGTAGGTTCCGTATGAGACTGTGTGACATGAATTACATATAAACTGTGTTTTAAAGTGTAGTAGTGTGACAGATCGTTCTTGTTTATGTGCAAAAGTAACACGTTCCACTACTCAGTCTCCTCCCAGATAGTCAGAAACGCCACAGTAAATTTAGAAGAGGAATTTATGCCGTAAATAACAACAGATTTAAGAAATTAAACATGAAAGGAATCCAACAGAGACCTTTCATAACCCCAACGCTCCGGGAAAAGACTGTGCAGGGAATTTTCTGGCCATGCTAGGACATTCCCAAGCAGGCTTCTCACACCCTACTTAAACCAAAAGTGTAAAGAAAAGGCAAAAGGTCACCAGCTACTTGCTAAAACACAATAATTTCATCAAATCTTTAAAATCTACTAATTTCAAACAGAAAAAAAAGAACACAATCTGTGACACCTATTTAAAAGATAGTGTAGACCTAATTCGGTCAGCAAGTAAAAACAATGGTTCCTGTGTCATTAATATGAAAACAATTTCTGGTTGTTACCCTTATGGAGTTCACCAGTATTTGCTCATTGCAAGAGCCAACTGATCACAGGAAAATTTATGACTGTTTATTAACAAGCAAAATTTATGAAAATAGCAAAGGTGCCACAGCAATTAAAAAAGAACATGAAATAACATCAGTATTATAAAGCAGAACATTGCAATGCACAATCCGCAAAAGCAAAAAAATGATAAGAGAAAAAACATGTTTTACAAAGTGGTTATCGCAAAAAAATTCTATATCTTATAAAACTAATAATTTGTTGAATTAAAACAACTATGTGGCACTAATTTAATCACTCTACTATATTTCAATTAGTTAGCAAACAATGAGCACTGTGTCATTATACTGAAACTACAATAATTATGTGATTGTTACCCTTAAGGGGTTCCTCACAATAAATATGCCCCACGCAAAGGCTAATCGATCACAGTCCAATGAGAATGAATAGCAATCTGACTGATAAACGAAGCAATGCCACTTGAATGAATTTACGAAACAAAATATCACAAATCTAATACATCACACAAGAACAAACATTGATCAATAAAACCGTACAATAGTCAACATCTAAAAAAAAACACCAATAAATAAAACACCTGCAAAATACAAGAGTCAAAGTCTAAAAAAAAAACAATAAATAGAACACCTGCAAAATACAAGAGTCAGTCTAATAAACACCAATAAATCGAATCCCTGCAAAACACACGAGTCAAAGTTTTTGTGACAGAAACACACGTATATGCATTGAACTAAGAACCGTATAATCACTGTTCACTGACACACTCAGTAGTTCCACTGTTCCGAGGCACAATATAAGGGGTGGGGGAGGGGGTTCGTCGCCGCAGCTGTCAGTAGGGATTTTTGTCCATCTGTTGCGTGCGATCCCGCCGTCTCTGCCCTCTCATGAAGTTTCTCTTGGTGGCCCGTGTCACGTACATCTCGATTTGGTTCCATGTTTGTGTTGTCAAATTCGTGCGGTATCCTCGTTTGACACGCCAGGTTGATATTCCTGGGCAAGGATGACACTTAATGGCTCTTCTTTTGTGCCACCCTTAGCGACCAGAGAACATCGAACCATGATTTATTGTCGTTTGACGGTAGGCATCCGTCAGGAAATGTCGATAGGCGTCGTTGACGTCTGCAAGTTTCTCTGGACAGTACCTGTCAAAAGGCTCCACGCCCCTTGTGTTGTTTCACCGCGGCCGTCTCGTCACGGTCGCGTGCGTGTGGTGCGTTGCCAGCAGATGGATTTCCGCGCGGTGGACCGCTCGCCCATCTCAGGTCATCGCCTCTAGGAAGGGTCGCACGGGGCGGCCGCCCATTAGCTCCAGGTGCAAGGGAAAGTGTTTGCCGCGTACCCTTCTTTTGTTGTCGGCCGCGCTCCCGAAGTGGCCCGGGTGACAGCGTGTCCTGCTGGGAAACCCGCCAGTTTACAACTAGTCCGGCTGCTCCCGCTGTCTCGTAAGAGTTTTGCCGGTTCGCTTTCACGTTCTCAACTGCATTCACAGAAATTTTTCACCATCCTTATGTGATTACAAAATGTCATACATAATACCACTTCGTATTGTCTTTCACAATTTAAGAACAAAAGTGAGACTTAAATTTTTTTTAAATAAAAAAATTAGATGAATCGACAATATAAAATAAAAGTTAAATGACTTGACAATGTAAAAAAAAAAGTGAAATGACTTGACAATGTAAAAAAATAAGAATTAAATGAACTGACAATATAATATTTAAATCCACATCACTAATGTGGTTCACTTGTGTTTTAATAAATCAAATGCCACTTATTAATTCACTAAAATGAATATGGTTATGCCTTGCGCAAGTATAGGTCAGGAGAGCATAGGGTTCACATGTTATTTTCACACACACATGCACACCTGTTGTCTATTCTACAAACTAACTACCCATAAACATGCATTACTCAAAATTTTACTTCAATCCACTACTAGTTAATCCAACAAGCTACTTCAATGCTACTTCAACAAAGTGTTTACACCACTACAACATTGTTCTAATTCGTCCTCTTCCTGACGCTCGCCGCATGTGTCTTGTCACATGATAAATATGGAGAAACTTTCCTTAAACATACACAGTAAAAAGAACAATGGTTATTTACACGCAAAAACATTTATACCAGTTGACACACCTGATAAAAGACTCGCAATTATACATCTATCATACTCATATGTTTATACATAAAACAGTAAGACAATTTCATCTAAAATTACGTTATCGCAAGAATTAATCACACAGATGACTCTGAGAACGGTAAAAATATCTGCATCATACAGGTTATACTACATTTTCTTACCCATTTTGCTGCGATTTCGTTCCTTCTTTAAGTTACCTTTCGCTTCCAAATCAGTTATTTCGCCTGTGGTGGTTATTCTGGATTCATTTCTCATGAATGGCAAAATTGTGGTCTCCTCTGTTGTGTAAAACAGTTTCATCTTAACATATTGAACTTACAACAGACACAAAAGATCCGAATCCTCCTGTAGTTTAAATGACAAATGTTTTGCTTCATCCTTATTATTTTAAACCAAGCTTTCCTGCGGTCCCATAATCAAAATTATTTAATCTTCCTCTACCTTCAAGAGGGAAATTTCCTCAGTACAAATCATATACGCTGCAGTGCATCCCGCACCAGCGAAAACAGTAAGCTGTAATGCTCACAGCATCAGCAAAACACATAAACGTCGCTTTTCTAGGACAAGTAGTAACGCAGAATAATTTTTCAGGCTTTGGCTCAACATCAATCAAGACTACAAAAAGGATCCATATTTCCGTTCCATTCTCCATTTGCTGGAAAACTGCTCGTCGTTTGACTGCCATAATACTATTTCAAGCCACGTAAATTACACAAACCACAACTCTTCTTTCACCTTGAAGGCAATCAATCTACTTACGAAATCCACAGACAGCACTTTGCGTACTCAGCTATAAAGAACAAAAAAAAAAAACATATATCATCAATATTAACATATTAACATATCAACGCTTATTGGGAAGTCATTGGTTAAACAATCGTGTTATCGCATCCTGTTTTCAAGATTCCAAACTTACTCATTCCTTTCTCAGAGTTCTCCTATCTTAAAATATGCATACAGCACGCATACTATAGTAAGAGATCCTCATTTATACTGACAGATATAGAATAGTAATAGATAGATAGTAGCACTGAAAGCAGAAAATCGGAAACAAGGCTACTAACAGCTGGGGACCTGGGTTTGCCAGATCCATAATACCCACAGATCGGATATTCCCCTGAGTTTTGCATTAATTCAACACAGATCTTGCTTCTCTCAGGAGCGACTCTTTTCAATTTACACACAAAAAAACAGCATTTCACTCGTTCACAAGGAAACCTTTTATCTTCACGTTTGAATCAAACTAAATCCTAATTGCACAAGGAAAGAAAAAAAATTAAAACATCACTTCAATCAATCACATAGAAACATCTTTATCATTGTTTTTACCAACATATTATTCAAAATGCATTTATCACAAATGTAAACTAATCAATTGTTTCTCTTCACCGTCCTCTCTACTCCTCACTGCCCTTTCTACTCAATGTATGGTTTTACGTTTGACACATGGAGTAGCCCTTTTGATTTCTTCGATCGAAGAGTTTCCACTTCTATGGCGTTTTCATGGGGAATCTTCCTTATCCGATACGGGCCGTTAAAGAGATTAAAATATTTCTTGCAGACACCTGACCGTTTGTTAGACAGCTTGTGTGATCTGATAAGAACTTTTTGTCCTACATGAAACACTGTTTTTCTCACGTGTTTCTTATACGCCTTGACTCTGGCTTCTGCTGCACGCTTGATGTTGCGTAAAGCTGTCAACAATTGCGTTCCGGCGTAGTCTCGGCTCTAGTGGCCAAGGCACCACCTCTTTGATTTTGCTTGGGGGCTCCTTGTTTTTTAGCACAGTGATGGGTGGAAGCTTTGTTGACGTATTAGGCAACTCATTAATTATGTTCTGAAATCCTTTTAGGTGTATGTCCCACGATCGGTGATCACGACTGCAGTATAACCTACATAATTTTCCTAATTCACGCATAATACGCTCACTGGGGTTCGAGCTGGGGTGAAAGAGATATATATATATAGGTTTAATTCTTCTTCTTCGAAGCATCCGCTGCCAGTATTGCGATCTAAATTGTGGTCCATTATCCGAGATAACCCTTTTCACGCTCCCAACTTCATGCAGAAACTGCTTTGCAAATGCAGTTGCCACTGCCCTTCCTGTGGCTCGCTTCAACGGAGTCAGACACACAAACTTGGAGGTTAACTCCACCGCTACGAAAACATATGCAAAACCTGCTTTAGATCGTATTAGTGGCTCAAATAGATCCACGGCCGCGAGGTCACAAAGTTTGCTTGGTATTATCGAGTGCAATGATGCAGCATAAGTCACTGTTGCCGCCTTTGCTCGCTGACAAGGTCCGCACACTCTAAGTACACCACGAATACGCCGTAGCATGTTATTAAAATAGCATGTCTCTTTCAGTTTTTCACAACATTTCTGTGCTCCGAAGTGACCATAACTCAAGTGTATGTACCATATAATTTTGTTTACGAGTTCCTCCGGAATCACCAACACCCATCTGGAGTCGTCCGGGGCTCGTTTTTTGAATAATATTCTATTGCGCACTAAGTAGTACTGGCGTATTCCACATTCTCCTTGTCCTCCCACTTCTTCTTTATATCTTTCAATACTGTGTCCTTATCCTGTTCGTCCGCTATACTCCCTAAAGAGGTGGTAACAAAATTCTCGAACGCTACATTCTGTAAGTATAGGATGCTAAAATTATTTTCACCGAGTTCCCTTTCTTCTGTGTGAACCAAACCTATAGGAATGCGCGATAAAGCGTCAGCAATTACATTTTTCTGTCCAGGAATGTATTCTACAGTGAAGTTATATTCCTGTAGGTATAGTGCCCAGCGTCCTAGTCTCCCATGCGTGATTTTTGTGCTCATAAGAAATTGGAGTGCACGATGGTCAGTGTACACCTTGGTGGTCCTCCCAAATAAAATATACCTAAATTTTGAGAATGCCCAAACTATCGCGAGTGCTTCGAGTTCCGTCACGGAATAATTTTTTTCACATCGAGAGAGCACCCTGCTCCCAAACGAGATTGTTTTCCAAGTTGTAATATCATTATTTCCTTCCGTTTGAAACAGTACTGCACCTAATCCTGACAAGGAACTGTCCGTCATTAAACAGAATTCTTGTGTCAGGTCGGGATGCACGAGGATGGGAGCCTCTACCAGTGCCTTTTTCAATTTATAAAATTCGTCCTGTGCCTCTTGATCCCAGACCCACAAAGCGTTCTTCCCTGTTAGTCCACATAGACGGGGTGTACCAAGTACACTAAAATTTATAAATCGCTTATAAAAATTACACAGGCCTAAGAATGCTCGCAACTGTTTTTTATTTGTCGGCATTGCACACTCCGCTATCGCCGCAATTTTCTCCGGGTCAGGTTGTATTCCATTTGCTGAGACAATATGGCCTAAGAATTTTATGTTCTCTCGTCCGAACTGTGACTTATTTAAGTTGACTGTTACACCTGCCTTCTCAAAAACATCCAGTAGTCTGTTCAGAACGTCATTATGGTCCTCCCACGACTTTTCCGCAATTAATATGTCATCCACGTAAATTGTCACTCGCTGTTTCAAATCATCAGGTAAAATGCTATTTAATCCCCTTATAAAAGCAGCTGATGAGACGATTAGTCCGAAAGGGAGACGCCGGAATTGGAAACAATTTCCGTAACACAGGAACGCTGTATATAATCTGCAAGATGGGTGTAGCACGATTTGCCAAAAACTCGAACGGAGGTCGACAGATGATAGTACCTTTACCCCGTGGAAACGTTGTAAGAGTTCCTCAAGGCTCTCAGGCCTGTCCGTTTCCGACATAATAATTGTGTTTATCTGTCTCGAGTCTAGCACCAAACGAACTGAGTTGTCGCGTTTTGGCACGACAAGCAAGGGTGAGTTGTACGAGCTTACTGCCCGCTCAATTATTCCTTGTTCTAACATCTTGTTTATTTCCTTCTCCACCTGGGCTTTATACGCCACGGGAATAGGGTATGGTCTAACAGAAAACTTCTGATGGTCACGTACTCTGAACTGGTAAGTAAAACCCTCTCAGCAAATACCCGTTCATGATTCCTAAGTAGGCAATACAATTTCTCCTTTTCCCTGTCCGTGGTTCTGACACCCGCGATGCTCTTTCTCAGTGGATCAGCAAAAGCAACATCTTTCCCCTGCTCACCAGACGTAGAGCACGACTCACTTACATAGTTCACGAGTAGCTCCAATCTGGGTTGCGACTCGGTTTGAGCTTGAAATTTTAGGCAACTAATTTCTGACTCGGCACGTAATATGCATTCATCAAATACTAAATTAATTGGCTGATCCCCAACTTGAAGTGTCATTACTCCTCCACCCATGTCAATTACTGCATGGTGGGCATTCATGAAGTCATTTCCTAAAATCATTGCCACATTCAGCATTGGGAGCACAAAGAAGTTGTACTCAAACTCTCTTCCCTGGCAGGTAAAATTAAGCCGAGTCTGCCTTCGGATTTCTATGCTCTTACCGTGGATTGCGCCCTTCACCTTTATTCCTCGCACTTGAAAAACGGGCCAAGTCCCAGTCCCTTCGCATTTTTGAAATGCTGCCTCGCTCACTATCGAGAAAGGGGTTCCAGTGTCAATGACACACTTAAAACATATTTCGTTTACTGCAACTGTCACGACTGGATTTATTCCCGAAATTTTAGCACTCGTAGTTTCTTGTAACAAATCCTCTCTAATATCTTCCCTCTCTATATACCGTATGCACTCCTTTGCCATGTCGTTCATTTGTTCCGATTGGGCGCCTTCTGCGCTGATCGTTTGTCATTGCCGGTTTTGTTCATTTCCATTTGCTGGATTATGTCTAGGGTTAGCTGGCCGAATTTCAACATCATGAGGTGCTCCGCCTATAGTCCTATTCCCACCGTGTTCACTGTAGTATCGATTCTGGTTGCCGTAACTGTTCCGTTCACGATTCTGTCCACGTCCTCGATCATTTCCGTTGTTCCACCTGTGTTCGCGACTGTTACCCCAGTTTCTATACGGCCGGTCCCGATTATTGTCCCGTTCGCGTCGCGACGACCAGTCACGCCGTTGGTTAGTACTACGGCCACGACTGCGATCGCACTGCTGTGCCCCGTAATAACTTTGTGCCTGATTAGACGGGCATTCTGCTGTATTATATTTCAACTCCTGGAGAAGTGTCTTAAACGTTTCCACGTCCTCTTTGCATCGTCCCGCAAGAATGACGTGGCGCAAGTGCATCGGCAATTTGGTGATGCATATCCTAATTAATTCCGCAGGCCCGTATGGGTCGTATACAAATTGATTTGCCTGCAGCATGTGGTCGAATAGTCGTGCTGGACTGCCGAAACCAGACTGGTTCAAATTTGGCAGCATAATTATGCCATGCTTGACGCTATCTTGTGCCGCTTCCGACCAATAGGCGGAGAGAAAGGCTTGTCGAAACTCCCGAGTGGAGTTGCAGTGACGCGCTGCAGACCTCATGCGAATCGCCGGTTCGCCTTCCAAATAGCCAAACATATATTCTATCTTATGTGAACTTGCCCAGTCGGGGGGAAGACAAAACTCAAATTGCTCGAGCCATGCTCGTGGATGTATTCCTTTTTGCGAATTTCGAAATATCTCAAACTTTCTCACCATAAGGAAATGTTTGAAATCAAATCCCCGCACTTCCTCCTGGCGAGGCCCTTGAATGTTTCTATTTTTCTCATGTCTGCCCCTCAAATTACATTCTTCCCTGTCGTCAAAATCTCCCTCGTGGCCGGAGTCCCTTTCTGCACTGTTCGTATGGCTATTTTTAGTGCTATTGGCGAGTTCGGAACCACACGCCATGCGGTTTTCCAGATGCGCCACGCGTTCTTGTAATTCGCCTGTTACAGCTTTGTGCTGCCTGTTCACTTCGAACTGTCCCTTCTGAAATCTAAGAAGCGAACGCACTTCTTCGGTCTCTGCGGCCGCTACCGGTGTAGTATTGTTCTCGCTTTCCGTCAGCTTCATCGTGCCTACAATGTCCGCTAATGCCGCAATCTTATCATGTATTTGTCTCTTGTCCTCCGCCCCAGTCTGCTTCAATTGTTCTACTTGCTGTTCCAGCGCGTGGATCGCTAAACTGTTGTCCGCTATTGTGTTGCTAACGGACGTGGGACAATGCGTTTCCGCCTCCTGGACCCTCGAGAGTACCTGCTGGAGTTCCCTTTGGCATTCTTCTCTCAGCGCTTGGAAATTCCTAAGTAGCTGTTCTTCGCTCTCTTTCGATTCCATATCGCGAATCCACTTGCCCTGTTCTAAGGCTTGCAGACGATCATCGATTTGTTCAAATGTACGGCCTAATTCTTTCATAATATCACTTTTTATTTCACTTGCCAGATTGTTTATTCTTTGTGAGATATCATCGGACACTCTCTGCATCGACTTGTCAACTTTATTTGTCTGCTGGATTAATTTTTCGTCTATTTGTTCGCCTAGCTCACGGATCGATTTTTCGGATGATTCTTTTTATTCTCGGAACGATTTTTCTGATTTCTCTGCGTTTTCTTTATTTTGTTGCAATAAGGCTTTCATGAGTTAGTTGGAGGCAATTAATTTCTGGCTCTGATGTGAGCCCGTTCGTGCTGTTTTGCATTTCCTCTGAAGCATTCCCCAATGCATTTTCGGAACCGTCCGGCGTGTTAATATTCGAAATCAAATTATCCCCATGGTCCATGTTGCTTAAGTTTTCGGATCGCTTACTTTTAGCTTGGTTACGTGTCCGCATTAGTGCAATTTATACACGGTATGCGACACACTAATCAAAATAAATGTGTCCCCCGAAAATTACGACAGTCACACGAAAGATACCCAACCTAGTACGCACTTTTTCACACACAAAACAAATTTTTATCTTTGATCGAAACAGTGGAATTTACAAGCGAGAAAAAAAAACACACACACATATAAAACACACACATATAAAACACACAAATTTAGAAAACAAAACAAGACAAACAACACAACGCCGCTCAACAACGCCGTGAATCATTTGAAAGTCTGCTCAGAAACAACACAGAAGTTGTTTGAGCGCTGTAGGGAAAAAAAAATTAAGATTATACAACGCTCGCAATCTAACGTTTCAGAGATTCCAGAGTCTAGCGGAATCACAGAACAGGGTCGCCATGTGTAAGTTTGCTACTTTAATTTGGTATGATGAAAGCGGTGCTGATATTCAAGACCATAAAAGTGGGTCAAAAACTGTGAGCTGTCTGGGGAAGTTAACCTTGCATTACAGAGCAACTGTTTCACCAGGTATCTAGTCTAGGTTTACCAAATTCCCAAACAGACTAACATCAGTTATAATCTTTTAATAGTCATACAACAACCGGTAATATATATATATATATATATATATATATATATATATATATATATATATATATATATAAAAGAGAATTTAAATAAAAAGAAAGAAATCAGTTTATATTTGGAAATTTATTTTAAGATTGATCATTGAAATTTCAGCATATTAAACGTGAGTTATAACTGAGCTGGTGCCTTATTTAGGATTGTGAAAGTGTGAGATTGCAATCTTACGGAACACATCAAATATGGAGCCAAGATTGGGAGACTGCATACAACACTGCATTCATAAAACAACACACAAAGAACGTTGAAACGTATGCAAGAGAAAGTTAACCACTACCAACAGATTCAAATTTTCACCCAAAGAAATTACGTTCGTAGCACAATCCTGTCCGTCATGTAATTACCACACACTGGTATACTAAATTCATACTAACTCTCTGTGAAATCTTCCCAAAAAGAATAGCTGAGGGTTACTTTGATGATTACACCACATGCTCCACGTGGTCAACTTGGTTTACACAAAGCGTATAACTTCACAATAATTTTGATAATTAAAATAAATTATATCGAAAAGCAATTTACAAAAGAAAAACCTCGAACTGGTTACTAACGTCTTACTGTTAACCTGACGGGTCAAACAGTTATATAAGCACGTGGTACTGGTCTCGCAAAGTACACCCCACGTGGGTTGAACATAAAGAAAAGTTGCTATATTGAAAAATATTGTCAAGACGAAACGTTATAATCACACAAGCATTCGCATTTAAGATTGATCTTATTTAGAGTAACTGATCAACACGTGGTTCCACTTTACTCACAAAATAGTGACAAAGCAACTACCGGAAAATAATCTGAACTTCACACGAGAATTACACTGCGCTGCAGTTTAAGATAACATTAGATATTTTAGAGCTAAACCTGAAATAAAGGTGATTAAATTTTCAGTTAGGCTGAACTTAAGAAATCCATTGTCCTACGGACTTAGCAGACACGTGCTTAGCCGGAGATCTTACCACTTCAGACGCTCGCCACGGACAGACTGCCCTGCGCTCCTACCGAGCGTGCTCCCTGAGGGTGGCTCACAGATACAAACGGAACTGGCCAGAGGGGCAGCTTTCTATACCAACATGACAACGGACGGCCAGGACCATGCTAAGAATGGAAACCTCTCTGCCTTTAGAAAGCGTAGCTACCTGTTCCGACGTTAGTCCTACTGTTCTCTAGCAGACAGGCTTGTCTGCTACCCTCAAGCATGCAACTAGAAACACATTTGCTCATTCATCCTCTCACACAGAAGGGAAGGGGGATGACAGTATCTTATCATATACAGTATGTAAAAGAAAGCGGATGTAGGTTCCGTATGAGACTGTGTGACATGAATTACATATAAACTGTGTTTTAAAGTTTAGTAGTGTGACAGATCGTTCTTGTTTATGTGTAAAAGTAACACGTTCCACTACTCAGTCTCCTCCCAGATAGTCAGAAACGCCACAGTAAATTTAGAAGAGGAATTTATGCCATAAATGACAACAGATTTAAGAAATTAAACATGAAAGTAATCCAACAGAGACCTTTCAAAGTGTATGAGTGGTATGAAAAAGGTTTCCAGTTATCGTACTTACTGAAACATACCGTCAATAAATACTTCATTTTTTCTCAAGTAATTGCATTTTATATTATTTTATGTTCAATCCGGACACCCTGTATTTCACAACATTTTATGCTCGTCCCCTTTGATCAAATAGTCGATTACGGACGGTACATATAATAATATTGCAGTCGAGATTCATGCCTCCAGTGACTTTTTTTAATTGGGTTCTGACCACTTCTCTTACTTGCAGTACACGGGAGGGACAGCTCAACTGGGTGTCAACGGGCTGGAAGGTGAAGGGGCATTCGTAAGTAGACTAATAAGCATACAGGTATTCCATTCCATTCCAAGCTCTACAGGCAGGATTTGGGACGGTCGTCTTCTGTCGAGAAACACACGATTCTTCGCCGAAGCCTCTTAGCAAGAGATGGGATTCTAGGCAGGTGTCGCTTATCAGATGACCGTGTGAATTTTCGTTACGACGCGTCAAGATAACGTTCAGCTTAAATTTTCAGAATTCTGGTTGTTTATTACTGTATTTTTTTTTCGTAGAGGATGCAGGTTCTAAGTCGTGGCTACGTGTCAAGCTATCCGGAATTCCTTTTGAATATTTACCCATATAATGCGAGATATTGTCCGCCCTCCCCCTAACCTCTGACCACAGTTTGGTTGAAATTAGCCAAATTCGGCAAGATTGGGAGATGGCTTAACATCTTTCTTTACATTTTATTGGACCGAAATCGCAATCCTGGTCATTATTGGCCAACGAGTTTCTGCTCTGGCGACAAATTTGGGAAGTTACGGAGAAGGCTAAAAGAGAACACATCTCGTTAGGGTTTTGGGGAGTGATAACTTCACGCTAGGTTACGGAAGAGAAATGACAGAGTTTCCTGGATGATCCGAGCCTTTCGACTGCACAGAAGGATGTTTCCACTGGAATGCTGAGAGCAGAACGAATCTCGAACTCTGATTGGCCAGTCGCTGCTTTCTAAGCCTTCTGCAATGAGTTGCGTGTGTGGTAAGACGCGCCATCGTTGCAGTCGGTAATTCCGTAGACATGCGACAGTAGTTCACTCCCTTCTGGAGCCAGTTATTCCATTTTAATACTTTCGCAGCCAGGGAGCTTGCTTTCAGAAAGCGCTTTGGTGATCTCACTGGTATTCGATCCTATTTTACCGTATTCTTCCTATAATTCACTAACCATGCTTACGTTCACTGGTTGCATTCGTGTATTTATGCATAACTTTGCAATTATAGTGCCCAGCCAGTTGTGCCAAGGTTACATTTCACTATCAAAATCCTCTATTAGTCTGAGTATTTAATATTAAGTTTTTTGTATGAGTATGTAACTGATGTGTTTTAATTTACGAGAATAAATCTGATTGTCATAGTGACAACTCGTTTCTGTAATAGACTGGATGATCTCTCACTAATATGTCTATGTGCGTGATGTGGTACCTGCATTGGCATGACTGATTGAACTACCCCTATTAATTTACACCCAGAGTGACACTATTAGTCCTTTAATTAATTTGCATAACCATATGGGGTGCTTCCCGTCTGAGCAGGTCATCAGACATCTGACTTTAGAATCATAGTGGTATGCAAAACATCAAAACTGAGACTCTTACTGACAGAAAAGATACTGTGACTACTTTATCTGCGTAATATTCTTTCTCTTCCCTATTAGAATAAAGAGTGATTAATTACCTTAATGCGGTTCTAGGCGCTACAGTCTGGAACCGCGCGACCGCTACGGTCGCAGGTTCGAATCCTGCCTCGGGCATGGATGTGTGTGATGTCCTTAGGTTAGTTAGGTTTAAGTAGTTCTAAGTTCTAGGGGACTGATGACCTCAGAAGTTAAGTCCCATAGTGCTCAGAGCCATTTGAACCATTTGGACAAGATCACCCAACTCCACCCGAGTTAACCACTGCTTTACTGACTCGGTCAGGTCGCCATAAATTATTATACACAATGACTGTGCTTATTTTTTGCGACTAAATTCATGATACGCTTCCTTGCGTTTAAGAAATGGTTAAAATGGCTCTGAGCACAATTGGCCCTAACATCGGAGGTCATCAGTCCCCTAGAACTTACAACTACTTAAACCTAACTAACCTAAGGACATCACACACATCCATGCCCGAGGCAGGATTCGAACCTGCGACCGTAGCAGCAGCGCGCTACCGGACTGAAGCGCCTAGAACCGCTCGACCACCGCGGCCGGCCTGCGTTTAAGACACACACTCACTTCACCTGCTGCCAGCTAGTGACAGACTGCTGCACTCAGAGTTGGTGCGCGTAAACACCGCTCCTTTCCTCGAATGATGGAGCGTACCCGCGCCATCTGTAGGCTCACGTTCGGTAGAGGCGAGTAAGGGCAAGACTCGATACATAGGAACTGTATTGATGTCTGTATGCTTACAGGATTTAAGCCATTGGCACGTGGGACAGGTTAGCTATCGTTGACGTGGATCTCTACGAGTTTTGTGACGTTACTTCTTACTGTTTCACGTTAAAGAGTCATTTCGTCATTTGGAACACAAAATAAGTTCTGTGATATTTCAGCACCGTGCCACGTAAAGTAGAACCAATAGGAAGCAAGAATGCTCCCTGTGTCACAAGCAGAAAACAAGACGCCTTATTGTATTTGTCGTGTTCAGCAGAAACCCGTTTTCGGTGGATTTCATACTATACGTTACCTTTCAAATGTATTCTATTCTAAGCGCCGGCACATTCAATGTCTCGAGAACGAATCGTTATAGGTACACTTTGGTGTGATAAAATGAGGGGATACACCATACTGGTGGTTACAGATGTTACGTATTTAGTTATAACGCACGTGTTATGAGGCTAAGCCCTTTCAAGGCACCGGCCCATTGAATATTTAGAAAAAACATGTCGTTCTTGCAAGGATTTGTTACAGTTGAATGCCGGTAACATTTTGGCCATGAAAGCCTTTAGAAGACTGTAACACAAAATACGAAGTTGTCAGACTTTCGGCATTGTGTAATTAGTTGAGGCCTCATTTTACATCAACAATGATGGATCGGTAGATGCTTCAAGTATTGCTGTATACAATTTTTTTTCACCTCAGCGTTTTCTAGAAGGTTAAGAGAGATTCCTATGAAATTAATATAAATAATTTCTCTAATAATTGTTGTTAAAATGGCTCAAATGGCTCTGAGCACTATGGGACTTAACATCTATGGTCATCAGTCCCCTAGAACTGAGAACTACTTAAACCTAACTAACCTAAGGACAGCACACAACACCCAGCCATCACGAGGCAGAGAAAATCCCTGACCCCGCCGGGAATCGAACCCGGGAACCCGGGCGTGGGAAGCGAGAACGCTACCGCACGACCACGAGATGCGGGCAATTGTTGTTATATAAGTATCTCTGTAAGGAGTGAGTTGGTTCAATTTGGTGAACTTTTGTAAGCTGGTACCCTTATTCAGTGGAAATGTATCTTTGATTTTATTCTTTTTACATGTTCACGAATATTGAAGTTTTTATTTACGTATAACACAGGCAGAACGTCTGCATGTGTCCATTCTCTTAACAGATAATATCGTTTAAGAGCGAAATGAAGCCAACAGCTGCCGTTGGTAAGGGCTTTGAGCCCCGAATCACGTTAATTATCTTGTTCCGTGTGCCGACCGCGCTGCGTCTCGTGGCACTGGATATCCTGCCGGCGCGCACGTTCAACGTTAGCCGCCTCATCCCATGTGCCGATGGCTTTACAGTCCACTTACTATTAAATATGCGTTTTATGTCAGAAAGACATCGAATGCTCTTGAATAACACGTTCATCGATATGTTATAGTTTTTCTGTTACAAGAAAATGTACTCTGACAGTAATTTTAGTACGTAGGTATCATATTTCGATAAAGCGACTGCGATTCTTGTCACACTATAAGCCAATATTTGTCGTAAACTTTTAGAAACAAAATAGTTAACTTCTTGCATTGTAAGTATCTATATAAAGCTCCTTCAATTAAGATGGCATTGAAGGTAAGAAGATGGTCATGTCTTTGCCACCGAAATCAGCCTAATAAACAGTATATCTGCCTGTGCACGTTACTTAAATGTAACCGTATAATGGTGTCGAGAAGCAAAAACTGTTAACTGAAGAGAAAATGTTGCGGTGGTCCATTGATAGTGAACGGGCCAAATATCTCACGAAGTGAGCATCAACGAAAAAACTAAAAAGAATGAAACTTGTCTAGCTTGAAAGGGAAAACGAGATGGCACTATGGTTGGCCCGCTAGATGGCGCTGCCATACGTCAAACGGATATCAACTGCGTTTTTAAAAAAAATAGGAACCCCCATTTTTTTATTACGTCTTCGTGTAGTACGTAAAGAAATATGAATGGTTTAGTTGGACCACATTTTTCGCTTTGTGATAGATGGCGCTGTAATAGTCACAAACGTATAATTACGTGGTGTCACGTAACATTCCGCCAGTGCGGACGGTATATGCTTCATAACACATTACCCGTGTTAAAATGGACCGTTTACTAATTGCGGAAAAAGTCGATATCGTGTTGATGTATGGCTATTGTGATCAAAATGCCCAACGGGCATATGCTATGCATGCTGCTCGGTATCCTGGACGACATCATCCAAGCGTCCGGACCGTTCGCCGGAGAGTTACGTTATTTAAGGAAACAGGAAGTGTTCAAACACATGTGAAACGTCAACCAAGACCTGCAACAAACGATGAATCCCAAATGGGTATTTTAGCTGCCTTCGAGGCTAATCCGCACATCAGTAGCAGACAAATTGCGCGAGAATCGGGAATCTCAAAAACGTCGGTGTTGAGAATGCCACACCAACATCGATTGCACCCGTACCATATTTCTATGCGCCAGGAATTGCATGGCGACGACTTTGAACGGCGTGTACAGTTCTACCACTGGGCACAAGAGAAATTACGGGACGATGATGGATTTTTTTCACGCGTTCTATTTAGCGACGAAGTGTCATTCACCAACAGCGCTAACGTAAACCGGCATAAGATGCACTATTGGGCAACGGAAAATCCACGATGGCTGCGCCAAGTGGAACATCAGCGATCTTGGCGGGTTAATGTATGGTGCGGCATTATGGGAGGAAGGATAATTGGCCCCCCATTTTATCGATGGCAATCTAAATGGTGCAATGTATGCCGATTTCCTACTTAATGTTCTACCGATGTTACTACAAGATGTTTCACTGCATGACAGAATGGCGATGTACTTCCAACATGATGGATGTCCGGCACATAGCTCGCGTGCGGTTTAAGCGGTACTGAATAGCATATTTCATGACAGGTGGATTGGTCGTCAAGGCACCATACCATGGCCCGCACGTTCACCGGATCTGACGTCCCTGGATTTCTTTCTGTGGGGAAAGTTGAAGGATATTTGCCATCGTGATCCACCGACAACGGCTGACAACATGCGTCAGTGCATTGTCAATGCATGTGCGAACACTAAGGAAGGCGAACTACTCGCTGTTGAGAGGAATGTCGTTACACGTATTGACAAATGCATTGAAGTTGACGGACATCATTCGAGCATTTATTGCATTAATGTGGTATTTACAGGTTATCACACTGTAACAGCATGCGTTCACAAAGGTACATGTATCACATTGGAGCAATCGAAATAAAATGTTCAAATTTATCTACGTTCCGTATTTTAATTTAAAAATCCTACCTGTTACCAACTGTTCATCTAATGTGTGATCCATATGTTTTTGCCTATTACACGAATATGTAATAAAAATGGGGGTTAATATTAAAAAAAACGTAGTTGATATCCGTTTGACCTATCCCAGCGCCATCTAGCGGGACAACCATAGCGTCATATAGTTTCCCCCTTCAAGCTAGACAAGTTTCGTTCTTTGTAGTTTTTTCGTTTGACGCTTATTTCGTGAGATATTTGGCCGGACAAGATCAATGGATCACCCTATATATATATATATATGTGTGTGTGTGTGTGTGTGTATTCCACATCGCCAGCCCCTTGTGACCGAGCGGTTCTAGGCGCTTCAGTCCGAAACCACCACGCGACTGCTACTGTCGCAGATTCGAATCCTGCCTCGGTCATGGATGTGTGTGATGTCCTTAGGTTAGTTCGGTTTAAGTAGTTCTAAGTTGTAGGGGACTGATGATCTCAGATGTTAAGTCCCATAGTGCTCAGAGCCCTTTGAACCATTTTTTTTTTTTGTTCCACGTCCCCTCCTGAACCAACAGATTGAGTTACATGACATTTCGTATACATGTCACTTACTCTCTGGAGATAATTTCTATAAGGGTAATAGACACCTACCTATAAAAGGGGTGGGGGATGGAGGTGAAAAAGCAGAGTAGCCCATGACGTACAGACATCGATAATTTATTCGTCCAGTGTTTGAGAATGAGAATATTTAGTGATTTGCAATAAACTTTTCACATAATTTCAGATGTTTACTACTCTCTTTCTCGCTGACAACCCCCACAAAATCATGAATGGAAAATTATGTATTGCTTCTACGTTATAACTGTTCGTGCAGTAAAACTGCAGACTGAAGCATGATGTTCTAAATTATTACTTATTTACTATTAGCCATATTCTCGGCACATTTTGCAGGAAGGGTTCACATACATCACTGCATGTACTAACAATTTTATATCATTGCACGACACACAATTCAGGAAATATGGCGACATAAACTCTGAGCTGAGTGAAAAACTGTCGCATCATGCAAGATGTTTGATCCTGTTGTTCCGTTCACTTTTACTAGGCAGATGTACTGTTCGGGCCAATATGACCCAACATAAAATAATGCTGGAAAAAACTTCTACTCACGCGTAATTTTCGTACAGTTGCAAGCCATCAACATTGTTGTTATATTACAGTATGTTGTTAATGATCAAAGTGATAGTAATAATGGTAATAATAATAATAATAACAATATTAATAATAATAATAATAATAATAAACACCGTGGAGGCCCGGGTAAAGAATAGGCCTCCGGTATGTTCTGCCAGTCGTAAAAGGCGACGAAAAGAACAAACCACTAATAGGGCTGACCCCCCTTTTAGTGTGATTAGTTGGTTCAGGACAGAACTAATGGAGCCTCGGACAAGCGCTGTCATGGTCGAGGACGACGCTTGAACCCTATGCCTGTCCACAATGGTAACGACACTGCTAGCCACACGGAAAATGATTTAAATCCAAATAGAGGTGTTTTGCAGGACATGCTTCCTGCAACCACCCTAGAAGGAAAACAAAGACAGAGGATAAGATGGTCTGATGAAGTTAACCGACACCTCATGTTCTGTTATTACGAAGCAACAAACTTAGGAACCAACACAACTGGATACAGATCACAAGTATACACAACATTTATTACCAGATACCCAGAATTAAAATTCTTAACGGAACAACGACTAGCTGATGAGATTCGTGTAATAATAAAAAATAACAGGATACCCCAGTTAGAATTAGAAATCATCAAACAACATGTACAACAAATACTGGAACAAAATAATGTGCAATCGGAAGAAGAAGAAAATACAGTAATGGACTCAAACATCCCAGAGCAAACAAGCAAAGAACACGCATCAATTAAACAATCAGAGGAAAACGAAATCTTAAGACAGCCACCAGAACAAGCACAAATAGAATGTGAAATGACACACACGTTAGATATAGAAGAAAAATTTCAGTTGACATATATAGATTACAAAGACACAAATACAGACATTAGACCATTCTTGCATAGACCACCGAATAACCCACAAGTCGAAACAACAATAACAACTATCAACACAATCATACACAACAAAATAAATGAAAATACAACTATGGAAGAATTACAGCTACTGGTTTATGTAGGAGCACTCACTACACTAAATATACGCACTAGGCAGAGATCGGAACCAACCAACACACAGAAGAAACCCACAAAACCAGCATGGCAACACAGGCTACAGATCAGAATAGAAAAACTGAGAAAAGACATCGGGCCGGCCGGTGTGGCCGAGCGATTCTAGGGGCGTCAGTCTCGAACAGCGCGACTGCTACGATCGCAGGTTCGAATCCTGCTTCAGGCATGGATGTGTGTGATGTCCTTAGGTTAGTTAGGTTTAAGTAGTTCTACGTTCTAGGGGACTGATGACCTGAGATGTTAAGTCCCATAGTGCTTAGAGCCATTTGAACCATTTGAAAAGACATCGGACAGCTAACACAATTTATAAGAAATGAAATATCAGACAAAAAACGAAAAAGGTTAGGTAAAATCTCACAACAAGAAGCAATAGAGCAATTAGATGAAAAGAAGCAGAAATTACAAGCATTGGCCAAACGACTTAGAAGATACAAAAAAAGTGAAAATAGAAGGAAACAAAACCGAACATTCAACACAAATCAAAAGAAATTTTACCAGACAATGGATAACACACACATTAAAATAGACAATCCACCAAACATAACAGACATGGAACACTTCTGGAGCAACATATGGTCAAACCCGGTACAACATAACAGACATGCACGGTGGATACAAGCAGAAACAGACTCATGCAAGATGATACCACAAATGCCTGAAGTGATTATTTTGCAGCATGAAGTCACTCGAGGAATTAATTCTACGCACAACTGGAAAGCCCCTGGAAATGATAAAATAGCAAATTTCTGGCTAAAGAAGTTCACCTCAACACATTCACATCTAACTAAATTATTTAACAATTACATTGCAGACCCATACACAGTCTTTGACACACTTACACAAGAAATAACTTATCTGAAACCTAAAGATCAAGCAGACACAGCAAACCCAGCTAAATATCGCCCCGTAACATGCCTACCAACAATCTACAAAATATTAACTTCAGTCATTACACAGAAATTAATGACACATACAACACAGAACAAAATTATAAACGAAGAACAAAAAGGCTGCTGCAAAGGAGCACAAGGATGTAAAGAGCAACTGATAATAGATACAGAGGTGACATATCAAGCAAAAACTAAACAAAGGTCGCTGCACTACACATACATTGACTACCAAAAAGCTTTTGATAGTGTACCCCACTCATGGTTACTACAGATACTGGAAATATACAAAGTAGATCCTAAATTAATACAGTTCCTAAACATAGTAATGAAATATTGGAAAGCCACACTTAATATTCAAACAAATTCAGATAATATCACATCACAGCCAATACAGATTAAGAGTGGAATATACCAAGGAGACTCATTAAGTCCTTTCTGGTTCTGCCTTGCTCTGAACCCACTAGCCAACATGCTAAATAATACAACATACCAACACAAAATCACACATTTGCTATACATGGATGATCTAAAACTACTGACAGCAACAAATCAACAACTCAACCAATTACTAAAGATAACAGAAGTATTGAGCAATGATATAAATATGGCTTTTGGAACAGACAAATGTAAGAAAAATAGCATAGTCAAGGGAAACACACTAAACAAGAAGATTACATATTGGATAACCACAGCGACTGCATAGAAGCGATGGAAAAAACAGATGCCTATAAATATCTAGGATACAGACAAAAATAGGAATAGATAATACAAATATTAAAGAAGAACTAAAAGAAAAATATAGACAAAAACTAACAAAAATACTGAAAAAAGAATTGACAGCAAGAAACAAGACAAAAGCTATAAATACTTTGAGAGGCACCCACATGCCTTGCTCATACTGTGGCATCAAGCAGTCAGGCCTGCAAGATGAGTGGTCTGCCAAGCGAGTGGATTCACTCTTATTTATCGAGTAACATGAACTCTAGTACTCACACTTAAGTTACCAGTTATCCTCCTATATGATTAATACGCAACGGAAACACGCTTCTGACTATCAGTAATTTACAGAACTCTGACTGTACACTACGCACTGGCAATACCACATTTTCTTTTTGTCTTTTATTTAACGGCTTTTATCAACACATGGCCACCGCACTGAATGTGAATGGCGCACACATTATAAATTCGGGACATTATGACAACATACAGTTCGAAGGAAAGGTACACCAATCTTTTTCTTTTCACTATCTTATTTATTCCGATAAATTCTCTAACCTAAACACACAAATTCTACAACCTAAAACAATAACACATGAGAAATTCCGCCCAGTGGGCATGGCTTTACAATGGTGAATCTCTATATTATGGTCTCGTAATTACTTTTAACGCTACAATGCACTTTCTGGATAGGATGGTGGATCTTTTATTATACCTCACACTTCGACTCCCACAATCATCACCACGAAACTTTCCTCCAGACCGAGCGGTACCGAAGGAACAAGCATAACCCACTAATCTTTTGAAACTACCTCGCTACTCTCCCATGCAAACCACACATACCCAAATTACATGACATACACCACACTACAACATGAAATACTACACAGAGAATGGTCACAACATTATCACATTCAGCTTTCCCACTTCAATTAATATTTATCCCAGTTCCACACGACACTGTCCCACTTCGTAATTCTACTTTCCTACTGTGAACTCTGGAGATATATGCACGTCTTCCTGTGCAATGCAAGCCAAGTGGCGTTGCTGGATAGACGGCCGACTCACCTTGATTCTCTCTCAGAGTTTAAATCTAGCGTCACACGGAATCATATCATGCAAAGTAATATTAAGAACATCACACACGCGAGTCCTCAACTGATACCATGGACGAGTACTTCTCTTTATCCTTTGTCTCATACACAGATTGAGACTCACACAGTACTCACCACATGGAAGTACTCGTCTCTAATTTCAAGTCCTGCACACGCCATTTCTTAAATATTTCAACTTATGGTACACACGCTATTTCTTAAATATTTCAACTTATTGTACACACGCTACTAATTCAGCTTAACTTAAGCACACAGAAGTATTTCAACTTATTGCTACACGTGGTTTCATTGTGACCGTTGGTCACTTCCGAAGATTACTACAATCCCTTTAATATTACCTGCCTGACATTTAATTCTCCCCACAAAAGTTCCTGAAATAGAGAAATTATTATTTCAAACTACTCTTAAATATTCCACATGCATACCATGTCTCCACTCTTTCGTCATTACGGAGCACAACTAAAACAGGTCTTAACAGCACAAGATCCAGCGGCAGAGTGTTGAAACATGGCCGTTCTCTAGGTGCTATCGTATTGGTAAGCCACATTTCAGGCGCTCAAAGCTCTGGTAAATTTCATCTCTTTGGTCCCACCAAAGGCGGCCAAAGGATCGACTCAAAGATGATCGTATATTCACATTCACTATCTGCGGTTAGCAGACGACCATACATTCATTCATTTCACAGATCTCACCAAACTGGATGTAGGGATTTACTTTGTGGGAGTGCACATTTGATCAATTAAATAAATAAATTGTCATTCTTTCCCACACTGGTATCCGGCTTCACTGTATTAATTGAAATTGAGTTATTTTACAAAAAAAATGTGTTGTTCTGACAAAAATAATGAAGTATGTTGTACCTATTTTCAATGTCGGGCGGTACTGTACCCTTTCAACTTATGCTATACCATTATTGACCTACTCATTTGGAGTAGTGAAATGGAGTAACACAGACCTGGAAGCACTCAATACACTTACACGATCACAATGCCACAAATATAGAATACATCACATACATTCAGCAACAGAAAGATTCACATTAAGCAGAAAGGAAGGAGGAAGGGGATTTATCGACATAAAAAACCTACATTATGGACAGGTAGACAATTTAAGAAAATTCTTTCTAGAACGAGCAGAAACTAACAAACTACACAAAGCAATCACTCACATAAATACATCGGCTACACCATTGCAATTTCATAACCACTTTTACAACCCTTTAGATCACATAACATCAACAGATACGAAGAAAGTAAATTGGAAAAAGAAAACACTACATGGTAAGCACCCATATTACCTAACACAGCCACACATCGATCAAGACGCATCCAACGCATGGCTAAGAAAAGGCAATACATACAGTGAGACGGAAGGATTCATGATTGTAATACAGGATCAAACAATAAACACCAGATATTACAGCAAGCATATTATTAAAGATCCCAATACCACAACAGATAAATGCAGACTTTGCAAACAACAAATAGAAACAGTAGACCACATCATAAGCGGATGTACAATACTAGAAAATACAGAATACCCCAGAAGACATGATAATGTACCAAAAAGAATACATCAACAGTTTGCCATACAACATAAACTAATAAAACAACACGTTCCCACATACAAGTACGCACCACAAAATGTACTGGAGAATGATGAATACAAATTATACTGGAACAGAACCATTATAACAGATAAAGCAACACCACATAACAAACCTGACATCATACTCACCAATAAAAAGAAGAAATTAACACAACTAATCGAAATATCCATACCCAATACGACAAATATACAGAAGAAAACAGGAGAAATAATTGAAAAATTCATCCAACTGGCTGAGGAAGTCAAGGACATGTGGCATCAGGATAAAGTTGACATTGTACCAATTATACTATCAACTACAGGAGTCATACCACACAGTATCCACCAGTACATCAACGCAATACAGCTACATCCAAACATATGTATACAACTACAGAAATCTGTAATTATTGATACATGTTCAATTACCCGAAAGTTCCTAAATGCAATGTAACATATACCGTACAGTTAAAAGGAAGTCGCGCTTGATCAAGGTCCGCGTCACTTTCCATTTTTAACCAGACATAACGTCTGAGACAGGAAAGAGAAATAATAATAATATACAGGACTTCACTCAAGAAAATGTATTATTTAAAATTCGTGCAGGGTATATTAGGAAGAACAGGCATTTCCACCAAAAATTCATTCTCAACAATCATCTGTCCGTCTGCTCATCTGACTTTCCTTCCCTCTTGCTGCATTTTCGACACAAGAAGGTGACGTGTGTTTTGCATACATCTTTATTACACTTTCCGCGCAACATGTTTGTTTTATTGTCATTGCTTGAAGGACAGAACTGAACAGCGTGCACGTTTAGTAGAGTTTCTTGTTGTTACTGATTTAGCCACACCTCTCACGCCTTCAGGGTCTTGGAAGCTCCTGACCATTCTCAAAGAATCTGCTGTTCTTGGAAAGTGCTTCCTTGATGCAATGTGCTCTGCAGTCAGAGGATACCAAATCCCTCCAAAAATATTTTTCTTCTAGTCAGTTTTCTTGCATTTCAGTTAACGTCAATCGAAGTTCACAAGACGTGTGCATTATAAGCAGCTAGGTCAAGAATATTGTAGAAAACTATAATGTGCCATCTATTGGTATTTCGTATGATGTGTATGTATTGTTAGCTGATCGAGTGTGTCTGCAGTCCTTTCGGTTGGATTATAAACAAAAACCATACTTGATCGAGTGTGTCCGCAGCCCCTTTGGTTGGATTATAATCTAAAACCATTTTCGGCTTCTTATCAGCCCCGTCACTTCTTTCCCAACCATGGCGGAGAGTGCTCATTAGTACAACATTCAACATTTTTATTTATCGTAGGAAAATAATTGATCACTGCAGTGTCATTTGTGAAGTAAAATGAAGAGCTATGAACCTCCTTGTTGGTCATATATTGTGGAATCTCTGCCTTTTTTTTACGTATAGTATGTAACATTGTCAGTTTCCTTTTCAGGAGTAGCTGATCCAAATTCTATGACGTAACCAAATAGTTTGCTTGGGATGTACTGCTTCAATGGATAGCGGATTCTAAATGCTACCACCTTCTAGTCGACGGTCACATTTTGCCCTGGATTATACAGTTTAGGAAGGACTTTTAACCACTTATCCCAGATACTGCGAACTATATCGATATTATCAGTATGTTGTCTTTCCTCTCTTGTGGATTTCTTATCAAATCGCAAGACGCTCGATATTTTACAGAATGTTTCTTGGGATATGGTTTCTCGAAATGTGTTCCGTCCAGTATCCTTAACCCACAAATTTTTTGTAGATTCCTCATGTAAGCGATATACATCCGTAAGGAGTCATAAGGATGGAAGAAAAATAGAATCATCAATATTTGTCCATTGTTTAACATAAACTCGTTGCCCATCAATATTTGATATCTGTATTATATCATTCTGAAGTGCTGTAGAAAATAGTACGTCAAATGAACTTTTTACATCACTTATTCTGCTGGTTGCATACCTGGTAATTTATGGCGCACTTCTGATGAAATTCGAGGCAGGTAAGCGGCCGTGTTGTGCTGGTGGTTGCAACTGCCATTGTATGTTCCCGTTTTTACAAATAGAAGTCTGTACACTGCTTTGAACAGGCTGAGGACTGTCGTCAATTTTTTTAAGAACGTACTTCCCTTTTATTTTCAGACAAAGTCACTAAATTTCATAAAGTTATTTTGTTGTTTAAATACTAAGAAACGAAGTTTATATCGTTTTCGGGTCATACAGACCCGAAAAGAACAGCAGGGTTAAATTTACTACTTCGTTGCTGTGAAGTCTAGTGGCAACACAGTTAGCAAACAGTATCTGCATATGTCGGTGCGTGTACCTATAAAAAGTTATCATTGTACGACATATAGTTCAGGAGATATGACGTCAGATACTGAGATGCGTGAAAAACTGAGGTATCATGTGTGACGTTTTAATTTTTTTTCTTCATTACTACTAACTGTATTGGCGCAACATACACCTAGACAGTATCCGCATATGCCACTGAATATGCCCAGATAATATATCATTGTACGAGTACTATACAGTTCAGGATTCATGACGCTATATACATTGCGCTGTGTGAAAATGATACTGCAGGGTGAAATTCGCTAGAGTTACAGGTGTGTGAAGAAATACGTGTGAATTATGTAAAATATATCCCGAAAAATATTTCATATGTGTGTAAGTGATCAAAGACACGGTTAGAAAGCTCATTCTAAACGATTAACGATTTTAATCAAATTTGGTCCACATATTAGTTACTATCTGGAAAGAAGTACTGTGACAGTAAGAACCACACACCTCTTCTTGCGGTGACGGTGATTATGTTCAGAAAGAAGGTGAAAGGAGGAGATGGACAGGCAAAGAAGGGGAAAGAAGAGATGGACACAGATAGCGGAGTAGGGTATGAACAGATAGGGAGGGGGAAGAGGATATTAGAGAGGGGAGAGGAGGAGATGGACAGAAAGAGGGAACAGGAGGAGATTAAGAGAAGAAGAAAAGAGGAGGGGATGGGGAGAGAGAGAGAAAGAGAGGAGAGATTGAGAGATTTGTAGCGTCAGGGGGAGGAGGAGATGAGCAAAGAGAGGGGAAAGGAGGACATGTAATTAAATGAGGAGATGGACAGAAGGAGGGGGGGGGTAGTGGAGGAGGTGGGATAAGAGAGGGGATGGACAAAGGGGATGGATAAGATGAACAGAGAGGAGGAAGGAGGCGATGGACTAATAGAAGACTGGAAAAAATTCATACCATGGCAATGATGCATATTCAGAAAGTATGTTTGTAAAATACCAAGAGACATTTAGAATTTCAATTCCATATTAACCTGACGTAAAAAAGAAAGTATGGAATGAAGTTATGTGGAGGCATTGATGCCAGAGTGGGGGATGTTATTCTTCCTATTGTAAGACGTGTATATTTCTAGTGTCTATTGTCAAACCACAATTTATGAAAGATGTTTATATATTTTATTAATAGGATTAAGTACGAATAATTAATATTTCTCATGTTGGAAATAATTGTGGTAGCAGGGAATGTCCGCACCAAAGTATTGTTGGCAAGAGAGACCGCACATTGATATAATTTTAAAAAGGGCGGGAGAGACAACGTATGGATACATTTTAAGAAAAGAGCGGGAAAAACCGCGCATTGATACATTTTGTAATGGTAACAGGGATTGTCTGCACCAGAAAGCATTGTTGGCGGGAGAGACCGCACTTTAGCGTTCGTAGGAAGTCAGTAGTAAGCGAGATGTGAAGCGAGTCGGTAGCAGGTCTGAAGCGAGAGGTTGAGAGGAGCGGTGTGCTTGCCAGCCACTAGATATGATTTACAAGAGATTATAAACGGATGTACAGAGCCATCAGCTAACTATTATCATAAGAGGAACTAATATTATTGAATTAATTTTTTGAGATACTCAAGACTACTGAAGGTATGTTTGCGCATTGCTAGTTGTAAGATTATTGTAAAAAGTAAGTACCATTTGAACGTTTGTAAAATCATTTCATTCAGAATATAATTAATTTTTGCCAGCAGTATTGCATTACTGATTATAATCCATCTCAAAAACCATCAACGTAAAACTTCGCAAAGTTTTATTGTTGTCAAGAAAAAGTTTAACTATGAATTACGTAACTTCAGTCAAATTAATTAAAGAATAACGTCAGCTTTGTTATTAAAGAATAACGTCAGATTTGGTAATAAATACAGCCACTTATTAGGACAGCCCACCAGCAGCTAATAGAGTATAATAAAACAGAGTAAGTATATTCATGTCGCAGTTCGATGTAGCAGTCAGATGGCGATCCAGCAACAGCAAAAAAGGTAAGGAACAGTTTTGGGTTATTGCAGATAACGACTGAGGGCCACGACGACGACACATTCTATGTTTCGTCGAAATTATCAGAAAATAACTTTTAATAAGCAGCATTTAAATTTGTATGCGAAGATTGAGAAAGAGAATTAATTTCAAAGGGAAGATTTCATTTGTTATTACTAAGCACGAGGTAGAAATCCTAAGGGAAGGTTTCATAGGTTATTGTAGAAGGGAAAGTTGAGTAACAAGAAAGAGATATAGAGGAGATGGGAAGGTTTCACTATGATGTAGCACTTCCAGCTCTCGAGTACGCTCTCTTTCTCCAAGGGCTCCCATATTTAGAAGTACGTAAGTGTGTACACAAAATTGTGTACACAGCGGGATAAGTTATGTAGGAATTAAATTAATATGAAGTGAAATTAAAGCGGTATGGCTACAGGAAAAATTTATTGGAAAGCAACTGTTAATTGGAAGGAGAGTTTCAACGTATAAAAAAATGAGATTATCTTTAGGTGAAATGAAAGAATTCGAAAGAATTTCTTGTCAGGAGCAGAGAGGAGGCTGGATAGGGGAAAACTGTATACGGAGGGTATGTACGAGGAGCATGATCTGCCTGTTGACGTGATAGAAAAAATGGATACCAGTTCGTAAGTAGGATATCCAATATTGGAGTGAGACTGGATCCATCAATTTTTCTAAAATCTCTGGATGAGTGGCAACCAAACGACTGTTCTAGGCGCTACAGTCTGGAGCCGCGCGACGCTGCGATCGCAGGTTCGAATCCTGCCTCGGGCATGGATGTGTGTGATGTCCTTAGGTTAGTTAGGTTTAAATAGTTCTAAGTTCTAGGGGACTGATGACCTCAGATGTTAAGTCCCATAGTGCTCAGAGCCATTTGAACCATTTTAACTGTTCTAGTTAGATAACAGAATTCACGAGAATGGAGAATCGCCTCCAGACCTTCAGGGAATGTGATCCCCATAATCCGTAGACAGCAATCGCAGATAAAAACAAGAATTATTGCAGCATCAGATTTGCAGCTCGTGTAAGAAAACAGCCAACAACAACACAAGAAAATGAAAAGGGAAACAGAGGATCTGTTTGACGAATGTTTGGCACCAGGGAGGCAATTCTGATGTTGCACTTGATAATGGAGGCAAGACAATAAAAATGTAGGTACCTTCATAGAGTCTTTAGAGCATGAAAAGAAGTGTTTGACGAAGGTAGTTGGTGGAAGGCGCCTCAGATTCTAGGTGGTAGCTGTCAGCAGGTTTAAAATGTGTCTCTTCCCTGTGATAACAGTGTCAATTCCTCCACATGTGGCTTGAACCAATTTACGTTCCACAGTAATGCACAAGCTGTTTACCAGGGGAGTGTTCTCTCCCCTGTTTCTTTTCTGCCTTTTAGAGCAACCCTCAGAAGGGAGGGCGACCGGTTACCCTCCCTAGCTGTAAAGTATTGTCTGAAGCCGCTGTTTACACCCAAGTTCGATTCCCGTCCCCTACTGCGCCCTTTGATAGCCTTTCGTTTTTCGGAGCTGGCACTGATATTCCGTGAAACACAAATTCTCTCAGCGTTTTCGAACTCCGATGGCTGTGATGACCGACGAGATTTTCATAAACTGAGTTACGGAACCCAAGCGTTATTTAAATTGCAACCGCAGAATCTATTTGTTGGGTTTTATGACACTTTATTATGACTGACTCTTTAATTATGCTGCCCCAGAAACTTGACGTTTGCACCTTGATATTTCATGATTAAGTTCGAGAGAGTGCTTAGCGACAGCTGATTTCCTTGTTGGTTTTAGTCAGGTATTCCGCGGATTTCTTCTCGACTAATGAACTGCCCCTCATCAGACATGGCACATTTGCGTGGAATTGGATACACAGCCGGGTTAGGAGACATAGATCGTCTTTAAGACTTTAAAGAAAACTTTTTATCTAAATCTAAGGGAATCAAACGTGGCTATAAATAGCGGCGTGAGGCCAAGATTAGTTCATAATCCGTTTGGAGTCCACGCAGCGAGCTCAGATAACGGCAAAAGTCGCAGCACCTGAAGGAGACGGATGGACGGGCCGTCAAAATAGTGTGCATAAAAAAAAAACTCCGCAGAACGCCCCGGAATCTAACATGGAAATAGATATCAACATAAATACACAGGCGGAAAAAATCGCAACTCCAAAAATAAATAAATTAATTAATTAATTAATGTAGCGTAATGAAATTTCGGAAGTACATTTGCCTAGGTAACGTATTTAAGTGATTAACATTGCAAGATCACGTGCTAATGTAAGCGCGAGATAAGCCACTGCAAATGTGAAATGCTGGTACAATAACAACCGGTGTAACCGACAGAATGTTGAATGCAAGCATGCAAAACTCATGCACTGTGTTGTACAGGTGCTGGATATCAAATATATAACAATATATAAAAAACTATCAGCATCGAGCGCGGTTATGAAATCAACCTTTACCTAGGTTTCAGCCCAAATAAATGAGCCTTCTTCAGAAGATATACCTGAATCTATAATTTGTCTAAGAGGGCATGCTCTATGGTCTAGAAATAAAACTAAAACAGCCTGAATAGGCGTAGTCACATTTTAAAAATGCGGTACATAAGTAGTAAGTCAACACCAAGACTTAACTTAAGCTATGGCGTGCGCCTCGTCTCCATGGACGCCGTGCGGTGGGCCTCGGGAGTTCACGTGAAACTGGACAACAGTTTGTGAGATGGAGCTCCATGTCTGTTGCTCACGGTCTGTCAATACAGGGGCAGTTAATGCTGTTTCTGGTTGACGCTGGAGCTGTCGTCCGATGATGTCCCATAAGTGCTTGATTGGAGACAGATCTGCAGATCGAGCAGGCGAAGGTACCAGGCTACAGCGGTATGTGTGCGGGCGTTATCTTGTTGGAAAACACCCCTTGCAGTGCTGCTGGTGAATGGCAGAACAACAAGTCGAATCACCAGATTGACGTACAATTTTGCAGTGAAGGTGCGTGGGATAACCACGAGAGCACTCTTGCTGTCGTACGAAATAGCACCCCAGACCACAACTCCAGGTGTACGTCCATAGTGTCTAGCGGACAGCTTGGTTACCAGCCCTCAACAGGATTCCTTCTAATCAACACGCAGCCCTCATTTGCACCGTGACAGAACCGGGTTGCATCTGAAAACACAAAAGACCTCCACCCCGCCGTCCAATGTCCTCTCATTACCACCATTGAAGACGCAAATGGCTGTAGTTTGGCGTTAGTGGAATGCAGGCTACAGGGCATCTGGCTGGGAAATGTCCTTAAAGTAACCGATTTATAACAGTTATCTGTGTCACTGTGGTGACAACTGCAACTGAGATTGCTGCCGCAGATACACTATGATGCGGCAGAGCCATACGCCGAACACGATGGTCTCCTCTCTCGATATCGCCACTTTGTCGTCCGGAGCCCGGTCTTCTTCCGACAGTGTACTCTCGTCACTACCGCTGTCAGCAATCTCGCACAGTGACTACATTCCTGTCAAGTCTTTCTGCACTATCGCAGAGGGAGTGTCCAGCTTCGTAGCCTATTACACGACCTCTTTGATAATGACATCTTTGTCGCCTTAAAGACATTCTTGACTAACATCAAATCACTACGTCCAGTCTCAAAGGTAACAAACGCTCAGGAGCGTTACAGTATGTTATTTAAGGCAAACCTGATTTGCATCTTCATAGTTGTGCGAAATTGGAATAGATATAATCTTTCAGTTGTAGAAGCAGACCTACCAACTTTCGTTTATGTCGTACAACTCCTTCTTGGTTTTGTGATTTTTTCCGTCAGTGTATTTTATATCAGCACATCAGTTATGACACAGAAAGATTTCTCTGCCAGTGACAATCTGCTGAGGAGGTATACCTTGAAACATCCCGTTTGAAAAATTAATCAATTACTGTGCTGATAAACCTCTACGATATTTGATTTTCAAACAGCTGAGCAAAACTGAACGTACTCAGACATTACTCTCTTTACTTATTCTGATGAACACTAAACTGACACACAATATTTTTAGCGCAACGCAGTCTGACTTTCAAAAATCCCTACAAAAGAATGTCCCTGACTAACAATAACCTATACCTTTCATGAATCACTTACCTCGCAAAAATCTTCGTTACTCGAACTACTGCAATACAGCGAGCGCCACTACTGCTAGCTAAATAAAAGATTCTATCTACAGAAGGCACTAACTACTGATAGGCATAGTCAGTAAATGAAAGATTTTGATAGAGAACAAACAATGTATTTACCTTAATAATGTTCAAAAGTCATTATATATATATATATCAGTTCATGATATCCAGTATTACAAATTTACTCGTTCTGGCGGAAACACGTCCGATCGTCCGCTCTTAAAATTCTGCCATCTCTCTCCCCACATCCACCACTGCTGGCGGCTCACCTCCAACTGCGCAACGTTACGCGCTGTTAACAGCCAACTGCCCAACACTACAATAGCAAATATTCCAACAAAGCAAACCAGCCACGGACTGCACACAGCACAGTCAGTGATTTTCATACAGAGCGCTACGTGGCGTTACCAACATAAAACCTAAACAGCCTACTTACAACCTCACCTCCGTTTTCTTGTGTCGTCCAACTTCATAGACAACATCATTCTTTCACTTCTTTCTCCGTGTTTTCCTGAGTTTAGCTGTTCAGTAAGAGCCAGTCGCTCTTTTGCTACTCTTTACTATATTCATCTTTGACATTTAACGCCGGCCGGGGAGGCCGAGCGGTTCTAGGCGCTACAGTCTGGAACCTGGCGACCGCTACGGTCGCAGGTTCGAATCGTGCCTCGAGCATGAATGTGTGTAATGTCCTTAGGTTAGTTAGATTTAAGTAGTTCTAAGTTCTAGGGTACTGACGACCTCAGAATTTAAGTCCCATAGTGTTCAGAGCCAATTTTTTGACATTTAATGCAAATTTTACCCGAGGTTCAAAATGGTTCAAATGGCTCTAAGCACTATGGGACTTTAGCCTAACTAACCTAAGGATATTACACACATCCATGTCCGAGGCAGGATCCGAACCTGCGACCGCAGCAGCAGTGCAGCTCCGGACTGAAGCGCCTAGAACCGCTCGGCCACAGCGGCCGACTTTTATCTGAGGAAGTCTCTTCGATATATTGTATTTTTCTTGCATTTATCTCGGAGGGAAAATTCGTCTGCGAATCTTACAGTAGCTGTATGTTCCACTTTGTCTGCTCGTGTACGTACAAGATTTACTTCGCTCATTGCTTCTTCAAAGTACAAGTAACACGGCAATGTCGATAGGCTTCAAATGTGCCTCACACACTTCTCAGTCCCCTTCTCGTAGCGGATAATAATTCAAAGCGGAAAAGTTGGGGGGATTCAGATGCTTTCGGTAGAGAGTAAAATAGTCGAACAGAGCGGAGCAGGGTGACCAGTGGGGGAGGAGAATCGGATTTTCTTTCCGGGTGAAACTCAATATACGCTGAAATTTCACCTTCTCGAGATGATTCATAGAATCTCTCTTCCGCACCCTACCTTTCGGGAGGCCGGGAGTACGCTCGACTTGTTTCCTCCAGGCGGAAAATTCGCGTCGGAAACTGGAGTGGATCAGCGCTCTCGTTGGAAACGTTCTGTGAGGGGGCGCAGGGAGACCGCGCAGGTCAGACAATGGCGGCATCCGTCACGCTCGGCGGATGAGCTGGCTGGCCGGCGGAGTTGGCTGCTTATTAGATTCGCTGTCAGCCGCTACACAGAGGCTTAGCGGAAAGCCATTGATCAGGGCCCCAGCTGCACCAGAGCCCACAAAGAATGGCGCGCTCCTACTGCTGCTCCTTTAATTTATTCTGTCGAAGCGCTTTCATGTAGAGAATAGAAGGTGGTGGCGGCGCACCCTTTAAGGCCCTGGACTACGATTTGGGGAGAGCGGGTTCGAATCCAAGTCCATTCCTTCTGTGAAATGGCTAAAACCGAGTACAAATTCCATCCTTGTATAATTTGAACGTATGTTCAATCTTCAGTGACATCACTATCAGTGATAAATCGTAATCGTTCTCCGTTTGGTGCTACCATTGCGATATAGTTTTTATTCTAACACTATTTATGTCGATTTGTTCTGCAGCTAAACACATTTTGGATTGTGTAATATGGACCTAAGATCACTGGGTCACTTCTTAAGTTATCCGACATAAAGGGAGACACCAAGACATATGAATTATTATTTGCCTTGAATTAATGCTTGATTAACTTGCTCATATTACGAAGTAAGAGAAATTCTGACCTCAGACGCGAGCGAGTATTGAAATAAATCCAGTGGCGACAGGTGAAAATATGTGTTGGAACGGGACCCGAACTTGGATTTCCCGCTTCAAGCTAGCAGTCACTTTTTTTTTAATAAATTAAAATCTGTGCAATAGCTCAAGACTTTCATTTTTGAGGGGATTCATGGAATGCTGGACGGGGAGGGCAAAGTGGGCAGGGGCCGTAACTCGTTGCCTGGCCACAATGTCCCCCTTGCACGTCAAGGGTGAGGGGAAATTATTGTGGGATTTTTCTTATTTTTGTTTATTATTTAAAAATGTATTTGAAATTTGTATTTGCTTTATACCACACCGAAAATAAATGTACCTAGCACCGCATCATGCTCTGACGTAACAAAACAAATATGTCGGTACTTTCCTACATTGAGGTAGTATACACTATGTGACCAAAAGTAGCCGGACACCCACAAAAACATACGTTTTTCATATTAGGTGCATTGTACTACCACCTACTGCCAGGTACTTCATATCAGCGACCTCAGTAGTCATTAGACATCGTGAGAGAGCAGAATAGGGCGCTCCGAGGAATCCACGGACTTCGAACGTGGTCAGGTGATTGGATGCCACTTGTCCCATATGTCTGTACGCGACATTTCCACAGTTCTAAACATCACTAGATCCACTGTTTCCGATGTGACAGTGAAGTGGAAACGTGAAGGGACATATAGAGCACAAAAGCGTGCAGGCCCACCTCGTCTGTTGACTGACAGAGACTGCCGGCAGTTGAAGAGGATCATAATGCGTAATAGGCACACATCTGTGCACACCATCACAGAGGAATTCCAAACTGTATCAGGATCCACTACAAGTACAATGACAGTTAGGCAGGAGGTGGGAAAACTTGAATTTCATGGTCGAGCTGCTGCCACACTTCACGCCGGTAAATGCGTGGAAGGAGCGTACACATTGGACGATTGAACAAGGGGAAAACGTTGTGTGGAGTGACGAATCACGGTAAACAATGTGGCGATTCGGTGGCAGAATGTGGGTATGGCGAGTGTTCGGTAAACGTCATCTGCCAGCGTGTGTAGTGCCAACAGTAAAATTCGGAGGCGGCGGTGTTATGGTGTGGTCATGTCTTTCATGGAGGGGGATTGCACCTCTTGTTGTTTTGCGTGACACTATCACAGCACAGGCCTGCATTGGTATTTTAGGCACCTCTTTCCTTTCCACTGTTGCAGAGAAATTCGAAGATGGTGACTACATCTTTCAACACGATCGAGCACCTGTTGATAACGCACGGCCTGTGACGGAGTGGTTACGCGATAATAACATCCTGTAATGGAGTGGCCTCCACAGAGTACTGGCCTGAGTCCTGTAGAACACCTTTGGGATGTTTTGAGACTTCGTGCCAGGCCTCACCGAGCGACATCGATAGTTCTCCTCAGTACAGAAATCAGTAAAGAATGGGCTGTCATTCCGCAAGAAACCTTCCATCACCTGATTCAACGTGTGCCTGCGAAAGTGGAAGCTGTTATCAAGGCTATGGGTGGGCCAACACCATATTGAATTCCAGCATTACCGATGGAGGGCGCCACGAACTTGTAAGTCATTTTCAGCCAGGTATCCGGATACTTTTGATCACATAGTGTATGTGTAGGCAAACGAAAAGTGAGCTTCGTACATGATGCAGAAGGGTGTGTCGCTACTCTCCTTACGCGTCATCATCCAGACTCGTCTTCACGCATGTCGTGTGTTATTCCACCGATAATCGGACATGTTGTCAGCTCAGCCAGTGGGTATCTCCTCCTACCTTTCGATGATCCAGCTGCGTGGAGGGTCCCGTAAGGCACTCCCTTAGTAATTAGAAAAATATTGTCCATAATATGGGTTCCATACAATCTTGCAATGTAGTTCTTGTAGATAGTTCCAAAAGTCAAATACATTTTTGGTCCATCGTGAAATAAATACCTTATCGCATGCCCACGGACACAGGTGACGGCTTTGGTTTTGGTGCGCGGGAAATGATGTTCATCCAGAAATAGTAGAAACCGAGGTGAGATGTGTTTCGGAGTCTGTCGTAGAAAATAAGACAAAATTTGTAGCACGATTGCTGCCGGGCACATGTGCGACGGTGCTGGTCCGTATCCAGTACTTTGGAGTCTGCACATAGAGGCGAGTCCGCCATATTAATCTTGTGGAGGTGTGATCGGGTGATCTGTTTACCGTTGAATGTGATGTACCACGTGGATCGGACGTCTGTATCCAGTGTAGCTGTGTGTATCGTCTGCCACAAAACCTTCCAACTAAGCTGCATGTTTTTGGGCTCCACGATGTTTGGTGGGCACCTGTGCTGTAGGACTCTATATATATCCCGCTCCGACTCCTGTTTCGTCGGTGGTACTGCGATACGACATAGCTGTGTTCAGTGTTAAAAGTGCCCGGAGGCCTTAACCTCATCGGCTATTCGAGCGTGAATTCCCTCTCACCCAAATCCTCAGCGTGTCGCAAGCTTCACGTGTAGTGTCCACTGCCCATTATCCTGATTGCTCGCGGATTCACCTCTATCCCGAGAGAGTTCGGAACTAGTGTGCATCCGCACTAATGGCATTATTCACCGTAAACGTACATATAAATTATTTATATGTGTTATGACTGTTCTTTCGGGAATGATAGAAAAAAACATTTCCGAAAGAGCAGATACCACGTGTATAAATAATATATATGCGCCTTGACGGCGAATAATGTGGATGCACAATTTTTCTGAAATCTTGCGGGAATCAGGTGAAGCTGCGAGCAATGGGGATAATGGGCAGTGGACGCTACAAATGTAGCGTGCGACAAGTCGAGTATCTGGGACAGAGAGAAAGCGTGCTCGGATAGCCGGCGACTGCTCGCGTAAAGCAAGAAACCTGTGTTCGATTCCCAGTCCAGCAGAAACCTTCACTTGTCGTCATTGGCTTTATTTGAATGCCGATTGCGACTGACGTCTGAATTTTCTCTTACATCATGTATATATAAGGCCACTGGATCAGAAACGGTGTTTGTTCTTTCGGTCATGTCAGGAACAACAGACACTACAAGTAGAAGTGAGACTTATGAGGCTTGATACTGAATAATGATGATCTAGTGCGGTTGCACACTACGTCGGAGTTCTTGTGGGTGTCAGGTTAAGCTGCGAGCAATGAGGATAATGGGCAGTGCAAGCTGCCTATCTAGGCTACGACAAGATGAGAGTTTGGGTTGGATGGAAAGCGTGCTCGGATAGCCGAAGCAGTTAAGGCGACCACTGACGTAAAGCGGGAAATCCGGGTTCGAGTCCTGATGCGGTAGAAATTCTCACTTCCGCCATTGGATTTATGTGAATGCCCGATTTCTGCTGAGGTCTGAATTTCTCTTACATAATGTAAATATATATGGCCACCGAATCAAGAAGAGATGTCTGTTCTTTCGGATACGTTCTACAATTGCTCATGTTACGTAAGCCTCTCAGTGTTACTATGGTTCAGTACATTAATTCTGCCTTACTTTGAGACACGCAATTGGAGCACGACAGTTCATATTTTTTGCTCCAACAAACAGTTACCACATATCTATTGGCGGAACAATGATCAAGTGTGTGGTAATGGCAGATTGCTAATGCGGTTGCTTAAAGTGTCCAAAGTCGTTAAGGGAAAGCTTATATAGACTTTATCCATCAGAATTGTCCAGAACAGACTGGTTAACTGACGATCACTGGAAAACTGTAGATGAACATCACACAAATGCAGTTCTTTCGTTTTCACCAGTGTCTACAACATCTCTCCATGAGATGAATATCGTTAAGACTGTTCGGCTTCTCACTTTAATTCAGTCAGTCCAGTACTCTTGTGTAATATCTGTGCTTCAGACGATTTTTACTGCTATTCGTCATAATAAGCAGGTAGAAGGTTCATTTAAAAAGTATTGCACCTAACTGCAGGCCGTATCATTTCTGGAACCATAACCTACTCACTTCTTCACGGTATTATTCCATTATTTCCAGGATACAGTGCTGGTATCACGTTTACAGCCTTCTACTAGCAGAAAATACTCCATCTCCGCCCACTTCTCCACGAGGAATTGTGTGTTGTTACCTGCATTTCACCATGTGAGCTGGCTCTCTCGAACTTCCTTCCTGTCCCTGAAAATGCCCATTATTTCAAACCATGTACATTTTCGCAGTGTTTTCATAGTTCCCCTCTCACTTGGTCGAGACTCATTATAAATTACTGTTTCCTCGTGTGCTAACTTATTGCATAACGATCGCATAAAGACATCGTATAAAATGAGTTGAAGTTTTTTTGAAGCTGAGATTTCTGTTTTAAGAACAGACTGCCAAATTTCAAATTTGCCGCTTTCCGTAAAGTTACTACCGTGTCATTATCCAGTCTGTGAAAAAAGTGTGTAGAAAATACACTCCTGGAAATGGAAAAAAGAACACATTGACACCGGTGTGTCAGACCCACCATACTTGCTCCGGACACTGCGAGAGGGCTGTACAAGCAATGATCACACGCACGGCACAGCGGACACACCAGGAACCGCGGTGCTGGCCGTCGAATGGCGCTAGCTGCGCAGCATTTGTGCACCGCCGCCGTCAGTGTCAGCCAGTTTGCCGTGGCATACGGAGCTCCATCGCTGTCTTTAACACTGGTAGCATGCCGCGACAGCGTGGACGTGAACCGTATGTGCAGTTGACGGACTTTGAGCGAGGGCGTATAGTGGGCATGCGGGAGGCCGGGTGGACATACCGCCGAATTGCTCAACACGTGGGGCGTGAGGTCTCCACAGTACATCGATGTTGTCGCCAGTGGTCGGCGGAAGGTGCACGTGCCCGTCGACCTGGGACCGGACCGCAGCGACGCACGGATGCACGCCAAGACCGTAGGATCCTACGCAGTGCCGTAGGGGACCGCACCGCCACTTCCCAGCAAATTAGGGACACTGTTGCTCCTGGGGTATCGGCGAGGACCATTCGCAACCGTCTCCATGAAGCTGGGCTACGGTCCCGCACACCGTTAGGCCGTCTTCCGCTCACGCCCCAACATCGAGCAGCCCGCCTCCAGTGGTGTCGCGACAGGCGTGAATGGAGGGACGAATGGAGACGTGTCGTCTTCAGCGATGAGAGTGGCTTCTGCCTTGGTGCCAATGATGGTCGTATGCGTGTTTGGCGCCGTGCAGGTGAGCGCCACAATCAGGACTGCATACGACCGAGGCACACAGGGCCAACACCCGGCATCATGGTGTGGGGAGCGATCTCCTACACTGGCCGTACACCACTGGTGATCGTCGAGGGGACACTGAATAGTGCACGGTACATCCAAACCGTCATCGAACCCATCGTTCTACCATTCCTAGACCGGCAAGGGAACTTGCTGTTCCAACAGGACAATGCACGTCCGCATGTATCCCGTGCCACCCAACGTGCTCTAGAAGGTGTAAGTCAACTACCCTGGCCAGCAAGATCTCCGGATCTGTCCCCCATTGAGCATGTTTGGGACTGGATGAAGCGTCGTCTCACGCGGTCTGCACGTCCAGCACGAACGCTGGTCCAACTGAGGCGCCAGGTGGAAATGGCATGGCAAGCCGTTCCACAGGACTACATCCAGCATCTCTACGATCGTCTCCATGGGAGAATAGCAGCCTGCATTGCTGCGAAAGGTGGATATACACTGTACTAGTGCCGACATTGTGCATGCTCTGTTGCCTGTGTCTATGTGCCTGTGGTTCTGTCAGTGTGATCATGTGATGTATCTGGCCCCAGGAATGTGTCAATGAAGTTTCCCCTTCCTGGGACAATGAATTCACGGTGTTCTTATTTCAATTTCCAGGAGTGTAAACATGTCCTAGACATGTTCAGAGGGGCAAAATATTGCAAGCTAGGAGAACATTCCCACTTCTGATATTTCTAAGAAGAATTCGAGTTTCTTCAGCACATGTAACTGCGTGTCGTACTGCTGAATTATGAGATGTGGAGTCAGATAAACGAGGTGAGCACTTAGAGATCTAGAACCTCCTAAACTGATCTTATTTCCCACACTCATGCAGGAGACGACATATCATGGTGAACTCAATAGCGGTCCAAATCACCACAATGGTTATTAACAAACATACGATCTTATGGGATACAAAAACGTAAAGCTGTCATGAATTGCCGGCCGGAGTGGCCGTGCGGTTCTAGGCGCTACAGTCTGGAGGCGAGCGACCGCTACGGTCGCAGGTTCGAATCCTGCCTCGGGCATGTGTGTGTGTGATGTCCTTAGGTTAAGTTTCAGTAGTTATAAGTTCTAGGGGACTGATGACCGTGGTTATAACACTACCGTCCGCTACTGCTGTACCATAACCTTAAAGTTGGAAGCAGGTCGTGAAATAAAACTGTCTTGTTAAAGCAATTATGGTATAAAGCAACAGAGCAGTGTTACCCTCTGAGAGGAATTTTGTTATGTTCACCGTGTTGTACCTAACGGAGGTGGCTTATCGGAAATCAAAGAATTACGTAAATATTCGAACAGTAACAAACAATAGTATTTTTGCCTAGCTATACTGTTTAAAGACTACGGAAAACGGTCGCCAGCCTAATTAGGCAAGAGAAAGATTAACGTTCTCGTATAAAAAAGTAGGTATGCGTAACTTTTACGGACAAACACGAACTAGACTTGGCCACTCGCGAGTGCAACGAACTGTGACACCTGCATGTGTTAACGTTAAGGTTGGAACCAACAGCTAGAGCAGCACAAACTATTTGCAAAACTATAACAGATAACGAAACACACTATTACTTTCAGGGCTTATTCAAACTGAATGGTCTTTATAACGTTACTATTAATATTCACTGCAGAATTATTAATTGGACATAGGTTCAGTGTTATTGTTCAAACATTTTCCTAGCTGACATAAGATTATAAATGTAGTTCACTGCAAAATTATGAACTGAGCACAGGGTAAGTCTCTCTCAACTAAATACTTTTCTATTAAGAATGAAGGTTACATGGAATTCATCAACAGGTTACTTCTCACTGTCTTTTGAATAAAGAAATTAATGTTTTCATAGATAGTGGTCTTCCCATTACTTGTTACCTAGCATTAACACAATAGACAAACTGTGGATCCTGTTATACTATTAATAGGCACGTCCAATACACAAGAGAGACAAACACTTAGCAAACGAGTATATAACCTTCCATAAACGCAATTCACGACTTTTACTACAGTGAGACACAATGTTGACAAATTTGCAAGATACTGACTCACCTTCTGCGATTTACAACAGGCATCAGTGTGATCATTTACTAAGCAAAACTTTATAAGCCTCAGTCTTAAGAACTTTTAATTTTGAAGTTGGCAACAACACTTTAATAAGCAGTTTTAATAGGAAAATTATTTTCAGTAAGCATCATTTACTTTAACTCACTCTCTTGCCACATTAACTTTTTCTTTTTACTATGTTCAAGAGGCATTAATTAGCAAAACACTGGTCTTTAATGTTGTTTCCGTAGGGACACTCGGTAATCACTTTAGTTCAAACGGAGAGGAACCTGAGAGGTGTTATGATAAGGAAAAAATTAAGGTAGGTACATAAATTCAGTTATATAAGTTACCTTATATTTGTGCACACTAAATCGCCCAATAAGCTGATCCTCCATTGTAAATTATTATAGTACTCCTTTACAGTGATTGCGCAATGTGGTGGCAACTGCATGTTGGTAGGCGGATTTGCAGACAGAATTGCTGGACTCTGGCCCTTCTTGGTAGCGATGGTGAATATCAATTCCAGAATCGTTCCAGTTATTTATCCATCCATCCGAGGCATTGGAAATTAGCAGAAAAAACCTCTCTCTCAACCAGTACAATATGCAACATTTACATGGCAGTGCACAGTTTGGTAGCTCGTCCCCGACTACTATCAGTTCCACCTTTTCTACATAGGCCAGCCACAATTTGCGCGCGCTACACAGTTCCGTTCCCAAGGGGAACCACTACACCTTTTACATACAAACTAACTAAGAATCCTAAGTGAAGGTCAGAAGTTTACGTAACAGCAACCAAACACATTAAATAAAACAGAACATTCGTACATATTGACATTTCTACAAAAAATTATTCACACAAAATTACAATTATATACAGTAAGTTTTGTTCCCTCCAAATGGGACAAAGAATTTAAATGACAGATACACTACTTTGCATAGAACCAAACCATGACATCAAAGTTTGTACAAAGAAAGGAGTATACAATTTGTGTTATCTATTCAATCAAACACATTTACAGAAGCTTAGCGATGTAATATTAAATGAAACAAAAGCAAAATAAATCAGTAGAGCATTAGAGCTATGGTGTTACATGGTCTCAGGCGCCATGTCACGGATTGCGTCGCCCCTCCCACCGGTGGTTCGAGTCCTCCCTCGGGCGCGGGTGTGTGTGTTGTTCTTAGCATAAGTTAGTTTAAATAGTGTGTAAGTTTAGGGACCAATGACGCAGCAGTCTGGTTCCTTAGGAATTCACACACATTTGAACATTTAAGTCAAAGAAATCAAAAAATGGTTCAAATGGCTCTAAGCACTGTGGGACTCAACATCTGAGGTCATCAGTCCCCTAGACTTAGAACCACTTAAACCTAACTAACCAAACGACATCACACACATCCATGCCCGAGGCAGGATTCCTAACATGCGACAGTAGCAGCAGCGCGGTTCTGGACTGAAGCGCCTAGAACCGCTCGGTCACAACGGCCGGCGTGAAAGAAATCACAAGTGATAGTTTATAATGCTGAAGTGACTTGGAAGTGACTAGGGTTCGAACCCACGACCAGCAGCCCCGTAGTCTGGCACTCCATCACTAAGCGAGCAAGACACCTTGCGAATTTTGGCTGGATCTGAAACTTTTCCCTAAAGAGAACACAGCATCTTATCTTGGATGAAGAAGGTATGTAGAAGTCCCTTTAGGTGCGTGCCAGGGAATTGTGACAGGACGCTTGCTGCTCGCGTTGTATATTAATATCGTGGTACACAGTATTTATTTTGGCATCGTCCAAAGGTCGCGGTGCCACACCACAGTCGGCAACGCGCATGGTGCCACAGACGTTGGCGATGGGTTGTTGGAATCCGCAAAGAAGAATGTTAGAGGCTGGAAAAGACATGCCCCCTCTCAGCCAGGCAGCGCCCCCACACAGAGGTCAATATAAGACTGAGCATGGAAGTGCTCTGTCCCAATTCGTGACCTCAGCTGCAGCAGTCAACATCAGTGAGTAAGAGTAAAGAGTTATACAAGTTTCAGCTGGAAATATACTTTTGCAAATGTTGAACGTGGTACTTCAAGAGAAGAGTAGTTAATTAGTGCATCAAGTGATGCTTTCATAGTCAATGACAGTAGCAAATTATCAAGACTGCGGTGGCAAAGGACTCTATCAAGTTAACTCAATCTCCTTTTGTCACTCATGTCATATAATGAACTAATTTTTCGTATGTTATAGTTCATCTTCCAAAGGGATAACCAGACGATTGCAGTTTCGTTTGGTCATAAAATTTATAATAATGTAAGACTTCTTACAGATGATGCTGTTATCTACAATGAAGGACCTTCTGGAACAAAATGCGCAAATGTCCAAAAGCATATTGATAACATTTCAAATTAGCGAATAAATTGGCAGAACGCATTAAATGAGTAGAAACACACATTTGTGCACTTTACAAAACACAAAAGCTAAATATGCCATGACTTCAGTATCAGCGAGACGCAACTGTAATCAGTCAACTCTTAGAACTGCAAGGACCTGTTCGAATAGAGTTAAGTGGAGCATGATAACTTGTCAGATAGGGAAATTATCGAGGATCGGATCGACTCAGAGTGGCGGACTGATACGTTGGGCTGGTACGGTGGCCTGCCTGAGTGTGGTTTCTGGCGGTTTCCACCATCGTTTAGGCAAATGTGGGGCTGGTCTCCGAATTCCGACTCAAAGAATACGGTAAACAAAAGGTTGAAATACGATAACAAACTAAACAATGTTTACGTGGTTCACAGATTATGATGACAATTGTAGATATAAAAATGGCACCCAGATACAAAGTCCAATTATAAAAATTGCCAAATCTTGAAAAAGCGGACGCCGTGCTAGAAGGGGTAGAAGCTAAAGAAAAAAATAAAGAAAGAAAGGAAGAGCTCTTACTAATACCAGGGAGTAACAATTAGTTTATAAAATTTAAGTTGTCCCTGTAGAAGATACAGGAGAGAGGGACGGGCAAAATCAAGGAAACACTGCGAGAAATGCTTGCTTGATCTTAAATGCAGATGCTGGAATATCCTAAAGGTTTTGCTGTTATAACTGACCGCGAACGCCACCTGTATGGCGTCTTCAGTACACTGCAAGGGTCAGTCGTCGTCAGAACAGTGTTGTACCCGTAGATTTGTTCAGGTTGGTGCTCGTATGATGAGTGGTCCTCTAACCGAAGGGACCGAGGTGTTTGTTGTTACGAGCGAGACCATATCGCAGATTTATACCGCAAGCAGCCAAAGCGGAGAAACATCGCTAAGTCACAGCGCGGACCACTACTAAGAGTATCCTATGACTTCCACATCGCTGGCAACGGGTTATACACAATGTTGGTGACTACTTTGAAGGTTAGTAATACTTTGAAACACGTATCTATTTTGTACGAGCTGTAAATAAATAGTTGCCACTATTAAAGTTCCAACCCTCGTACGATGCATCGGTATGCGCTGACTGCCTATAACTGTGATGTCGTCTCTCCAAGCATCAACTGTCAACTCAGTTATCTCGTAAGGTGGCAGATTTTAGCTCCTTACATGAGATTTATTCAGAGAATAAATGACAAATACTACGAGGACAGGTATAGCCGTAAGGCAGAATAATACTACACTACTGGTCATTAAAATTGCAACACCAAGAAGAAATGCAGATGATAAACGGGTATTCATTGGAAAAATATATTATACTAGAACTGACATGTGATTACATTTTCACGCAATGTTGGTGCATAGATCCTTAGAAATTAGGCCGTAATAACGGTCTTGATACGCCTGAGTCAAACAGAGCTTGGATGGCGTGTACAGGTACAGCTGCCCATTCAGCTTCAACACGATACCACAGTTCATCAAGAGTAGTGACTGGCGTATTGTGACGAGCCAGTTGCGCGGCCACCATTGACCAGACGTTTTCAGTTGGTGAGAGATCTGGAGAATGTGCTGACCAGGGCAGCAGTCGAACATTTTCCGTATCCAGAAAGGTCCGTACAGGACCTGCAACATGCGGTAGTGCATTATCCTTCTGAAATGTAGAGTTTCGCAGGGATCAAAAAAATGGCTCTGAGCACTATGGAACTTAATTTCTTAGGTCATCAGTCCCCGAGATCTTAGAACTACTTAAACCTAACTAACCTAAAGACATCACACACATCTATGCCCGAGGCAGGATTCGAACCTGCGACCGTAGCGGTCGCACAGTTCCAGACTGTAGTGCCGTCAATGCGAACAAGAGGTGACCGAGACGTGTAACCAATGGCAGCCCATACCATTACGCCGGGTGATACGCCAGTATGGCAATGACGAATACACGCTTCCAATGTGTGTTCAGCACGATGTCGTCAAACACGGATGCAACCATCATGTTGCTGTAAACAGAACCTGGAATCATCCGAAAAAATGACGTTTTGCCATTCGTGCACCCAGGTTCATCCTTGAGTACACCATCGCAGGCGCTCCTGTCTGTCATGCAGCGTCAAGGGTAACCACAGCCACGATCTCCGAGCTGATAGTCCATGCTGCTGCAAACGTCGTCGAACTGTTCGTGCAGATGGTTGTTGTCTTGCAAACGTCCCCATCTGTTGACTCAGGGATCGAGATGTGGCTGCACGATCCGTTACAGCGATGCGGATAAGATGCCTGTCATCTCGACTGCTAGTGATACGATGCCGTTGGGATCCAGCACGGCGTTCCGTATTACCCTCCTGAACACACCGTTTCCATCTTATGCTAACGGTCATTGGATATCGACCAACGCGAAAAGCAGTGTCGCGATACGATAAACCGCAATCGCGATAGGGTACAGTCCGACTTTGATCAAAGTCGGAAACGTGATTGTACACATTTCTCCTCCTTACACGATTAATCACAAGAACGTTTCACCAGGCAACGCCGGCCAACTGCTGCAACGGTTGGAAACTTTCCTCATGTCAACACGTTGTAGGTGTCGCCACCGGCGCCAACCTTTGTAAGTAGGCTGTTTAGGTTTTTTTATTGGTAACGCCACCTCTGTATGAAAATCACTGGCTGTGCTGTGTGCAGTCTGTGGCTGCTTTGCATTGTTGTAATACTCGCCATTGTAGTGTTAGGCAGCTGGCTGTGAACAGCGCGTAGCGTTGCGCAGTTGGAGGTGAGCCGCCAGCAGTCATGGATGTGGGGAGAGAGATGGCGGAGTTTTGAAATTTGTCATGAACTGCTATATATATTATGACTATTGAGGTAAATACGTTGGTTATTCTCTATCAAAATCTTTCATTTGCTAACTATGCCTATCAGTAGTTAGTGCCTTCAGTACTTTGAATCTTTTATTTAGCTGGCAGTAGTGGCGCTCGCTGTATTGCAGTAGCTTGAGTAGCGAAGATTTTTGTGAGGTAAGTGATTTGTGAAAGGTATAGTTTAATGTTAGTCAGGGCCGATTCTTTTGAAGGGATTATTGAAAGTCAGATTGCGTTGCGCTAACAAAATATTGTGTGTCAGTTTAAGGACAGTCGTGTATAATTGTTCTAAGGGGACGTTTCATATGTCGACCCTTAGCCTAGGATACCTCACTGGAATCTTCTGATTTTTTTCTTGTAGTTTGTGTAATTAGTGTAGCTATTGTTTATTGCTAGCGCGTAATCATAGAGAGAATTTCCTTTGTAGTTGTAGTTTTTCATTGTTGTACAGTAAAACAGTTGTGGCATGCATGTAGATTTGCACCAAGTATTTCGCAGCTGCAATTAACTAGATATTATTTTCAGTGCTATGTTAATGTGTTCTCTTGTTTTTGCTCTTCAAATTGTGCTTTTCTGTGCTATCGTGTGAAATATTGTGACAATAATGGCGTGTGAAAAACGTAACAGTAGGCTACAAAGTAAACTGAGAAATAATAGTGACGACGAGCGTAGCTTATCAGCACCACTGTGTAATGAATTAACAGACATTCAAAGTAGTAATTTGGTAACTGTGCATAGGGAAATGGAGCGGGCGCCAAATAATGGTGTAGACAGTGAAACAGGTAGTGAACAGGGAAGCATTATCGATCGATTGGTCGGCAACAGCTCGCCTCAGGAATCGGGAATGACAGAACACAATATTGCAAATACTGTAGACTCTCAAATGAGTCAAGACACATTTTCCGCTTGTCAAAATGTGAATGTTGCCGGTGCAAATTCGCTGCCGAAAAGCACTGAGGAACATGTTTCAGACACCAGTGCACTGTTATTACAGTTAATGCAACGAATGGGACAAAATCTTAAAAAGTTAGACACAGTGGAACAAAATCTTAAAAAGTTAGACACAATGGAACAAAATCTTCAAAAGTGAGACGCAATTGAACAACACCAGAGACAAACACAGCAACAGTTAGACGAAATGGAACAAAATCTTCATAAGTTAGACACCACGCTTGAACAAACTACTGAGTTACATAACATTGAATCGAAATGTCAAAAAGTCTGTAATGACGTAAAAACACAAATTTGTGAGCATTTTCAACCTATTTTTTCGCGGCATGAAAATGCATTACAGAATCACGAAGCAGCCATAAAAGAACTGCAAATTATTGTTCATGAAAATCATGAGACCTTGCAAGCTAAAATTGACTCAGTTGCATCTACCGATACGGTTACGCAACTTGCAAAAACTCAGGAAAACTTAAAGGACACAGTAGATACGATTTCAACACAAATGGACAATCTGAAACTTGGTTCAGAAAAACATACAGAGGAAATAATTTCACTATCGGATAAAGTAGCCGTACTTTCAGATCAGTTCACTAACTTATCTGCAAAGGTAGATGATGATCTGAATGACACAACACCTGTAGCCTTCACTGACACTGAAGAGTATGAAGAAATTAGAAAATACAAACAAAATCAAAAACAAATCAATACACAGTACAAAAGAGAAATCCGGGAAGTGCAAGATCAGTTGGCACAAGTAGTACAAGAATTACGTATTTCAGAGGACACTCGCGCCCCAATACGGGAAGAGGGACATAGAAATACGGAACAGCCACAAAATAATAACACAGCGCATTTCGGAAATTATGAAAGAAATTGGCAATGTGCACCGAATTTTGAGATTGAACCGCCGACACGACGTAACAATGACCGACATGCGACTCGCCGACACGATGATTTTGACTATAAGTTGTTCATTACTACACGTAAATTCAAAACGTTTAAGAATTCTGGCAACGACATTCATCCACAAGCGTGGCTCCATCAATTCTCTCATTGTTTTCCTCCCAACTGGTCATTAGAGCACAGATTAGAATTTATGTGTGGCTACTTGGAGAATGAACCAGTTGTAAGAATGCGATCGGTCATTCACGATTGTCACAGTGAAGGAGAATTTTATCATGCCTTCCACTCAGCATATTGTTCTCAAGCTACACAAGACCGAGTAAAACATAGCATCATAATGATGAATCATTTCGAACAATCTGAATTTTCCAATCTTGTGAAATATTTTGAAGACATGTTGCACAAGAATCAGTACCTGTCAAACCCATACAGCCCCTCAGAACTCATCCGCATTTGCTTACTCAAATTGCCTGAACGTTTACGACATATTATTTTGGCAGGACGTTGCAAAGACGACATTGAAGGTTTTCAGGGACTCTTACAAGAATTAGAAATTGACACAGACAGTCGCGGGATGAGAAAACAGGAAAACAATCACTACAGGTCACATCCGTCACAATTCCGTGACGACAGAAATAATAACTGGACACGACAAGGCTATTCTCACAACACATATAGTGACCAAAACAGACACCACCCGTATGACAACCGTTGGCAGAGTAGTAATAATTACAGGGAAAGATCACCTCTGCGCGGTAGTGACTATCACAGAGACAATCAGAGAAACAGACAATTTGGGAACCCAAATAATTATTATCAAGGGAGACAGAATAACTTTAGACGCAACGGTCCAGCGCGCAGTTACGATTCAGGGAGAAATTCTCCACCACGTGACCGACAAGAAAGAAACTATGGAATCTACCGACATGACGACAGACGATATGATCGTAACGACAGACCTGAATTGCATCAGAACTGACGGGATTCAAACAGAGCAGGGCCCTCTCGACAAGGTGAATTTGTAGAAGTTAGGTCTCCAAATCCCAATAACGACGCGCGCCAACGAAGAGACAATAGGCAATGACTCATACCGCTGGCAGCCACAAAACGTACGTATGAAACTGACGACGCAGCTGCCGTAGCTAGTAATTACGTAAAAATGGAAGACATTAGGGACATCTTACTCCAAGAACACGACGTAAAACATAACAACATTGCATATCCTTTGATTCACATTACAGTAAATGACGTAAAATTTACGGCAGTTCTTGACTCTGGCAGTCCCATTTCAGTAACTAGTGAAACAGCCTTTAGCAAATGCAACAAATCGAACGATTGCCCCACACTTCCGTTACGTAAGATTAAATTACAAGGTGTAATCTTTGGAAAAAGTGTAGATGTACGCCAACAAACCAACTTAGAATTCTTTTGTCAAAGCCACAGCTTCTCTATGAACTTTCTTATTGTTCCATTATTATCGACGGAAATTATACTGGGAGTAGACTTTTTGAATGAATACAAAGCAATCTTAAACTTTCACGATGCTGAAATAAGTTTAGAAAAAGAAGGTAAGTCAGTAGCTTTGAAATTTGAAGATTGGCTCTCAAACCATGACGAAGAAATTAATCGGCTTTACCTCCTGTTAGACAACAGTTCGGAATTTTCGACGGAACTTGGCACTAACAATCACTCTGCAAGTACTGACAGGGATGATATCGACGGCGCATTTGACACTAATAAGTTAGTTCAGAATAAAATTCAAACAATTGAGAATTGTAATGACACTGATAGGCAGGACCTTTTTGAGATTTTACAAGCACGTTCCACAGTTTTTATTCACAAAACAGGAACAATCAAGGGATTTCAATACCAATTTCGTGTTCGTGAGCATACTAAATTTTGTGTTAGACCATACGTAATTCCAGCACATTATAGGGACCGTGTTAGAACAGAAATACAATCTATGCTTGACGAGGGCATTATTGAGCCTGCAGTAAGCTCATACAACAATCCATTACATGTTGTTGAGAAGAAAAATGGATCGATCAGGCTTGTCTTTAGATTCGAGACAAATCAATACTATCATCATTCCTGAAACAGACAGGCCGCAAACGTTAGAAGAACTTCTTCAAAATTTTAATGGTGTAAAAGTGTTGTCTTCTATTGATCTCAGATCCAGCTTTTATCAGATCGAACTACATCCAGAATGTAGAAAATACACAGCTGTCCTTTGTTTCGGCGTTTGTTATCAGTTTCGGAAACTTCCTTTTGGTTTGAACATTTCTTCGGCAGCATTCATTCGCGGGCTAAATTCCATATTAGCTGAGTTCTTAAAACGTCACATCACCTTATATGTGGACGATATTCTGATAGCAGAAGCCTCATGGGAACAACACAATCGCATCCTCAACAGCGTGTTGCATATTTTTTCAGAATCTGGAATTACAGTTAACTTGGAAAAGTCTGAATTCGGTAGGACAAAGGTGAAGTTTTTGGGACATATTATTTCTTCTGAAGGCGTTCAGCCGGATCCTGAAAAGTTAGAAGCAATCAGAGCCATTCCAGTTCCATCCACAAAAAGACAAGTCCGCAGTTTTCTAGGTCTCATAAATTTTTACCGTCGTTTTCTGAATATGCAAATTCTTGTTACACCAAAACTTTGTTCCCTCACTGGAAAAAATATTATTTGGAACTGAGACGAACAAGCACAGTTGGAATTCAATTATTTGAAAGAATCGCTACTTAATGCGCCAATACTAGCTCATCCAGATCTGTCACAAGATTTCTGCCTTAGCACGGATTCTTCTAAAGTCGGTCTTGGTGCCCATTTATTTCAAGAAGCCATAGAAAATGACACTACCATTCAGAAAACCATTGCTTTTGCTAGCCGAGTGCTAACAAAATCTGAAAAAAATTATTCCGTTACTGAATTAGAAGCTTTAGCTATCGTTTGGGCATTTAACAAATTCCGTTTCTTTCTTTCTGGTAAGCACGTAAAAGTATACAGTGATCATCGTGCATTACAATTTCTTATGTCTTCAAAATTAAATCATGACAGGTTAAAACGTTGGGCATTGTTTCTGCAAGAATTCCGCTTCACAATAGTCTACATTCCCGGCAAGGAGAACATTGTTGCGGACGCACTGTTACGCGCACCGGCTGGGCTTGAGAAAAGTAACACAGAAGGCAACCTCGAGAAAAATTTCAGTATTCTTTACATTCAGAAAGTCGCCTTAGAAAACTTCATCACCACATCTTTAAAGGACATTGCTCATGAACAAGATAAAGATCCAATTTGGAAAGACATCAAGAGCAAATGGCATGAAAAGACACACACTCAGATTCGGCATTATTATCTGGTTAGAAACAACATACTCTTCAAACGCTGCACTGTTGATGACAAGCTATGGGTACTTTGCATTCCAGACGATTTTGTTAATAAGCTCATTTGGTACATTCATTTCAGCTACGCACATTTTGGTCCACGAAAATGCTATCATATTCTTCGAACGATTTGTTATTTTAACAATATGGAAAAGAGAATTCGAAGAATCTTGTCTATTTGTAAACTTTGTCAAAAGGCGAAACCATCTACTATCTCACATCATGCTCCGTTGTTTCCTATTATTCCTTCTAAATTAAAAAAATTTGCTGCTGTTGATCTCTTGGGACCCCTTGTCAGAACATCGAATGGATTTTCGTACGTTCTAGTCGCTGTTGAACTTACTTCAAAATTTGTTTCTTTCACTCCGTTACGTAAAGCCACTGGACGGTCTGTATCCAACGCCTTTGTTAAAAATTTCTTACATGAAGTTGGACACGTTAGTAAAGTCATTTCAGATAATGGACCGCAATTCAGATCTGCTGTTTGGTCACGCATGCTTCGGAATCATAAAATCAAACCTGTTTTTATTTCATTGTACTCACCACATTGTAACCCGTTTGAACGGATTATGAAAGAAATCAATAAGCTTTGCAGACTTTATTGTCACAGGAAGCATCAGCATTGGGACAGATATTTACACTTATTTCAAAACGTGCTGAATGAAATGCCTCACGACTCCACTGTTTTACCACCTACTCTTGTACTGAAGAATGAAGAACCACCAAACAGAATCAGAGAGCTTGTACCTTTCCCGAATACACGTAAACTTCGACACAAAGACATAATTGACTTGGCTCTTAAAAATATAAAATCTGCAGCAGACAAAAGGAGAAAACTACACGGTAAAGCAAATGCAAAGAAATTATATATTGGTCAGAAAGTTCTCGTTAAAGCTCATTCATTGTCACATAAGAAGAAACACTTGAGTCACAAATTCTTTCTAGTTTACAATGGACCTTACAGAATCTGACGTATACCAATTGATAATTGCGTTGAAGTTGAAACTCTGCGTACTAGGAAGAGTAAAGGTTTACACCACAATTCACATGTAAAACCGTTTATTGAAAGATAATCTGGTTTTTAACTTTGTCTCTGCCATAAAACTTTTCACTTCACATTTCTAGTATGCTTTGTCAGACTTAAGAAACTGTTAACATGCAACAATGTTTGAAGTTAAACATCGAGTCTAGAACCTAGGGAACATTTTTAAACAGAGATTACGAATGTATTGTTATAGTGAACAGACGACACTGTGTTGTATTTGTACATTCTTGCTTGTTAGTTGCACGATGACGTAACGACTATCAGGCTTACATACTTAGGACACATACTGGTACTACTAATGAGATTTTAATGCAACATTTTGGTTTACTTGAAAATACATTCTGGATTTAAAGTACTTTCAGTGAGATACCAGATGACACAGTGGTTAGTTTATGTGACAGCTACACGATTTTATCACGACGCTACTAATGAGTGACAATTTACAATGTTGCTTTTGCAGTGTATCTGTTTTATATCTGCACAGTTTTTCTGAATTCTTCTGGAAAGTAAAACAGGTTTTAGTAGTAACTTTTGTGGTATAGCTACAATGAGACTGCCTTTTCTGTAGCACAACAATACGTTACAGCACAGTACTTTCCTCATCACGGCAATAAGCGTAATAGCTAAGATATCTATACGCAAAGCATTTCACTTTTGTGTATCATGAGGTAAGTACATTGACTTCTGCAGAGCTTAGCTTTTGGAGGACGATAACTACGACACTTCCACAGAGATTATGTTGCAATAAGACGCACATTTAGCGCTACAGGACACGTATTTGAGTGATTAATTTTGTACTTAAAATATTTATTTTTAAAGATATTTGGAGTACAATGATATAAAGGTTTTCCGTGATACATTTCATTCCATTGCTGTAATCTGTAACAGCTGAGGGTATGATTACATTAATCCCCAGGGGGATACATGCTCACTTTGTGTACCATGTGTTTGGCAAGCACAAGGAGCCCTAGCTAATATGGTATTTGCTTATACAACTTTACACATCGGTACCATATTTATCTAACACATAATTACACAGCTATCTGATCATTTAACTGAGAGAGACAAACCTTTTTTTTACTACGTCAGTGACAGATGTTTACGTAACTACACCGTTGGATAACTTCATGTTTACGCAATTTCACAGTTGGGTAACTTCACACTTATGAAATTGTATTTTGTCTGTACTTTGTGAACTGTTCATATTTTTCGGAATAATTGTGATACTATGAGAGCTTTGAATGATGTGTTTGGTAAGGGAGCATGATTTTAAAGTACGTTTGAGGTAGATGACACTATTGAAATGAGCAGAGAATTTTTTTTAGGTTTTGACATTATTGCAGAAAGCTACGACGTTTTTGAGATTTGACTGAGGTGTTATAATGTTATTTTTATGACGACGATGTGTATTATGCTGTTGAGGTATGTTTGTGATCAATAAGATGATGCTACCGTATATGAGGAATTTGATTATGCTACGTATTTATTATGATGAAATATTGAAGAAGTGTCGACGAATACGTATATGAATAATGAGTAGTGGTTAGGGACTCTGATTTGTGGAAAAGGATGTTGGAAACCAAGAATCGTACTTTAAGAGTTATGAAATGTGTGTAAATGCGTGAATGTATCACAATGCCAACGAAAATTTTTTTGGACACTGTTATATCAATAAGATTTTGTTTCTACAGATTTGTAACGCTAATTCTTGACCAGTGAAGTTTTTTATATGAGACTGCCACTGTAGCGGAAACTGCTGTCGTAAATATTTCGTTAAGAAAGGTAAGTGACCTTGACGTAATGCGTTTTTGGCGACCAGCTGAGAGGTAGTCATCTGACAAAAGAAAGCCATTAGGTGGAGAAAAAAAGAGTCCATTATCCTCGTCATTGTCATTCCTTTAGAGAAAGCATCGCAAATACGACACGCTCATTACTTGGAAAGATACATCTGCACACCTGATTATGACAAGCGTCTTTCTACGAGAGTTGAGAGAATTTCTACTAACTTATGAAATGTCACATGACTATTGAATGATATTTTTATGCTTTGCTTTTCATAGTTGCTTATTTCATTTGATATCTAGTTTCCAGCTGTGTTGCAGCATTGCTTTTATAAAACAAAATGCATTTGCTAATGTGAACACTTTCTGTCACCAGATCTATTAAATAATAATTTTGTAATCCACATTGTTAAAAAAAAGGAGCACTTGGAAAGGAAAGAACAATAAGAAGGGACTAGTAACAGTAACTGCACACATAATTTTCTTTTCAAGTACATGGTAATATTTTTTTTACAATAAGTTGCTGTGGTGCACCACTTTAATTACATAGACATTAAGATGTGAATAGACATTTCCCTTGTCTGCATTGTTGTCTTTAGTGTAATATTTTTTCTGCTTGATCTTTGCCATGCTTAGGTATTAGTTATAGCATTTGCTGCTGCTGTTTGCCATGCATAGTACTACTAAATTTCACTTTGTATTACTCTGTTAAGCTAGTTTTACTACTGATTTATTTTTCTTGTTTGCTGCACAGTGCCTTATATTAGTTGTAATATTGCAATTGCTTTGCCTATTTAAATTTTTATCATTGATGTTTGTGTTAATTGTTTTGTGCTGCTGCATTGCCTCGTCCCTTAGTTTAGCATCTGAGCTCAGTAGATTTAAGTTAGCTTAAGAGGGGGTAGCCTATAAGAGAATGAGTTGCGATGAATTTGAAGAAATGCACTGAGAGGCTATACAAGAAAAGTACAGAAAGCAGGTATAGATAGGACTTTTGGAAATAATGAAGAACGAAGGGAGATCTCCGAGAAGTAAAGAAAGTTTTGTTTGCAAAATACTGCAGTAAAACAAACCCTGTCCTGTGATTCTTGAGTTTCTCCCAGCGTATTTGATAATCAAAATATCCACGGGTATGCTGCCGGTCTATAGTGTCCAACGGGCACAATATTTCGGCGATCAAACATGTCGCCATCATCAGGTGAACTGACGGACTGAGCTCCTGTGAGCGTGCCGGCACGGAGATCCGTGCGCTACGGCTGCTCAGAGGGAACTGGGTTCGGTCGCGGCGGCGGCAGATTTAAATACCCTCCGCCCGCGGCGCGCTCCCTCCGCCGTCCGCGCCCAGCGCCACGGTCGCGCGGTGGAACAGATTGCGACGGCGTCTGAGATGACGTCGGTGTGATGGCTCTGTCCGCCGTGGTCGTCACAACTATACGTCTGCTCGATTTACTCTTGATTAACCCGATCGCTGGTTCCCAAGCCTTGCTAAGATTATAGCCACAGTCACGGTTTATGAGGTCGTCATTGGTGCGAATTTCGATGGCCTCTCTAGCAACGCTGTCCCAGTATCTCGACGTCTGTACCAGAATCCTCATGCGGTCATACCCCATGGCGTGATTTTCCGACAAACAATGTTCAGCGACCGCCGACTTGCTCGGATACATCAGTCGAGTGTGCCTCTGGTGTTCACGGCATCGATCCTCGACGGTATGCATCGTCTGACCAATATACGACTTGCCACATTGACACGGAATCTGGTACACGCCAGCCTTCCTCAAACCGAGGTCATCTTTGGCGCTCCCCACCAGTGCATGAGTTTTATTTGGAGGACAAAACACAGTTCCGACCCGGTGTTTCTTCAGAATGCGGGCGATTTTCCCCGAGAGTGCGCCTGTGTATGGAATAAATGCAGTGCCTACCTCCTCCCTCGTGACTTCATCCATCTCAACAGGTTGTGCTGCAGTGGTTGGGCGGAGAGCACGTTGAATCTGCCACTCTGAGTACCCATTTTTTCGAAATACAGTTCTCAGATGTTCCAATTCCTGGGGTAGACTCTCTGCGTCAGAGATAGTGCGCGCCCTATGTACTAGAGTTTTAAGTACCCCATTCCTCTGTGAAGGGTGGTGGCAGCTGTCTGCATGCAAATACAGATCAGTGTGCGTAGCCTTCCGATACACCCCATGACCTAGGGTGCCGTCAGCCCTTCTCTTGACCAAGACGTCAAGGAAAGGTAATTTACCCTCCGTTTCAGTCTCCATAGTGAATTTGATGTTGGGGTGTATGGAGTTTAGATGTGTAAGGAAGTCAAGGAGTTTATCCATACCATGTGGCCAGATGACGAACGTGTCGTCCACGTAACGGAAAAAGCAAGTAGGTTTCCATACGGATGACGACAGGGCTTCCTCCTCGAAGTTCTCCATGTACAAATTCGCTACCACCGGTGAGAGTGGGCTACCCATGGCGACTCCCTCCGTTTGTTCGTAGTATTCTCCATTAAAAAGAAAATACGTGGAAGTCAAGACATGCCTAAAAAGTTCAGTGGTCTTCTCGTCAAACTTCTTTCCTTGTGTTATTCCGCTATATGTTTGTGTACCCTTGGGTATTTATGTTTTTCCTGTATTTATATGTTTATCTGATAAGACTTATGTTGTAGAATTTTTCTAATACTAAGCTACATTCACTATGATGAGGAATACTGTTATCCTCAAATATGATTGGCATTAATAATATGCTATTTACCTTGTAAATATGCTTAGACATTATTTATTCTGTTTTGTTTTAATGCTCATGTGTGAAGTTGATGTTTCAAAATTTATTCTGATCTTTTATGTATCTACTTGTCTCATAATTCCTGTAACATTGATGTATATTTCTATTCTGTTGTAAAGCCTGTACTACAAATGTTACCTGTATTGTTATGTTCTTTAATGATGTATTTTGTACCTTTGTAGTTGTATTCTTATGTTATAAAATTGTAATTGACACCAGTTCATCATATTATTAACTTGTAAGTTACATTTCACTGCACACGTTTCTGTTGGTCATAGTATATGGACAATATGTGAGAAGTAGGGACACTTAGTGTTTGCACGTGTGTTAATAATTCAGCAAGGGACTGGATAACAGCATTGCTGGTTCTAAGGACAATTCCAAAAACTTTATGAGTGCACAAGTGGTGGTTATGGACTTGCTATATTTTCCGAAAGACTCTTCAATGGTGATTGTGCACCTGCACAGTCACAACAGATGGCTGCTGGCCATCTCTACAAGGACTGCAGTGGGTCTGCACCTCTGGTGGCCCACCAGTACCGTAATCTCTACCAGGACTACAGTGGGTCTACTCTGTGATGATCTTCTTCAAGACTGCATGGCAATCCACTACTTCCATGTGCATTTTCTTCTACTGCTCAGACTTTGAGAAAAACACTGCTATTTTACTGTGATGAACGATAAGGACTGTCTTTATGGACTGTGAGAAAATTTTAGCTTTTGACCAACATTGTATCAATAAGTATGTGCATTTGATTTCTTTGTTATTGTAATTATGAAAAATTTTATCAAATCATTATTGGCCACTGTCCAAAACAATTTGTAAAATTTTTTGTGGGGAGCATTGGGGCTATGTAAGTAGGCTGTTTAGGTTTTTTTATTGGTAACGCTACCTCTGTATGAAAATCACTGGCTGTGCTGTGTGCAGTCTGTGGCTGCTTTGCATTGTTGTAATACTCGCCATTGTAGTGTTAGGCAGCTGGCTGTGAACAGCGCGTAGCGTTGCGCAGTTGGAGGTGAGCCGCCAGCAGTCATGGATGTGGGGAGAGAGATGGCGGAGTTTTGAAATTTGTCATGAACGGCTATATATATTATGACTATTGAGGTAAATACATTGGTTGTTCTCTATCAAAATCTTTCATTTGCTAACTATGCCTATCAGTAGTTAGTGCCTTCAGTACTTTGAATCTTTTATTTAGCTGGCAGTAGTGGCGCTCGCTGTATTGCAGTAGTTTGAGTAGCGAAGATTTTTGTGAGGTAAGTGATTTGTGAAAGGTATAGTTTAATGTTAGTCAGGGCCGATTCTTTTGAAGGGATTATTGAAAGTCAGATTGCGTTGCGCTAACAAAATATTGTGTCAGTTTAAGGACAGTCGTGTATAATTGTTCTAAGGGGACGTTTCACCTTGTGTGAATGCTCTGAAAAGCTAATCATTTGCATATCGCAGCATCTTCTTCCTTCGGTTAAATTTCGCGTCTGTAGCACGTCATCTTCGTGGTGTAGCAATTTTAATGGCCATTAGAGTAATAGCAAAACCAAGGTTCAGACTGGAACGTAAGATTTTCACAATTTTGGTTATTATCATTGGGAAGGTGGTTAGGACGGTCACAGGAAAGAGCTGTTTTGAACTTTAGAACAAGCGAGGTGGCCGGTGGCTCTCCGGAGATTCATGCGGCTGATGCTTTGGCGACCGTGTCACCAGTGACTGCAGGGGGCACCGGGCGAGCTCGAGACCACACAGAGAGAGAGAGAGTGCATGCGAAACAGAGAGAGACTGCTTCTTTCCGTTGCGGCTATAAAACGGGTGGAACGGGACACAAATACGGTGCACCCATGAAAAGTGGGAGAACTGCGCGAAATTAGAGAGTCCTGATTGGCGGAAACGCGTAGGGATGTACGTGAGAGTAACTGCAAAATTTGGCTTCAAAAGAGGTAAGGGGGATTCTGGGGTCAGTCGTGGTGCAGTGCAGACATTGAGTATTTGGCCGGCGAGTGGGGTAGGCCTGCATTGTTAGGTTCGGAGATATTACTGGCACTGCGACGAGTGATCCCTCTCCAGTTGTTCAAAGTCAGTGCAAACGTCTCCACAAAAGCAGAATCATCTGGTGCTCTGAGAAGAGAATACGGATTTGTGCTCACTTGTGGCGTTCGAATGCAACATTAAGTGTTCCTTTGCTGCCGCACACTTGAGTCTACCAACTACTACCAGCATTTGTGCGAGTAGATTGTGTGTCGACTCGTGACGGACTCTGCAGTTGAGCAACTTGCAGTCAGGAGTTTTTCTGGCGGAAATCACGTCCACGTTTAGATAATGTCCGGATTTCACAGGGGAAAGACGACACCACGTCGGTGCCTGCGACGACCGTCGTGATCTTCACACTGAATTACGGTGATATTAGCGCAAAGAACTGGGATAGTAGGGCCTGTAATTGTAAATGAGTACGTGTTCCACAAGCTCTTTGTTTCCGTGTCGGCCTAAGTGTAGTTTCAGTTGAACAACGAGTTCCGTGACCAGTATCAACGTGATGACTGGGCGTTGTGTGATGTCCTTAGGTTAGTTAGGTTTCAGTAGTTCTAAGTTCAATGGGACTGGTGACCATAGCTGTTGAGTCCCATAGAGCTCAGAGCCATGTGAACCAGTATCAACCAACGTAAGTTAGGGAAACGAGCGCGGTGAGGAATAGAGTAGGGTAGTTAGTTTAAGAAGTTAATTTGATTGGTGTTGTAATGATTTAGGTTAGTAACATTGCTCACCCTGTTTTATGATTTTGATTACATACCATAATTAAACGTATTATTATTTCCGTAGTTAGTAAACCACTTATTGAACATATGAGCTTTATTAACAGAAATTATTACTTAAAATTTATGCAAACCGTATTGGGGGTATTATTCACGCAGTTAAACAGAGCCAAAGTCGGATAGCAGTAAAGAAGTAAGGATGTTTCATACACATTATACCCCTTAAAATTCGGAGTAGGAATTAAAATCTATGGAGAAGAAATAAAAACTTTGAGGTTCGCTGATGACATTGTAATTCTGTCAGAGACAGCACAGGACCTGGAAGAGCAGCTGAACGGAATGGACAGTATCTTGAAAGGAGGATATAAGATGAACATCAACAAAAGCAAAACGAGGACAATGGAACGTAGTCGAATTAAATCGGGTGATGCTGAGGGTATTAGATTAGGGAATGAGACGATTAAAGTAGTAAATGAGTCTTGCTATTTGGGAAGCAAAATAACTGATGATGGTCGAAGAAGAGAGAATATGAAATGTAGACTGGCAATAGCAAGGAAAGCATTTCTGAAGAAGAGAAATTTGTTAACATCGAATATATATTTGAGTGTCAGGAAGTCGTTTCTGAATGTATTTGTAATGAGGTAGCCATGTATGGAAGTGAAACATGGACGAAAATAGTTTGGACAAGAAGATAATAGAAGCTTTCGAAATGTGGCGCTACAGAAGAATGCTGAAGATTAGAAGGGTATATCACATAACTAATGAAGAGGTATTGAATAGGATTGGGGAGAAGAGGAGTTTGTGGCACAACTTGACTAGAAGAAGGGATCGATTGGTAGTACATGTTCTGAGGCATCAAGGGATCACCAGTTTTGTATTGGAGTGCAGCATGGAGGGTAAAAATCGTAGAGGGAGACCAAGACATGAATACACTAAGCAGATTCAGAAGGATGTAGGTTGCAGTAGGTACTAGGAGATGAAGAAGCTTGCACTGGATAGAGTAGCATGGAGAGCTACTTCAAACCAGTCTCTGTACTGAAGACCACAACAACAACAACAACAACAACAACCTACCCCGTACGTGGCAATTTATAATGAATAACCTTCTGGAAAAAAATTGCACAAATATCGAAAACCATATTGATCAGATTTCAAAGTAGTGCAAAAATCGTCAAAACTCACTTGACAATTGATGATTGGAGAGACGACATCACAGTTACAGGTAGTCTGCTTAACCAGTTGTTGACCACTGATGCATCGTATACAGGGATCGTGATAACTCCTTCAGCATCAACTAAAGGCTGATGATGGCGCACTGAAGCGTCGAAACTGGTAGCTACAAATAAATGACATCATAAGGACTGCTGTCGGTGCTTCGTTTTCTTACTATAGTGAACGGCCGTAGAGACCGAGACCCCCAGGCACAAGGATGGACTTACAGAAACAGCTGCAGAAGTCACTGCAGAACTGAATGTCGCATTCGGGAATCCTGTCAGCGTGAAAACTACAGGGCAGGCTGGAACTCCACACGAGTAGGTCTGACCCACGGTACAGTGTTTCTTCCCCAGTGGTAATAGTGTGTTCCAGGAGGACAGAGCCCCTGTTCTCTCACGTCACATCCTCCACGGCTGGTTTCATGAGCACGAGGATGAATTTTCGCATACATCCTGGCCACCATAACCACCATATCTTAATATTATTGAGCCTTTATGGTCCAAGCTGAAGAGCAGGATTGTGTCATCGCTATCCGCCTCCATCACCGTTACCAGAACTTGCAGGAAGAACGCTATAAGACCTCCTTGAAAACCAAACAGGACCTGTGTTTATCTGTTTCACTGTTTTGAATGTCTATGGTTTTCCTACACCTTATAAGGCGTGGTAATAAGTTTTTGCTGTTTCCGTATTTTTGTCCAACCCCTGTACTTAGAATCCGACGGAAGTTAACTCCTTAGAATATCAAGCGCTTTTAACGTAATTTAACGGTTACCTACTGTCAGTTTTTGTGAAGAACGTGTATTATCCTCTAAAACTAACGTGGGAAGGAAACAAGGATAACTATAACCCAGATATTCACGGAAAAAATATCGCATCACCAAAAAGGAGTTCGCGATACTGCAGTAAGACGAAATATGACAGACGTGTTTCTACATCTGAAAGATAATGTCGATTCAAATTTCACGCTAGTTGCGTACGAGTGACGCTAATAAAGCCGTATGACGTTGTATATCATGTTTGCTTTAAATACAGTCTGTAACCGCCGTGAGCGCTAGTTACTTTTGAGATTCGACATGGAGAGCTGATATCAATCACGCACGCCTTTAGGACGACAAAGACGCCATTATCAATGCCACACTGAGTTTGAACGAGACTGTGGAATAATGCTACGAGAATCTGGATGTTCCTTCTGCTATACTGCACAAAGAGTTTGGCAGGAATGTAGCCACTGTACGTGGTTACTGGCAGTGGTGGCCTGGAGAAAGTACGGTCGCAAGAAGATCGGGTTTCGGACGGCCACCTGGCTCTGCCGAAAGGGAAGACCATCGTGTTCGGCTATGATTCTGTCGCATCGTGCTGCATCTGCATCAGAAATATGAACAGCAGTTGCCACCACAGTAACACAACGAAATGTTGGAAATGGGTTACATCAAGGACGTGACTCCCTTTGGCGTGGGTTCCACTGACCCCATACCGCCGTTTGCGACTTCAGTGATGTCTAGCGAGAGGTCGCTAGAGGGCAGGGGGGAGGACTGCTGTGTATTCTGATGAAAGCTGGTTCTGCTTCGGTGCCAATGATGGCTGTGTGTTGATTAGGAGGAGGCCGGTTGAGGGCTGCAATCACCCTGTCTGCGTGCTACACACTGACCTACACTTACGGTCTGGGGTGCGATTTCGTGTGACAGCAGGAGCACTGTCGCTAGTACCCTGCGCATTCTGACTGAAAGTTTGTATGTCGGTCTGCTGATTCGGTCTGTTTTTCTGCTTTTTATGAACTGCATTGCAGGGGTGTTTTCCAGTAGGATAACGTTTGCCCATACACCGCTGTTGTAACCCATCGTCAGAGTGTCGAAAAGTTGTCTTGGCCTCATCCATCACTAGATCTGTCTCCGATCGAGCACATATGGGACATCATCGGACGACAACTCGAGCGTCATCCACAAACAACATTAACCGTCCAGATATTGACCGACCAGCCGACCAAGTGCAACGGCATGGAGCTCCGTTTGTAAGTAGGCTGTTTAGGTTTTTCTGTTGGTAACGCCATGTAGCGCTCTGTATGAAAATCACTGGCTGTGCTGTGTGCAGTCTGTGGCTGGTTGGCATTGTTGGCATATTCGCTATTGCAGTGTTGGGCAGCTGGACGTGAACAGCGCGTAGCGTTGTGCAGTTGGAGGTGAGCCGCCAGCATTGGTGGATGTGGAGATAAGATATGCCAGAGTTTTGAGAGATCACTATAAGCGGACGATATGGACGGATGTCCGCCAGAAAAAGGAAATTTGTAAACATGGATGTCATGAATTTATGTATATATATGTGATGACTTTTGAACACTATTAAGGTAAATACATTGTTTGTTCTCTATCAAAATCTTTCATCTGCTAACTATACCTATCAGTAGTTACCGCCTTCAGTAGTTAGAATTTTTTATTTAACTGGCAGTATTGGCGCTCGCTGTATTGCAGTAGTTCGAGTAATGAAGATTTTTGTGAGGTAAGTGATTCATGAAAGGTTAGGTTATTGTTAGTCAGGGCCATTCTTTTGTGGAGATTATTGAAAGATTGCGTTGCGCTAAAAATATTGTGTGTCAGTTTATTGGTGATCAGAATAAGTAAAGAGAGAAATGTCTGAATATGTTCAGTTTTACTCAGCTGTCTCTGTATCGATAACGTAGAAGCTTAACAGCAGAGTCATTCATAATTTTTCTAAGGGGACGTTTCACATTCCATAAACCGTACAAGGCCGGTAGGTGTGGCTGAGCGGTTCTAGGCGCTTCAGTCTGGAACCGCGTGACCGCTACGGTCGCAGGTTCGAATCCTGCCTCGGGGATGGATGTGTGTGATGTCCTTAGGTTAGTTAGGTTTAAGTAGTTCTAAGTTCTAGGGGACTAATGACCTCAGCTGTTAAGTCCCATAGTGCTCAGAGCCATTTGAACCATTTGAAACCGTACAACACAGTGCACGCAATTTTGCATGGTTGCATCCAACTTTATAGCTGTTACACCGGTTATTAATGAACCAGAATTTCACAAAATGCAATGGCTAATCACGCACTTACATTAACCTGTGATCTTCCAATGTTAATCACTTAAATATATTAACTAGACAAATGTATTCCCCGCATTTCGTTGCTCTACATTTATTATTTTTTGGCGTTACGATTTGTTTCCCGGTAGTGTATTTTGAAATCGTTTGACAAATAGCTCCCAAGTTTATGTTTATTAGTTTTTAGTGTTAAACTTTAAGTGCATGTTCAAAAAATTTAGTTTTAGTGCATATTTCGTAATTCAGATTTAATGTTACGCAACAAGAAATGTGCGATGACAGAAGGTGGACACATCGTCAAACTTTAAAACGAAGCTGTAGCAGCGAAGACGATTTGATGCTTTTGTGACAGTATATCGTAGCTTTTACGTAAAAAATAGCGTAAAATAATTAATACTTCATGGTTTAATATGATATTTCTTGTTAATATTTGCATGGAAATGTTGTGCTCGGAAGCCTGCAAAATCTGTTGTACCACCTTTCCGTAGCGAGCGGCTGTGCGGTCGACCGCCGCTGCCAGTCTTTGAGCATGAAAGACTTGCGTAGCTCGTAATATATGCAACACGTTGGCCGAGGCGACCACGTGGGCTGAATTTGTTAGCATAAATATGAACAATGGCTGGCGAGCGGGGGTGCTCGCTGCTGCGCGAAGTGCCCCGGGCAAATTACGGGCCTTCTCCGCATTACGCCTGTTGTGTGAGGCGCTTGCTCTCTTCATACTTCAGAGGTGCCGCTGCCGCTCATTAGTTTGCAGGCTACGGTATTCAGTAGTCTTCAGTATTCAGTGGTGCCACGTTATTGGTTCAAAGCTCGGCTGTTTCTCCTGGCAAAGTCTTCACATTTCAACGGCCTTTAGTCTCATTGATAACGTTCATTAGACCATGTCAATAACGAACCAACTGAAATCGACTGGATGTCCGGACAGACACCATTACTGCTGATAGCGAGGGTAAGTAAGTAAAGTGTCCTTTAAAAATTATTTTCGTTTGATTTTGAACTCGTAATGGCTTGGATTGTTGGATGTAACTTTGCTGTTTGTGGGGTCCGGCCCACTCGACTCTTTGTTGTTGTTGTTGTTGTGGTCTCCAGTCCTGAGACTGATTTGATGCAGCTCTCCATGCTACTCTATCCTGTGCAAGCTTCTTCTTCTCCCAGTACTTACTGCAACCTACATCCTTCTGAATCTGCTTAGTGTATTCATCTCTTGATCTCCCTCTACGATTTTAACCCTCCACGCTGCCCTCCAATGCTAAATTTGTGATCCCTTGATGCCTCAGAACATGTCCTGCCATCTGGTCCCTTCTTCTTGTCAAGTTGTGCCACAAACTCCTCTTCTTCCCAATTCTATTCAATACCTCCTCATTAGTTATGTGATCTACCCATCTAATCTTCAGCATTCTTCTGTAGCACCACATTTGGAAAGCTTCTATTATCTTCTTGTCCAAACTATTTATCGTCAATGTTTCACTTCCATAAATGGCTACACTCCATACAAATACTTTCAGAAACGAATTCCTGACATTTAAATCTATACTCGATGTTAACAAATTTCTCTTCTTCAGAAACGCTTTCCTTGCCATTGCCAGTCTACATTTTATATCTTATCTACTTCGACCATCATCAGTTATTTTGCTCCCCAAATAACAAAACTCCTCTACTACTTTAAGTGTCTCATTTCCTAATCTAATTCCCTCAGCATCACCCGACTTAATTTGACTACATTCCATTATCCTCTTTTTGCTTTTGTTGATGTTCATCTTATATCCTCCTTTCAAGACACTGTCCATTCCCTTCAACTGCTTTTACAGGTGCTTTGCTGTCTCTGACAGAATTACAATGTCATCGGTGAACCTCAAAGGTTTTATTTCTTCTCCATGGATTTTAATACCTACTCCGAATTTTTCTTTTGTTTCCTTTACTGCTTGTTCAATATACAGATTGAATAACATCGGGGATAGGCTGCAACCCTGTCTCACTACCTTCCCAACCACTGCTTCCTTCTCACGTCCCTCGACTCTTATAACTGCCATCTGGTTTCTGTACAAATTGTAAATATCCTTTCGCTCCCTGTATTTTACCCCTGCCACCATCAGAATTTGAAAGAGAGTATTCCAGTCAACATTGTGAAAAGCTTTCTCTAAGTCTACAAATGCTAGAAACATAGGTTTGCCTTTCCTTAATCTTTCTTCTAAGATAAGTCGTAGGGTCAGTATTGCCTCCCGTGTTCCAACATTTCTACGGAATCCAAAATAATCTTCCCCGAGGTCGGAGGGTGCCTAAAGGGTGCTGCTTCCTCGGATAGCTATTCAACAATTCAAGAAAAGCACATTAAAGCTTTTTTCTTTTTTTTTTTACAATAGAATAGATTGACAATACTTAACTTTGGTTTACAATGTCGTGTCGTAAGCTATTGGTGACATGCAAATGATCAATGTCTTTCGCTTTATAGAAGTCCATGCAGGTAATGGGAATGGATCACAGTAAGTGCTCTTCTAGTGCTCTCTCCTAGTCCCAGTCTACTAGTGTCCATCTTCAACTGTCCGTGCGAGCCTGGCAGCAGTGGCGCTTGTATTCTCTTTGGCTGGAGGCCGCTCCTGTCATGGATTGGTCCTAGTCAGCGAACTATTGGCTGACGTCATCTCACAGCCAACTCTGCTCTTGAATTCTTTATCTTCGTGCAGTCGCTTGTCATCACGCCGGAATATTCCTCCACCCGAAAGCGTCGGCGAGTCGTAGTGTAGGGAGCGCGACAACAGCAGGAGAGGCAGGAGCTTGGGCGGCTGCTGAACCGGAAGCTGTGGCTGCAGGGGACGACAAGCGTCCGGTCGTACCCCGCCATTCGCCCTTCGCTCTCGCGGAAACGTCCCCGGGAAATCGACCGAAGTATACGCTTCCACCTCCTGATGCCATGAACCAGATGGGAACAAGGCGGCGACTGCTGCGGTGCGGACGGGTCCAGCAACATCGGAGGCGGAGGAGGTGAAGCCTCCATGGGGTCGTCTCGTGGTGTCGTTATGATTGGCAGCTGCTGCGGCCGCGCTGTCCTCGGGCTCCGTGAATCTAGGGGGAAGAGACACTGAAAGATCATCGTGCACATGACAAAGGCGAAGTTGTTTTTAATGTCGGCGCTGCAGGCCATCTGGACCTGGAATCAGATACAAGCAAGAGTCAATTCGACGGACGATCTCGCCTCGCGCCCACCGTCTGCTGACGCTAAAAACCCTGTAAAAGACAATGTCATGCGGCGCGAAGCAATACTTCCTTCGCAACGGATGCTGAGGAGGGTGGAGCAAGTGAAGCTGTGTCCGACGGCGGCAGCCGTGAAGCAATTCCGCCGGCGATGGTCCATCTCGTGGGTGCGAACGATATGAGGCGAGAAACAATTGCAATGCTTGATCCCTGGTGTGTGCGGAGCGAAGTTTGGTGATCTGATGCTTGAACGTTGTGACGAAACGTTCCGCTTCGACGTTTGACTGTGGATGGAACTAGTTAGATGCCATTGCGTTCACAGAATGCTTCAGATTCATTTGACGTGAACTGAGGGTCGTTGTCCTACACTATGACTTCAGGAAAGCCTTCGAGACAAAAAATAGAGGACAACATCTGAATTGTGCTACGTGACGTAGTCGAGTTCATTGGCACAGCAAAAGGAAACTTGCTGTACGAGTCAACCACAATCAATCAACATCTGTTCCAAAAATGTCCTGCAAAGTGTGTGTGCACACGTTGCCACGGTGATTGCAACTTTGGCCAAGCAGAGAATTTTTGTGGTGGAGCGGACTGATTTTTCGCACATGCGTGACACTGTGACATCTGTTCTACTTTGGTGTCCATACCCTGCCAACTATAGTGTCGACGCTCTAACTGTTTCGTACTAACGATCCCCCAGTGTCCTTGGTGAAGTAACTGCAACACTTATTTTTGCAGAGCTTTAGGGATCAACACACGTGACTGTCCACTAACATTTTGAACAAGAATTAGACCTTTCTGTACAGCGAGGCTGTGCCGACGGGCAAAGTATCGGCGCACTACAGAGTTCTTTATGCTATGCAAGAAACGAGGCCAAGATGTGCGAATGTATGTTAGCAAAATGTTCAAATCTGAATCAGGTTCCATGGCCCGTGCTATTTTCTTATAGGTCAGCGGAAAAGACTGAAGCAATTCAGAATCCTGAGCATCGATGTGACAACAAGATGCAGCAGAAGCCTCAAAGTCAGCATCAGGGTCAACCGGAAGACGTGAAAGCGTTTCCGCATTACCACGTTTAGCCGTCGGACGATACATGATCCCGTATTGGTAGTGAGACGACAACAAAGCCCACTGACATGGCCACGCAGGCCTTAGCTGTGATAGATACCGGGGAAAACATCAGACAACGTCCGAAGAACAATACCTTCAATATGTGGAAGTTGTGGGGAGTACGGGCAGATGCCGTTTCCCTAATAAAAGGTTTTTACCTTTCAAATTTTACAACTTTATTAACTTGATTTTAAAATAGTAAGTGAACATTCATTATCATGAACTGCAAGACCCTCAATATAGTTTCTTAATGAAAGTTCCTGAACCATTATTTAGCCAGGAGCCTCTTTAATAATAACAGATCAAAGAGCAGCTCTCAGAATCAATTTACAAAGTTTACAACACAAAATCCCTTTTTAAGCAAAGGAAAAAATTACAAATTGCGTAATGCTAGATTCTAATTCCACATGACAATACCAAAATGTTCCTCTAGATATCACCTGTGATCTCTAAACGCAATAAAATATTGATCCCAAAATTTTAATTAAAACAACAACTTAAATGCAATAAAATCTGATCAGTGTCAACGAACACTCAAACCCCGTAACCTCTCACAAGACGTTTTCCTTCCTTTTAAACACTTTACACCATAACATTCCCTACATGTGATGCAAATAACACCCAACGAATTATGACTAATAATTAAGCATAGGTGTTATAATTAACAAGTATGCAAATATTTTCCGTTCAAAATAAATAAAAAAACATACAAATCAACTGTTAAGTTCTGTGGTTACAACCGTTAAAAAATAACATACAATACATATCTTTTGATCGTCGTGGTCATGAACTGTTGTGCACCGTGCTGTCCTTCAGAATCACATGCGTCATGGTAAAGATTTTCCACGATGTACAACGTTAACAGGGCGCAACCAACTTACAAAAAATGCATACTGGGATTATACGTCGATATGGATGCGGCTCGCAAATCTTCAACACAAAAAAATGGTTCAAATGGCTCTGAGCACTGTGGGACTTAACATTTATGGTCATCAGTCCCCTAGAACTTAGAACTACTTAAACCTAACTAACCTAAGGACATCACACACATCCATGCCGGAGGCAGGGTTCGAACCAGCGACCGTAGCAGTCTTGCGGTTCCGGACTCAAGCGCCTAGAACCGCCACCGGTGCCGACAATCTTCAAAACGCGCGTGGAAGTAGATGCGGTATTACTGAACACTTCGACTGTACCTCACCGCACCAAACAGCAGTCCAGCAAAGGCAGTAAGAAAATATTTGGGGTATTAAACTCTTGGGAGGGCCACACCAAACCACAGAATGACATCCCAAGTTAAATTATGAAAATACTGTCTGCGATTTCGCCTCTAAAAGTACACCGTAAAATACCATAAGAAGTGAATTGCAATTAACTCGAGTCATAAGCGTCCCGCTGAGAAGTTCCACAGTCAGTCTTTCCATTACTACAAACATTTAACAGTACCTCCAAAGTTCACTCGTGGACACTACCAGAGTGTCAAATTACTTGTTGTAACTGTAGATAACAGAGTGTAATACGCTGGGGGCCGACTAGTTTTCTGAATAAGACAAGCAATGATTCGATCCTTCACTTGGATCCACCGTAGATCCAAAACAGTCATTTACTTTAAAACAGTGAAATATATGGCAATGCCGATACCAAGTCTGATATACGCGCCACCAACGTGCACCACTTTAGAATTCTTATGTTCACTTCATACACCAAACTTTCCGTAATTCTTCGTCGGAATCCAAGTGCAGAACCACTTCTCAGCACTTGAATGACCACACGATGACCGCCGTGGAGACAACACCGGCCCTCTACAATAGGATCTTCGAGTCCACAACGTTCCGTTCCAACCGACTGCTTCTGCGGTGTCCACCGACCAATCGGCCTTGCCCTCCGACTCCGACGGCACTCCTCACTCACACTCCAGAGCTAACTCCCGCAATCCCCCTTCTTCCTCGTTCTGTCGCCTCGCGGCACACGGGAAGCCAACCCGCCAAAGATATGCGGCGACGAGAGACCCCAATCCGATCTCGATACTGACATCGCAGATTGTACTGAGAAGGCGGGTGATTCGATGACATGCCTCGCTCAGGCCGCCCAAGGGCTACTACTGCAGTGGATGACCGCTACCTACGGATTATGGCTCGGAGGAACTCTGACAGCAACGCTACCATTTGAATAATGCTTTTCATGCAACCACAGGACGTCGTGTTACGACTCAAACTGTGCGCAATAGGCTGCATGAAGCACAACATCACTCCCGACGTCCATGGCGAGGTTCATCTTTCCAACCACGATACCAAGCAGCGCGGTACAGATGGGCCCAACAACATGCGAATGGTCCGCTCAGGAGACGTGTTTGGAGGCAACCCGGCAGGATGAACGCCTTAGACATACTGTCCAGCGAGTGCAGCAAGGCGGAGGTTCCCCTATGTTTTGGGGGTGGCATTATGTGGGGACGACGTACGCCGCTGGTGGTCATGGAAGGCGCCGTAACGGCCATCCTACGACCGATAGTGCAATCGTATGGGCAGCATACTGCCGAGGCATTCGTCTTCATGGACGACCATTCGCGCCCCCATCGTGCACATCTTGTGAATGACTTCCTTCAGGATAACGACATCGCTCGACTAGAGTGGCCAGCAAGTTCTCCATACGTGAACACTATCGAACGTGCCTGGGATAGATTAAAAAGGGCTGTTTATGGACGACGTGACCCACCAACCACTCTAAGGGATCTACGCCGAATTGCCGTTGAGAAGTGTGATAATCTGGACCAACAATGCCTTGATGAACTTGTGGATGTATGCCACGACGAATACAGGCATGCATCAATGCAAGTGCACGTGCTACTGAATATTATAGGTACTGGTGTGTACAGCAATCTGGACCGCCACCTCTGTGGGTCTGTCTTATGGTGGTACAACATGCAATGTGTGGTTTTCATGAGCAATAAAAAAGGCGGAAATGATGTTTATGTTGATCGCTATTCCAGTTTTCTTTAAAGGTTCCGGAACTCTCTGAACCGAGGTGATGCAAAACTTTTTTGATGTGTGTATTAACCCAACCTGGTAAGGGTCCCACACTGATAAATTGCTGGAACAAGTGGTTTGTAAGCCACTTCTATCGGGGATGTATTACATTTTCTTAAAAAACATCTTCCTACGAATTCAGTTTGACATTTGCTTTTGCTGATATTTGTTTTATGTGCTCATTCCGCTCCGAATGGTTACTCCTAGATATTTTGCGGTACTTACTGTTCCCAACAATTTGTCACGGACAGTGTAATTGCGAGGCTGACAGAAAAAGCAAAATGGCCAAGCAGGAATGGCTAGAGGATAAATGCAAGGGTACAGGGGACAGATACAGGATGGCTATAGGATAATTAAAGAGACCTTGAGGGACCAGAAAAGCACGTGTTTGAATATCAGGATCTGAGGTGGAAAGCAGTGTTAAACATAGAAAAGAAAGCAGATAGATAGATGGAGTACATACAGAGCCTATAAAAGGGAAATGAACTTGAAGGCAATACTGTACAAAGGGAGGAGAGCGTGAATGAAGGTGAGATGGGAGATATAATACTGCGAGAAGATTTTGACAGAACAATGAAAAACCCAAGTCGAAACAAGGCCCCCCAGAGTGAACAACATTCCCTCACAACTACTGATATCTTGGAGGGAGGCAGCCATAACAAAACTATTCCACCTAGTGTGCAAGATGTATGAGACAAGGGAAATAACTTCAGACTTCAAAAGAATGTAATAATTCCAATTCCAAAGAAAGCAGGCTGTGAGAGATGTGAATGTTACCGAACTATCAATTTAATAGTCATGGTTGCAAAATATTGAGTTTACTTCTTTACAGAAAAATGGGAAGACTGGTAGAAGCTGACCCGGGTGTCACATTGGGTGTCATATTTAGGACTTCAAACAATATCGTTGCTATATACTTCGGCTTCATTCGCAAGGTTATTTTAAAATTCTGCTGTCGCTAAGAATTTAGTCACTTACACAATCCGAGATAAGTCACTGTCAGTTACGAGTTCTGAAACAAACTTCTACCAGTTTTTGTCAAAAATCGATTATGTATTCTCATTTGGTCTGATATCTATGCGGCTGTAAGTTAGGTTGAATTCAGATGTTCCTACATTAATGGTATCGGCCGCCTCACTACTACACTGGAATTGACAGATATACTTCATTTAAACTTATGATGTGTCTAGGTTATTTTCAAGCGTACAAATTTTTTAATCATAAGGATTATAAATTTTGAGTAGTTTTTAGTACAGAGGTACGCGCAAGGTAAAGTAATCAATAAATATTTTGGGGAACAGGAAATGTGTTGCTCGTAAAACGATGTCGTCGCAGTGTCGTAATAGAGGAGTCTGCTATTTCCTGCTTTGCGAGCAATATCAGGACTTTATGTGAGGAGCTGTAAAATCTGAAATCCGTGTCTTATATTGTGGTGAGCTACTTGTAACAGCAGCTATGAACTGGAATACAACCTTAAAGGCGGAGCTTTAAACATGGCTTTATTGATAACAACGCAGCGGAAAGGTAGCCGCTTTTTTATGTCTGTGGAGCTCCGACATAAAACTCGTGCCAGCTAATATTTCCTCGGACGTGCGTGGCCAGAGAGCTTCCGGATTACCAGGCTCCTTTATGCATTTTAAAACACCTCTCGAGGGAAAATATAAAATTCTAAATTCATTCCACTGTTTAACGGGACAGTTAAAACCCATATCGTTGTTCGTTTGCTTAATTTTACACACTATTTCATTTTAAAAAGAAATGTTTTGATTGCCAATTGCCGAAATTTTATGACAGTTTCAGCGTGCCAGGTTTCATCTTTTTCTGATTACCTTCAGGCGAACATAAAATACAATATTACTGTGATTAGTGTTTTGGGATTGGTTTACAGCTGGTAATTGCTGCTTGTCTGAAGTAAACATGATCTCTCTATATGTACCGTGAAACTGTTGCAGTCTAGATAATACAGGTAAAAGAACAGTCCAATAAAAACGTTTTGGTGTGTCTCTGCGTTCTAGTCAACACTATGTCTCATACCCTTGTCAGTCATTAGTCTTTCGTTTAAGTCGTTTCTTCACCGGTTCCTAATTTGTGGTACTGTACACTTTTCTACTTGTATATCACACTTAACATCTTCAATAAGCTGTTTTGTACGTTCTCAGCTTTGGTTGCCCTGCAATAGTAGTTCCACCACGAAGCTGACTAAGATACTATAGCTGGGGCCCCCTAGCCTGGACTTTTATCTTGTTTCCACGAGAAGTATCTTTATTCCGTATTTCATATATCCATTCAAATTTGATATCCTACTATAGTACAAAATTTCAAAGGTGTCCAGTTCCTTTTACTCCTCTCTTTCCACAATCAGAATTATAGTTAAATACAATATAATGCTCTTACTAAGACACTAATGACATTTAATACTAACATGTTTTTGTACATTTTCTTCGGCTACGCTATTTTGTATCTTCATTGCTGTTTAATTTCTATTTTGAGATGTCTTTTCGCTTTCTTAGTTCATTCACACTAGAAACTAAACAAGGGAAATTATAACACTACTACAACTCTATTCGTACAGCCATCAGCCTGTAGTAGCACATTAGCTGTTACATTTTATAATCATTCACTTGAAAACTTGGTATAACTTACTTTACCCTACAGTGGACGGATACTTCTATAGGACCAAATCGTTATGAAAGCGATGTGGTTTTTCGTTATTCTCCACTCCATTGTTGTGTTTGTTGACATTGTTCTCTGCAGTCTTTACCTTTTCTGCGATCAAATATTCACCCACTACCTATATCTACCTACACAGTCGTCATATCGATCTAGACTACATGGCAGAGGATAGTTTGAATCAGCCGGCCGGGATGGCCGAGCGGTCCTAGGCGCTACAGCCTGGAACCGCGTGACCGCTACGGTCGCAGGTTCGAATCCTGCCTCGGGCATGGATGTGTGTGATGTCCTTAGATTAGTTAGGTTCAAGTAGTTCTAAGTTCTAGGGGACTGATGACCTCAGAAGTAGGTTGAAGTAGTTCTAAGTTCTAGGGGACTGATGACCTCAGAAGTCCCATACTGCTTAGAGCCATTTGAACCATTTGATACTTTGAATCAGTGTACCGTTGAGGTTAGGATGTGGTTAACATACTGGACACGTACTTGAGAAGGTGGCCATTCACATTTAGGTTTCCCCTGGTATCCCTAAATCACTTAAGGCAAATGGCAGTAGGGTTTCTCTGAAATTTCGAAGCCGATTACCCTTCCCGTCCTTTCCCCAACCCAAGCTTATAATCCAATGACCACGTCGTCGATAGGACGCTAAGCCCTAATCGTCCTTTCCTCTCTGAAACCAGTATTAGGAATTTTTTGTTCTGTTTCATTCGTTGTAATGAAGGAGGGGAGAGGTTTTAATTTCTTTTATGTTGTTATGAAGGACCCAACGCTTATACACTAGTCAACAGCCACTTTGCATCTGGGATGTGATACATCAACTGGTATGTATTTTTGTGTGTAGAGTCCGAATATACCTTTGAAATTGTTCTAGTACGTACCATTTTTGAGTTTTTAAAGGTTTTTTTATTTTTCGTGTTCAATATTCCGCTTTTTGCTGTTCTTCTGATTTGGTGTTTAACTGTTTGTTTCTGTTTTGCAGACGAGAGCTAGAAGATCTACAAATCGTCAGTACATTGTTGGTGTGGTAATCCAGTGGTGTGAAAGAGATCCTCAGTGAGTGTTTCCTGTGAAAGATAGTGCAAACATTTTATGTGTAAAACTTACACTAAGAAAAATGGCAATTAGTTAATCTCGTTGCTGTCTAAACCACCCCGACAACTTTCGTTATGTGTGTGGGAAATTCACTCCAAAAGCCCAAAGAAAACCAATCACTGATTTGGTTAAGAAGCCATAGAAATTGTATTTTGACTTCCTGTTGGTGATCAAGATAAAAATTTTGCACCTCATATTGCCTTCATAACCTTTACTACAACCTCAACCGAGTGGTTGAAAGGAAAACGCCGAGCCATGCCATTCGCTGTTCCGATGGTGTGGTGATCCTAATGACCCTTATTCAGACTGTTACTTCTGTTTTATAAATGTTTCGGGACATTCAAGCAAAACTAGACATAAAACAAAGTATCCAAATGTATCTTCAGTGCATTTGCCTGTGCCCTATGATGAGGGGCTGCCTGTTCCTGTTTGTAACTTGAAAGCCACGGAACCAGACACCATGTCAGGTGGATCGTAAAGTATTGAATATATTGAAGAATACTGCCCTCACTATCATGACACTTTGCTTCATCTCTATAATCAAAAGGAACTGAACTTTTTGGTTCGCGATCAAAAATTTTCGGAACAGCAAGCTGAACTCTTGGGTTCGAGACTGCAACAACGGAACCTTCTAGCTCCAGGGACAAAAATTTCCTGTTTAAGATCAAGAGGTGCTTCTTTCGCGCAGTACTTCGATATGCACAATTCACTGTGTGTATGTAGAGATGTCAATGGCCAGATGATGCAGCTAGGTGTACAACATAATCCACAGGAGTTGTGACTATTTATTGACACTATTTATTGACACTACTGAATAACTGCAATGCATTTCTTTCGGTACCTTTGGTTTACGCAGCAGACATGAAAGAAACTTAATGAAACCATGGATTTGCTGGTAGCGGCAATCAAATATAAGGATCATGAATGGCAGCTTTTCTATGATTTACAAGTTGTTGCACTCCTTACATGTTTACGGTCTGGATTCACGAAATAGTGCTGCTCTTTGTGTCTTTGGGACAGCCGTGACTCCAAGAACCAGTGTACGGTCAAGGAATGGCCTATATGCAAGTCATATGTTCCTGGAAAAGTAAAAGTGAACAATACGCTATTGGTTGAGCCCGATAAAATCATATTGCCTCCCCTTCATATCGAGTTGGGCCTTATCAAGAACTTTGTAAAAGCTCTGGATAAAGAAGGCAAGGCCATCAATCACTTAAAAGAAAAGTCTCCAAAGTTAAGTGAGGCAAAGCTGAAAGAGGGTATATTTGTTGGACCACAAATACGAAAATTGCAGAAAGATCCAGCCTTTGATACCAAGCTCACAGATATCCAATAGCTGTTTGTTCTTCTTCTAAAGCAATTGTGAAGGGCTTTTTGGGTAACAGAAAAGACAAAAACTATGTTACCATTGAAAATGATCTGTTGGAGAACTATAAGAACATGGAGTGTAGAATGTCGCTTAAAATTCATTTTTTACATTCTCACCTTGATTTATTCCCGGAAAAATTTGGGAGCCTTAAGCAATGAGCATGGTGAACGCTTTCACCAAGACATTCTTACTATGGAATACCGTTAAGAAGGCCATTGGACCCTTCGATGATGGGTGACTACTGCTGTGTGATGAAACGGCAATCAAGAGATCCGTCGTCGTATTTTTGAAAAAGTAAGGACGATAAAAGGAGAAAATATCTTCTGAACTAATTTGGACCTTTTATTGGCATCATGCTCATATATATATATATATATATATATATATATATATATATATATATATATATATATATATAATAGTGTCGATTTCAAACGTTCTGAATGTGTATTTTTGTTTGACTTAATTGTGTCAATTTTCGCTATTACCATTTTTTATTCTGCTGTGTATCTAGGAAATGTGACGTCATAGAGAAAAACTGATTTAACCAGTGTATTCAGCACCCCAAAGTTAGGTACATCCACCCATTTACAAACCAGATGCAGAAAAAACGTTTAAATTTGTTAACTAGTGTTATTAGACAATGGAGACAGCAGTCTTCCTCGAATAGCGCTTGTCGAAATTTACACAAAAGTGTTTCGAAAGACGTCGTCTTTCTTCAAAACATTTCCATCTACGTTTTCTGGGTATCCCAATCGCTTTATAGTATGAGTTATACCTACTAACCTGACGGTGGGCCTCAGAAATTGTTCGATGACTGCTGTTATGCTGAAATGATGCGCAGCCAAACGATCTAGCACAACTAGCATTTGTCTCACAACCGTCTTGTATACGGTTCCTTTCACCCTATCAACAAAGTTTTCCTTTCTTCTTCTATACTACCAACTTTACGCTACAATTTCCTTCACCCCTCTAATGAATCAAACTTTTTCTTTCATCTCCCCCACTGATTTTGGGTTTACAGCCTATTTCGTATCGCTTATTGATGATACTCCAATATATTTATATCCGTAGACGGTGTACAAAAGTTTATTACTAATAGCTACAATCGGACGCTGTTCGTTCTGACTATCTGTTAGAAGCGTTGTGTACCATTTATAGAGATTTAAAGAAAGTTACCTTCATTATACCTATTGAAATTATTTTTCAGTCTCTTTGCACTTCATTGCCATCGTATAGCGACTTCCGCATAGACAGCAGCGTCTTAAGCGAGCAGTCTTATAGGGTAGCTGACTGTTTCTAATAAAATACATGCAGTCCAATTATGCTTCCTTGAAGAACACACGTGTCACTTTCCTTCTTAATGAAAAGTCATTCTCCAATATAAATAATTTCGGTTCTGTTAGCCAAATATTCTTCAGTCCAATCCTGTCAAGATGTTCCGTATGATCAAATCGTGGTGATTGGACGGTAATGAGGAAAGGAGGGCATGTATTCCAGGAAGTGACAGTAATTTTAAACATGCGCGTAGAGCATTTGCCCGCGAAAGGCAAAGGTCCCGAGTTCGAGTTTCGGGTCCAGCACACAGTTTTAATCTGCCAGGAAGTTTCATATCGGCGCACACTCCGCTGCAGAGTGAAAATCTCATTCTGGAAACATACACGTATTTTGTATATTGAATGATCTCCGAGATAAACTCTTGGAAATATATAGTGTCTATTATTAAGATGTATTTGGCAAATAATTCATAACAAATTTTAGGCAGGCAATAAGAAATTTGGAATATAACCATCAACAACTCAAACCACTTCGTACTCTCTGGAGAATACGTTCACGTAGAGTACCTGTAGATATGTGAGACTTTGTTTTCTCTCGGCGTTCACAATGTTCAGATAACTTGCAGAGCCGATATTTCGACAGAAACACACCCTGCCACTTTCAAAGCAAAACTACAAAATGTAAGCGCTATGCAAGCGAATTTGGGTTTTCACCGAAACTCTACAAAGACAACACACACACACACACACACACACACACACACACACACATACACATGCTGTAAACATTAGTCCATCAGAAACCAAAGATGAAGGACGTCAGAAGTTATCGACAGTGAAATTAATAAGCAACGGGTGAGGTAGCATAAACTCTGTCCCTCTGTTTTTCGACAAGTTCAAGAGCAGGAGGCCATTCAGAATGTACATAAAAACCACCATATTTAGTTATAAGGTTACTAGGTAATTTAATTTCAATAGTTTCCTTCATAACACTATCCTAATAATTGGAAGTGCATGCCACAATCTCTGTGTTGTATTCCATAGGATGACCGCTGCAAGACAGCGTTCTGCGATGCTCGGCTGTTGTTAAGCCTATATGCCGATTATGCCTGTACACCGGTCCTCCGTAGTCCTGATGGTCTGACCAATATATGACATGCCACAACTTCAAGGAGTAAGGGAGACACCCACCTTACGCAAGCCATCATCATCCACTACGGGACCTAAAAGGACCCTAACCTGACCTTAGATGGTGGACGAAAGCACATTTCACCTTATATTTTTTCAAAATACGATTAATTCTGCTCGCAATGCTCCCTGCGTAAAGCAAAGAGACATTATATCATGGTGCCACCTCAGTATTATCATCACTAATCGGATGTTTAGTCGGTCGATAGCGCAACTCACATCTAATCTGTCTTTCACTGTAATTGTTCTGACGAAAGGCAAGTTCGAGATGAGCTAACTAAGGTGACAAACTGTAAGGGCCCGAGATGACGTGGGTCCTGAGACTCAAGGTACAAAGTATCCGTTCACGTAAAGGCGTATGGCGAAAACTGTCAGCCTGCAGTTACAAATCAGTAAACAGCATGTCCCAAAGTACCATCCACCTTCCTCCTGGCCAACACATCGAGGAAGGGAAGACAGCCATTCTTTTTCACGTTCACCGTGAAACGAATAATCACGTGGTCAGAACTCAGGTGTTGAAAAAAATTGTTCAAATTCCCACTATCATGAGTCCAAACAACAGAAGTATCGTCTACATATCAGAAAAAACACGTAGGTTTCAAAGCCGCCGACTCCAAGGCACGTTCATCGAAATCTTCCATAAACAGATTGCCAATAGTAGGTGACAACGGGCTCTCCACAGAAAGTCCATCTCTCTGCTCGTAGTATTGGTAATTCAATAAAAAGTAAGTGGAAGTTAACACTTGTTGGAAAAGATTCGTTAATTCAGCACCGAACATAACCTCAATCAATCGTAACGAATCACACAGAGGAACACGAACAAAGGGAGAGCCCACATAAAAACTTACTAGAATATCGACCATTCAAACGCATTCTCTCCAACCGACTTAAGAAATCCGCTGAGTTCTTAAGTTGGTACTCACATCGACCTACTATGGAGCTCAACAGCATAGCGAGGTGTTTTGATACACGATATGTCGGAGCACCAATGTTACAATCGCAGGAAGAGTCACTCCTTCCTCGTGGACCTTGTGGAGGCCATATAACCTAGGGGGAACAGCACAATAAGAAATGAGGCTCTTGAGGAACTCCGGCGATAATGAACTTTTCTTCAGGAGGCTGTTAGCCTTTATACTTTTTTTGGGGTCAGCATCGATTCTGCGATGCGCTGGATCAGACAGTAAACAGTGCATTTTTTTGAAGGTAATCCTACTTGTCAAAAACAACTGTAGCATTGCCCTTGTCCTCAGATAAAATAACAATATGCGGATCAACCTCGAGTGAACGTGAAGCAGCCCACTCATCCGCTGTGATATTACTCTTGGGTGATCGTGCAACAGTCAACACAGTACATGCCTCACCTGTAGCCTCCTCTGCAACACCAGGAGGCAGTTTAAAAACATCATGTTCAACGCGATTAATAAAACCAACCACTGCAGGCGCTTTGGAGTCCGTGCAAAATTTAAACTTTTCCCTGGCACGGATAAATCTGCGTCGCAAACAGCTCCGAACCACGGAAACGTTCAAACTTCTCCAAATGCTGGCCACTTACAGAATGAAATTGCCATCAGACTGCTACCATGAAGCAGCGTGCAGCCAATCCAAAGACAAATGAAAATGACATGGTGCGTTCCTGTTGAAGTATCGTTGTTTGTCGTAAGTTGTTTGAATCTGTAGAGAGAAGAACATAAAAAGAACTTTAGTGATTGGGTATATAGAACTTGGTGGACCAATAATCGTATTACCATCATCAATGGGTCTACTAGTGAAGGTTGTATCACACTTCAGGTATAATGTAGAGGAGCTCCACAATTCTGCACATTCATTGCTTTCTGTATGACCGATGCAAAGTCCTCTGCTGTTGATATAATGTTTTTCCTCTGTATAACAGAACCGACGAACATACAGCAGGTCGTAATAAGTCACACATTGATAAAGAAATGAACTTGGAAATTTATTTCCACTGTATCATACGTGTTGACAGTCGTTTCCTTGGGATGAAACTCCATTCACAGATCATCAAGGACATTGAAGAAAATCTAATTTGACGATTGTATCACTCTGAAATTTTTCATTGTCAGAGAAAATGGATGCATTCGTGCTACGAAGACAAGTATTTTGGGACAATGATATATAGAATAATGGAAAAGAAAATTGAGACTCTGTTACATGATGATCAGTTCGACTTTAGGAAAGGAAAGGTACCATAGAGGAAATTTCGATGTTGCGGTTGGTAATAGAAGCAAGACTAAATAAAAGTCAAGATATGTTCACAGGAATTGTGAACCTGAAAAAAGCTTTCGACAATGTCAACTGGTGCAATGTACCAGAGTAGCACTTGCGACCTACGTCCTTAGTTATTTGCTGGCTGTATTCCAGTCTCAGTTTCCCTATACAGCTTTCACCTTCTACAACTCCCTCTAGTACCATGGAGATTATTCCGTGAGGTCTTAATAGATGTCCTACCATTCTGTCCCTTCCCCTTGTCAGTGTTTTACATACATTACTTTTCTCGACGATTCTTCGGAGAATCTCCTCATTCCTTATCTTATCCATCCTCTTGATTTTCTGCATTCTTCTGTTGCATTCCATCTCAAATGGTTCGTTTCTCTTTTGTTCCGTTTTTGACACAGTCAATGTTTCACTACCATATAATGCTGTGCTTCAAACGTGTTAAGAATTTCTTCCTCGAATTAAGACCTATGTTTAATACTAGCAGAATTTTCTTGGCCATAAATGCCGTTTTTGACGGTGCTATTCTGCTTTTGATGTCCGCCCTGCCCCATTCATCAAGGGTTATTTTGCTGCCTATGTATCAGAATTTCTTAAGTTCATTTACTTCGTGATCACCAGTACTGACGTCAAGTTTCTCGCTGTTCTCATTTCTGCTATTTCTCATTGCTTTCGTCTTTCCTCAATTTACTCTCAATCCATGTTCTGTACTCTTTAGAATGTTCATTCCATTCAACAGAACGTGTAATTATTCTTCACTTTCACTAAGGATAGCAATGTCATCAGCGTATCTGATCATTGATATCTCTTCACCTTGAATTTTAATTCCATTATTAACTTCAGTCGTTGATTCTTCGATATGTAGATTGAACAGTAGAGGCGAGAAACTACATCCGTGTTTTACACCCTTTTTAATCCGAACACCTCGTTCTTGGTCTTCCATTGTTGTTATTTCCTTCTCGTTCTTGTACATATTTTATATACCTCGTCTTTCCATACGGCCTACCATTTGCGCCCTCCTTAGAATTTCGAACATCTTGCACCATTTGATATCGTCGAAAGCTTTCTTCAGGTTTACAATTCCTGTGAACATGTCTTGACTTTTATTTAGTCTTACTTACGTTACCAACCGCAATGCCGGAATTACCTCTCTAGTACTTTTCCTTCCCTATAGTCGAAATGATCATCATCTAACAGATTCTCAATTTTCTTTTCCGTTCTTCTATATATTATTCTTTTGAGCAAATTAGATGCATGAGCAGTTAAGTTCATTTGCGATAATTCTTGCACTTGTCAACTCTTCCAGTCTTCGGAATTGTGTGCCTGATATTTTCTGAAAGTCAGATGGTATATTGCCAGATTCATACATTCTACCCACCATTGTAAATAATCGTTTTGTTGACACCTCCAACAATGGCTTTAGAAATTCTGATGAAACGTTATGTATTGCTCCTGTCCCATTTGTTTTTAAGTCTTCTAATACTCTTTCAAATTCTTATTCTAATACTGGATCGCCTATCTATTCCCTATCGACTTTTGTTTCTTCTTCTTTCTTTTTCAGTCACATCAGACAAGCCTTCCCCCTCATAAAGGCCTTTAATGTACTCTTTCCATCTATCTGGACTCTCCTCTGCATTTAACAGTGGAATTCTTAATGTTTTTAACGTTTCCACTCTTGGTTTAAATTTCACCGAACGTTGTTTCGACTTTTCTGTATGCTGAGTCAGTCTTTACATCTTACTTTTCCGATTTCTTCACAGTTTTTGTCCAGCCATTTCGCCTTAGCTTCACTGCACTTTCTATTTATTTTTTATTTAATTCCCAAGTGATTTGTATTGCCTTGTTCCTGAATTTCCCGGAACATTTTTGTACTTCCTTCTTTCGTCGATCAACTGAAGTATTTCTGTTGTTACCTGTGGTTTCTTCGCAGTTACCTTCTTTGTACCTATGTTTTTCTTTCCAGATTCTGTGATTGTCGTTTATAGAGATGTACATTTCTCTTCGATCGAAGTACCTACTGGGCTGTTCATTGTCGCAGTGTCCGTAGCCTCAGAGAAATTCAAGCGCACCTCTTCATTCCTTAGTACTTCCGTATTCCACTTCTTTGTGTATTCATCCTACCTGAGTAGTCTCTTAAACTTCTATCTACTCGTTACCGTTAGTAAATTGTGGTCTGAGTCTATATCTGCTCTTGGGTACGCCTTGCAAACTAGAATGTGATTTCTGATACTCTGCCTGGTTCAAAAATTGGTTCAAATGGCTCTGAGCACTATGCGATTTAACATCTGAGGTCATTAGTCCTCTAGAACTTAGAACTACTTAAACCTAACTAACCTAAGGACATCACACACATCCATGCCCGAGGCAGGATTCGAACCTGCGACCGTAGCGGTCGCGCGGTTCCAGAATGAAGCGCCTAGAACCGCTCGACCACAGCGGCCGCCATACTCTGCCTGCCCAAGACGCAATTTAACTCAAATCTTCCCGTATACGCCGGTATTTCCCAAGTACACCTACCCCTCTTGTGATTCTTACCACCATTACTAGCTGAAATTTACTGCAGAACTCAATAAGTATTCCTCCTCTGTCATTCCTAGTACCAGTCCGATATTCTCCCGTAACCCTTTCTTCTACTCCATCCCCTACAACTGCATTCCAGTTCCCAATGGCTAGTAATTTTTCATCTCCCTTTGTATACTGAAATAGTTCTTCAGTATCCTCATACAGTTTCCCTATCTCTACATCTTCGGCTTGCGACGTCGGCATGTATGCTTGAACTATCGTTGTCGGTGGTTTGCTGTCGATTCTGATGAGAACAAACCTATCACCTTACTGTTACAGTAACTTACTGGCTGTCCTCTCTTCCTATTCATAACGAATGCTACTCCCGTTATGCCATTTTCTGCTACTGTTGATATTACCGTATACTCATCTGACGAGAAGTCCTAATCTAGTATCCTTTACACTTCTTCCCCACTATAACTAGATTGAGCCCTAGCCTTTCACTTTTCAGATTTTCTAGCTCCCCTACCACGTACAAACTTCTGGCATTCCACGCCCCGACTCGTCGTCTTATTAGAAACTTAATGAGCAATGATTATTGTAGTAAGAAGTTGCATATTTACAGTACTGTACAAACAGTAAAATCGTCTCGGGCTTCCAAACACGGCAGATCGTTAGACATTCTATTGTTTCAGTCGTATGCTTCTCGGCTGCTGTCTAAAGGTAACCAAGAGCCGTGTGATTGTTGACCTTGTCCTTGTGTAGCAGTGGTACAGGATGCGACACCACTGGTGCTCAGTCCTGCTTTAAAAGGGTGGTTTCGAATTGCATTTACCTGCAAGCCACCGTCTTCCTTGATATTTTGTTCTCTGTAACTTTTTTTTACTACTGTGTCTAGGAATCGTTAGCCATTGTCATGAAAGAGGTGTCGTTGAATACAATTTTGTTTCCATTTACAAAACCGTGTTCATGTTCAGCTACTGCTGATTTTTCTGGGTAGTGTACTGGACGACGTAATACTGTCCTCGCTCAACAGTATTTTCTAACCAGTAGCTTTGAGATCTATCTTAGTCGTCAAGATTTGGTTCATTATACTTGGAAATCTGAAGGCTGAAATGGTGATATATCTCTTCATGAACCTGATAATCTACCGCTGAGTAACGGAACGGTAAGCTCTTTTCTCTTGCACTTTTTGGTGTTCCACTTACGAACACCTCTTGAAATTGCCTGTTGTATTAGTTGGTTATTGTAGCCATTCCGTCGGCTGACCTTTGGTAAACTTTTTGATACTCGTGACAAGATTTCGGTGTTAGAGAAAACTTTTGCTAGATTTAGCAAGGTACCTAAGATTTTATGATTTTGGGTCAGGGTGGTTGTGGATGAAAGCTTTCACATGCTGGTCGATCCCTGTGACTGGGTTTCTTGTACACTCTTTGACTGAGATAACCATTAGGGTTTCGGCGGCCTGTGGCGTAAAGGATAGGCAACATACCGTCTTTTTCTACCTCAAGCGTGAAGCTCATAGAAACTGTTGCTACGTTCCACTAACACTGCCGCAGTGACTCCCTACCATGTGGCCCGAAAACGATGTAACGACAAAACTCTTCTTAGGTTATAATCTTACAGTGTTTCATGGACATGTTAGCTATAGTTGCCAAGTTTCCACTAACGGGAGTCCTATCGCAACACTACCCATCTACGAGAAATATTGTCTGCCTTACAAAAACAAATACGACGATAGGGTACATATTCAAACGGAGCCACCACTGCGCTATGTAATGTGCTAAACGTGCCGTGTTGATGTCATGTAGCAAGGTGTCGCCTCAACTCATTACGAAATAATTTGCAGCCGGATGTACAGCTAAGATATTATTGTTGTTTGCTGTTTAATATCTTATGTAAGTTGTTCTGTATTAACTGTTGTAGAGAGAGACAAAAATTACACTGTGCAACAATGAAAATGTAAATCGAATGAGAGTAGTCAATTCCTATCAATTCTAATGTGCTGATCGCGAATGTCACAAAGACAATGCAAAATTAGCTCTAGTTTTCATTTTACACTGTTTTATTACAGTGAGATAATTATATAGGATTTTTCAAAATTGGATATTTGAATTTATTTTCAATTTTTTGACTTCTTGTGCATCTAAGTAGTGCATATAAGCTATTACTTGACTCTTCTCAGTATTAGTTTGTCTGTAACATAACGTGTCCATATGGACACGCTGGGCACTTAGATGCATATTTGAAATATTTTCTGTGCTATTGAAATACATTTGATGTTATATTAATCAGGTTTTTAATACAAGTAAGGCAAAATTTGAACAAAATAATTCTTAAAAACCAATTTGTAACACCATACACAAAATAATTGACAATCATTTGTTTAAGTTACTTTCATGGTACACTTCAAAGCATTCTAAACACACTCCTACATCACATTTCCCACATTTTGAGCGAACAGCTGATGATTTTTGTTTGCAGTACAAACCTACACATCTTCTCTTCTTCTCAGTTTTCTTGATATAGTGCTTTATACCATCATATCTGATATCACTTGAAACACGCGATTTGTATCCACACATAGGACTGGTTGACGGCCTGCCTGCTCCTTTTACGAGATTGATATATCTTTTTAGGTAAACTTGTACAATTTCTGTTCTGAATTCAGGTTGAGTAGTCCTAGCTCCCGTTCCTTTCTTCAGCTGCCACGCATTATGTACAGATACGTCAATCAGCGAAGAAAGTAAAGCCCAGTACCACTTCTTGTTTCGAATGTTTATTCTGCACATGGCAATGTTTTCATTCATCCTATCCACTCCTCCCATGTGTTTATTATAGGCTGTGATAATTTGAGGACGTTGTACTTGAACTGTCTTCTTCTCCTTTGCGGAATATCTTTTTACAAATGATACAGGTTGAACTCCTTCATAGGTAGAAGCTACGGTAACCACTGAATTGTCTACCCATTTTGTGATTATAACACCATCATCCTTGCAAAGTGAGGATTCAAAATACCCCCTTTCCTTTTTAACTAGCGCTTTCTTTGAGGAAATTGGGCACGATTTGGGAACTCTGTTTTCTCTGATAGTGCCTGTTGCTCCATAGACCTTTTCTCTCAGGTATGACAGAACAGAAAAACCTGTAAATAGGTTGTCAAAGAAAAAGTGGAATGGCAGTAGCTTTACATCCAGTGTCAAATCATCTATCATCTGAACGAGTGGGGCAGTAGCCTTACCAACCTATGCTTCATATACTGTACTCGGATTGGGTGATTTTCCTTAATAAAAGGAAAAATTTACCAGATATCCAGAAGTAGTGCATAAACACCATGCTTTATATCCAAATCGTGTGGGTTTCCCCCTGATAAATTGCTTGCAAGAGTGTCTCCCAAAATATTTTATCATTGATTCATTGTAAGACAGATGTTGATGAGGAACAAACAGCTTATTACATTTGTCTTTTACCATTTCAATAAAGAGTCTAATTTTCCACATCTTGTCCTTTTCATCAAATTTGTTATTGTCGTTACAGTGCAGAAATCTAAGAATTTGTTCAAAACGATTTCTCCTCATGGCATTACATACAAAATCGTTTTATGTGTCTAAATTGGAATCCCAGTATAATCTCTTATTAAGGAGAGAGTTATAACTACTTAGAATGAGGATCCCCAGAAAACACCTCATTTCTTCACAAGTTATATTAGGATTTGGAAAGTTCTTGAAAAGTGTGGAGTTGTTTGACACATCAACTAGGAATTGTATCAGATCGTCATCAAAGAATAATTCGAAAATTTCCACTGCAGACTTATCAACATACGTGTCAAAGCATGGATCAGGAAAAGACTTCAAATTTGAAATTAGTGCGCCATGAACCCAGGTTTTTGCATATTTCTGTTCCTGCAATCTATATTTCTGAAATCTGTTTCTGTGTGTGTGTCTGTTAATCTTATTCCAGCTTCAGCCCAGAGTTGTCTAGGATTGAGATTATCTGCTATTCCTCCTCCATCCTCATCACCCGAATCCTCATCCGTGAGGACTGCTGGATCAGGGGGCATGATGTAAATTCCATCAGCTTGAGGAGCGTTTGAATTCTCAAACAGGATGTCTAAAACATCCTGCACAGTCAAACCAGGCTCTAAAGATTCTGCTACACCTCTGTTATGATATGAAAAGAGAAAAAGAAACGAAATAATTTTTAAAATCAAATGTTATGATGGTTTGTCAAAGTCATAATAACTAGTAACCATGTATTATATTATTGTCTCTGGTCTTATTTGTGTGCAGTATTTTGGATATAAGCATTTTGATATCAATTTTATTTAGTGATCTTTTTGTCTCCCTCCTCTTCAACTTCAGTGACTTTGTTAATGGATGTAATAATTTTTGCACATTTGTTTCCAGATTTGTTCAAGTTGACTGCTAATGAAGTGAACTAAAATGCCACGAGTTTGTGTTAACAGTGCTGACACATTTTTCTATGTGTGTGAAGAAGTGACATTGTCTTCGCAAAAAAAGCAAATGACTCCATTGATTAAAAAAGCTCACAGTTATTATTTTGGATGCAAACTACGTGATCAGGATAATCCCTGGGCTCCGCATGTGATCTGCATCACTTATGCCACTAATTTCAGGAATTGGACACATGGAAAACGACGTTCAATGCTCTTTGCAGTGCCCACGATCTGGCGTGAGCCAACTAACCATGTCAATGACTGCTACTTTTGTATGGTTCCTCCTATCAAGAAGGGAATATCTAAGAAGAAGAAGCGGACAGTGATCTATCCTAACATTCCAGTTCTTAGGGAAGAAACAAGCAATAAATTATAAGGAGACTGTAGATAACATGTTGTCATCTTATGAAAAACTTGGTTGCAACATGTCATTGAAAATGCTTTTCTTACATAGTCGTCTTGACTTCTTCCCCAACGATTATGGTGCAGTAAGTGATCAACACGGGGAGCGATTTCATCAAGATATTGCCACATTTGAGAAGAGGTAGGCCGGAAAGTTGAGAGCTACTGTTTTAGCAGATACTGATGGACTGCCATAAGGGATGTTCCCGAGTATGTATAAATGTCAAGCCAAGCGAAAGTGGTCATCTTCTGAATTTATCTCTGAACAAAATATGTAATGTACAGATGGACATTTAACATTTGTAATCCACTATATACATTTGCGGCCAGTGAATTTATATATTTTCTTTTGTGGTTTTCATAGTTCTGATACAAAGCAGACAAAAGTATTTTCATTCATGTAATATTACCTTCATTTTTTCTTAATATTTTACTTTTGTACTTCCAGAATAGCACTGAAATTTATCAGTGCATAATTCATAACATAATTCAAGTAATTATTCACTCAAAATTTGTTATGCTGAATCTTTGAACATGAATGCATATTTAGTTAGTGAGTTATTTATAGAAAAGTTTAGATTACTTAAAAAAAAACTAGAGCTAAATATTTAGGAAGATGATGATTTTGCATCATTTTATACTGAAATAAACATAACTAACTCAAAATCATTCAATTTACACACTTTTGCTTCAAATTTGTTGTTCAATGTTATTGCAGCGGACGATAGTGTCGCAAGCTTACCCAGTCAGCAGCTTACGTAGCGCCAAAGATCATGTATCACGCTACAGCTGGCAGCCGAACCACGCCCCGACGACCAGGGAAAACAATGAAATCATTGTCAAAAGTGATAATCGCGCTGTTCGTTTAAAGATTTTAATGGCTTCGAAATATTTTAATATGGGTTTTAGTAGCTGTACCGTTTTGATCAGAGTTGTAAACGATTATCTTACAATGGGTCTTTATCGTCTCAGACATATTCGGATTTGATGGTACGAGGTTCGGCAAGTCAACGTAAATGTTTGACTACCAGTGAATATCGCGATTGAGTTGTTTGTATTAGCGATTTTTTGAAAGAGTTGACTGAGATCCCATGAAGTATTTTATTGAGGTGACGTTCAGTTGAAGTAATTTGCCACCTTGTTGGGTACTAAGGCCCTGTTTGTGCCAAAATAGGTTGTTAAAATCCCTAATGTATTGTAAGCAGTTGCCTGTGATTTTTCAGATCTGCTGTTGTTTTAGGATAGTTGGTGTGTAGGTTACTGGGAACCGGCATTAGCTCCATTTTGTTTCAGTTACTGGTACTAGTGCTCCTGTACAGAACAACCTCGAGGTGAGCAGTGATAATGGCTGTTGAATGTATGGTTTAGGATTGAATTCGATGGACGACTCAAGTGCTGATATTGTTTTGCGGACCCAAGATAATCAATTCTGGAATTTGTGATTCGAAATACAGTCGTAACAGCCCTAAAGTTGAGAAGATCTACAAATGATTTATGGATTTCTTACGTACATATTGGAACCATCAGTTTGAATCACATTCAGCGTTATTTCGCACTCAAAAAATATCTGTGGAAAATGACTGATTCTTTTGTTATACATTTACACGCCAACGCTTCAGGAGCAATGCTTGTCTCAAAGTGGCTTTAGCAATAGTTTTTATTTGTTGCAGTATCAATTTCTTTTCATACTGTGGGCCCACTGACACTCGTACACTTCGACGTAGCATTGTACTTATGTATGATAAATAAAAGTAGAATGCTTATTTAAAAGGCAAAATTAGAAATTGTCAGTTTTGCTGCCCATAGATATATAGTCCCAATATCTGATATTAAAGAAGAAGTAAGAAAATCAGAAAGAAGGAAAAAGAACTTCCGGTCTACAACTAAGACAGAATTATAGGCAGAAATTACAGTATTATTCCACTTGCGGAGTAGCTTTGAAGGAGAGGCTTTTCAAAGATTATTTTTGAAGTTAAAAGGAAAATAACGTGATCTTGCTCAGCTGTGGATAAAAAGTATTAAAGACAGAAATTTATCGCTAGGACAGGAAGGGACCTTCCCTATTTCAAGAAAAATTATTATAAAAAATTGTTCTACTCCTAACGGGAGAAAAGAAAGCAAAAAACGATATTTTTTTGTCATAACACATACTTTTAAAAAATGGGTAGACAATTGGTTCTGCAATGACAGACTGCAAGACCCGTTTAAACAGAGCTTAGTAAGTAGATTTGTATGACATCAATCTTGCGTTGGCAGATTAAAATAATTCTGATATCCTTTTCACCAGGTTGTAAGAGGTATCGTACTCGAGAACGAAGTTTAACCAATTTGCATAGGTACAGCCAGGGTCACAATGCTTACGTGAAAACGTAAGCCTAAAAGTTGATGCACTACTCTTTCCAAAATCCATAACCCATAAATTATACAATTTTTATACATAATGGTGGTTTTAGTTAGAGTGCACCCGAAAGGTCAAGCGTTCGATATTAGGTCAATAGCCACAAATAAACTATGAAATAGCACTCAAATTGTTGACGTAGCGGGGGTACGGCAGTTAGACGTAAAATATTAGTTTTAACGACTCAAAAAGTTTTATGTTTATTTGGTGTACTGCCGTCAAGTAGAGTTGCAGATAACGTATGTCATAGACATATGTTTATAAAGTACATCTACTACAAAGTCATTACTTACAGCTTAGTGGGAATATATGAAACAGTAACACGTACTAACAATTGCTTAAGAAATAACGTATTTTGAACCTTTTATTGATTTTATATAGTCAAATACCGTAGTAAACTAGATTGTTGGTGCTTACGGTTATTAATTCTGTGTTGGAAGGAAGTGATTAGTTTTTAATAGAGTGGCATTGCTTATTACAGCAGCCAAAGAATTGGCCAAGCATCCTCTTTAACTCTGTGATGAGAATATTCGTGAATAATCAAACATCATCAGAGTTGTGCGTTTCCAACGTTTTCGTTGCGCAAGAATAGATCCATTAAATTTCGAGAATGCAGCCACGTGAGTTCTCTTCTTTGTCTAATATTTCGACCATATACATTTCAGCCAACTTCAGACTTAGCCGACAGAAAACAGAGCATGTAACTGTAGGACGAGCCTCTACACTTAAAGAGATATTTCGAAGCAAACTGTTATTCCCAATAACAGATACGTAAGGCGCTAAGAGCAGAAACTAATAAGGCGGACCTAAGGACGAGAAAAAAGACATATATTTAAATTCATGGCTTTCCTATCATATGTGGGAAACTCATTAAAAAATCAGTGGGCTCCTCACCACATACATAGGGCTGCTTAAAGTGATTTTTCGCCCTCCATGGAAGCCAGCAGCACTTTTGGGTTTCACAAAAGATGTCTGATGCCCCGCAAGACTCGGGTTTACCAGATCCCTTGCGAATGTGGCCTTCTGCACATCGGGCACTCAAGTCGTACAATCCATTAAAGATTCACTTAACACCGTAGATACACCCGGCTCTTAAACCGCAATAAACCATTTGTGTCAGAATACTGCATCAATACCAGTCAGTTTATTTGGTATGAAAATATCGAAATTGTAACGTTGAAATCATATTTTTGTGGCTTAGTGGTGAAAGACGCAACAATTTTGTTTGGAGAAAATATAATTAACAGATGTCGTGGTTTAACCCGGGATAAATTATGGAATACAGTGCTGTCTTCAATAATCTCACAAAGACTTCGCTACAGTGCAGCTAGTAATGATACATCGACATCCAACCATAGATCGACGATGTAGCCACTGATGAAGTTTTTGTTGTCTTTTTGTCCCCAATCACTGATTGTTTCTAGTGTCGTTTGAAATGACGGAACGAGTACTGTAGCTTTAGTCTGTCGGCTCGCTCTGAAGATGGCCGAAAGGTATGCGGCCATAATGTCAGAAAAAGATAAAATAGAGTTTATGCGTCCGCATTCCCGAGAGTTACCACATCAAAGTTGGCCAAATATCATCCTCCGCATCTCGCTCACGAAATCACCCATATTCTTTATCTTAGGCGCGGAGTGGCACATTCGAAGTAAGTGGACTGGTAAGTTGCTTATACAGTCTAGATGTTGGAGATGCAGGAGAAATTACGACGAGTCACTCGAGCGTGTCTTCTTTGAGAAAATTAGTACCTTCAAATGTTCAAATGTGCGTGAAATCGTGTGGGACTTAACTACTAAGGTCATCAGTCCCTAAGCTTACATACTACTTAATCCAAATTATCCTAAGGACAAACACACACACCCATGCCCGATGTAGGACTCGAACCCCCGCCGGGACCAGCCGCACAGTCCATGACTGCAGCGCCCTAGACCGCTCGGCTAATCCCACGCGGCTTAGTACCTTCGACGTCCTCTTTATCACACACGTGGTTGGGTCAGTTATCAACGTTGGATCGGTGCCCTCCTCAGACGTTAAGGTCCATGAATGTTGGGTCATCGCGTGGAAGTCGTTTTTTTTTTTTTTTGGTCATCAGTCTACTGACTGGTTTGATCCGGCCCGCCACGAACTCCTTTCCTGTGCTAACCTCTTCATCTCAGAGTAGCACTTACAACCTACGTCCTCAATTATTTGCTTGATGTATTCCAATCTCTCGGTCGCATGTTCGAATCCTGTCTCGGGCATGGATGTGTGTGATGTCCTTAGGTTAGTTAGGTATAAGTCGTTCTAAGTTCTAGGGGACTGATGACCTCAGATGTTAAGTCCCATAGTGCTCAGAGCCATTATTCCAATCTCTGTCTTCCTCTACAGTTTTTGTCCTCTACAGCTCCCTCTAGTACCATGGAAGTCATTCCCTCATGTCTTAGCAGATGTCCTATCATCCTGTCCCTTCTCCTTATCAGTGTTTTCCACATATTCCTTTCCTCTCCGATTCTGCGTAGAACCTCCTCATTCCTTACCTTATCAGTCCACCTAATTTTCAACATTCGTCTATAGCACCACATCTCAAATGCTTCGATTCTCTTCTGTTCCGGTTTTCCCACAGTCCATGTTTCACTACCATACAATGCTGTACTCCAGACGTACATCCTCAGAAATTTCTTCCTCAAATTAAGGCCGGTATTTGATATTAGTAGACTTCTCTTGGCCAGAAATGCCTTTTTTGCCATAGCGAGTCTGCTTTTGATGTCCTCCTTGCTCCGTCCGTCATTGGTTATTTTACTGCCTAGGTAGCAGAATTCCTTAACTTTATTGACTTCGTGACCATCAATCCTGATGTTAAGTTTCTCGCTGTTCTCATTTCTACTACTTCTCATTACCTTCGTCTTTCTCCGATTTACTCTCAAACCATACTGTGTACTCATTAGACTGTTCATTCCGTTCAGCAGATCATTTAATCCTTCTTCACTTTCACTCAGGATAGCAATGTCATCAGCGAATCGTATCATTGATATCCTTTCACCTTGTATTTTAATTCCACTCCTGAACCTTTCTTTTATTTCCATCATTGCTTCCTCGATGTACAGATTGAAGAGTAGGGGCGAAAGGCTACAGCCTTGTCTTACACCCTTCTTAATACGAGCACTTCGTTCTTGATCGTCCACTCTTATTATTCCCTGTTGGTTGTTGTACATATTGTATATGACCCGTCTCTCCCTATAGCTTACCCCTACTTTTTTCAGAATCTCGAACAGCTTGCACCATTTTATATTTTCGAACGCTTTTTCCAGGTCGACAAATCCTATGAAAGTGTCTTGATTTTTCTTTAGCCTTGCTTCCATTATTAGCCGTAACGTCAGAATTGCCTCTCTCGTCCCTTTACATTTCCTAAAGCCAAACTGATCGTCACCTAGCGCATTCTCAATTTTCTTTTCCATTCTTCTGTATATTATTCTTGTAAGCAGCTTCGATGCATGAGCTGTTAAGCTGATTGTGTGATAATTTTCGCACTTGTCAGCTCTTGCCGTCTTCGGAATTGTGTGGATGATGCTTTTCCGAAAGTCAGATGGTATGTCGCCAGACTCATATATTCTACACACCAACGTGAATAGTCGTTTTGTTGCCACTTCCCCCAATGATTTTAGAAATTCTGATGGAATGTTATCTATCCCTTCTGCCTTATTTGACCGTAAGTCCTCCAAAGCTCTTAAATTCCGATTCTAATACTGGATCCCCTATCTCTTCTAAATCGACTCCTGTTTCTTCTTCTATCACATCAGACAAATCTTCACCCTCATAGAGGCTTTCAATGTATTCTTTCCACCTATCTGCTCTCTCCTCTGCATTTAACAGTGGAATTCCCGTAGCACTCTTAATGTTGCCACCGTTGCTTTTAATGTCACCAAAGGTTGTTTTGACTTTCTTGTATGCTGAGTCTGTCCTTTCGACAATAATATCTTTTTCGATGTCTTCACATTTTTCCTGCAGCCATTTCGTCTTAGCTTCCCTGCACTTCCTATTTATTTCATTCCTCAGCGACTTGTATTTCTGTATTCCTGATTTTCCCGGAACGTGTTTGTACTTCCACCTTTCATCAATCAACTGAAGTATTTCTTCTGTTACCCATGGTTTCTTCGTAGCTACCTTCTTTGTACCTATGTTTTCCTTCCCAACTTCTGTGATGGCCCTTTTTAGAGATGTCCATTCCTCTTCAACTGTACTGCCTACTGCGCTATTCCTTATTGCTGTATCTATAGCGTTAGAGAACTTCAAACGTATCTCGTCATTCCTTAGTACTTCCGTATCCCACTTCTTTGCGTATTGATTCTTCCTGACTAATGTCTTGAACTTCAGCCTACTCTTCATCACTTCTATATTGTGATCTGAGTCTATATCTGCTCCTGGGTACGCCTTACAATCCAGTATCTGATTTCGGAATCTCTGTCGGACCATGATGTAATCTAATTGAAATCTTCCCGTATCTCCCGGCCTTTTCCAAGTATACTTCCTCCTCTTGTGATTCTTGAACAGGGTATTCGCTATTACTAGCTGAAACTTGTTACAGAACTCAATTAGTCTTTCTCCTCTTTCATTCCTTGTCCCAAGCCCATATTCTCCTGTAACCTTTTCTTCTACTCCTTCCCCTACAACTGCATTCCAGTCGCCCATGACTATTAGATTTTCGTCCCCCTTTACATACTGCATTACCCTTTCAATATCCTCATACACTTTCTCTATCTGTTCATCTTCAGCTTGCGACGTCGGCATGTATACCTGAACTTTCGTTGTCGGTGTTGGTCTGCTGTCGATTCTGATTAGAACAACCCGGTCACTGAACTGTTCACAGTAACACACCCTCTGCCCTACCTTCCTATTCATAACGAATCCTACACCTGTTATACCATTTTCTGCTGCTGTTGATATTACCCAATACTCATCTGACCAGAAATCCTTGTCTCCTTCACTTCACTGACCCCTACTATATCTAGATTGAGCCTTTGCATTTCCCTTTTCAGATTTTCTAGTTTCCCTACCACGTTCAAGCTTCTGACATTCCACGGCCCGACTCGTAGAACGTTATCCTTTCGTAGATTATTCAATCTTTTTCTCATGGTAACCTCCCCCTTGGCCGTCCCCTCCCGGAGATCCGAATGGGGGACTATTCCGGAATGTTTCGCCAATGGAGAGATCATCATGACACTTCTTCGATTACAGGCCACATGTCCTGTGGATACACGTTACGTGTCTTTAATGCAGTGGTTTCCATTGCCTTCTGCATCCTCATGCCGTTGATCATTGCTGATTCTTCCGCCTTTAGGGGCAATTCCCCACCCCTAGGACAAGAGAGTGCCATGATCCTCTATCCAGAATGAGGCTGACTTCTTATGCCTGAAGTCTTCGGCCGCCAATGCTGATTATTTATCAAAATTTAGGCAGTGGCGGGGATCGATCCCTGGACCGAAGAATTTTTTTTGATTATGAAGCAAAGAAGCTACCCCTAGACCACGGGTAACCGACATCTAAAACATACCACACGAACTTATCCCTGTTGCTGACGCAAGAGTCATCTGAATTACCGAATGCATCATAGTCCACTATGAGCTGCCGAATTTCCTTACGAGCATTTTATCACTGTAATCCCTCAGGTTTTTCCGGCGTGACTGATTAATTATGTGCTTTAAGTGTTCTGCCGAGTTATCGTTTCCATTTATATAAGATATTCTGACAACCGACCCACCCATCTTCTTCAGGTGCTTCGAGTTTTGCTGCTGTATGTACTCGCAGCTTAGACTCCAATCAGTCCGGGTAGCACTTGAGGAGCTCGACAGAGCTCAGTTCTCAATTAGCTGATATTATTCTTGTATCTCAGTGACACATCATATGAGATACATTTCTGTTTTGATCACTCACATTCTCTTGATATCAAAATATACCCAAGTGCCAGCGCTAATTTTATTGTTTGTAACATCTCAGTAATTAAAGCTGATCTTTCAAAATGGGCACAGTATTTGTGTATCAAATTAAATCTGGAGCTGGCCATTTCACCAAACCATTATATTTACACCAGCAAAGGAGTAACTACCTAGACCATGAAAAAATATTTCAGTCGAGTTATCACCACAGTGATCCAGGATCCCGCTTTATGTTTCCACTGAACGGACTCTGAGATGAGCGGTTGAGACCTCAGTTCTACCGTCGATGAAATTTACGTTTTCCTTACCTTCGATTGAAATATCGATTCAGGTTTGTTTGTTAATGCATTATTAACGCATAACCGACATTTCACATGAAGGGTATGGAATCTACATCATGTATTTCACTATTAATATTTATTTTTTATTCCAGTCTTGGATCACAATGTTGTTTTGTAGTCAGGTTATTAATTTCGGTCGGTAACGACCGTCTTCAGATCTGAGGGAGACGTGTTGTATTGTACGTATCTCACCGCTACATGTGATGGTGCAGTCTAAATCATTAAACATTTCGGCTCCGTGAAATAAATAAAATTTGTTATCTAAAGAGCAGACACAGTTATGTCTCTCCTCATGTGCAGTAAGCCGAATTGGCTAATGACTTTGACTGCTCCATCACATGCAATGGCGTGACATGTATAGGGCAACACGTTTTACTCTGGTCTGACGATGGACGTTCCCTACAGAAATTAATAACCTAGTTGCAAATAAACATTGTGATCCAAAACTGGAATTATAATAAAGCAAATATTTTCCTGGATCGGTGAAAACTTTTTCCTGGCTATGTCAGAACTTATTAACATTTATGTTCTTGGCTGACTTACCTACTACTTCATAATTAATCTTACACTGATTGTATTTCGAGAATGTAAATACGACAAGATTACTCATTTCTGATTCCTGAATGAACCACCTGCAGCTGAATCCACGACATTCTAGGTTTATAACACCGAGAGATGTATAATACACATTCAGTTTAAAGTGTTATGTGATTGTTGATAATTCTAACGAGTTTTGTATGTGTATCTATTTTCTCGTTATTTTAAAACGCAGCTGAGATATATAACTATGCTAATATCCAACCCTTCTGTATTATCAGTTTTTTTCTTTTCTTATTTAATACGAATTAGTTTTTTATAACTCCGACATGCACTGAGTACATATTTCTTGAAATTGTCCAATTAACAGTGTTGCTAAATAGATTTGCACATACATTATGCCCTTCTCAAAGTAAAATGATTTAGTTATTTCTGCCATGAGGTTTATATTGCTTTCAGTATATTATATTGTATATTTTAGAAATATAATGTGTAATTATCATTATTCTGTATGACAGTGAACTATGTATCATGCATTATATACAGTATCTGAGTGTATCTCTGATATACATGGAAATAACTAATTAAACTTCAGTCTGCATGTTGGTATAATATCAGTATAATGTGAGACTTCCCACCTGATATAATGTGATTCTTCAGTGCATCGCTGTTAACTTTATCATCAAGTAGTACTATTAATGCCTCTTCCATACATTATACATCATCTCTATTTACGTGTGATATACATGCCAAAGAAGGCTGTATACATGGAAGAACCCTGGAGATACTCAAAGGTATCAAATAAATTATATAATGGTAAGACAGAGATTTAGGAACCATGTTTTAAATTGTAAGACATTTCCAGGGGCAGATGTGGACTCTGACCACAATCTATTGATTATGAACTGTAGATTAAAACTGAAGAAACTGCAAGAAGGTGGGAATTTAAGGAGACGCGACCTGGATAAACTGAAAGAACCAGAGGTTGTACAGAGTATCAGGGAGACCATAAGGGAACAATTGACAGGAATGGGGGAAAGAAATACAGTAGAAGAAGAATGGGTAGCTTTGAGGGATGAAATAGTGAAGGCAGCAGAGGATCAAGTAGGTAAAAAGAGGGCTAGTAGAAATCCTTGGGTAATAGAAGAGATATTGAATATACTTGATGAAAGGAGAAAATATAAAAATGCAGTAAATGAAGCAGGCAAAAAGGAATACAGACGTCTCAAAAATGAGATCGACAGTGCAAAATAGAGAAGCAGGGATGGCTAGAGGACAAATGTAAGGATGTGGAGGCTTATTTCATTAGGGGTAAGATAGGTACTGCCTACAGGAAAGTTAAAGAACCCTTTGGAGAAAGGAGAACCACTTGCATGAATATCAAGAGCTTTGATGGAAACCCAGTTCTAAGCAAAGAAGGGAAAGCAGAAAGGTGGAAGGAGTATATAGAGGGCCTATACAAGGGCGATGTACTTGAGGACAATATTATGGAAATGGAAGAGGATGTAGATGAAGATGAATGGGGGGATATGATATTGCGTGAAGAGTTCGACAGAGCACTGAAAGACCTGAGTCTAAACAAGGCCCCCGGAGTAGACAACATTCCATTAGAACTACTGACAGCCTTGGGAGACCCAGTCCTGACAAAACTCTACCATTTGGTGAGCAAGATGTATGAGACAGGCGAAATACCCTCAGACTTCAAGAAGAATATAATAATTCCGATCCCAAAGAAAGCGGGTGTTGAGAGATGTGAAAATTACCGAACTGTCAGTTTAATAAGTCACAGCTGCAAAATACTAACGCGAATTCTTTACATACGAATGGAAAAACTGATTGAAGCCGACCTCGGGGAAGATCAGTTTGGATTCCGTAGAAATGTTGGAACACGGGAGGCAATACTGACCTTACGACTTATCTTGGAAGAAAGATTAAGGAAAGGCAAACCTACGTTTCTAGCATTTGTAGACTTAGAGAAAACTTTTGACAATATGGGCTGGAATACTCTCTTTCAAATTCTAAAGGTGTCAGGGGTAAAATACAGGGAGCGAAAGGCTATTTACAATTTGTACAGAAACCAGATGGCAGTTATAAGAGCAGAGGGGCATGAAAGGGAAGCAGTGGTTGGGAAGGGAGTGAGATAGGGTTGTAGCCGATCCCCGATGTTACTCAGTCTGTATATTCAACAAGCAGTAAAGGAAACAAAAGTAAAAGGTATTAAAATCCTTGGAGAAGAAATGAAATTTTGAGGTTCGCCGATGACATTGTAATTCTGTCAGAGACAGGAAAGGACTTGGAAGAGCAGTTGAACGAAATGGACAGTGTTTTGAAAGGAGGATATAAGATGAACATCAACAAAAGCAAAACGAGGATAATGGACTGTAGTCGAATTAAGTCGGGTGTTGCTGAGGGAATTAGATTAGGAAATGAGACACTTAAAGTAGTAAAGGAGTTTAGCTATTTGGGGAGCAAAATAACTGATGATGGTCGAAGTAGAGTGGAAATCAAATGTAGACTAGCAATGGCAAGGAAAGCATTCCTGAAGAAGAAAAATTTGTTAACATCGAGTATAGATTTAAATGTCAGGAAGTCGTTTCTGAAAGTATTTGTATGGAGTGTAGCCACGTATGGAAGTGAAGCGTGGACGATAAATAGTTTAGACAAGAAGAGAATAGAAGCTTTCGAAATGTGGTGCTACAGAAGAATACTGAAGATTAGATGGGTAGATCACATAACTAATGAGGAGGTATTGAATACAGTTGGGGAGAAGAGGAGCATGTGGCACAACTTGACTAGAAGAAGGGATCGGTTGGTAGGACATGTTCTGAGACATCGAGGGATCACCAATTTAGTACTGGAGGGCAGCGTGGAGGGTAAAAATCGTAGAGGGAGACCAAGAGATGAATACACTAAGCAGATTCAGAAGGATGTAGGCTGCAGTAGGTACTGGGAGATGAAGAAGCTTGCACAAGATAGGGTAGCATGGAGAGCTGCATCAAACCAGTCTCGGAACTGAAGACCACAACAAAAACAACACATGCCAATAATGAAATGTGGCTCCACAGTTTGACTGACGAATTGATTGACATGTCATCTCTCATGCGAAATACTGCATGGTGACCATATAACTAAGTACTTGTAAATACTTGACTATACATTAATCAACGACTCTGTTTTTTATAATGCCTTTAAAAGATTTTTATATAAGCTGTGTGTCTTGTTGTTCCGTAGACTGTATGTTCAGCAGGTGCTTGAAAATGACTTAACAGTCGACAGCCAATAGCACAGGGAACAAACGATAAATTTTACAGCCTACAACGGAGAATGCTTTATGTAAAGAATTATATCGATATTGCGGACGCATATAGAAAAAAGATGGTTAATTTTGAAAAGAATACGGTTAACATGCAAACACACTTTTATGCACATTAGACAGTGGACGACCGTGTAACGATGTATTTGACCTGCGAGTCGTCGCTTTATTAGTATTCACTCTCAAAATTAATTCACGCTTTGGTCCCGTCACGTAATAGATTAATTATGGCAAATCTGTTCACAATTAACCGTTTTCGTACATGAAATAATAGACAACAGCCACTCTTCGTAGTACTGTTCATATAACTGGAGCTAATTACCGTCTCTCTTCTATCCAAATCAACATGATAACTGTACAGTACGCTACAGTGAATCCACAATATGCTCGTATTTTCTTGATAAAACTGGTTACGGCTCTGATTCTTGGCGCCTTGTTAATCTTGACCACCCATTGCCTTATGCATTACTTCTCTGTCAAAGCTCCTGTCTTGATAATTTTGTCTCTTGTTCTCTCTTCTTTCCAGTCTTCCCACTTGTGACTCTCCTTCTTTGTTGAAATTGTGAACTCAGACACGTTCTCTAAAATTTAGTGTTTTACTTCAACGATTATGATGCAATAGTTTTATAGAAACTTCTGTGTTCCGCCTGTCACCGTACACGTGAATTGTATCTGCTATCTTAGTACAACATTTTTCTTTTCCTCTTAAGCACTTTTGGCTTCCACTACAAGGAAATCAGCTTTTCCCACTGCGAAATTACTACTTTTTCGATTAATTAATAGCACATTCTTACCTATCTGTCATTTGATGGTCCAGTCTCAGCACAGCCTAACTCCTTTCACTTGAACAAAAATATGGCGCACATAGACTTTTGTTATCGGACCAAACCTTACTTAAGTTACACATAAATTGTGTACAGTTAACTTTAAATATAGTAAGACTGATATGAAACATTACATTTCAATCACACTAAAATATCAAATAAATAAGAGAAATTCAGGACGTATCAATAATTAAAGTCCTTATTATACATAAGCAAATAGTGAAATTACCTTACATTTCCTTGTGATAAAAGAAATATATTTCATGTGAAAATGTTTCGAATAATTTGCACTTTGCGCATTAAATCTCGAGCGACTTGCGGCTTTAGTCATAACTCATCTTCGAGGCCTGATGCTGAGAAGGATGGGGGCCTTCAGTAGCTGGAGGGAAAAACTTATTACGTTTCTATAAGAGATTTGATATTTATATGATGATTTATATTGTTCAGGCTGCCGTCAAATAATCTATGAAGCGCTAATTAGTGGGAAAGAATACTAGACATTTTCAAATATACAAATTTCATTTTTAAATGTTGAGAGTGAGGAGCTGCGAGTGAAAGTTGCCAGACCAATAAATATTTATGCTAAAGAGCAAATTTTTTGAAACAACTGGACACGTTTATAGCCGTGAGGCTAAATAAAAAATTCAATTAATTAATCACGTGCCAAACAGACACTTAAAAAGAATTAATAACAATGTGTGTAAGTGTAGGCAGTTTGGAATTCGGAGCTGGCCTCTCTAACCAAACTTCGCACGTCCACCTGCTGGTAAAATTATCAGTTTATGCAGTTAACCAGCCGTACATGATTTCTACAACATTTAAAGGCAATTCTCGTTAAACATAGTAACGAACGAAAGACACGCAATTAACGAAATATGAAAACAGACAACTTCATATTACACGTACGGCTTGTAAAGAACAGAATTTTCACATATCTGAATAAATATATATAAAAATCTAAAATATTAAACAAAAGAACTATTAACTATTCAAAACGTTAGGACAGGCAATAATTATTACCACTACCATATAATAATGAGGATGACTACACGTATATCAGACAAGAACGCAGTGACTTGGAACTTCAGAATTTTTGAGAGGAACGCAATTTCACCTAGACAGCTGTGCTATGACACTAAAGAAACCAATGACGCTTGGCCATTTAAACAAATTTGTCTAAGATTCGTCTCAGACAAACAAACCATTCACCGGCTACGGAAGTGCGGGCAGCTGAAAGCGTCTTAAGTGTTTTCTCAGCAAATTAATCGTTTACAGTCGTCCGCTTCCGAGTGCGTCTCCTCCAGCGGGCTGGTGTGAATCACTTGGGGCACTGCAGTAGCTCAGCGTTCGGCACCTACCGGGGCCAGCTGCAGCACAAAGACTCTAAAAACATTCAAATAGTGTCAGAGAGTAGGACAGTGCGGACAGCGCTCTGAAAGCAGGTAGGTGGGCAACTTGTGTACTCTAGAGGGGCGCGAAAGCACTAATCGGTAGGCTACAGAGTCAAAGACACGATTGACCTATGTGGATAAGAGCCGATATACTGCTAACATTTGCTGGTTGTTACTTCGTAATTTGTGGTAAAATTGTAAACACCGTAGGTCGACTGTTGAGTACTCAAAAAATAAAGGCCTCACGAAAGCACTATTTATGGATCTCAGCAAGCTACTTCCTTTATTTTGATTTACAACAATTTAGTTGAAGTTACTTAGGAGAAGAAATAGTCAGCAAGCCCCAGAATAAATAAGGAGATCATTATGCATTGTCTCATCTAGAGCATAAAAAACTTCTCTGCCAATGGTGCCTGCAAGTAGTCATTATTAGGCACCTAGAAATCATAAGTTAAGAGCATTATAATAACAATTCCATCGAAAATTTACCATATGAAGATATAAGTAAAATATGGACCTATGAAGAGCACGTTGTTTTTTGTGTAGGAACCATTAATTGACATTTCCATCACCCATTATGCCGCGCGGGATTAACCGAGAAGTCTAAGGCGCTGCAGTCATGGACTGCGCGGCTAGTCCCGGCGGAGGTTCGAGTCCTCCCCCCTCCGGCATGGATGTGTGTGTTTGTCCTTAGGATAATTTAGATTATGTAGTGTGTAAGCTTAGGGACTGATGACCTTAGCAGTTAAGTCCCATAAGATTTCACACACACATTTTTTCACCCATTATGCTTCAGCGCCTAGTGTGCTATCCTATTTTACAGAGTGAGAAATTTTATCAAATGGTAGATTCTGGAAATTTTCAGAAAATTAGGCCTGAATCTGTATTTGCAGAACGGAATCTAATGTTTGCGTGTCCCTCATAAGCGAACAAGTGGGAGGCTATAAATATCCCTGTGCATAATATTGAACGTAAAACTAATCCTGTGATACAAGTCTGGTGTTAAGACACGCAGTACTAAATTTTGAAAATTAAACTAATAAAACAATTTTTAGAAATAAAAAAATTAAATAAGTGTAATTACTAAACATAAAAATATTTACTGATTCGTAAAGACAGTTCACGGCTTGTCACATGCAGAGTTAATGCACAATCTCCTTCAACAACGAATGACATTCAAAAGTTCATATTTTACTTAGGTTAAACGCTGATCTCCAAATGTACAATAGCAGGAATTATACTTTCAGCTCTGAAGATAAAGAAGGTGAAAGATGTAAATTTATACCACTGCAGCAACCATGTTACTATGGTTTAAAAGCAACGGCCCTGTAATTATTTATGCTGACTGCAGAAACCTTATCATCACCCTATTCCAGATTGCTATATAATAAGAAGTTGTTATGTGTTCGAAGTCTTTCCTCATGAGCATTAAATTCCTGCTAGTCTTCTTCTTTGCAAGTCCAAACTAACCACTGTTCTTCTGAACAAGGTGCAGCTGCGTCGACATAGATGGCAAATATCTTTGTCACAAACGTTGCATCCCTTTTCTTTACGACCGAAAGAGCTTCGGTGAAAGGGAGTCCTTCGGGCCTGCTGATGGCTCCGGCAGAAGTGACGGCACAATGGGCCGGCGGCCTCTCGCGGAGATTAGGAGCTCCGTGGCCGTCCTCGATCGGCGTGCGGGCTGCCTTCTCGCTGACTTCCCTCCCCTGCTTTGACGAAGACAAATAGCTGGCGAGAGAGTAACAGCCGCTTCAGCCAGTCCGCAGCCGCGGTAAGCACTGTTCCTGATTGATTCGGCGCTGGCCGCTCCTTTCGTAGCCGAGGAATGTGTGATAGCTTTCTTTCCACCACAATAAACGTGTAGTATATCATTTTAAGAACTTGACCTCTGGTAAGGCGTCCCACTATTCACTGTTGTTAAAAGTAAATCTGTGGTATACATTTCATATAACAGGAGTTTTTCCCCAGTTCGTCGCTACCTCAGAGAAACTGTGTCCCATCGCTAGTGCGGTGACTATAACATCACATCCAAACGAACTTAAGCCTTGAAAACCAGCCATTGTAGCAGCATTAACCGATCTAACAACTGCGCGAGATACTTGTTGACTTATATAGGCGCTGCCGACAGCAGCGCCGTATTCTGCCTGTTTACATATCTCTGTATTTGAATACGCATGCCTATACGAGTTTCCTTGTCGCTTCAGTCTAATTGAGATTACTTACATTTACAGTATACGTAGAGACACATACAGCGTAAATTAATGTTCCCTGACAGGAGCAACAATGTTTCGGAATACAACCTGAGTGGAAGGCTAAGCGGGGTATCTTTCTGCACTTCTAATGGACCTCCAGCCGTATGTTGATGTGTCAGTTATAGTCACGCACATGATGCAGCCGAAACATGCTAAGCCAAAAGATGATGGATAGTAAGCCTGTAGTAAGAAAAACATACCCTTTTGCAAATTTAATACAGCAGCGAACCTCAACCATTCCCATTCAATATGGAAAAATTTAAAATCAGTAACAATCACATATTCTGGTTCTCTATCGGAGGACAGCGATTTCCAATCATGAAGCTAGGAGACATGCATAATTTTTGATTGATCCCAACTAGTTGCAACCTGTATACCAAAACAAAAAATTCAGGCTAAAATCTGCAGTCAAGATCGCAACAGTATCTGGTTATTTACTGGTTTCGGTTGATATTAAAGCCTTCGTCAGATCGTGGTATCACGAGAAAACCGAGGAACCGCCAGCACCAGCCATAGGGGGCCAAAAATTCTGAGGATGGTTTTAGCACAAGTCGAAACCGGTAAATAAGCAAATATTATTGCGATCTCGACTGTTGATTTTAACCTAAATATAGCACCAGATCGCCGCACTCTATAGACAATGTAGTCCAAATTTAGGAGAAAGCAAATAAATAAATAAAGAAATAAATAAATAAATAAAAAATAAAAAAATAAAATAAAATAAAATAAAAATGCGGTCGTGCTACCATCAGGGGTCAGATTGCGCTGACAGAGTTTGCGACATCACGACGTGTTTAGAGAATGTTTGAATCGTCCGGCGGAGTCAGCAGTGTCAAAAGATGAGAAGAAAGTCACTCGGCTGGGCTTCGCACTGTAAATTGTAGTTTTCGACAGCCAAATGTGTGTAAATGAACGTTCCAAGGGAAAAAGTGGCTTCATTGATGCCTCTTATGCCAGCTCGTTAGGTTTTCTAGTGTCGATTCCGAGCGGATGTGCGCCTGAAATGTTTTTCTCGGCCATTCATAACTAAAAACGCGTGTTTCAACGCTGGGCATCGCCGTTCAGACCTCCATTGCGGAAGCGTCAAGAAAAGAGGTGAAATATGCGTTAGTGGGGGAGTGACGGCCTTCTCGTCGTGTGACACCTCAACAGTGGCGCTGTGCAGAATTGTGGTGAAATTTGTGCCAATGTGTCATCGTTTTCCCACGGTATACCTCACGTGATCTCCTGGCCTTATTTTCCCCATGTGTTGACACCTTGCCGTCTGAAGCGCCGAAGGGCTCGAGAGTGACGTCACAGTGTGCCATGCTGTTGTACCGTTACAGACGAAGACTGTAGGCTCCTTTCAAACTACTGTGAGGCAATGGGGAAAAAAGACGGGGTATTGTAAAAGTGACCCTGTAATTATTTTGCGCGGTGTATCCTCCTTACAGTCCGCAGCTCGTGGTTTTGCGGTAACGTTCTCGCTTCCCGCGTACAGTGTCTCGGGTTCGATTGCCGGCGGGGTCAGGGATTTTCCCTGCCTCGAGATGACTGGGTGTTGTGTCTTTTCCATCATCATAATTTATCCCCATTACGGTCGGATGACCATGGACCTTGCCGTTGGTGGGGAGGCTTGCGTGCCTCAGCGATACAGATAGCCGTACCGTAGGTGCAACCACAACGGAGGGGTATCTGTTGAGAGGCCGGACAAACGTGTGGTTCCTGAAGAGGGGCAGCAGCCTTTTCAGTAGTTGCAAGGGCAACAGTCTGGATGATTGACTGATCTGGCCTTGTAACAATAACCAAAACGGCCTTGCTGTGCTGGTACTGCGAACGGCTGAAAGCAAGGGGAAACTACAGCCGTAATTTTTCCCGAGGGCATGCAGCTTTACTGTATGATTACATGATGATGGCGTCCTCTTGGGTAAAATATTCCGGAGGTAAAATAGTCCCCCATTCGGATCTCCGGGCGGGGACTACTCAAGAGGATGTCGTTATCAGGAGAAAGAAAACTGGCGTTCTACGGATCGGAGCGTGGAATGTCAGATCCCTTAATCGGGCAGGTAGGTTAGAAAATTTAAAAAGGGAAATGGATAGGTTGAAGTTAGATATAGTGGGAATTAGTGAAGTTCGGTGGCAGGAGGAACAAGACTTCTGGTCAGGTGACTACAGGGTTATAAACACAAAATCAAATAGGGGTAATGCAGGAGTAGGTTTAATAATGAATAGGAAAATAGGAATGCGGGTAAGCTACTACAAACAGCATAGTGAACGCATTATTGTGGCCAAGATAGATACGAAGCCCACACCTACTACAGTGGTACAAGTTTATATGCCAACTAGCTCTGCAGATGACGAAGAAATTGAAGAAATGTATGATGAAATAAAAGAAATTATTCAGATTGTGAAGGGAGACGAAAATTTAATAGTCATGGGTGACTGGAATTCGAGTGTAGGAAAAGGGAGAGAAGGAAACATAGTAGGTGAATATGGATTGGGGGACAGAAATGAAAGAGGAAGCCGCCTGGTAGAATTTTGCACAGAGCACAACATAATCATAACTAACACTTGGTTTAAGAATCATGAAAGAAGGTTGTATACATGGAAGAACCCTGGAGATACTAAAAGGTATCAGATAGATTATATAATGGTAAGACAGAGATTTAGGAACCAGGTTTTAAATTGTAAGACATTTCCAGGGGCAGATGTGGACTCTGACCACAATCTATTGGTTATGACCTGTAGATTAAAACTGAAGAAACTGCAAAAAGATGGGAATTTAAGGAGATGGGACCTGGATAAACTGAAAGAACCAGAGGTTGTACAGAGATTCAGGGAGAGCATAAGGGAGCAATTGACAGGAATGGGGGAAAGAAATACAGTAGAAGAAGAATGGGTAGCTTTGAGGGACGAAGTAGTGAAGGCAGCAGAGGATCAAGTAGGTAAAAAGACGAGGGCTAGTAGAAATCCTTGGGTAACAGAAGAAATATTGAATTTAATTGATGAAAGGAGAAAATATAAAAATGCAGTAAGTGAAACAGGCAAAAAGGAATACAAACGTCTCAAAAATGAGATCGACAGGAAGTGCAAAATGGCTAAGCAGGAATGGCTAGAGGACAAATGTAAGGATGTAGAGGCCTATCTCACTAGGGGTAAGATAGATACCGCCTACAGGAAAATTAAAGAGACCTTTGGAGATAAGAGAACGACTGGTATGAATATCAAGAGCTCAGATGGAAACCCAGTTCGAAGCAAAGAAGGGAAAGCAGAAAGGTGGAAGGAGTATATAGAGGGTCTATACAAGGGCGATGTACTTGAGGACAATATTATGGAAATGGAAGAGGATGTAGATGAAGATGAAATGGGAGATACGATACTGCGTGAAGAGTTTGACAGAGCGCTGAAAGACCTGAGTCGAAACAAGGCCCCCGGAGTAGACAATATTCCATTGGAACTACTGACAACCGTGGGAGAGCCAGTCCTGACAAAACTCTACCATCTGGTGAGCAAGATGTATCAAACAGGCAAAATACCCTCAGACTTCAAGAAGAATATAATAATTCCAATCCCAAAGAAAGCAGGTGTTGACAGATGTGAAAATTACCGAACTATCAGCTTAATAAGTCACAGCTGCAAAATACTAACACGAATTCTTTACAAACGAATGGAAAAACTAGTAGAAGCCAACCTCGGGGAAGATCAGTTTGGATTCCGTAGAAACACTGGAACACGTGAGGCAATACTGACCTTACGACTTATCTTAGAAGAAAGATTAAGGAAAGGCAAACCTACGTTTCTAGCATTTGTAGACTTAGAGAAAGCTTTTGACAATGTTGACTGGAATACTCTCTTTCAAATTCTGAAGGTGGCAGGGGTAAAATACAGGGAGCGAAAGACTATTTACAATTTTTACAGAAGCCAGGTGGCAGTTATAAGAGTCGAGGGACATGAAAGGGAAGCAGTGGTTGGGAAGGGAGTAAGACAGGGTTGTAGCCTGTCCCCGATGTTGTTCAATCTGTATATTGAGCAAGCAGTAAAGGAAACAAAAGAAAAATTCGGAGTAGGTATTAAAATTCATGGAGAGGAAATAAAAACCTTGAGGTTCGCCGATGACATTGTAATTCTGTCAGAGACAGCAAAGGACTTGGAAGAGCAATTGAATGGAATGGACAGTGTCTTGAAAGGAGGATATAAGATGAACATCAACAAAAGCAAAACAAGGATAATGGAATGTAGTCTAATTAAGTCGGGTGATGCTGAGGGAATTAGATTAGGAAATGAGGCACTTAAAGTAGTAAAGGAGTTTTGCTATTTGGGGAGCAAAATAACTGATGATGGTAGAAGTAGAGAGGATATAAAATGTAGGCTGGCAATGGCAAGGAAAGCGTTTCTGAAGAAGAGAAATTTGTTAACATCCAGTATTGATTTAAGTGTCAGGAAGTCATTTCTGAAAGTATTCGTATGGAGTGTAGCCATGTATGGAAGTGAAACATGGACGATAAATAGTTTGGACAAGAAGAGAATAGAAGCTTTCGAAATGTGGTGCTACAGAAGAATGCTGAAGATTAGATGGGTAGATCACATAACTAATGAGGAAGTATTGAATAGGATTGGGGAGAAGAGAAGTTTGTGGCACAACTTGACCAGAAGAAGGGATCGGTTGGTAGGACATGTTCTGAGGCATCAAGGGATCACCAATTTAGTATTGGAGGGCATCGTGGAGGGTAAAAATCGTAGAGGGAGACCAAGAGATGAATACACTAAGCAGATTCAGAAGGATGTAGGTTGCAGTAGGTACTGGGAGATGAAAAAGCTTGCACAGGATAGAGTGGCATGGAGAGCTGCATCAAACCAGTCTCAGGACTGAAGACCACAACAACAACAACACGGTCGGAGGAAGGCAATAGCAAACAACCTCCGCTAGGACCTCGCCTAGTCAGCGGTGCGGGTCTCCCGCATCGTCCCCTACTCTCCTCGGAGTATGGAACTCATCATCATCATCATCATCTTCCTTACGTGTCACGTGTCAGCAGCGCCACTAGTCGGCATTGAGTTTCGCTGTGGGCAGTGGGCATAACGTTTTGGCTCATCAGTGTGTATGTCAGCATATTCACTCCTTACACCGCGCGGCCGCTACGGTCGCAGGTTCGAATCATACATTGTGCATGGTTATGTGTGATGTCCTTAGGATGGTTAGGTTTAAGTAGTTCTAAGTTCTAGGGGACTGATGACCTCAGATGTTAAGTCCCATAGTGCTCAGAGCCATTTGAACCATCAATACTTACAAAGTCATATCTATCTATGTTGATGCGTTGTTTTCCCTTATTTGTCAGTAGAAATATAGGAAGAAGCAAGCAAAAGAAACCGAGCTTGGGCAGCATATATGCTTAATAGGGCAACTTGTGGACTTATTACTTCATTTTCAACGTCCCCACACAGCAGTACCCCCAGTATCTAAAGCCACAGTGACTAAATTATTCCCCTCTTTGCACAAGGTTCTGTTCCATTTTTAATCTACTGAAACTCCAAATTCGCACTTCGACGACGAATAAGTCAAGAATGGAAACAGAATTTAGAAAGAGATGACACAAGCTATGGGATACTTCCTAATATCGTGTCACACCTCCTTTTGCCCGGAGTAGTGCAGCAACTGTACGTGTAATGACTCAATAAGTGCTCTCTGCTGCCTCTGCAGCCATCCATAATTGCAAAAGTGCTACTGGTGCAGAGTTTTGCGAGAGAACTGACCCCTCCATTATGTCCTATAAATGTTCAATGGGATTCATGTCGGAAGATCTCGGTGGCCATATCATTCGCTCGAATGTTCAGAATATTCTTCAAACCAGTCACAAACAATTTTGGCCTCGTGACATGGCGCTTAGTTGTTTGGGAACATGAAGTCCACAAATGGTTTCCAATAGCCGTTGGCCGAACATAACCATTTCCAGGCAACGATAGGTTCAGTTGGACCAAGGGACCCATGTGAACACAGACGAAACCATTATGGCTCTGAGCACTATGGGACTTAACTTCTAAGGTCATCAGTGCCCCCCTCCCTCCCCTAGAACTTAGAAACCATTATGGAAACACCATCAGCTTGGGCATTGTATTGTTGACAATTTGGGATCCCTGGCTGCATGAGGTTTGCGCCACACTCGAACCTACCATCAGCTCTTACCAACAGAAATTGGGAACAGATGATCGGGTCACGGATTTACAGCCGTTTAGAGCACAACCGTTACAGTCACGAGCCCAGGAGAGGAGCTGAAGTCGCTGCCGCGTCGTTCGTTTACTGCCGCACAAACGGCAAATTTCAACGCACTAATCTAACGGATACGTCCCACACTGATTTCTGCGGTTATTTCAAGCAGTATTTGCTAGTCTGTTAGCACTGATAACACTAGGCGAAGGCCGCTCCTCTCGGTCTTTAAGTGAAACCGTCGGCCATTGCGTTGTCCGTGGTGAGAGGTAATGCCCGAAATCTGGTGTTCCTGGCACACTCTTGAACCTGGAGCTCGGAATACTGAATTCCCTAACGATTTACGAAATGGAATGTCCCATGCGTCTAGCTCCAACTACCATTCCATGTTCTAAGGTCTGTTAACCCATGTCGTGCGGCCATAATCCAGTCGGAAACCTTTTCACATGAATAACCTGAGCACAAATGACGATTCCACCAACGCACTGCAATTTTATACATAAAAGTTCATAATGACACTCCCTCGCCCCCACCCTCCCTCCAGAGCGTTTGAGAGTAGGACGTCAAAAATTAAAAACAAAAACAATTTTTTCAAAAACAGGTTCATCTTGTACTACACATGTTTCTGAAGAGTTTCATATATAAAACATACATGTTGAGGAAATGTAAGACATGTTATTTGGCTTTAAGTGCGCCAAGGTGCAGTGCCATGTTCTCTTCAAACAGCATTCTTCTATCGCACATCAATGTATTTTGCTCTCTGGAATTCATTAAAAACAAAAACAATTTTTCAAAAACAGGTTCATCCTGTAGCACGCATGTTTCTGAAGAGTTTCATATATAAAACATACATGTTGAGGAAATGTAAGACATGTTATGTGGATTTAAGTGTGCCAAGGTGCAACACCACGTCTCTTCAAACAGCATTCTCCTATCGCACGTTAACGTATTTCGCTCTGTGGAATTCATATATCTATTCCTATATCTTACACCACGTCTCTTCAAACAGCATTCTCCTATCGCACGTTATCTTCTAAGAGGGGGGGGGGGGGAGGGGAGATGAGGTAGTATGAAAAACCGACCCACTGGGGGCAGCAGAAGCACGACAGATCCCAACCTCGACCGCCCCGAACCTCGGCTTGATGGCCCCCATTACAAGATATAGGAATAGATATATGAATTCCACAGAGCGAAATACGTTTCTCCTATCGCACGTTAACGTATTTCGCTCTGTGGAATTCGTATATCTATTCCTATATCTCGTAATGGGGGCCATCAAGCCGAGGTTCGGGGCGGTGGAGGTTGGGATCTGTCGTGTTTCTGCTGCCCCCAGTGGGTCGGTTTTTCATACTACCTCATCCTCGGCTTGATGGCCCCCATTACAAGATATAGGAATAGATATATGAATTCCACAGAGTGAAATACGTTTCTCCTATCGCACGTTAACGTATTTCGCTCTGTGGAATTCGTATATCTATTCCTATATCTTGTAATGGGGGCCATCAAGCCGAGGTTCGGGGCGGTGGAGGTTGGGATCTGTCGTGCTTCTGCTGCCCCCAGTGGGTCGATTTTTCATACTACCTCATCTCCCCTCCCCCCCCCCCCCCCCCCCCTCTTAGAAGATAACGTGCGATAGGAGAATGCTGTTTGAAGAGACGTGGTGTAAGATATAGGAATAGATATATGAATTCCACAGAGCGAAATACGCTTCTCCTATCGACCGCTAACGTATTTCGCTTCTTTCATATATCTATTCCTATATCTTGTAATGGGGGCCATCGGGCCGAGGTTCGGGGCGGTGGAGGTTGGGATCTGTCGTGCTTCTTCTGCCCCCAGTGGGTCGGTTTTTCATGCTACCTCATCTCCCCTCCCCCCCTCTTAGAAGAAACTCACAATTAATACTGGGTGAGATTATTTGTGACTGGGAGAACAAGAACTCCTCAGAAAATTTGACCTCTTTATTGCCTATTAGCTAATAACTTTCTCTTTCATGTGACATAAAATCAAATACAGGAAACAGAAAAGCAGTAAAGACAAGAGGCAAACAAGATAGTACACATATCTTCAATTCTTGTGTCCCAGCATTTTTTTTTCTCTACTCTTACTGCAGCTTGACACAGCGTTCTTTCCTTTCTGCGAAAGAATATATTACTTTATCAAAGTTCGTCAAACGTTTTGCTGCATAAGGATTAAATAAGTCATTGTCTAATAGTGAAAAGGCTCTTAATACGAATAGAGCCAAGACTAGTGTGGTTTCTCGATTTGATTACACCTTTTTTGTCACTGTCTGCTAGATAAAACGAGGCCTTCTAATATTCCAGCAGTTGTAACATACGACAAATATGTGACATTGTTTTGGTGCAAATGGTCATTATTACCTACCTCATTTACATAAATAACACGACAGAATATAATTCATGAATTACCAATATCAAATCCCTATTAGGCCTTCTACAAGCAAATGGTTTTCTGTTAGGAAATAGTTTCACATTTCATGCATATGCTCCAGTTTCTCAAGCATGAGATCGGAAAACTACTACTATGTACGAAATTTTTAGGTGAATTGGTAATCGTCATATTTTTCTATATCGTTTGTGTGGTGTCGCTCTTTCCTCTCCTTCTTCGTTCTAACAAACAATTTTCTCATCACTAATTCTGTAACTATTTCTGCGTCAGAATTTATTCTCCAGTTAACTTCACTACCCCTTCCAGAATCACCGGTCTAATTATTCATCGTTTATTCTCCGGTTAGGCGTTATTACGTGTTCGTACAACGCGTTTTCCACGCTATTCCGTGAATAGAACTAAGGGGCTGCTCAGCGGAGACTGTAAAACTGACCCTTTGCAGTGTAGCGATCTGACAAAAATCTTCTGTCAGAATTTCATTTACTTGGATACACCGACAATATAACATGTAATCTTTATAACCTGTTATTCCCGTTAGTCGTTTATTTCCACTCTGGTAGTCTGGCTCTATGGATTTCGCTAATAATTATAACGGCGCTAATCATTCGCACACCCAATCAACTGCATAGCGATTAGCGTTCATCCGTTCGGATTTATTCGGCTCAGCTCGTGCAGCTCCATCCCGTTTTGTCGGCGGGAGCGTTTTTATTTCTAGATGTGACGGGGATTCCCCTGGCAGAGACATGACGTACACTATGCATGCATTCAAAAAGCAAGTTATGATTCGTTCAGATATCAACTTAGAATGTGTTCAAAAATGTTCGAAAACCAACAGGGATGCGTTTCAAAATCATCGAACAATCGACAGACGGAAGTACGTTGGATACTAGACACTTTGTGAAAGAAGGTTTTTTTTTTTCCTTCAGAAATGTGTATATGATACTACCGCCGTCTGTTTGTGTGCATATTGCTATCACATGTCTTTTGTCACCTCAACGCATGTTTCATTAAGTATGAGTCTGGAAGAATTCATTTGTTTACATACACTGATGTACCAAAGAAACTGGTATAGGCACGCATATTAAAATACAGATTTATATAAACAATCATAATACAGCACTGCCGTCGGCAACGCCTATACAAGACAACAAGTATCTGGCGCAGTTGTTAGATCGGTTACTGATAATACAGTGACAGGTTATCAAGATTTAAGTGAGTTTGGACGTGGTTTACAGTCAGCGCACGAGCAATGGGACACAGCACCTCCGAGGTAGCGATGAAGTGGGGGTTTTTCCGTACGACTATTTCACGAGTGTACCGTGAATATTAGCAGTCCGGTAAAACATCATATCTCCGACATCAATGAAGCCGGAAAAAGATCCTGCAATAACTGGGCCAACGACGATTAAAGAGTATCGTTCAACGTGACATAAATGCAACCCTTCCGCAAATTGCTGCAGATTTCAATGCTGGGCCATCAACAAGTGTCAACGTGCAAACCATTCAACGAAAGATCATCGACATGGGCTTTCGGAGCTGAAGGCCCACTGGCGTACTCTTGATGACTGCGCGACCCAAAGCTTTATGCCTAGCCTGGGCCCGTCAACACTGACATTGGACTGTTGATGACTGGAAGCATATTTCCTGGTCGGACTTTCAAATTGTATCGAGCGGATGGACGTGTACGGGTATGGAGACAACTTGATGAATCTGCATGTGAGCAGTTTACTGTTCAAGCTAGTGGAGGCTCTGTAATGGTGTGGGGTGTATGCAGCTGGAGTGATTGGTACCCATGATACGTCTAGATACGACTCTGACAGGTAACACGTATGTAAGCATTCTACTCATATCTGATCACGTGCATCCATTCACGTCGATTGTGCATTCCGACGGACTTGGGTAATTCCAGCAGGACAATGCGACACCTCACACGTCCAGAATGGTTCCAGGAACGCCCTTCTGAGGTTAAACACTTCTGGTGGCCACCAAACATCCCAGACGTGAACATTATTCAGCGTATCTGGGATGCCTTGGAAGGTGCTGTCCCGTATAGATCTCCACCCCCACGGATTTATGGACAGCCCTGCAGAATCCATTGTGTCAGTTCCCTCCAGAAGTACGTCATATATTAGTCGAGTCCATGCCACGTCTTGTTGTGGCACTTCTGCGTACTCGCGGGGGCCCTTCACAATATTAGGCAGGTGTACTAGTTTCTTTGGCTCTTCAGTGTATAATGCTTCAAGAAAATGTTTAGCTTTTTGCGAAGTGATACCTTTACGACACTTGTGTATCTGCTGGAAATAAGCAGAATTGGCAACATATTAATCATCCATAGGGTTGCTACACTGGTACCGTGTAGCACCGCCTCTAGCCTTAATAATGGTTTCAATCTGGCGACGAAGAGAGCCCACAAGTTTCTTCTTCTTTGTCGTACACAATTCGAGCTACTCAAGTATGACTAGATCTCGTTTTCCTATCTCTCTCTTTCTTTTAGGTAAGCGATCTTAGAGCTTCGATGCGGCCCACGAATTCTTGTGTCAACCTCTTCATCTCAGAGCAGCACTTGCACCCTGCATCCTCAATTAGCTCTTGGATGTTTTCCTGTCCCTCTCTTCCACTATAGTTTTTACTCTCTACAGCTCCTGTAGTACCATGGAAGTTATTCTTTGATATCTTAACATGCATTCTTTCATCCTTCTTCTTGTCAATATATTCCGTGCATTTCTACCTCCGACGTTCTGCGGAGAATCTCCTCACTCATTTTTTCCATAATTTTCAACATCCTTCGATAGCACCACGTCTGAACCGCTTCGATGCTCTTCGTTTCCCCTTTTCCCAGAGTCCATGATTCACTAATGTAAAGTTCTGCTCCAGTCGTACATTCTCAGAAATTTCTTCCTCAGGTTAAGGTTGATGTCTGATCTTAGGAGACGTCTGTTGGTCAGGAATGCTCTTTTCCCTTGCTAGTCTGCTCATCGTTTCGCCCGTTATGTGGGCACAGAGTATAAAATGTATTCTAAAGTAAGTGTACATAAATTAGCAGCAGTTGTTAGAAACATTGTGCTAGAAGAGCAAACGTGCAGTAGGAAAGGTAGATCATGCTGTTAAACAAAATACTGAGAAACACAGAGAGTTCAGTAGAGGGATGTCCTGGTGCAGCCACAAGTGCCGGAATGAAGACGAAGACCAGAGAAGGCGGTGAAACGACATCGGCCAATGGTGCACTGATTAGGACCACGTCACGACGAGCGACACCTGCAAGAAGTGAATATAAGCGCCGCTGCTGCCAGCCTGGCCCACACTTGACCATCGCCTCTCCTGGACCCCCCCATCTCCGGACAATCCAAGCGAAGGCATGCTCCCAACTCCTTCTGCTCAAGCTCCTTTCTGGCCATACATGGGTTCTAGACCCCTCCACCATCCTCCACACCTATAAATCCCTCATCTGCCCTATCCTCTGCTATGCCCACCCTGCCTGGATCTCCGCCCCTCCTACCTTTGAAAAATCCCTTCAAATCCTCGAACGCCTCGCCTATCGCATCCGTCTCCCCTCCCCCATGCGGATCCCGTATGACCTTATTCCGTTCCCACACCTCCTCCTTTTCCTCAAACAGATACGAATCCTCTACACCTCCCGTAAACTAGATTCCCCTCACCCGCTTGTCTCTCCCATCCTCTCCAACTCCGTCCATTGCCACGCCTGTATTACCACGTCCCACCTGCTCTCCCTCTCTCCACTCTCCTTACCCTCTCTGAAGGTGGCTTCCACCAGCTCCCCCTGCCTGATGATGCCCTCACCCCCTCCATATACCCCTCCTATCAACTTTGATCCTCCTCTTCCACTTCCTGTGTTTTTTCCTCAGGGCACCCTCTCTCCCTTCTCTCCCTCCTTCCTTCCTGCCCCCTCCTCCCTACGCGCTTCCCCTACCCCCCATACCTTCTCTCCTCCCCCCCATCTCCTCTGCCACTGGCATCTCCGCTCTCCCTCTCCCTCCCCCGCCACCTTCTTCCCCTTTTGGAAGGTCCCCAGACCCGCACACGTTAAGTGGACATTAGCGTGCCAGGGATTATCGCCATCGGTTTTGTGTGTGTGTACCGTCGTGTTGGTGCTTCAGTGTTTTCGCCTCCCACGCTCCATCTTTTCCGTGTGTCATCTCCATCATCAGTGTTCGTGTACAGTGCTAACAGTTTCTTTGGTTTTTTTCGCGTGTGAACGGCTTCGTGTTTTCTTGTTACTGTGTTTACTGTTTTTTGTCCACCGTTATGTTCATTCTGTGACTCCACTGTATCCTCTTCTACTGCCTGTGGCCGAAGAGCGGCGTACTATTGCCGCTGCCGGCCCACTTTATTAATGTAAGGTGTTGAACTAACAATAAAGAAGAAGAAGAAGAAAAAAAACAGCCCAGCCGGACATTAGTGGAACGTATTAGCGGAGCATTGCACGGCCTAGGACAGAGTGGCGATCCACAAACTGTGTGACAAACTTACATGAACTCTGACTTGGTTGCATGTCACCCTTCGTTTGCGACACCTTTGTAAATACAAGTTTTGTCATTCTGCTTTATAGAGATGAAATTACTAATATTATTTGTTTGAACTGTTGTATAGCATTCAGAGAACGCAGCATCCCTTAGGCTCCCTATACGAGACGAGTGGGCAAGACCCAACAGAGAAAAGCTATCAGAGATTTCTCAAAGAAAACGAAAGTAGTGGATGTCATGTGCCAAAAGCCAGTTATAAGCAAAACAATATAAGGGGTTTGCTGCAGCGTATATGCCACGTGGCGCGACTCCGATGAGGGCTTTTAAGCACCGAAGTGTAGGCATGCGATTAGTGTGGCATTCGTGTCTCTCCGAGGTGTGTGCGATACATACGAAAAAGTGAACTACCACGACGTTATTACCAAATGCGTCCAAACAGAACCAGCGTGCTGTTATTCTTTTCTTGGCAGCAGAAAGATAAATACCGGTAGACGTCCATCGGAGAATGAAGAATGTGTTTGAGGCAAGCACGTCTGTCGAAGACTAGCGTTATGGAGGTGCTGCTGTTCCACGGTAAAGCACATCTACATGTCGCAAATGTCATAAACCAGAAATTCGGCCAAGCGAGCGACAAACAAGCATCCGCCCCATCGTGCACATCTCTCCCTATGCGATTTTCACGCTGATCCTTAAAAAAGGCCTGTCGGGCGAAGGTATGCAGCAGTTACGAACTTTTTCAAGCAGCAGGAGGCGATGTATTACCAAACTGGTATCTTTAACTTCGTGCGTCAGTAGGATGATTGTTTCAATGCTCACGACAATTTTTCGTAGTTGACACACCGATTCTAGACTGTACGGCCTTCGAAAGGAAACTTTTTTGATCGCTCTTAGTAATAAACGATCAGGAAAAGGAAAGAGTATACTCGTTAAACTTCTGCTATTTCATTCATGACAAAAATGGACATACAAAAAAAGTAGAAAAATTTAATTGTGTTAATGGAACACTCTATAGGTCCCTCAGAACTAAAGTAAGGAAGGAAACTCTAAAAATAAAGTCAGTACCAACCGTGACCCTAATGAGTGGTGGGTTGTAGCAAAAGAAATGAACAAAGAATACAAGCATCGGAAATGGGATTTCTAAAAAGTGTGCGTAGATGCACACTGTTCGACAGAAAGAGCAATGGTGACATGAAAGAAACTAAAAGTGAAAAGCTTGAATGAGTAAATTGAGGATACAGGAACAACTGGAAGGTCCACGTCAGAAGAATGGAAGAGGACAGGGAAGCAAAATTAATGATGAATTATTACACAGTGGGCAGAGTTTATGGAAGACCGAGGAAAAGGTGGAATGATCAATAATTTTAACAAAGAGAGAGTAACAGTCATATGCCTAAGGCATGCAGAAAGAAGAAGAAGTAACTGAATTCCTTATCTTCGTCTACTTCGTCGTCACCGAATTTGATGTTAAGCGTATCAGTAGTGGTAGAGTTAAGTACAATATGTATTATTTTTTACCAACGACTACTAATTATTTCAGTAGATGCAGATACAGACTATGCAGCCAGCTCCTTACCAAGTTCACTGCCAAACCTGCAATATATGTTTCTATTTAGCACTGGTCATCTGTCAGCATAACAATTGACGACGAGAGTCATAACATAAGGCTCAAAAGCTTTTGTTTATAGTCATAGTTCCTGATCCCGCTGAGTAAACAGGAAGTAGTAACATTTTCTTTCAGTGAGCACAAGGAGTAATGCGGACTTACAGACCGGAAATTATGGTCAGGATGTTCTCCATATCATTCTGGCTGACCGCAATAATAGTTTTCAGGCTCTTGTAAACTTTGAAAATAGATGCAAAACCCGGACAGACAATTTAAGTGTCTTTTCCTAACGATATAACGAAGTATTACCAAGTTTGGTGATATAACTACGCCCTACACTACTACTCCTCATTACTTTCGCCTTTCCTCGGTTTGGTCTACACGTATTCCTTGTTCATTAGAGTGTTCATTCCATTCAACAGGTGATGTAATTGTTCTTCACTTTCACAGAAAATATCACGTCATCAGCGAATCTTATCATCTACAACCTTTCACCCTGAATTTTAGTCGCAATCTTGAACCATTTACTTCCGTCATACCTTCTTCGATGTGTAGACTGGGTAGTAGAAGTGGAGACCTACGTCGCCGCCTTACACATTGCTTTAATCGAGCAATTCGTTCTTGGTCTTCCAGTCGTATCATTCCATCGTGGTTCATGTACATAGTTTATATTATCCATCCTTCCGTAAACCTTACTTTTATTTTTGTCAAAATTTTGAACATCTTGCATCCTTTTAAACTGTCCGAACTTTCTCCAGGTCGACAAATCCTACGTAAGTGGCTTAATCATCCTTAAGTCTTTCTTCCATTATCAACTGCCACGTCCGAACTGTCTCTCTGGTGCCCTTATGTTTTAGGATGCTAATCCGATTGTCATCCAACAGATCCTCAATCTTCATTTCCATTTTTGTGCGTTATTTTTGTCAGTAATTTGGATGTATGAGCCATTAAGCTGTTTTGTATTATTTTCGCACTTATCTGGCATATATATGTTCGGGATTGTGCAGATGATACTTTTCCGGAAGTTTCAGGGTATGTCTTCACTCCAGTAAATTCTCCACATCAACTTGAATGGTCGCATAGTTGCCACTTTCCTCTTATTTGATACCAAGTCTGGGAAAATACTGTTACTCTATTTCTCTAATGTTTGAACCGACATGTTTCCCATATAGACTCCCATTTCTTCCCGAGTTACCTCATCAAACAAATACTCCTCTTCACAGAGGCCTTCAGTGTACTCTATCCACCTAGTTTCTCTTTCCTCTGCACTTAACAGCATTGCACACTTACTGTGGACTCTCTTGCTTTTAATTTCAACGAAGTTTCATTTGGATTTTCTCTATATGTTGAAACATTCCTTTTATTTTTCGATTTCAGTCCGTTTCTGTGTCGTTTCCTTCACATTTTTCATGCAGCCATTTCATTTTGGCTTCCCAGAAGTTCCAGTTTATTTCATTCTTAAGTGACACATTTCTCTACTCCAGAATTTCCCTAAATATTTTAGTACTTCCTTTTCGCGTCGATCAATTGAAGTATGTTCTCCGATACCCATGCTTTCTTCGCAAGTATCTTTCTTGTTGCTAATTGTGTCTAATTCCGGTGATGGACTTTCGTAGAGATGTCCACTCCCCTTCAACTGAACTGCCTGCTGTGGTTCAAAAATGGTTCAAATGGCTCTGAGCACTATGGGACTTAACTTCTGAGGTCATCAGTCCCCTAGGACTTAGAACTACTTAAACCTAACTAACCTAAGGACATCACACACATCCATGCCCGAGGCAGGATTCGAACTGGCGATCGTAGCGGTGGCGTGGTTCCAGACTGTAGCGCCTAGAACAGCTCGGCCACCTACTGTAGTATTTATTATCACACTGTTTTGCATACTAATTCTGCTGGATGAATCTCTTAAACTTCAGCAAAATTTTCATCATTACTAAACAGAGATCCAAGGGTACGTCAGCTTCTGGATTCACCTTACAACACAATATCTGATTTCGAGATCACTGTCGTACCATCATGTAGTCCAGCTGGAATCATTCCACATCTCCAGCCCTTATCCATGTATACCTCCTCCTCTTGTAAATGTTTGAGCAGCGTATTCGATATTATTAGCAGAAATTTATTTCAGAGCTCAATTAGTCTTTCTCGAACACATATTCTCCTGTAACTCTTCCTTGTATTTCTTCCCTTACTGCTACATGACAATGTTGTTTTGAGTCATCAGACTTTCCAATGGTTTGATGCGGGCTGATACGTATTCCTCACCTGTGCCAAACCATTCATCTCAGAGCAGCACTTGCGACATAGGTTCCCAATTATCTGTTGGGTGTATTTCAATCTGTACGTTCCTCTGCAGTTTTTACTCTTTACACCTCACTCTAACACCACTGAAGTTACTCCCCGATGTCTTAACACGTTCCTGTTATCCTGTCCCTTCGTCTTGTCAGTGTTTTCCGTACATTCCTTTCTTCACTAATTCTGCGGAGAACATCCTCATTTATTACTTTATCGGTCCTCATAACTAAGACGTTCTTCTTTAGCAGGACGTCTCAAATGCTTCGATTTATTCTGTTCTCGTTTTCCCAGAGTCCACGTTTCACTACCATACAATACTGTGCTCCAAACGTGTTGTTGCTGTGGTCTTCAGTCCAAAGACTGGTTTGATGCAGGCCTCCATGCTACACTATCCTGTGCAAGCTTCTTCATCTCCAAGTAACTACTGCAACCTACATCCTTCTGAATCTGCTTAGTGTATTCATCTCTTGGTCTCCCTCTGTGTTTTTACCGTCCATGCTGCCCCCCCCCCCCCCCCCAATACTTAACTGGTGACCGCTCGATGCCTCAGATCATGTCTTACAAATCGATCCCTTCTTCTTGTCAAGTTGTGCCACAAATTCCTCTTCTTCCCAATTCTATTCAGTACCTCCTCTTTAGTTACGTGCTCTACCATCTAATCTTCACCATTCTTCTGCAGCACCTCATTTCGAAACCCTCTATTCTTTTCTTGTCCAAACTAGTTATCGTGCATGTTTCATTTCCATACATGGCTACACGCCATACAAATGCTTTCAGAAAAACTTTCTGACACTTAAAATCTATACTCGATGTTAAATTTCTCTTCTTCAGAAACACTTTCCTTGCCATTGCCAGTCTACATTTTAAATCCTCTCTACTTCGACCATCATGAGTTAATTTGCTCCCCAAATAGCAAAAGTCATCTACTACTTCAAGTGTCTCATTTCCTAATCTAATTCCTTCAGCATCACCTGATTCAATTCGACTACATTCCATTATCCTAGTTCTGCTTTTGTTGGTGTTCATTTTATATCCTCCTTTCAAGACACTGTCCATTCCGTTCAGCCGGCCGTGGTGGCCGAGCGGTTCTAGGTGCTACAGTCTGGAAGCGCGCGACCGCTATGGTCGCAGGTTCGAATCCTGCCTCGGGCATGGATGTGTGTGTTGTCCTTAGGTTAGTTAGGTTTAAGTAGTTCTAAGTTCTAGGGGACTGATTACCTCATAAGTTAAGTTCCATAGTGCTCAGAGCCACTTGAACCCTTCCGTTCAACTGCTCTTCCAGGTCCGCCGCGCAGGGTAGCAGTGCGGTTTGAGGCGCCTTCCCAAGATTCGCGTGGCTCCCACCGTCTGAGGTTCGAGTCCTCCCTGGGGCATGTGGGTGTGTGTTGTTCTTACCGTAAGTTAGTTTAAGTTAGTTTCAGTAGTGTGTAAGCCTAGGGACCTATGACCTCGGAAGTTTGGTCCCATAAGAACTTACCACAGATTTCCAAATTCTTCCTGGTCATTTGCTGTCTCTGACAGAATTACAATCTCATCGGGAAATTGCAAAGTTTTTTTTTCTTCTCTATGGATTTTAACTCCTACTCCAAATTTTTCTTTTGTTTCCCTTACTGCTTGCTCAATATACAGATTGAATAACATCGGAGATAGGCTACAACTCTGTCTCTCTCCCTTCCCAGCCCCTGTTTCCCTTTCATGCCTGTCGGCCGAAGTGCCTGTGCGGTTCTAGGCGCTTCAGTCTGGAACCGCGTGACCGCTACGATCGCAGGTTCGAATCGTGCCTCGGGCATTGATGTGTGTGATGTCCTTAGGTTAGTTAGGTTTAACTAGTTCTAAGTTCTAGGAGGCTAATGACCTTAGAAGTTGAGTCCTATAGTGGTCGTAGCCATTTTTTTGAACATTTCATGCCCTTCGACTTTTATAACAGCCATCTGGTTTCCGTACAAATTGTAAATAGCCTTTCGATCCCTGTATTTGACTCTTGGCACCTTCAGAATTTGAAAGAGAGTATTCCAGTCAAAATAGTAAAAGCTTTCTCTAAGTCCAAAATGCTAGAAAAGTGTGTGTTAGCTATGATTAAGATACGCTCTGTGGAAATTTCTACCAGGCGGATTCCTCTTCATTTCTTACCCCCTTTCCATATTCAACTTTTCCTTGTCTTTTCCTACTATCGAATTCTAGTCCCCAATGACTATTAAATTTTCGGCTCCATTCACTGTCTGAATAATTTCTTTTATCTCATCATACCTCTCTTCAATCTCTTCGTCATCTGCATTTCATTGGCATGTACTACTGTGGTAGGGGTGGGCTTCGTATCGATCTTGGCTACAATAATGCGTTCACTAGGCTGTTCATAGTAGCTTACCCGCCCTCCTATTTTTTTATTCATTACTAAACCCACTCCTGCATTACCCCTATTTGATTTTGTGTTTATAACCTCGTATTCACCTGACCAGAAGTCTTGTTCCTCCTGCCACCAAACTTCACTAATTCCCACCATATCTAACTTTAACCCATAAATTTCCCTTTTTAAATTTTCTAACCTGATTAACCGATTAAGGGATCTGACATTCCACGCTCCGATCCGTAGACGCCAGTTTCCTTTCTGCTGATAACGACGTCCTCCTGAGTAGTCCCGCCTGGAGATCCGAATAGGGACTGTTTTGTCTCCGGAATATTTTACCCAAGAGGACGCCATCATAATTTAACTATACAGTAAAGCTGCATGCCCTCGGGAAAAATTACGGCTGTAATTTTCCCTTGCTTTCAACCGTTCGCAGTTCCAGCACAGGAAGGCGGTTTTGGTTAATGTTACAAGGTCAGATCAATCAATCATCCAGCTATTGCCCCTGCAACTACTGAAAAGCCTGCTGCCCGTGTTCAGGAACCACACGTTTGTCTGGCCTCTCAACAGATACCCCTCCATTGTGGTTGTACCTACCGTACCGCTATCTATATCGCTGAGACGCGCAAGCCTCCCCATCAGCGGCAAGGTCCATGGTTCATTCTCAGAAACATTTTTCTGAAATTAAGATCTATGTTTGATATCAGTAGACTTCCCTTGGCCAGGAATGCGTTTTCTGCCAGTGCTAATCTGCTTTTTACGTCCTCCTTGCTCCGTCCTTAATGGGTTATTTTTCTTCTTAGGGAGCAGAATTCCTTATCTTCAGCTACTTCACGATCACCAATTCTGATGATAAATTTCTCAGTTTTCTCGTTTCTGTTATTTCGCATTACTTTAGTACTTTGGTTTACTCTCAATCTATATTCTGTACTCAGTAAAATGTTGCATGGGGGCTTAATTAAATATATGATTGAAAATATTTTTTTTTGTTTTAGTATGTCTGTCCGATTACGCAGTGTCTCGTAATCGGTTGGCCCTGACTAGTATTATTACGCAATCTGACTGCAACAAACAATGTAAGAAGATTTTCGTAAACACAGTTAATTAATTAAGTCCCCAGCAACTATAAAACCTACAAAATCCAAGCACAAATGTAACTGTTCTGTATGTGGGAGTGTGACTCAACGTCCACATCTGGCACGGTTCTTCTCCAACAAGACAGGAATTTTTTTTTTTTTTAAAAATACCAATTATACTGACGTGACAAAAGAAGTTAGAAAACTATAATTACGCAAGAAAACCAGAATTCACTCTAATACAAGAACACAAGCCAGATGCTTTGTTGACTGAACCTGTAGTGACGCATTATTTCAGACACACAATTAATAACAGAACATTGTAGTTTTTACCTTCATATATATTGACGAAATGCACTCATTACAATAACATCTGCTATCTCTCCCATCAAATAACTGCATAAAACATGGAACAAACACTCTCCACTATTACATCTTACTCCGACTTCACGACAAGCAGTGCCCACTAGCACATCTCGGTACGACTAACTACAACGAGCTCTCAACAAGCACTGACCGCTATGAACTCTCGACAACCACTGACTGCCACGAACTCCCAACAAGCACTGTGGAGGCGGCTTAATAGTACTCTTTGGCGCAATCTCTGGCGCAGTGGCACAGTGTAGCCACCTTTCATATGCCCCTCCTCCACAGGCCAGAATTTGATGGTATTTTTGCCAGCATTGGTGGTGAAAATACCACCAAATTCGTCCACAAAAATACAGACAAAAATAAAAGATAATATTAATACCTAAGTATCACATAATTAGTTAAAAATTTGGCTTTGCACTGACCTTTTACTAACCTAATATATGAAATACAGTAAGCAATACAACTTCTTTTCATGCATGTGGCTTTACATAATAGTTTACACAATATACAAAAAATCAGTTTATACAAATGTTCACATAAAATGCTTTCAATGATTAGTTTATACAAAAAAAACACTAACAGGTGACATCTTTTCAGTAGAAGCAGTTCATCAGTTGCACCCAGTAAAGTTTAGCAGGTACACCCAGCAACAAGTCACATTAGTTCAGTAGAAGCAATCCATCAGTTGCACCCAGCAATGTTAAGCAGGTGCAGACACCAACAAGTGACATCATTTCAGTAGAAGCAGTCCATCAGTTGCACCCAGCAATGTTGAGAGCAGGTGCAGACACCAACAAGTGACACCATTTCAGTAGAAGCAGTCCATCAGTTGCACCCAGCAATGTTGAGCAGGTGCAGACAGCAACAAGTGACATTATTTCAGTAGAAGCAGTTCCATCTGTGGCACCCAGTAAAGTTCAAGAGGTACACACAGCAACAAGTCACATTAGTTCAGTAGAAGCAGTCCATTAGTGGCATCAGCAATGTTGATCAGGTGCACACAGCAACAGGGGACATCTTTTCAGTAGAAACAGTTCATAAGTAACATCATTTCAGTAGAAGCAGTCAATCAGTTGCACCCAGCAATGTTGAGCAGGTGCAGACACCAACAAGTGACTTCATTTCAGTAGAAGCAGTTCCATCTGTGGCACCCAGTAATGTTGAGTTGGTGCAGACAGCAAAAAGTCACATCTCTCAGCAGAAGCAGTTCCACAAAATTCACTAGCACTGATCACACTGTTCATCAGAGTTTATGAGCAGAAATTGAACATGTCCTAGTGGCACCAATCATGTAGAAAAGGTACAGGTAACAGTCCATAATAATTTTTTTACAATCACTGATCACACAGTTCATCAGCAGAAATTAAACACGACCAAATGTCACACATCATGTTGAAAAGTGCAGCACCATCACTAATCACACAGTTCGGGCATGAACAATAGTTTGAATGCACATACAAATGCTTTTACAGTAACATACAAATCATAACGAACACACAAATGATATCAGATAATTGTCCTATTAACTATTACAATACACAAATACCAGTAAACCTATAATATTCATGGGTGTCAGTGCAAGCCTTTACAAACAAATAAAATAATATTTAGGAGATAGGTGGTTAGGATTAGTAAAGGAAAACACACAAAACACACTCACTCATCTCTCATCCACATTAAATACTACTGTGTAACCGAATAGTGTTAATTGTGTAAATGTAATTCTGTCAAAATCCGATATTCATCATGTGTATCAAGTAGTACTGGCAGCAATGTATAATAGTCAATAATAGTTAGTCAACGTCATAGTCATCATGTCAAGACCAATGTTTGCCAAGCCAGATCAAATGTACTGTTGTTGAACATCTGTCAGTGAGCCACGATATGCAATTACTTCCTCTCTTCAAAAAAAAAGTATATACTGCTTAGTGATTTAACAAAGTGTGTGTATAGACTATCTTCCTTCTACTTTAGTGTTCTAGTCTGCTCTCTTCATCCTCATTGTTCCATAAGACCAACAAAAAAATATGCTCCTCACTTACTTTACCTCTTATACACCAAAACTCCAATAATCATCAACTTAATCTCAATACGTCACTAATACTTCTTCAATACGTCGATACATATAACTCTTATCATCAATATCATTTACCTTACCTCTTGTCCACAAAAACTCCAATAATCATCAACTTCATATAATCTCTATACCTCAATAATACGTCATCAATATCATTTACCTTACCTCTTGTCCACAAAAACTCCAATAATCATCAACTTCATATAATCTCTATACCTCAATAATACGTCGATAAATATAAACCTCAGCACCAATATCATTTCACTTCCATAACAACTCTTTCCTCTAGTCAGTCTCCTCGAACAAGTACAGATAAAATCCTAATGCAACTTCAATTCAGCATCCCATACAATCCGAAGACACAGTGTCCACACACAACCTCTGTGTAATCCATCTGACCCAAATTTTCTACTCATTATAAATTATAAGATACATTTTGGTTCCTTGTCCATCATTAAATAAAAGAAATGCATACCTGACCTCTAACAGACTTAGTTCGAATAACTCTCAGTAATTACGTACGATTACGGAGTGTGAATAATCATAATGTTTCACAGTGTGTACACCACTTCAAGAATTATGGCAAACAGAAGCAAACATGTGGAGTATTTCTTGTGTCAAGTGTCACTTCCTATTTCAATTGCTCACGAAAAATGCAGTGTAATAACTGTTAATGGTCTAAACCTAGTATTGGTATGTCATGTCGTTAGCCTCCTTCCTATTAGCATAAATTTATACAGCTTCCATAAAACCTCAGCTCATGTGACTTCAATGACTTTCTTGTACTAATGTCGTTCGTCGAATTATAGCAATTAATTTTCTTATCTTAAAAATATAAGGCACTGAGCGTAAGCAAAACTTGCAATAGCGAGTAAATATACCAGTAGAGAACAGAATGTCAACAAGTGGATGCAGCACAATTCCTACAACGAGGCTCTGCCAAGCGAACAATATAAGGCACTGAGCGTAAGCAAAACATGCAATAGCGAGTAAATATACCAGTAGAGAACAGAATGTCAACAAGTGGATGCAGCACAATTCCTACAACGAGGCTCTGCCAAGCGAACAATCTATAATTAATCCAATAGTGTGTCCTAAACTCTATGTTTATACACAGTATATCAGCATTTCTATATTCTAAATTGAAGAGTAGTTATGACAACAAAACAGAAATGTGTAAATATGCAATCCATACGTATAGCAGTAAACATATATCTTACGTAATAAACAAGTCATTAGCATCATATCAGCATAAGCAAATAAATGTTCATATGTCATCTTAGCAAGTAAACATGGAGGCGCAAGCAGATAAATCACAAGGTATAACTTACATACCTAACCACATCAGCACAATTAATCAGATAACAATTATAATTTAAATAAATAAGCACAGCAGGTACATAATAGAAAAATATGACATCAGTGAAAAAGCATAGCAGCCAAGCGATGCATAATATACACAAGTTACAACCCAGTTCATTAATCAATAATTGTCAAAATCAGTAAATGTATACAAGCACGTCGCTTCACAAGTAAATCCATAGAACATGAAATTAGCACAAAGTATGAATCACGTAATCGCGAGCAGCAAATTACGTCTAAAGTACGTACCTAAGTGGAAATATGTTACCTGAAAAATGAACTAAATTAACAGTTACCTTTTTTAGTTTATTAGTTTCTTCTTCGAAATTACATTCTTCCTGAAATTTTCTCGATAGCAGGTCGTCTTAACGTCGGACACGCACAGAATTTACCTGAAGTTCTTAAATACTTTATACAACCGTATCCTGCAAAATACTGAATGTTAATAACACAATTCAACAAGTCCTTATAGCTTTATACAGAATTTAGTCGGAGAAATTAGACTGTGTATTTGTTTACGTCTGTCAGTGCATTCGCACTGAGCGCTCGATCAGCTGTAGACGCGTGACGTAGGAAGCTATTGTTTGCGGTCAACGACTGCCTTGTGCGGCGTGCAGACTTGACTGTTGCTTTGAGTATGTGCCGCCGCCAAAACACAGCGTGGTATCCTTGTACTCTCCGCATGCTTACATGTAGCTGTTAGTTTCTCTAAAGTATGTTATTCCACAAAAATTTTAACGTTTGATATATGATGTATTCCTTTAGAGCGTCGAGATTTAAGAGTTTCTACTTCAACAGTGTTATCATGTATAATTTTGCGAATTCTGTATGGACCGTTATAAAGCAGAAAAAATTTGCGACACAAGCCTTTTCCTTTATGAGACAAACGGTGGGACTTAATTAATACTTTTTGACCAACTGACAAGATTTTTGAACGACCAGGACGCTTAGCTGATTTCTCTCTTCTAGCAGCCGCAGATGCCATATTTTGCAGAGCCAGGTTGACAACTTCAGAATGTCGCAGTTTCCGTGAAGGCGGAAAAGGAACGATTTCAGAAATGCGATTTGTTGGTACTTTATTTTTTAATATCAATAGAGGCGGTAAAGAAGTTGAATCATTAGGAAGTTCATTCAGAATGTTTTGAAGAATATGAAGATACTGATCCCAAGTTCTGTGATTCTGATGACAATAAAGTCGACACAATTTATTGATTTCCTTCATCCATCTCTCTGAAGCGTTAGATTGAGGGTGAAAAAGTGAAATGAAAATTGGTTTAATTTTACGACGCTGAAGAGTACGAAGCCAAATTTTAGAGCGAAACTGTGATCCATTATCTGATATAACCTTGTCAACATGACCAACTTCTTTAAGAAATTGTTTGATGAAAGCATTAGATACTGAACGAGCTGTTGCTTTTCGTAAAGGTGTAAAACACACATATTTTGACGTCAATTCCACTGCTACGAAAATGTACGCAAAACCGTTAGTAGATCGAACCACTGGACCAAACAAATCGACTGCAGCCATCTCCTTTAATTTCGCTGGAATGACAGGAAACAACGGTGCTCTGTGAGAAATCGTTGGAGGCTTAGCCATTTGACATAATTTGCATTTGGCAAGAACAGATCGAATACGTTTTTCCATATTACTGAAATAGCAATTTTCTCGTAATTTATGAAAGCATTTTCTGGGACCAAAGTGTGCATAACTGAGATGCGTATACCAAATCAATTTATTGACCCACTCATCAGGAATACAAACTAACCAAACGGAGTTGTCGACCGATTTTCGTTTAAAAAGAATGTCATTGCGAACTAAATAATGCTGTCTAATCGCCACGCTTTCCTTTCTCCTCCACTTCTCCTTAATGTCCTTCCAGATAGGATCCTTATTTTGCTCCTTAGCGATGTCCTGGAGCGAAGACGAAATAAAGTTCTCAAAAGCAACACCTTGAATATACATCAAACAATAATTGTTTTCCTTGTAGTCCTCTTCAGCACTTTGTTTCAAACCCATAGGTGCACGTGATAAAGCATCGGCAACAATACTAAAGTCAAATTCCTGTAGGTACAACGCCCATCGTGACAATCTGCCATGAGTTAATTTTGTTGACATAAGAAATTCCAGAGCTCGATGATCGGTATAAACCTTAGTATGTCTGCCAAACAAAAATGTGCGAAATTTTGTGAAAGCCCAAACAACAGCCAAAGCTTCAAGTTCCGTAATCGAATAATTCTTTTCGGATTTAGAGAGAACGCGACTTCCAAATGCAATAGTCTTCTGTACTACAACGCCGTTTTCTTCTATCTCTTGAAATAAATGTGCACCTAGGCCCTTGTATGATGAGTCCGTTGCCAAACAAAATTCTTTAGATAAATCCGGATGTGAAAGAAGTGGAGCAGCAACTAAAGCATCACGAAGCTGTTCAAATTCTGACTGAGCTTCCTCATCCCAGCACCAATTAGATTTCTTTCCAGATAGTTCACATAAACGAGGTGTGGCCAAATCGTCCAATTTAACAAAGCGTCTAAGAAAATTACAGACACCAAGGAAACTACGAACATCACGTTTTGTGGTAGGAACAGCATAATTACGAATAGCATCTAATTTTTCTGGATCAGGAAGAATACCTTCTGTAGAAATAATGTGACCGAGAAATTTCACCTGAGAACGACCAAATTCAGATTTTTCCAAGTTCACTGTCATGCCAACTTTTGCAAAGATACGTAATAATGAGTCCAAAATTTTGTTGTGCTCACTCCAAGAACGTTTAGCAATAAGAATGTCGTCAACATAAGAAGTAATGTTGTCACGAAGATAAACAGGTAAAATTTCATTTAAGCTACGAATGAATGCTGCTGAAGATACTGTAAGTCCAAACGGTAATTTCCGAAATTGGTAACAGTTACCAAAGGCTAAAAAAGCAGTGTATTTTCTACAATCAGGGTGGAGTTCTATTTGCCAAAAACTTGCGCGCATATCAATCGTGGATAAAACTTTAATTCCATGAAAATGTTGAAGAAGTTCATCTAAATTTTGTGGGCGGTCAGTTTCAGGAATGATGATGTTATTTATCTGTCTGGAATCCAGAACCAAACGAATTGACCTATCCTTTTTAAGAACAACGTGTAATGGGCTAGTATAAGGACTGACTGCAGGCTCAATAATGCCCTGATCTAACATGTACTGAAGTTCATTCTTAACCTTGTCTCTGTAAGCCAAAGGAATAGCGTACGTTTTTCCTCGAAATGGTGTGTGTTCCTTCACTTTAAATAAATATTGTAAGCCTTGTATAGTTCCTGTGTGATGACTAAACACTGTCGCATGTGAAGTCAAAATGTGGTGCAGCTCTTCTCTTGCAACGTCATCTGGCACTTCAGCTTTCTTAACCTTCTCTTTAATTAATTCTTCGCTATTAATTATATCATCCATCGCGTCTCTGTATCTATTGTCATTATCATGAATAAACACATTGTCGTCATAATGCTCAACGAAAACATCAGAAGTAAGAAACCTTAAATATTTTGTATCTGACTCAGATCTTGTTAAACACTCGAAAAATTTTATACATTTCGGCATTCCAGCAACAGTCAAATTTACACTTCCTTCTTTAAAGTTCAAAATTGCCTTATGTGCGTTAAGAAACTCCATACCTAATACAATTTGTGTACTAAGTAATGGAACAATAATAAAATTAGCAGAAAATTCGTATCCTTGACAAATGAAATTTAAATTGGTCTGTTGTTTGACCTCCACACTTTTTCCAGAAATCGCACCTCGAATTGTAGTTTTAGAAATAGGTAACACAGGACAGGCAATAGTTCTTTCACATACACGAAAAACTGATTCACTAATGACATTCAATGGGCTCCCAGAATCTAAAACTGCAGTGAACTTATTCTTACCCACACATACTTCAATAACAGGATGTAAAAATGCGTCTACATTATTTTCCTTTTCATCTAACAAAATGTCTCTCATGTCTTCCAGGCGTACGTAGTGTAAAGTCATAGTGTCATTACTTTCTGAACCGTCTATATTGCTGCCAGAAGCCGAAGCTGCAAGTCATTGTCGATTGTTTGCGTCACGTCTTTGAGTATTCGCGTCATTTCGCGGATCAATTTCTACTATTTGCACTTGTCTTTCTGAATTTCTGTCACGTGGAGGATGCCAATTAGGTCCCTCCTGTCTGTTAGATGCAAATTCTTGGTTGTGTCTGTTATTAAAATTTCTGTTTTCCGGTCTGTCTGCATAACTACTTCTTGTGTAATTTCGACTGTCACTTCTGAAATTATTGTTGTATCTACTACCCTGATTATTTCTGTAGTAAGAATTTCTATTACTGTTTGAATAATTTCTGTCTTGATAATACCGATTACTGGTTCCGTATGATTGATCATTCCGGTACGAATTACCGTTGTTATAGTTGTCTGTGTAATTTCTGTTAGAACGTCTGTTATTGTCATAGGGCTGGTATCTATTGTCCTGTCTGTTACGTCTGTCATTCTCAAAATTACCCATATAACGCCCGTTCCGATCACTATCCCTTTTCTCTGAAAGTCTATTGTAATTACTGTTACTAAAAAAGTTACTAGAAGTTCCGTCGTCGTTGTCATACTCAAGTTCTTGCAACAAAGTCTTAAAAGTCTCAATGTCGTCTTTACACCTTCCAGCTAGAGCAATTTGTCTTATGGATTGTGGCAGCTTAGTCAAACAAATGCGAATTAATTCAGTCGGGCTGTAAGGGTTGGACAGGAACTGATTCTTTCGAATCATGTCTTCAAAGTACTCTGCCGGCGTGCGGAACTCAGACTGTTTAAAATTACGCTGCATAATCAGACTATGTTTGACTCTGTCTTGTGTGTTTTCGGACCAGTATGCCGATAAAAATGCATGATAAAAATCATTTAGATTATTACAATCTCTAATGAGTGCACGCATCCGCGTCGCCGGTTCGTTTTCTAAATATCCACACATAAATTCCAGTTTGTGACTTAGTGGCCAATTTGGTGGAAGTGCGTACATAAATTGATCTAACCATGCACATGGATGTATGTCATTCTTAGAGTTGCGGAAGATCTTAAATTTCCGCACAGTCAAAAAGTGTTTATAGTCAAAGTTTTCGCCTCGTGGCGACAAAGACCTACCGCGTCTGTCCCAGTCCGAATGTCGATTATTGTAAAGTTCGCGCACCTGGCGCTCTCTTGTTGCATCCCGTAAATGAAACAAATTATTTTCTTCAAACCCCTCTGCAACCTGTGATTCTAAATTTCTTCTGCTATCTTTTCCTACAATTTCGCCTTCGATCTGCTTGACTTGCTTTCGTAATGCCTCAAATTCCCTTTTCACGCGTTCATTAAATTTTCCTTGATTTTCAACATGCTTATTTATGTTCTGGTATTCTTCGGTTCCTGCAAATGGTAATGGAGCTGTATCATCCGAATCTCTGTCCCCATGTAAACTAAGATTTGTCAGTTTATCTGAAATTTCCTCAACTCTTTCCGATAAGTCACCTAATTGTTCTTTCTGTTTGTTTACATCTTCCGTAAGTGTCGCGACTCGGGTTTCAGTATTGACACATTTGGTAGTTAACTGTTCATATTGTCGTGTTAGATTATTTATTCTGTCATTTGGTACGGATTCTTCGATTCTCTCAAATATTTCTTCCTTATCTTTTGCACGTTGTAAATTTAACTCTGAAAAATTCTGTACTATCACGCGATCTCTTTCTTCCTGTTCTCTATCCTGTTCCCTTTGTCTGATTTCTACTGCAATTAATCTATTATTGTGAGAATTCAGAATCGGTTGTACTTCTTCCCTGATTTCTTTCTTTAATTCATCTTTCATATTTTTGAAACATGTCCCTATTCGTGAATCTATCCGTGTTTCCAAAGTTCCCATCTCTGTTTTAAATTCAGATCCTAACCGAGTTTCCATTGTTCCCATCTCTGTTTTAATTGTTCCCATCTCTGTTTTAATTGTTCCCATCTCAGTTTTAATTGTTCCTATCTCTGTTTTAAATTCAGATCGAAACTGCTCCATTGTTCCCATTTGTGTTTTTAACTCAGATCCCAAATTTAATATTGCACTCATCAACTGCTCCGTACTCACTTGTTCCAAATTCTTTTCGCCCCTAACATTTCCTACAAAACCAGTTTCCTTCGTCATAGCTGTAAAGCTATCTGTGTTCGATACTATTCCAGAATCTTCTATCGTTAATCTCGGATTCTGTGAATTTTCTGATTGAGAAAAATTTTGAAATGGTTCCGGACTATTTTCCCGACTTATTACATTGTTTTCCACTTCATTATTCATCACACTGTTTTCCTCTGTTGGCGAGTTCGCCATGTTAACAATTTCGTCATTCTCACTATTCATCATTTTTGCCTTTTTCATTGATCGCGTAATCATTTACAAAATATACAAAAGATTCGTCACTGTACGAAAATTACACACAATAACTCTTTATCTCCAACAATACTACTCACACGAGATGTTTCCTTCAAACACGATTAACGAACAATTGAAATAATTGCACTGGATTTTCAAACGCGTATACAAGACAACAACAAAAAATAAATTTGAAAAATACCATTAGAAGAATGCCAATTACCAAACCTACACATGCAAAATAGACTACAATCACTAAACTCAAAATTACTACAACAATACTACAGTCTACTACTTTTCACAATCAGAAGAATCCAAGGGACGATCCGAAGCAGCGGTCGCCACGTGCATGGGGGCTTAATTAAATATATGATTGAAAAATTTTTTTTTTGTTTTAGTATGTCTGTCCGATTACGCAGTGTCTCGTAATCGGTTGGCCCTGACTAGTATTATTACGCAATCTGACTGCAACAAACAATGTAAGAAGATTTTCGTAAACACAGTTAATTAATTAAGTCCCCAGCAACTATAAAACCTACAAAATCCAAGCACAAATGTAACTGTTCTGTATGTGGGAGTGTGACTCAACGTCCACATCTGGCACGGTTCTTCTCCAACAAGACAGGAATTTTTTTTTTTTAAAAATACCAATTATACTGACGTGACAAAAGAAGTTAGAAAACTATAATGACGCAAGAAAACCAGAATTCACTCTAATACAAGAACACAAGCCAGATGCTTTGTTGACTGAACCTGTAGTGACGCATTATTTCAGACACACAATTAATAACAGAACATTGTAGTTTTTACCTTCATATATATTGACGAAATGCACTCATTACAATAACATCTGCTATCTCTCCCATCAAATAACTGCATAAAACATGGAACAAACACTCTCCACTATTACATCTTACTCCGACTTCACGACAAGCAGCGCCCACTAGCACATGTCGGTACGACTAACTACAACGAGTTCTCAACAAGCACTGACCGCTATGAACTCTCGACAACCACTGACTCCCACGAACTCCCAACAAGCACTGTGGAGGCGGCTTAATAGTACTCTTTGGCGCAATCTCTGGCGCAGTGGCACAGTGTAGCCACCTTTCAATGTTTATTCCGTTCAATTTATCCTTTCATTCTTCGTCACTTTTACTGAGGGGATCTTTGTCATCAGCGAATCTTGACATTGAAATCCTTTCACCTCGAATTTTAATTCCACTGTCGAACGTTTGTTTTATTTCTGTCATTGCTTCTTCGACACATAGACTGAACAGTCCGTCTTACAGCATTTTTAATCCGTGCACTTCGCTCTTGGTCTTCCAATTTTAATGTTCCCTTTTGGTTCTTGTATGTATTGTGTATTACGCGTCTTCTCCCATAGCTTACCTCCATTTTTCTCAGAAATTCGAACGTATTACATCATTTAACATTGTCGATCGCATTTGACAGGTCGACAACTCCTGTGAATGTTTCATTTTTCTTTAGTCTTGCTTCCATTGTCAACCGCAACATCAAACGGTCTCTCAAGTTCCGTTAGTTGACCTGAAGCCAAACTGATCGTCATCTAACCGATTCTCCATTTCCTATTTCATTCTTCTATATATTATCCTTGTCAGGAACCTTGATGCATGAGGTGTTAAACAGAATACGGCTGATAATGGAAGCAAGACTGAAGAAATAACAAGGCAGGTTCATAGGATTTGTCGACCTGGAGAAAGGGTTCGACAATTAAAATGGTGCAATATGTTCGAAACCCTAAAGAATTTGGGGGTTAGCTATAGAGAAAGTCGGGTAATATACAACATGTAAAGGGACCAAGAGGCAACAACAAGGGAAGAATACCAAGAAGAAAGTGCTTGGATTAAAAAGGGTGTAAGAAGGGATATGGAATTTGGCCGCTTCTGTTAGGTCCATACATCGAAGAAGCAGTGACGGAAATAAAGAAAGATTCAAGAGTGGATTTAAAATTAGAAGTGAAAGGATACCAATGATAAGGTTCACTGATGGCAATGCTGTCCTCAGTGAAAGTAAAGAAAAATTACTGACTCTTTTGAATGGTGTGGACTGTCTAATGAGTACAGCATAGGGATTGAGAATAAATCGAAGAAAGACGACAGTAATGAGAACGAGCAGAAAAGAGAACAGCGAAAACCTTAAAATCAGAATTGGTAGTCACTAAATAAGTTTATGATTCTTATCCCTAGGCAGCAAAATCAACCATAAGGGATTGAACAAGGGAGACATAAAAAAGACTAACACTGGCAAAAAGGGTATTCCTGACAAAGAGAAGTCTACAATCTTTAAACATAGGTCTTATTTGAGGAAGAAATTTCTGAGAATGTATGTTTTGAAGGCAGAATTGTACGGAGGTGAGACATGGACTATGGGAAACCAGTAACAGAAGACAACAGAAGCATTTGGAATGTGGTGCTACAGAAGAAGTCGAAAATTAGATGGATTGGTAACGTAAGGAATGACGTGCTCTGCAGAATCGGCGAGGAAAGGAATATAAGGAAACGACTGACAAGAAGAAGTGACAGGATGGTATGGCATCTTATAAGTGAAGAACTTCCATGGTACCACATGGAGCTTTAGAAAGTAAAAACCGTAGAGGAAAACAGAGACTGGAATACATCCAACAAATAATTGAGGACATGGGTTGCAAGTGCCACTCTGAGATGAAAACGTTGGCACAGAAGAGGATTTCGTGGCAGGCCGCATGAAATCAGTCAAAAGACTGGTGATTCAAAAGAAAAAGAAACCTCCCTTCTACTCCTTCCCCTACAACTGCTTTCCAGTCCCCCATAGATTTTATCTCTTTTAAAGCACTGAATTACTGTTTCAGTATCCTCATACACTTTCTCTATCTCTTCTGCTTGCGACTTCAATATATGTACCTGAACTACTGGTGTCGGTGTTGGTTTGCTGTCGATTCTGATGAGAACAACCCTATTACTGAACTGTTCAAAGTAATTCACTCTCTGCCCCATCCTATTGTTAGTAACAAATCCTACTCCCATTATATCATTTCCTTCTGATATTGATATTACCCTATATTCGTCTGATCAGAAATCCTTGTCTACTTCCCATTTAAGTTCACTGGCCCACAATGTATCTAGATTGAGCATTAACATTTCCATTTTCAAATTTTCTAGCTTCCCTGCTATGCAGCGATAAAGCATCGACTGCACACCGACCAGCGCAGCGCCGCGGAATGGCATCAAGAAGGCGCTGACCCGCACGCGAATGGAAACAGCGGGCAGCGCATGGAGGTAAGAATAAGGGGAGATGGCGCTACGTATCCCAGCCGTACTACGTTTTGAAGCCATGGGGGCGTGGCTCGCTGCCATGACACTCTGATCATAACATTGCCAGTGTGCTATAGTGCTGCGTGTATTACAGTCGCTAATTGCACCATATACGCATGTAACTTCATCAGATTGTTTTGTTTAAAATAAAATCTCGTAAAGGCTAAATTCCGCATTTCTTCTGATTAAAAATAGTTTTTAATGTAATATTACGAATAGCTAGCCTTCAATGTAAACGATACAATTTTGTTAATTCAGTAATAAACGTGTATCACAAACTAAATAATAGAAACTGAAAACTAAGTTAGCTATACCCTCCCTCCAAAGCCGCATAAATACATCTTGTTTGTAATACGTACTAGGACATTTCAGTTACGTTACACTACTGGGAAACACTGTTCATTACCACCAATATTTACTAAAATACGGTACATAAATGGCAAATCTACACAGTGTCCTGTTTAGGCCTATACTTTACGCCAGTTAATGTAGTGTTAGCTTTTAATTTGGTACATGATGAAGACAAAGTGAGTTACTCAACACTTCGATTATCGACGATACGTACATATTATACTGAAACGTGAACTTGAAAACTAAGATTTTAATTCTTTGAATTAACATACCTTTTGCAAATGTTTTGGGTGTGTAGGGAAAACTAATGGTACAGTATTTTCTAGGAGCCTTACTGTTAAAAGGGAAGTTCGGTCTATGTCCTCGGAAATGCTGAGAACATTTAGACGCACGCCAATTCTTCCTCCTCACGGCATTCTCCCACAGAGCTTTCCGACTTTCATTTTTAGGAAATCTAAAATCATACAGGAGAAAAACACGCTATAGTACAAGTACCGATGTAGCACACGTCCATTCGCAATGAAGTTGTAAAATCACACTTAACGAGACAACTTACACATGAAATGTTATTCCCCTCGATTTCGCATCACAATCAGAACGATTCGTATATCCGAACACCACACAAGTCACCATAATAGCGCAAAATCCTTCCAAAAGCGAGCGACAAGCCTATTCACACAAGCTAACAGCAGCAATGTTTTCGTCGGATTGAGATGGCTACCCTCGGCTTCACATAGCTTCACAGCTGTGACGTCACGGCGTCTCCCTCTATTCTTACCTCCATGGGGCAGCGCCACACCTCAAGGAAGACAGAGTCCAGCGCTCCCTGTCAATGCTGAGTTAACCAGTCGCCTTCGCTGGCTGGGCCCACTCGGTTGCTGACTTCGAGAGCATCAATACTGAGTAATAGGAAGACGATATTTAGCATGCTTTTGCTGGTAGTAATAGAGTGTAAATATAACAGCACAGGAAGTCACTTCATAATGAGAAGCTATTTTTCTTTCCCTTTTAGAAATAAAGTGTTCTGTCAATCTAAAACTGTTCTGTTCAGGTCATTTTGGATTCCTGCCACAGTCCATCGCAACATCTCTCCTTCTTTGTTTGTGTTCATGCTGACTCCCACAGTAACCGACACAACACACTTATGACATTCTCATACAACGTTATCCTTCCGTTGGTTATTCAATATTTACCTCATGTGCCGCTTCCTCATGGCAGCCCATTCCGGAAAATTCGAATGGGGAGCTAGTTTGGAATCTTCTGCCAATGGAAAGGTCATTATGGCACTTCTACAATTACAGGCCACATGTCCCACATTTCCGGCGGATACGCGTCATGTGTCTTTAATGAAGTAGTATCCATTGCTTTCTCCGTCCTGTTTCTGTTGATCATATCAGCGATGCCAGTAGTCATTAGACATCATGAGAGAGCAGAATGGGGCACTCCGCGGAACTTACGGACTTCGGACGTGGTCAGGTGATTGTGTGTCCCTTGCGTCATACGTCTGTACGCAAGATTTCCGCACTCCTAAACATCCCTAGGTCCGCTGTTTCCGATGTGATAGTGAAGTGGAAACGTGAAGGGACACGTACAACACAAACGAGTACAGGGCAACCTCGCCTGTTGACTGACAGAGTCCGCCGACAGAGAAGAGAACTATAATGTGTAATAGGCAGATATCTATCCAGACCATCACACAGGAATTCCAAACTACATCAGGATACACTGCAAGTAGGCAGTTAGGCAGGAGGGCAGAAAACTTGGATTTCATGGTCGAGGGACCATACTTCACGCCGGTAAATGCCAAAGGACGCCTCGCTTGGTTTAAGGAGCGTAAACGTTGGACCATTGAACAGTGGAAAAACGTTGTGTGGAGTAACGAATCACGGTACACAATGTGGCGATCAGATTGAAGGGTGTGGGTATGGCGAATGCCCGGTGAACGTCATCTGCCAGCGTATGTAGTGCCAACAGTAAAATTCGGAGGCAGTGATATTATGGTGTGGTCGTGTTTTTCACGGAGGGGGCTTGCACCCCTTGTCGTTTACTGGCCTACACTTATGTTCAAAGCACATTCTTGCTCCCCACTATTGAAGAGCAATTCGGGAATGGTGATTGCATCTTTAAACACTATGGAACACCTTTCCATAATGCACGGCCTGTGGCGGAGCGGTCACACAACAGTAATGGACTGGCTTGCACAGAGTCCTGAGCTGAATCCTATAGACCACCTTTGAGATGTTTTGGAACGCCGTCTTCATGCCAGGCCTCGTCGACCGACATCGATATCTCTCCTCAGTACATCACTCCGTGAAGAATGGGCTGCTACTCCCCAGGAAACCCTCGAGCACATGATTGAAGGTATGCCTGCGAGAGTGGAAGCTGTCATCAAGGCTAAGGGTGGGCCAACACCATACTCAGTACCAGCATTACCGATGGAGGGTGCAACGAACTTGAAGTCATTTTCAGCCAGGTGTCCGGATACTTTAGATCAGATAGTGTATCAGGGTGACCTCGAGAACATTTTCCCACACAAGTGATTTATCTTTTGGCACACCTGCCCCTGTCTCGTTCCTCACTTTCCCATACTTTCAACGGCTTTAGTTTTCTTTAATAATTGTGATTTTTCGTATTCAGGAACCTTACACCGCCCTTCAAATTGGTAGCTTATGACTGTTAAACCTTTAACCAGCACTGGTTGCAATTCCCTGTGAGAAGCAGAATGGCCAGGAGAGTGCATTAGTGAGTTTTTCCATTTGTTACCAGGCTTGTTGGTGTGAACAGTATCAGCTGTTGAGTGATCGCTGCGGTGGACACGGAGATGCCATGCACTAGTGTGAGACAGTGTTGTTATCAACTGACACGGTTTGAAAGACCCTCATTGTGGGTCTCCACTTGGCCAGATAGTTGAATCGTGCATTATCCTCTTTTTCCAGTCGACCGCATCTAACCACCAGAAGGGAGGATTGCTCTATTGTGCACCTAACACTGTGTAATGACTTTACATCTGCCCCTGGAATCTGAGAACTAGTAATGGATTCCACACAACATTGTTTCATTCCACAGTATTGCAGCAGCTGGACTTGGGAACTACTGTCTCATCCACTAACTGCTGTTAATACAAACAGCTGATAATGGTCTTGAGGTAGAAGCTCTTTTGTCTGTGTTTGCTTTAACAATGGGATCCGCACAGTTTTTTTTGTCCCAGACATGTTTCATTGCAGTTACAGCATCATCAGTGGTCTTTTTTATTTTATGGCTGTTAAATGTAAGGAATGTTCTTTACTGTTTATATATATGTAAGTATTAGTTTTTAAACGTAATTACGGATTTTAGAAGAGCACATAAAACCCACTGATGATGCTGCAACTACAGTGAAACATGTCTGGGACAAAAAACAAAATTTTGTTTTATTGAAGGCGGACCCCACCCAAAAACACATGTACAAACAGCTGAGTTTGGAGTAGCGCTTTGACAAGGAACCATGGGCTGTTGATGAAAGGCCTGACGTTTTATCCACTGATGAATGGAGGTTTTCTACTACCATGGATGACCATCGTCGGTGAGTATGGCGGCGACCTGGTGAGACACCCCATTCTTCCAGTGGTTTGGACAGGCACAGACCTGTTACTTTTGGCGTCATGGTGTTGGTGGCTGTCAGGAAATGATTGAGGAAATACTTAAGGGACAGTTGTAACTTACGAAATGCTGGGTCCTCACATTTTACCTTTCAAGCGACTGCAAGGTGCCTTTTTCAATAGGACAACGCCCGTTCACACATTGCACGTGTCTCTATAAACCGTCTGCGTGATGTCGAAGTATTCCCGTGGCAAGAAGGATTCCCAGATTTTCCACTGATAGAACATTTCTGGGACCAGCTCGGAGGGCAACTCTGTCCCAATGCCAGTATAGAGTTTATCAAGGACCAGTTCCAACCGGTGTACATCACCTTGCTTCAGAGGAGAATAAAACAGCTTTATGACACCCTTCCCAAAGGAATCAGTGCATCGATCTCTTGTATGCGTCCACTGCATGCCAGACACGGTGCTATCTCACACTGCAAAAAGTTTTGTAAATTGACTAGATTTTGTAATCGCTCTTCAACAGAAAAGTTTGACTTTGGTTCCTCCTCCAATTCAGAGCGTGAAAAGATTTTTTATTTTTATTTTTTTTCAGACAATTTATTACTGCAGTTAGCTTCACTTTTCTCTGTGAACACAAAAGTACGAGAAATATTCAGTTAGCGTAGGCCGTTTTGTTTGCACGTTACACCATGGTATTCACCTAAATAAATGTCTTCAATATTAACAGTCCAACAAAGATTAGGACACAGATTTATACGAGAATTTTCATGTATTTACGGTGACGCACTTAGTTGTGCTCTAACATTCACAATTTTTAATAATGTGCAAATTGGTTCAAATATCGTGAAATCGATTTTACATTAATTTACTTGACGAATTTAGGTGATGTATTTTGCTTATAACAGCTACTTACTGCTAGGCCGTAACGTGTGTGAGAGAAAGTAAATTAATGAACAACCTTCTTTGTTAAATGTTTTACAGCCCTCACATGTCAGTTTGGCAATGTTGTCTTTAGGTAATCATCACATACTTATCGGTCACGCATATTGAATGAAACATGGTTGGCGGTTGTACGAAGTTGCATTAAATAATTGTTCAACTTCCAGTTCATTTAGTAATTAGTTCAATTTTTCCAGCTTGTAATTTCCATGGTGGTATTGCCAAATGAGTCAACAACATTTTAGAATGATACATGCACTTTTATCAATGCACAAATCGATGTCTGAGAGGCTGCACAACAAAGAAAACCTGCACTATCATGCCAATTTCCTCTCGCCATTTGAAATGTTGCTCTGTGATTTTTCGTACTTTTCTGGACTTATCGCCACTCTCCGTCGGTTTCCAAACGCGTAGCTTTTGCAAGGTGCCGCTCTGCCTGTGGCACAGACTGAGATAGCCACACCTCGCTAGTGTTACGTGGCATCGACTGACTACAGTTTTTGATTATTTGCACTTGCAGGAGTTGAATTTTAAGACGATATGGAGTAGGGATTGAAACTAGAACCGAAAATCAATTTTAGTGATCTAAATCGAAATAAATTCATTAAAACGAGATATCTCTTTATATTGGTCTTGAAATACAAGTATAAAAATATGCTGAGATATCTCGGATAATAAATCAACTAAATTCAGACTGACGACCCAGAAACAAAGCTGCTCGTATCCTATAGATAGATTCGTGGGACCATCGGCGAAAAACCGTTAAATTTACAACGTAGCCGAGCGGTTGTAGGCGCTTCAGTCTGGAACGACGCGACTGCTACGGTCGCAGGTTCGAATCCTGCCTCGGGCATGGATGTGTGTGATGTCCTTAGGTTAGTTAGGTTTAAGTAGTTCTAAGTTCTAGGGGACTGATGACCTCAGGTGTTAAGTCCCATAGTGCTCAGAGCCATTTGAACCATTTGGGAGGATGGGACGTAAATAGGATTGTATTCACAATTTGATTGTGCCAATATTCATTTTTACCACATAAGGTAGGGATAGGAAAAAATTTCAGAGACTGATATGCCTCTTAAATTTACCAGACACCTGTGCAATGTCCTAAAAACTGAAAAACTTTGTTGACATATGTAATACAAATGATGTAGAGACGTTCGTTCTTGACCAGCACTGCAAATCCGTGTTGTCTTGAGTAGATTTAAACGAAACAGTTAGTTCCGTGAACTATAGCAGACACAATACACTTTAAAGTATTCAGTCAACATCATGGCGCACCTGCATTTTCTGACTATAGACTGGAATTTATCTTGTTCTCCTGAGCTATAGAGTTTTCACTGACGGTTGAGGTTGATTGTTTCACAACGTTATTGGCGTCGAACCAACTATCAGACACCAGGAGCTCGTTACGTACCTTGATTCAGCTGGTTGTGTCTTACACTTCCTATTCCATTGCCTCCTCTGTAAAGCACACACACACACACACACACACACACACACACACACACACACACACACACAAAGAAAAATTAACATCGCTGGAAGATTAGCCATTCGATACCTTAGATCGAATTCTAGTTCTAGCGTTATCCATCACCGCATACGTCGACATGATGAAGGGAAAAATTACGTTACTATAAATCATCTTTCCATACTATTTATACCATGCATAAAAAGTTACTTACGTCTGACTTACACTAACTTGATAGGTTTAATCGAATACAATAAAACAACACTCAACATGAACTACGAAATAAATATTTATTTTCAAACGAAATACATCCCATTAACGTCGACAGTAACTGTATGCAGAACTTACAGATCATTCTCAGAATTCTGGTCAGTAAATAACATCCGTCGTAGCATCCTCCCTGACTGATGCCTTTAATGCTATAGCATGCACCAGAAAAATCACAAATAATGGATCAACAAGGAAAATCATCCCTGTCTCCATGTAAGCCGACACTTCCGAATATCCGGACTACTGTCGAGTTGGACTCTAATGAAGCTATCTGAAAGAACCTTGGATCATTGTAACTCCACCGACAAATTCCCTCCCAAGATGAAGATTCATTAAATAATGTGCAACTGATTCCATATTCGCTGCCCATTAACTCAATGAAATACATCAGCAGCAAGCTACGCGTTTCTATATGATTATCTGATATTTTATTAAGAGCTTTGACTGTGTTCCACAGCAATTTGGTACACTTCCCATGTTAGCGATGTGCATGAACCTCTCATCACCTGTGCCAAATAGCGGGAACATGAATAGCTTCATGCATTATTCATCTAACCTCTCTAAAAGCTTCTCAGTGACTCTTGGGTCGCATGACCTGGTTGTAGAAACCAACACACGAGTCTTGCAACAAGTTTCTTGTACCTCACTACATTTCTATAACAAAAATAAGATGGCTGGGTGGCCACAGAAAACTGCAGTGCATGACTTTGAGATTTTCGCTACAACCCTTGTTCGTGGAAGAAAGTACAAGAAATGGAATTAATGAAGGAATACAGCGATAGAGAGAGGAGAAGTCTGAGTGTTTTGCCACACGTGTACTGCAACGGCACGTCGTTGTCACAAACAGTTTTGTTGAAGCGTGGGTGGTAATAACGGTGGAAATTCCCAGCGGAGAAAAGATAATGAGATTCGCAGATTATATGGTCAGTTAATGGATGGAATATCCTAGTGTACCAAATGAAATGTGGGATGTGTGGTGTCACCGCCAGACACCACACTTGCTAGGTGGTAGCTTTAAATCGGCCGCGGTCCATTAGTACATGTCGGACCCGCGTGTCGCCACTGTGTGATCGCAGACCGAGCGCCACCACAAGGCAGGTCTCGAGATACGGACTAGCACTCGCCCCAGTTGTACGGACGACTTTGCTAGCGACTACACTGACGAAGCCTTGCTCCTTTGCCGAGCAGATAGTTAGAATAGCCTTCAGCTAAGTCCATGGCTACGACCTAGCAAGGCGCCATTAGTAACATTGCATGCATCTATGGAGTCTCACTTATATCGTCAATAGCGATGTACCAAGGATGGATTAAAGTTAAGTATTCCAGAAGCTACGTACTTTTCTTTATAGCATTCATTACGTATCCTGTTACAGATCTATCTCTTGCCCGCTAAACGCGTGCCTTTCGGCTACTTCCGTGGCGTGGCTGTCTTGCTACGCCACAACAGGATGTGTTAACCAATAGTACAGGAGCACGAATGCTGTGGAAGGTTGGTTCAAAAATGGTTCAAATGGCTCTGAGCACTATGGGACTTAACATATGAGGTCATTAGTCCCCTAGAACTTAGAGCTACTTAAACCTAACTAACCAAAGGACATCACACACATCCATGCTCAAGGAAGGTTTCTAACCTGCGACCGTAGGGGTCGCGTGGTTACAGACTGAAGTGCCTAGAACCGCTCGGTGTGGATGGTTGGCATCGGAAACTAAACACATCAGTGAGTTAGAAACATCTGAAAATAGGCTTTCTAGGAACTAAACTGAAGGACGAAAGAGTAAATGCTACATTCGCAATTCGAGAAAAGAATCCATAGACCACTTCTTCCAAAAACAAGAAACAGATACATACATCTTCACAAAAGGTTAAATGACTACATAAGAATATATAATGACTCAGGGGGATTTAACAATATGTTTAACATCTCTGGCTTTCTTACAAATAAAAATGGCATAGAATTAAAATTCATAAAATAAGGCAAAGTTTAGTGATTTACTTCAGTAATGTTGTAGAAGGGAATAAAGTGAAATTAAAGGAATAAAAATATAAAGCATTTTAAGAAAGAAGTACTAAATTTCGGAGACTTTCTAAGTAGAAGAAATAAGAAATCGGGAACAAAATGGACAGAAGAAGGAAAAGACAACATAGAGGGTGAGGGGGGGGGGGGGGGGTAATGTAAAAGTAAGAAGAGGAACTGAAGATGTTACGTGGTCCTAGCTGGTCAATGCGAAGATAAAAAATATACGTTAAAATATTAAGAAACGCTTAAACAAGCCAATCTACTTTGTGCATAACGAGTCCTAAGGCTGGATCAAATTGAAGGGATGCTCCTGTCACAAAACGGTCGGCAAAGCCTTCCCCAACGTTGCAGGGGTTGACGCAGAAACCATCAAGGATGGAATCTAGTGCTCTATCCATTAGTCCATGTCAGCGACTTCGTCCTTCTGCACCTTCGATATTATCCTTGTTCTAAAATAGTGTACACCTATTTGGTTGAGGATTTCGTACGACTGATATCTGGGAATTAAAACATTAGTGTGTGTCGAAAAATCGCAGCATATGTAATTAGTTATATGTTCCATAGACCGTTTGGACAACTGCTTTATCGAAATGATGTGGAAAGAATCAATTTATAGTATATTTATAAATGATTAGTGTTAACAGTAATGAACAGAATTTTTTTTGAAATCATACTCAAGTAAGCAAACCTGTAGCTGAGGTGCTTCTATATCCCATAACGCGATATGTTATTCAAGGTCGCTAATGTGATAATTATATATATGTGTGTTAGAACCTAAGTATTTACCGGAAAATGACAGAATGTATATTTTTAGTTGATGTTTGGCTTGTAAATTTAATCTCGCGATACCTAGATTCATCAAAGAAGCCGAAAATAAATATCGACAACTTACATGGTTATTTGGGTGGGACCACGTATGTAAATCTAAAAACACGCTCGTTACAAGTGCTGATTACTACGAGTACGTCACCCGGTGACGTGAACATCTGCTATTGATGGGTGATGTGTGTCAACATGAGATACGGTGGTCACCGAGAATATGATTTACGTAAGTAAGAACTTGTAAACGTCTAAACCTAATTGACTGCTCTCGTCTACATCGGGCTTGGGAGCCTTAGAGTCGCACCGACAATATATGCGATGCACAGTTAACAGGCAGTTAGAGATAAGAATTATTTTATTTAACGAACGACGAAGTACATTTACTGGAGAAAAGTGCTGAAAATGTTGGTGACGTTACAAACAGATAGTCGCATTTGTAAATGCCACGGTAACAGCTTGTGTACACGATATTTTTAAATACGTCTGGCGTTTTTCTAATGTAGTATATATTTAGACAAGTTTGAAATCAAAGGAATCTTCATTAGCTTAAATGTTTGTAAACCTTTTAAATTTCACATTGCAGTACGTAATGAAACATGACAAATACATACTCATTAGAAACGACGCGAAGCACATACAAACGAAAGTCGTCAGCAGACTGTGGTATCTCGATACCGGTGTTTGAAGCGGGAGAAAAACTAATATGAGACGAAAATTAAAACGGGACAATGTTGTAATTGCTCTTCTCACAGGGAAAGAGGCAGATCTCACGAAAAACACTACAGAACAGATTGTTTCCTCTCCATAGTGTATGAGATATTCACTAACATTATGACAATACATAGAAAATATATTGGATTTCAACAAAGCAAAAGAATAAGCTGACCTTACACGCTTTTACGCAATCGGACAATCACCATTTAAATACCCCTTTGGGATTCATTGATTAAAAAAGCCATAGAAATCCGACGAGTGGTGGTTTTAACTTGGATAAACTGTGGAATCTGGCACCTGACATATTCCGCTCTCAAAAATCAACAGTGAACTACCTCTGCCGTTAACTTTAACGTGCGACTGCGAGCAACAAGAAATTTTGGTATAAGTGAAAAAGTTTTCCCTTTGTGAATATGGTTATCAGATATTGATGTTTTAAGTCCTGTAATAGCTCCTCTTGGGTTCTTAAAAGGTATAGAACTCTAATTCGTCATCTTAAAGAAATATTGCACTTCAAATGTAGCGTTTTTATAGACACAGATGGCTGAGAAGGAGGAGCCACCTTTGGCTGCTTAGTAGCATTCCCCGACCGTGTCCTTAGGTATCGACTCCTTTATTAAGTTTACAGCTTTCAATATTGAACAGCCGTTTTGAAGTATAAATGAACATCCATCTACTGTTTCTCAGGTGCCGGGAATAGTAGACTACCTCTTACTTGTAGTTCATGCGGGCGTCAGATTGGAGAAATATGTTGGTAATTCTAAAGCATTCCATTGAGAAAAGGAAAAGCAATTAATATACGATTTTCAGTGATACAGCAGCGATGTTGAGGAATCCTTTGCAAAGATTCACGTTTGGCTGTGCTGGTCTTAATGTCCTCGTGTTTCTTCGATTGACTCTCAATCCTTATTATGTAGTCATTAGACTGTTCATTCCATTCACTTTGTAATTTCAATGACATAAACTGGAATACGTTATTCAATGAACACTTTGACCGAACGTTACCGAAAGGATGCAGCAGTATTCCCGCGTCTGTGGCGTATGATGATTAAAATATCATCCTCATGCGAGCGTATTTTGATTACAGAAGAAAGGTCTTTCTAGAGATGTAGAATGATGAGGGTATGTGATGGACACTGAGAGCTTCTAATACTGTTGGAGCTTATCAAGTGGAGATCACAACTCAGCATGCTGGAAGGATGTGCGTGCGCAGCATATCGCCGTCTCTCCAATTCTGAGAAACGGTGAATCATTGGCATGAAGACATGGCGAAATCATACCGACAAATCGCACACATAACTGGTGCTCATGCAATGCCGCATAACAAGTGCTGGCGAGGTACATACGGCAGACGATTGTCGCAAGAAGAGTGGGCACGGCTCTTTCCTGAAATACTGAGCCGTAGGAAGATCGTAGAATTGTTTTGCTTTGTGGCAAGATTACAGACGTTGCGTCACCACGAACTCTTAGGAATAGGCGGCGGGATGCTGGGTAGAGATCTCTATTTGCCACGCGTAGTAGTCAGCTGACGCCATACCAAAGACAACATCGTACACAGAGTCGAGGACGACGCTGAGTCTTCGGCGGTGAGTTTCGGTTCTGTCTGTTAGAGACAGATAGATGCCATGTGTCGTAAACGACGTGCTGAAAGGTCGCAATAAGCCGCTATTCTCAGGAACTCTTGAAATCATGGTTTGAGGAGCTATTGAATATGATAATAGGGCTGATTTGATAATTTGTAAAGGGGAGTACAATGCTCGCCTATATGTGGCCAATTCGGTTAACCATATTGTCGCCGGCCGCGGTGGCCGAGCGGTTCTAGGCGCTCAGTCCGGAACCGCGCGACTGCTACAGGTCGCAGGTTCGAATCCTGCCTCGGGCATGGATGTGTGTGATGTCCTTAGGTTAGTTAGGTTTAAGTAGTTCTAAGTTCTAGGGGACTAATGACCTCAGCAGTTGAGTCCCATAGTGCTCAGAGCCATTTGAACCATATTGTCTCACCCTTCATGACCAGGGTAGCAAGATGCATATTATAACAGGATAGTGTAAGAACCCACACTTCACATCACAAGCTCCTTGAGGAGTGTTCAGTTTCCGGGCTGGTCTACCCAGTCCTCTAATTTGTCGGCCAGTAAGCGTGTCTGGGATGTTACAGGAATACCTTCAAACCAGCCTAGAGCCATCAGCCTTCGTAAACTGAGAGCCTTGGTTTCAGCTTTAATTTTCCCGAGGTAACATCATGTTAAAACGAATAAAGCAATGTGCTTGTGCCTGTGGAGAGTCACGCCTCATACTGATGCTGATGATGGATATCAGTTCCGAATAAACTGAGAGTTTATCTATTTAATTCCCGTTATCTGATAACGCTACGTCTGATAATGGAAGCAAGGCTGAAGAAAACTCAGGAGACGTTTTTAGGATTTCTCGACCTGGAAAGTGCTCAGCAGCGTAAAATTCTGCAACATGTTTGAAATTCTGAGGTAATTAGGGAAACACGGGTAATATACAACGTTACGACAGCCGAGAAGGAACCATACCAGTGGAAGACCAAGAACGAAGTGCTCAAATTAAAAAGAGTGTAAGGTATGGAAGTTGTCTACCGACCCTACGGCTCAATATCTGCACTGAAGAAGCAAAGACAGAAATAAAAGCCGGCCAGTGTGGCCGAGCGGTTCTAGGCGCTACAGTCTGGAACTGCGCGACCGTTACCGTCGCAGGTTCGAATCCTGTCTCGGTCATGGATGTGCGTGATGTCCTTACGTTGGTTAGGTTTAAGTAGCTCTAAGTTCTAGGGGACTGATGACTTCAAAAGTTAAGTCCCATAGTGCTCAGAGCCATTTTTGATTTTTGAACAGAAATAAAACAAAGGTTCGAGAGTAGTATTAAAATTCACTGTCAAAGTATATCAATGATAGGAGTCGCTAATGACATTGCTATCCTCAGTGAAAGTGGAGAAGAATTACAGGATGTGTTGAAGAGAAAGAACGTTCTAATGATTGCAGAATATGGATTGAGGGAAAATCGAAGGAAGACGAAAGTAATGGGAACTAGTAGAAATGGGAAAAGCGAGAAACTTAACATCATAGTTGGCAATTACGAAGTAGACCAAGTCATGGAATTGTGATAACGGAGCATGGAGGACATAAAAAGTAGACTAGCGCTGGCAAAAAGGGCGTTTCTGGCAAAGAGAAGTGTGTCTGTCTGAATTCCTATGAGAGCAAACTGATGACGTCGTCGGTCCCTAAGCTTCCACACTGCTTAATCTAACTTAAATTAACTTATGCTAAGTACAATACACACCCATGCCCGAGGGAGGACTCGAACCGCACCCAAGAGAGGCCTTACTTTGGGGAAGAAATCTCTGAGAAAGTACGTTTTGAGCAAACCATTGTGTTGTAGTGAAACATTGACTGTGGGAAAACGGAACAGAAAGAATCGAATCATTTTTAATGTGGTGAGGCGGATCATGAAGAAGACGAACCTAAGGAATTCTTCTACCTAGACAGTAAAATAACACATGACGGACGGATGAATGAGGACATAAAAAACAGACTAGCACTGGTAAAAAGTGCATTCTTGGCCGAGAAGATACTACTATTGTCGAACGTACGCCTCACTTTGAAATTTCGTGGGATGTACGTTTTGAGTACAGGATTGTATGGTATTGAAACATACACCATGGAAAAACCGGAACAGAAGGAATCGAATCATTTGAGAAGTGGTATTACAGAAAAATGTTGAAAATTTTGTTTAGTGGTAAGGTATGGAACGAGCAGGTTCTCCGCAAAATCGGCGAGGAAAGGAATGTATGAAAAATACTGACAAGAAGAAGGAACAATGTGATGGGACATATGGTATTAGAGAGAACTGTAGACCATGAAAACTGTAGAGGAAGACAGAGATTAGATTACGTTCTAGAAATAATGGAGGATATGTGTCGCAGGCGCTTCTCTGAAATGAGAAGATTCACACAGGAGAGGAATTCGTGGTGGCCTGCATCAAACCAGTCATAACAGTGATGACAAAAGAAAAAAAAGTACTTGATGAATTTGGTCATTTTCAGGAAGTATGATCAATCTTGTACTGATGTTTCACGGTATAAATGTTTCAATTTCCATCTGTATATTTATCCACTTAGCTATGGCTGAGTCCCTTTTGTCTAAGAAATCGTAGGACGGGTCTATATTTGCACTCGAGAGCTGCTAAGTAGTATCACAAAACACTTGTTAATATTTGCAATGAACAGTCTTCTCCTTCACTTTGTGAACTGGGCAATCTTGCCCAATCAGTACAACTCAAAGTGCTTGAAAATGTTGTAAATTTGTGGACTAGTGCTTCGAGCCCAGTCTAAGATTTCAGTCGTAGCTTTTACATTTAACCGTTTCCGCTTGCTGAAGAATTAAGAAAGTCAGTAGGTTAGTGTGTGTATTTTACGGTGCCTGTATGGTTGGATCTAATGTTCCTTCACACATGCAAGTGTGTCTGAAGAAACGGACACTGCATATAAAATTATGAAATGCGTTTGCAAACTGTTAATACGGTTGTACAACGGCTATGTGATTTACTAATAACATATAAAAATTTGTAACGCACCGGGACTAAAACCCGGATATCCCCATTTAGGCGAGCGATCGCTTAAAGCGCCTCGGCCATCCGAGCATGCCTGTAGGACCGACCGAAACCAGTATATCGCACAGCGGTTGTAGAATCGTATTCGCAATTAGTGAATGCATTTCATAATTTAATGCTACTGTCAATCGTCATCAGTGTCTGTTCCTAGGGATGTGTATGCATGTCGAAAGGAACATTGCATCGAATTATGCAGACATTGTAAAATACAGGAACTGCCCTATCGTATTTCATACCAAAGGCAGGTAATATTACGATCAAAACAATGTCTCTCCCTGTGCGTGAATCGCTTGACTTATATGTGAGCACTATGGGACATAGGAACTAGGGCATACGGAAGTTTGGATCGGCCCTGGAAGAGTGGTGGGATGGCAGAGGCGCTTAGGGCGACCGCTAGCGTAAAGGGGGATATCCGAGTTCGTGTCCTAGTCCCGCACAAATTGCCATATGTTACTAGTAAATGGTACAGCCATTGTAAAATATTACTCGCAATTTACGAATGCATTTTATAAATTAGCAAAAGAGTATGCTTCCATTAAATTCCAACATACTTCAATTTATTACTGGAAAAAATTACGAATATTAACATAATGTCGGTTATTCTCGTCATTACATGACGAACGCGTCCGATGCGACTGTTTTCCTGATGTATCGCTGAAACATCAACCAAATATGAACGCTTTCCAGTGACCTGTCTCAGAATCGACGCGCCCAGAATTATGGCTGGTGCCCCGCCATGGCTGCGTGTCGTTTTCGCGGCGGAGCATCCACCTGCCGCTACTTCACGCTGCCCGCAGTGCATCACGGACCCTCCCTGGAAACATTTAGCAGCCCGGGGCGTTGCGCCTCCCTAGACGATCAATGAGAGCGGTAGCGGCGCGGACAATATTGCGGAGCAATTTCCAGATATCTCGTCTGCTCCCCCATAAGGTGGCTCCTCCCCCCGTGACGTAATGAGCCTGGAGGCGCCTTGCTCTGCTCCGCTAATAGAATAAAACAACCGCCCGTTCCCGCGGTTCCCTCCCCCTTACCTCGTGCCCTTTGTCTTCCCTCGTGTCAACAACAAGCCGTTATTACCGCGTGTTACGTGCTACCAGTTCCGCTCTCGCTCACCTCTATCAAATGGGAAAAGAAAAGGGATATGGGACTGCAGGTGCTGTCGGAGGGATGTTGAAGTTTATAACGTTTTTGTGTGTATCTGTGTGTGCGGAGTGGGATAGTATCTACTATCTATACAATGTTGTCGTATCTATTGCATACGTAATGAAAACACGTAGTATCCTTTGACTACAGTATCGACGATTCACAGTTTCAGTATGCTCGAATAACTGTTTAGTTTCGGAATTGTTAGTGCTATGGAGTGTAATACACTACTGCCCATTAAAATTGCTACGCCACGAAGATGACGTGCTACCGACGCGAAATTTAACCGACAGGAAGATAATGCTGCGATATGCAAATGATTAGCTTTTCAGAGCATTCACACAAGGATGGCGCCGGTGGCGACACCTACAACGTGCCGACATGAGGAAGGTTTCCAACCGATTTCTCATACACGAACAGCAGTTGACCGGCGTTGCCTGGTGAAACGTTGTTGTGATGCCTCGTGTAAGGAGGAGAAATGCATACCATCACGTTTCCGACTTTGATAAAGGTCGGATTGTAGCCTATCGCGATTGCGGTTTATCGTATCGCGACATTGCTGCTCGCATTGGTCGAGATCCAATAACTGTTAGCAGAATATGGAATCGGCGGCTTCATGAGGGTAATACGGAACACCGTGCTGGATCCCAACGGCCTCGTATCACTAGCAGTCGAGATGACAGGCATCTTATCCGCATGGCTGTAACGGATCGTGCAGCCACGTCTAGACCTCTGAGTAAACAATGGGGACGTTTGCAAGACGACAACCATCTGCACGAACAGTTCGACGACGTTTGCAGCAGCATGGACTATCAGCTCGCGGACCATGGCTGCGGTTACCCTTGAAGCTGTATCACAGACAGGAGCGCCTGCGATGGTGTGCTCAACGACGAACCTGGGTGCACGAATGGCAAAACGTCATTTTTACGGATGAATCCAGGTTCTGTTTACAGCATCATGATGGTCGCATCCGTGTTTGGCGCCATCGCGGTGAACTCACATTGGAAGCCTCTATTCGTCATCGCTATACTGGCGTATCACCCGGCGTGATGGTATGGGGTGCCATTGGTTACGCGTATCGGTCACCTCTTGTTCGCACTGACGGCACTTTCAACAGTGGACGTTACATTTCAGACGTGTTACGACCCGTGGCTCTACCCTTCATTCGATCCCTGTGAATCCCTACATTTCAGCAGGATAATGCACGACCACATGTTGCAGGTCCTGTACGGGCCTTTCTGGATACAGAAAATGTTCGACTGCTGCGCCGCCCTGGCCAGCATATTCTCCAGATCTCTCACCAACTGAAAACGTCTGGTCAATGGTGGCTGAGCAACAGGCTCGTCACAATACACCAGTCACTACTCTTGATGAACTGTGGTTCGTGTTGAAGCTGCATGGGCAGCTGTACCTGTACACGCCATCCAAGCTCTGTTTGACTCAATGCCCAGGCGTATCAAGGCCGTTATTACGGCCAGAGGTAGTTGTTCTGGGTACTGATTTCCCAGGACCTATGCACCCAAATTGCGTGAAAATGTAATCACATGTCAGTTCTAGTATAATATATTTTTCCAATGAATAACCGTTTATCATCTGCATTTCTTCTTGGTGTAACAATTTTAATGGCCAGTAATGTAACAACATAGGATTAACAGTAGTAGTATTAGTAGTAGTAGTGATATTAGGTAAGGCAGATGGCAGACTCTATTTCATTGGCAGGATAGTGGGAAAATGCAAGCGGTCTATAAAGGAGACAAGTCTACAAACAAGACGGCTTACAAATCACTTGTGTATCCCATCTTACAAAGTTTGTGGTGAAGCTATAGTCCGAAGATTTTCGTTCACCGGTTACAATGTACAATGTGTGACTAGGTAGAGAACACAAGATAGTTCGGAAACACATAATATCATTATCCAAATTTGTAAAGAAAACCACAAATCAATACTTGTTCAAGCCATCTTTACTTGTACAGTTGATTTCTCCCCGAGACTGCTTAAATTAAATAAACGACACATCTGGAGAACTGGTGCATCACAATCCCTGCACTGTCCACTTAGAATATTATTCAAGTGTGACGCAAACAATATTTACTGGCAGGAAAAAAAAAGGGGAAAGAGAGAGAGCATCACAAATGGCGCACTTCAATAAAGTGCTGGTTCAGTTATGACCCTTATGCAAGCTGTTGTTTTTCTACTTGGTATTGATTGACAGAATTGTTGGATTTCTTACTGGGGGATATCATGCCAAATTCTGTACAACTGGTGCGTTAGATCGTCAAAAACCCGAGATGGTTCGGGTGACCCTGCTTATAACGCTCCAGACGTTCTCAGTTACAGAGAGTTCCGGCGTCACTCCTGATGAAGGTAGGAGTTGGGAAGCACGAAGAAAAGCACTAGAGACTGTCGCCATGTGCGGGCGGGCATTATCTTGCTGAAAAGTTAGTTAAGAATGGCTTGACACGAACAACAAAATGGGACGTAGAATATCGTCGACGCATCGCTGTGCTGCAGAGTGCCGCCACAGGGGTCGTGTTATGAAAAGAAATAGCAAGCCGGACCATCACTCCTGGTTGTGATGCAGGATGGCGGGGGACTGTCATGTTGGTATCCCGATGCCGTCCATGGCGTCTCGAGACACAGCACAATCGGGGCTCATGACTGAAGACAGTTTTACTAGCGTCGGTGAGATTCCAGAGCGAATGTGCCTGACACTACTACAAACGGAATTTTTGATGTACAGAGGTCAAAAGCAGTCAGCGCAAGGGAGCCATAAGCTTACCCCATTCCTTTTAGCCCCCTATTAATGGTCTTGTGGTGAATGAAGCACCAGTTGCACGTCGGATCGCTGGTAACGATGAATCCGGGCCTGAGTGCCTCTCTGACGACTGCTCGGTCGTCACGATTGTCGTTTCTCTCGGTCGACCACTCGCTTCTTGTTCTTCCATGGTTCACCCATTTTAGCCAACATCGTCGATCAGTGGCATCGGTCTTATTCAAATGTTGTGCGATTCGCAGATTACTCCGACCGACTTCTTTTCAAATGCTGATATTTGGGTGTATTGCTCACGTGCCTGTCTGCGAGGTATGGATGCTGTCCAGATGAATACACAGAATAAAAGTCGCAAAGACTTTAGGTCGTTGTATCTACATGTACTCTGAATCCTAGCCTTACCAGGTGCACTGTGAAACTGAGATGCAGAGTCACTCATTCATCAATCGCCTCCCAAAGTTTATACTTTGGCATTTTTAGTCCATACCTGTATGAATATCAATTTTTGACCAATCTGCACAAATCCTTTGTGGCACGTCGTCGTTTTATTTCTTTTCTGTCCCTTGCAGTGTATTTTGGGTTAAAATGAGAAATCCAGAAACACGGATATATCACCATAACACGAAGAATGTTCAAACCATTTTCAAGTAAACAATAAAGAAGTTTATAGACAGAACCTTGATTGTAAAACTACATCAATAACGTGAAGCTAGGCCACTTATAAATCTTCCGCTTGATTGTTGGGCTTCGTAAGGCGACCAGCACAAATAAGGCATCATAAAGCATCGAAAACGATTGCAGCAAATTAATGCACAATTTAACGATATAAAGAGAAAAATTAAAAGCGAAGCTAGTGCTACACATTTTCCAGGAAACGTAACAATAGCTTCATCTTGCGGACGAAAATTTGCTGCTAATAGTTATTTTGTAGTGGTTTAAAGTTATGACCATCTGTATGATGGATAAAACAGAATTTTTCATTCCATACGCATTTCGCCTTCTTTTTTTGAAAGGAATCATCGTCATCGTCATCATCATTTAAGACTGATTATGCCTTTCAGCGTTCAGTCTGGAGCATAGCCCCCCTTATAAAATTCCTCCATGATCCCCTATTCAGTGCTAACATTGGTGCCTCTTCTGATGTTAAACCTATTACTTCAAAATCATTCTTAACCGAATCCAGGTACCTTCTCCTTGGTCTGCCCCGACTCCTCCTACCCTCTACTGCTGAACCCATGAGTCTCTTGGGTAACCTTGCTTTTCCCATGCGTGTAACATGACCCCACCATCTAAGCCTGTTCGCCCTGACTGCTGCATCTATAGAGTTCATTCCCAGTTTTTCTTTGATTTCCTCATTGTGGACACCCTCCTGCCATTGTTCCCAACTACTAGTACCTGCAATCATCCTAGCTACTTTCATATCCGTAACCTCAACCTTGTTGATAAGGTAACCTGAATCCACCCAGCTTTCGCTCCCATACAACAAAGTTGGTCGAAAGATTGAACGGTGCACAGATAACTTAGTCTTGGTACTGACTTCCTTCTTGCAGAAGAGAGTAGATCGTAGCTGAGCGCTCACTGCATTAGCTTTGCTACACCTCGCTTCCGGTTCTTTCACTATGTTGCCATCCTGTGAGAATATGCATCCTAAGTACTTGAAACCGTCCACCTGTTCTAACTTTGTTCCTCCTATTTGGCACTCAATCCGTTTATATTTCTTTCCCACTGACATTACTTTTGTTTTGGAGATGCTAATCTTCATACCATAGTCCTTACATTTCTGATCTAGCTCTGAAATATTACTTTGCAAACTTTCAATCGAATCTGCCATCACAACTAAGTCATCCGCATATGCAAGACTGCTTATTTTGTGTTCACATATCTTAATTTCACCCAGCCAGTCTATTGTTTTCAACATATGATCCATAAATAATATGAACAACAGTGGAGACAGGTTGCAGCCTTGTCTTACCCCTGAAACTACTCTGAACCATGAACTCAGTTTACCGTCAACTCTAACTGCTGCCTGACTATCCATGTAAAGACCTTTAATTGCTTGCAAAAGTTTGCCTCCTATTCCATAATCTCGTAGAACAGACAATAACTTCCTCCTAGGAACCCGGTCATATGCCTTTTCTAGATCTATAAAGCATAGATACAATTCCCTGTTCCACTCATAACACTTCTCCATTATTTGTCGTAAGCTTAAGATCTGGTCCTGACAGCCTCTAAGAGGCCTAAACCCACACTGATTTTCCTCCAATTGGTCCTCAACTAATACTCGCACTTTCCTTTCAACAATACCTGAGAAGATTTTACCCACAACGCTGATTAAAGAGATACCTCTCTAGTTGTTACAATCTTTTCTGTTTCCATGTTTAAAGATTGGTGTGATTACTGCTTTTGTCCAGTCTGATGGAACCTGTCCCGACTCCCAGGCCATTTCAATTATCCTGTGTAGCCATTTAAGACCTGACATTCCACTCTATTTGATGAGTTCCGACTTAATTTCATCCACCCCAGCCGCTTTATTGCACTGCAATCTATTGACCATTTTTTCCACTTCCTCAAATGTGATCTTATTTCCATCATCATTCCTATCCCATTCTACCTCGAAATCTGAAACATTACTGATCGCATTTTCACCTACATTGAGCAACTCTTCAAAATATTCCCTCCATCTGCCCAAGGCATCCACAGGGTTCACCAGCAGTTTTCCTGACCTGTCCAAAATACTTGTTATTTCCTTCTTACCTCCCTTTCGAAGACTGCTAATTACACTCCAGAATGGTTTTCCAGCAGCTTGACCCATAGTCTCCAACCTGTTTCCAAAGTCTTCCCAAGATTTCTTCTTGGCTGCTGCAATTATCTGTTTGGCTTTGTTTCTTTCTTCAACATACACTCCTGGAAATTGAAATAAGAACACCGTGAATTCATTGTCCCAGGAAGGGGAAACTTTATTGACACATTCCTGGGGTCAGATACATCACATGATCACACTGACAGAACCACAGGCACATAGACACAGGCAACAGAGCATGCACAATGTCGGCACTAGTACAGTGTATATCCACCTTTCGCAGCAATGCAGGCTGCTATTCTCCCATGGAGACGATCGTAGAGATGCTGGATGTAGTCCTGTGGAACGGCTTGCCATGCCATTTCCACCTGGCGCCTCAGTTGGACCAGCGTTCGTGCTGGACGTGCAGACCGCGTGAGACGACGCTTCATCCAGTCCCAAACATGCTCAATGGGGGACAGATCCGGAGATCTTGCTGGCCAGGGTAGTTGACTTACACCTTCTAGAGCACGTTGGGTGGCACGGGATACATGCGGACGTGCATTGTCCTGTTGGAACAGCAAGTTCCCTTGCCGGTCTAGGAATGGTAGAACGATGGGTTCGATGACGGTTTGGATGTACCGTGCACTATTCAGTGTCCCCTCGACGATCACCAGTGGTGTACGGCCAGTGTAGGAGATCGCTCCCCACACCATGATGCCGGGTGTTGGCCCTGTGTGCCTCGGTCGTATGCAGTCCTGATTGTGGCGCTCACCTGCACGGCGCCAAACACGCATACGACCATCATTGGCACCAAGGCAGAAGCGACTCTCATCGCTGAAGACGACACGTCTCCATTCGTCCCTCCATTCACGCCTGTCGCGACACCACTGGAGGCGGGCTGCACGATGTTGGGGCGTGAGCGGAAGACGGCCTAACGGTGTGCGGGACCGTAGCCCAGCTTCATGGAGACGGTTGCGAATGGTCCTCGCCGATACCCCAGGAGCAACAGTGTCCCTAATTTGCTGGCAAGTGGCGGTGCGGTCCCCTACGGCACTGCGTAGGATTCTACGGTCTTGGCGTGCATCGGTGCGTCGCTGCGGTCCGGTCCCAGGTCGACGGGCACGTGCACCTTCCGCCGACCACTGGCGACAACATCGATGTACTGTGGAGACCTCACGCCCCACGTGTTGAGCAATTCGGCGGTACGTCCACCCGGCCTCCCGCATGCCCACTATACGCCCTCGCTCAAAGTCCGTCAACTGTACATACGGTTCACGTCCACGCTGTCGCGGCATGCTACCAGTGTTAAAGACTGCGATGGAGCTCCGTATGCCACGGCAAACTGGCTGACACTGACGGCGGCGGTGCACAAATGCTGCGCAGCTAGCGCCATTCGACGGCCAACACCGCGGTTCCTGGTGTGTCCGCTGTGCCGTGCGTGTGATCATTGCTCGTACAGCCCTCTCGCAGTGTCCGGAGCAAGTATGGTGGGTCTGACACACCGGTGTCAATGTGTTCTTTTTTCCATTTCCAGGAGTGTAACTTTCTCTGTCTACCTGAGTTCTAGTATGTAGCCATTTTTGATACGCCTTCTTTTTCCTTTTACAGGCTGCCTTGACTGTGTCATTCCACCAAGCTGTTTGCTTCATCCTACTTTTACACACTACTGTTCCAAGACGTTCTTTAGCCACTTCTGTGTCCCTGTACCTTGTCCATTCCTTTTCCAATGACTGTAATTGACTACATTCAACTAATTGGTACCTTTCTGAGATCGCTGTTATGTACTTGTGCCTGATCATCAGTGATCAGAAATACAAACACATTTCCCCTCTGCCGTTGGAGCGTGGATTTGTCTGTAAAAGTCTACGAGCAAGATAATGTTCTGTTTAAAAATTCGTAAATCGTTGTTGTGACTGGCTGGAAAATAAACTGTTTTCAGAGTTACGCAGAGAGAGTGATGTTTCTTACTTCCATATTTTGAGCGGCAAATGTGTTGCAATTGATTTATGTCGCTGATTACACCTCTCTGCTTATGGTAATCTGCCAACGGAATGGCCAGCATCTTGCAAGATGGAGTATATCTATTCGCCGAGATGGTTGAACCACATGCGCGCTACCTCCAGGCCTCAATGTTTTCTAGATGGCTGCATAGTAATGGCGGTCACTCAGCGAGAGCTAAGGAGCGCTTCATCGTGTTGTGGACGGCGTACAAAAGAAACGGTGAGCGTACGACATCCGAAGAATTGTTCCTTCCCTTAGCCTTTATGGCCCTGGGTTTGCGTCTTCGGAGGCTGCAAGTTAGTCATTTCTGCTGCTTTCGTTGTGGATGCTGCGCTGTCGGTATTTACTTACAGCCAAAGATAAAGCTGCGAAAAACACGGTATTTTCTGTTACATGTAACTAAAAGGATGGCTGTCATTTGTGAAATTCATTTTTTGTTGGGAGTTCGTCGTATTGATGGCTCGCTGCCTAGCTTTGATACTGACAGTTATATCTTTCTTGGCCCTCTATGTGGATGATCGTTCTGTGTTACCAGAACACGCCCGAATGATTCTGAAGTCTTTTTTAAAAGCTATTAATATCCCAAACTGAATTTCTTTAAATTTTGAAGTAATCATGCTTTTAACTGTATATGTCATTTTGAAGATTCGTATGTGTTCTGGTTGTTTGCTTTTAAACTGCTATAAATTTTGTTTTAAAGTCAAGATTACTGCCCCCGAAGTATATCAACTTGTATAGTTTAGTTAAAGATTGTAAGGCTCTTGCAAACCCAGCTGGCATGCAATTTATGGTTACACAGTTTTAATGTCTACTAAATGTCTACTCTGTGTGTGTTTCACATATGAAGGGAACGAACAGTATCATAGTTGATCTCAAGATCTTAGCCTTATGTAATCAAATTCTTTTGTTTTCGGCTGTGTAGTGATTTATTGTTTCGTAGATTGCGAATTTTGATTAGATTGATCTTCCTACTGTTAATGGAATTAAAAAAAAAATACGTACGGTCAAAATCTTTAAGTTTTCCTTAAATGTTACGGTATGTCGTTTTAATTGCCTGAATGTCTTTGATGATTATTTTAACGCAACCAAGCGAACTGTTAATAGATTTCTGAGTGTCACTGAGGGAAATAAACATCGCTAACAGTCTTTTTTAATTTTTGACGCAGCATCCTACCATGCTGCCATTTTGCCTGCCTAAATTAATATTTCTTTCACTTACTGTTTTACAAAATACAGAGACAGTATCTTATCTGAAATACCCTAAGCACACAATTGTTCACAAGAGACTGCCAATCACCTTGCGTGTCTGTCGAGTATTGTCTCAGTTGTGCGACTGGATTCAGATTTCCTTTCAGAAGGTTGCAGCTCACAGTAATTGACGGAAAGTTATCGAGTAAAAAATAAGTGATATCCGATGTTCCGCAAGGATGTTGGTTCAAATGGCTCTAAGCACTATGGGACTTAACGTCTGAAGCCATCAGTCCCCTAGACTTAGAACTACTTAAACCTAACTAACCTAAGGACATCACACACATCCATGGCCCAGGCAGGATTCGAACCTGCGACCGTAGCAACAGCGCGGTTGCGGACTGAAGCACCTAGAACCGCTCGGCCACAGCGCGCAAGGAAGTGTTGTAACTCTTCCACTGTTCGTAATCTACATAAATGATTTAAGAGAAAATATGAACAGCCCTCTTACGTTGTTTTTAATTGATGCTGTCATTTAACGTCTAATAAAGTCATCAGAAGATCAGAGCAAATCGCAAAATGACTTAGAAACGATACCTGAATGGTGCGAAAAGTGGCAACTGACTCTAAATAAGAAAAAATTGGAAGATCATCACGATGAGTAATACAAGAAATGTGTTAAATTTCGGCAACGCTTTAAATCATACAAAACTGAAGACTGACAGTTCATCTAAAAACGCAAGAATTACAGTTATGAATAACTTAGATTTGAACGATCATCTAGATAATGCTGTGGGGAAGGGAAGCCAAAGCCAACGAAATATGGGAGAGAGCGTCACGGATATGATAGGCGAGTTGGGGTTGCAATCATTAAAACAAAGGCAGTTTACGCTACGGTGGCATTTTTTCACTAAATTTCGATCCCCAACTTTCTCCTCCGAATGCGGAAATATTTTTTTAATAAACAACTACACAGGAGAAATGATTATTGTCATACAATTAGAGACGTCGTAGCTCTCACGTGAAGGCGTCATTGTTCGTTTCTCCCGCGCTTGATCGAGAGTGGAATGGTAGAGCAATAGAATGAAAGTAGTTCGATTAACTGTCTTCCAGACACTTAAGTATGAGATGCAGGTTCCTCATGAAGATTCATGTAGATATTGATGTAGTCGTACGAGGAGCGCTCAATAGGTAATTCAACATTTTTTCTGAAGGCAGGTTGTTTTATGCCAAAACATCATATTATTTCCCCTTCGTTTGGCTACAAAACCCTATCTTTTAATATAATCTCTTTCAGTTCAACGGCCTTACGTCATCTTAATACGGGGAAGAAGGTGGTAGGGGACTGCATGTCTGCATGGTATTACTTCTGTGGATCCTTCTTTGGGCCAAACACTTTGAAGTCGTAAGGTGCGAGATACGAACTTTTTCTTGGTACGAGAGGTGTGTGTCGCCATTACATAGATAGGCGTTTTGTTTCCGGTTCGAAGTGACGAACCCGTGTTTCATAGGCTGTGATGATGTTCGTCAAAAAATCTTCACTATCAGTTTCATAGCACGTAAGCAATTCCGCGCAGGCGGTCCTTCGTTGCTCTTTGTGATGTTCTGTCAGGCGGCAAGAAGCCTGGAGGACATACATGTTGGAGTACCTCAGACAGTAGACGAGTGTGTCAGCGCTACCAGTACTGACGTCTAGTTGCGCAGCGAGGTTGTTTGATTGTGTTCCGTCGATCAGCTCGAATGTGACTGTCCGCGCGTTCCAACGTTGCAGGGGTTACATCTGTGTGCGGCCAGTCGGCACGCTGGAGATCGGACAATCTTGTGCGACCTTGTTGCGATGATGACAAACGTCTCGCCCAACGACTCACCGCGCTTTTGTTGACTGGCAGGACTCCGTAGACATTCTGCAAGTGCCTACGAATATCTGTGACGCTCTGGTTTTCAGCAAAAAGATACTCAATGACAGTTCTCTGCCTTGAACGCGCCTCCGTTAAGCCGTCGGCACACGGACCGTGCATACGACGGTTGAGCGTTGAGCGTGCCGAGTCAGACGTCATAGCGTGGAATAGCACGCTCGGGAGTCTTTGCGAACGTGCAGAGCAATATCTGGCATGTCAGATATTCTGAGCGTGCGTCTGAGCATTGACCAAAGAGATGGCACAACGCCACCTACGTTACATGCACGCCGTCTCCCTTCAGTACAGAGTTGTGAGGTGCCATATTGGCATTCATTTCAAGCCTATATGTATATGTGCCGTTTCTGAGCACCAGCAAATTGAGAATCACTGGAAAACCTGTTGTTAACTGTGTGATTCGTTCCAATAAAATTATGAGAAACATCATATTCGTGGCAAAAGAATTATTGTAACTTGCTTATTATGAGAGTAGGCTATTTGAAGGCAGCGACACACTGGAAGATGCACCCAAAACGCTTTGTTATAATTAAATTTCAGTTAGTAACATAATTATCAACGATTAACGCTTTCTGCACCGGCTAAGATATTATGATATATACAACAGCTGGGTTGTTGGGTTAGCGTAAGGAGTAGCGTCGTTGATTAGTAGGAAAGTCTTTGATAGGACGGTGGTTCGCGTCTGAACACCACCAAATTTTTTTCCCTAACATTCGCGTTTTTTTAGGTTATGATACTTTATTATTAGTTTAATACAAGTGTATGCTATAATATTTGATGTTATGTAAATATAAGTTCACCTTTTTTTTCAGGGGTGACTTTATTCGATTGGCTTAGTCCACAGGACAGCTGGCGCTACTTGTATAAAGATGTGTTGCTCCTTTTTCTTTTACGCTTCACAATTCACATGTTGCAAAGAATCTGCTACTGAGTAGAAACAGTCATCAAGTAAGACTGACCTTGGGGCTTTACTAAAATGTGGGAATGATGAAATAATGTTTATCTTATGCAGAGAAGTATTCCAAATTTGTACCGCACTGTTTGTAATGGAACTTTTATATGCCTGTGTCCTTATTGATTGGACATGGTACTTTCCTTTTCGTGGACGATGGAGGAAATGTGCGTTTTAATAGAGCTAACGTGGGAATTTTACGCGCACCCGTTGAGTAAACAGTGTGATTTACGAACTAGAAACATCCCGCAACTGCCGCTGGAGTACCGGCACGGTAACTCAGCGCGTTCGGTCAGAGGGTTAGCTGCCCTCTGTAATAAAAAAATAAAAAATAAAAAAACTGAGTAAATGGAACAACGACGAACTGAAATGGGTGTCTTGCGACGCCCACCCCGAGCAGATAAAACGAACGAAAACGAACGACATGAGGTTAAAGCCGGCCGCTGGTGGCCGAGCGGTTCTGGCGCTACAGTCTGGAACCGCGCGACCGCTACGGTCGCAGGTTCGAATCCTGCCTCGGGCATTGATGTGTGTGTTGTCCGTAGGTTAGTTAGGTTTAAGTTGTTCTAAGTTCTAGGGGACTTATGACCTCAGCAGTTGAGTCCCATAGTGCTCAGAGCCATTTGAACCATTTTTGAGGCTAAAGAAAAAAAAAAAGAGTGCGTTGCGACCGCGTATACCATGTTGGGGCCCACGTATCGTATGCACAAGTCGAATCGCTCCTGAGCGTTCAGCAGCACGTTGTACTTTGCACGCTCAACGTTAACGTTCGACAGCAAGGTCCGTGTGTCGATGGCTTTACAGACGCCATTTTGAAGGCCACATTTAGCGCTACCACCTATCGGAACTCCATGAAACTATACGGACTGAAGTCGAAATATCTACGATGTTCCACAACCAATTCCACATTTTTTTAAACCGAAACTGACCGAAAAAATGTGTTGCGCAACTTTTTGGAAACACCTTGTGCCGCCGAAACGTCCATATGAATAGGTGTGTATTTCACTGTACGTAGAGCTATTGAGAAAAAGGAATGACGGGAAGACAAACAGTAGCATAACAACTCATGAAACTAGCCATTTAGAGAGCTTTCACGTGCACGAGTCTTCGCAGGGGCCAGCCCGGTCTCGCCTCACGGGTGGCTTACCCGGTGTACCAGCAGGACGCGGCAGCCTCACTGCGGAGCAGTGGCGAGGCCCAGGGCGGTGCCGGTTGATCACGAGGATTACCGCGGCTGCGCGGCGTGGTCCGAGACAGAGCTGGCCAGGGGCGCCGGCCGGCCTGGGCCGCAATTAGGGCGAGCGCCCCTGTGGTGTTCTCTGCCGCGCCGGGGCACCCCGCGCTGCCCTGCGCTGCCCGAGGCGCGGGGATCAGCGCCCGCCGCACTCAGCGCAAGATTGACGCCGCCGGCGCTCCCGCTGGCCGGGCTTTCAGCGCCGCGACCTCCCAGAGCACCACTGCGCCGACACCGGCTGCAAGGAAAACTCCCCAGCACAAAGACGCGGTAGTACCGAATATGACGCACAACCCAGGAACTACCGGCGAAAGCAGAGGAAACACCCTTCAGAAATCAAACCTGGGCATCGTCTGCAGGGGATACAGCGACCGCTAGGAGAAAAAGCACCATAGAGCTTGAAGGCTGAGGACGGCACGACTACAGTATCCAGGCCACTCCATTTTATTCTTGGGATTTCTCCACCCTAGTGGCCGAGTGGTTCTAGGCGCTACAGTCTGAAACCGCGCGACCGCTGCGGTCGCAGGTTCGAATTCTGTCTCGGGCATGGATGTGTGTGATGTCAGGTTAGTTAGGTTTAAGTAGTTCTAAGCCTAGGGGACTGATGACCTCAGATGTTAAGTCCCATAGTGCTTAGAGCTATTTGAACCATTTTTCTGCTCTTTTACTTCTCTCAAATACTGTTACTTAAATACGCGCTTCAGAAGTTACAAGAGGGATCGAAAATAATTTACATAATACACTACTGGCCATTAAAATTGCTTCACCATGAAGAAATGCAGATGATAAACGGCTATTCATTGGACAAATATATTATACCAGAACAACCACCTCTGGCCGTAATAACGGCCTTGATATGCCTGGGCATTGAGTCAAACAGAGCTTGGATGGCATGTACAGGTACAGCTACCCATGGAGCTTCAACACGATACCACAGTTCATCAAGAGCAGTGACTGGCGTATTGTGACGAGCCAGTTGCTCGGCCACCATTGACCAGACGCTTTCAATTGGTGAGAGATCTGGAGAATGTGCTGGCCATGGCAACAGTAGAACATTTTCTGTATCCAGAAAGGCCCACACAGGATCTGCAACATGCGGTCGTGCATTATCCTGCTGAAATGTAGGGTTTCGCAGGGCTAGAATGAAGGGTAGAGCCACGAGGCGTAACACATCTGATTGGTAACGTCCACTGTTCAAAGTGCCGTCAATGCAAACAACAGGTGACCGAGACGTGTAACCAATGGCACCCCATACCATCACGCCGGGTGATACGCCAGTATGGGGATGACGAATACACGCTTCCAATGTGAGTTCGCCGCGATGTCGCCAAACACGGGTGCGACCGTCATGATGCTGTAAATAGAACCTGGATTTATCCGAAAAATTGACGTTTTGCCATTCGTGCAGCCAGGTTCGTCGTTGAGTACACCATCGCAGGCGCTCCTGTTTGTGATGCAGCGTCAAGGGTAACCGCAACCATGGTCTCCGAGCTGGTAGTCCATGCTGCTACAAACATCGTCGAAGTGTTCGTGCAGATGGTTGTTGTCTTGCAAACGTCCCCGTCTGTTGACTCAGGGATCGAGACGTAGCTGCACGATCCGTTACAGCCATGCGGATAAGATGCCTGTCATCTCGACTGCTAGTGATACAAGGCCGTTGGGATCCAGCACGGAGTTCCGTATTACTCTCCTGAACTAACAGTCATTGTATCTCGACCAACGCGAGCAGCAATGTCGCGATACGATAAACTGCAATCGCGATGGGCTACAATCCGACCTTTATCAAAGTCGGAAACGTGATGGTACGCATTTCTCCTCCTTACACGAGGCATCACAATAACGTTTCACCAGGCAACGCCGGTCAACAGCTGTTTGTGTATGAGAAATATGTTGGCAGCTTTCCTCATGTCAGCACGTTGTAGGTGTCGCCACCTACGCCAAGCTTGTGGGAATGCTCTGAGAAGCTAATCATTTGCATATCACAGCATCTTCTTCCTGTAGGTTAAATTTCGCGTCTGTGGCACGTCATCTTCGTGGTGTAGCAATTTTAATGGCCACTAGTGTATTATTGCAATTATGGACAGAAAGGATAGTTAATGAAAGATTTAATCTATAACTACAATATTTTAAATCACATCGAAACCTTGTGAAGTGGTGTTGTACAGGTTCGTAGTTCGGGATCACACCTCTAGTCTGTCCTCAGCGCTTGTTGGGGATGGATACGGGGAAGGGGGGGCGGGGCAACACAGTGTCGGAGAAGTTGGCTCGCTGTCATGGGAGGCTTGTAGCCAGTGGGGTCGAGGCACATCCCAGTCCTGGGCCCGGCGAACTCGGCTGACATTCGGAGCGACCTCTCGTTTCCTTTTTAATTACTTTTCAGCGACCGCGTCCGCGGCTGGCAGCGGCGCGAGTTCGGTGGCGGCTGTTTAATAATGGACAGCCCCCTGGCTGCGAGTCGCCCCGGCGAGCGCCAACTCGACTGCGGCCAACTTGGCCGCGTCCCGCGCCGCCGCCACCTGCTTAAAGTTTCACTTCCGCGCTCTTTCCTGCTGTCATGTAGCGCATTCCGTTTACCGATCCTCCCCGTCCTATTGACATATACAGCGGGGACGCGGGGAAAGAGAGAAAACGGGTAACACAGACTCGGTAATTAAAGCTTCCGAAATTCGAGTGACGTTTTGCTCGTAGTGCCACGTTATCCAGGTGACTCAAGTTGCTTCCGGGTATCCTGCAGTCGGCTTCCGCCTCGGACCGCCTGCTGGCGCCATTAATAAAATATTGCGGGAAGTTGAGGGCTGGCGAGACGGAGGCAGGTCGCAGTCTTAATTACTGCTAGCGGCGAGAGATTGCTTAATTAGGGCCGCTTGCTGTCCGCGAGGAGTCTGGATGTGGGCACAGACTGCCTTCACTGGACTGCTAAGAAAAGTATGAGATGTAGCACAGATTTCAGAGCAGCAGCGAACACCATTTATGATTGAGTGAATCAACGGATGTGAGGTAATAAATAGCCGTCATCCACTGGCCGTCACCTGAAGCCACTGAGATAAAAGGATTCCACGAGTCCGAATATAATCCGCTGATAAATAATCCATTACATCCTGTCAGCGTGTCTCACTCTACTAGGAAAACGAGGCGAAGGAATCGGATAATGAAAGTGTCTTCAATTCCATTGTCGAGAATGTGTAACATATCCATCTTAGCTGCAGTAATTTCGTCTTTGGACTCCCAACGTTTTCTAACAAGAAATTTCTTTCAGTGTGAGAAATGAATGAGTCCGGTGAGTCTTGGAAACGATGAATGCGTTAAACTTTCGTACTTAAAATCCTTCATTTTCGGAACTCAATGCAGGAAGGTGCATTTTCTTGATGAAATCGCTCTTCTTTGCCACTCCATGCCTCTTGACACAAATTTTAATGATTTTTTTTCGATTAGATACTCTGGAAAACTTCTGCAGTATTTATCATTTACTGTTTTACAAGTTAAAACGAATCACTTTCAGATCTCACATGCTGGTCACAACTGTTCCAATTTTTTTCACACCAGAATCACTTAATTACTTTGATCGTTACAGTTATACATTATGAAGTTAAGGAGTTAGTTAGCTTTAAGTATTTCTAAGTTCTAGGGGACTGATGACCTCAGACGTTACCGTGTGGCCGAGCGGTTATAGGCGCTACAGTTAGGAATCGCGCAACCGCTACGGTCGCAGGTTCGAATCCTGCCTCGGGCATTGATGTGTGTGATGTCCTTAGGTTAGTTAGGTCTAAGTAGTTCTAAGTTCTAAGGGACTGATGACCTTAGAAGTTAAGTCCTATAGTGCTCAGAGCCATCTGAGCCACCTCAGAAGTTAAGTCCAAATGGCTCTGAGCACTATGGGACTTGACATCTGAGGTCATCAGCCCCTAGAACTTACAACTACTTACAGTTAACTAACCTAAGGACATCACACACATCCATGCCCGAGGCTGGATTCGAACCTTCGACCGTAGCGGTTGCGCGGTTCCAGACTGAAGCGCCTAGAACCGCTCGGCCCCACCGGCCGGCGAAGTTAAATCCCATAGTGCTCAGAGCCATTTCTGATCACATCGTATTTGTGTTTGATGTAGGTCAGCGTTGAAGAAATACACCAGCCGCAGTGTGTACGCCGATCCCGATACATTAATTACCCTTAAACATTTTTGTTACCTTTCTTTTGATATGTGTGTCGCCTCAGCTGCTTCAGACTATTGACTCACCTTATTCCACAAAATGAAGCATCACAAAAACCGGGATCTTTTAATTTATTGAAGGCTATCTCAGTGCCAAACCATACAGATATTCGCCATTTATATGAAGCCAGTTTTCTAAGCGTAAATCCAGCGTAATCTGTTCATTATGTGCCACATAATATGCTTCTGTTCATGATTCTCACTATCTGCTATGACACAGGTTGTCGTAATCGACAGTAAAATCACAACGTGATGTTCCGATCTATAAATTGTTGATTTCATGCTGCTTCCCAGTTACAGTATCTAATTATACGTTAAAACTTCCTGGCAGACTAAAACCTTAAGCCGGATCGAGACTCGAACTCAGGATCTTTGTCCTTCGCTGGAAGTGTTCTACGACTGAGCTACTCAAGCACGAACAATCGTCCTCACAGCTTTAGTTCCTCCAGTACCTCGTCTCCTACCTTACAAACTTCACAGAAGCTCTCCTGCGCATGAGAGCCTCTGTGAGGTCTGGAAGGTAGGAGACGAGGTACTGGAGGAACTAAGGCTCTGAGGACGGGTCGTCAGTCGTGCTTGGGTAGGTCACCTGGCAGTCGGCTCTCAGCCGTGTTGCGAAATGGACATAGGCGGGGCTCTGTGCGACGCTCCGCAAGCGGGCCGTTGTTTACTCTCGCGGGTAGTGCCATTGCAGTGTACACAAATCATCTCGAACGACGATAACTCTTTCTTATAGATAGACCACGATTAAATTAACGTACCACGCCCAGTACGCACGACCTGAGGCATACGAAGTAGAGCGCTTCTTGCGTGAAGTAATGCACGTCGATCCACAGGAACTTCTCGGTTTACATCTTTCGATCGTGTCCAGCAAAGGTTATCTGAAACTTGTCGATGAAGCACCGTGCGAACGGCTTGTTCGCCGTTCCACTGATGGCTATCATTTCCACCACTCGGATGGCAACGTGGGTGTAATGACTGTCGACCACGCAGGACTCGGCGTTCGGAACATACGAATCTTCGAGCTGCCGTTTGAAGTTCAGGCCACGCTTGTCGTTAACGCGCTGAGGCCTTACGGGGAAGTACTAACTCACGTGGAAGAAAAGTGGCATACGTTCGAGACGTATCCTGTACTGAAGGGAGTGCGTCTGGTGCGAATCGAGCTGCGAAAACACATCCCATCGTACGTGGCCTTGGTGGCTGTTGAGCGATCGTCATTTATGACGGTCATCCACGGACTTGTTCAGGTTGCGGGCAGGAAGGGCATGCATGCTCTGAATGCCTGCAGCGACACCTCGTCCATATATCACGCGCAGACATGACGTCTACATCGCAACCGACAACTCTGCCTATTACATACGTTGAGGCAGCGAGGAACATGACTGACGCGGTCGTTGTTCCGTTCCAGTTACCGTCCCCGCGGGCTCAGTTTAGGTGCCCATGACGACGCAGCCTCCATCGGAACCGTCGCTGTGCTCGACAGCAGCGACCACGTCTGCAACCCAGCAGTGTAAGAGAGGAGAGCATCAGAAGATCGATTCGAGCCCGGACACGGAGATGCGGGAGGTGTCTACCGTTTGTCGTAATCCACATGAAACGGACAAGCGTTCCTGCAAGCAGAAGTTGACCAAGCGACGAAAGAAGAGGAGGCCGTCTGCAGAAAATGCTTCGCTAGATGGTGACACGTTGCAAGAGGATGAGGAAAATCCAGCTGCGGCCCGGGCCGTGGACCTCGTACCATCGGTTCCTGGTTCGCTGCTGGCAACGTCCGCCCAAGTTGACGATACTCAACTCACCGACGAGGCCCCTGGCGATTTTGCGGCTAAGACATGAACGTCATGCGTCGCCTAACGTACCACACCTCGAGCTTGGTGACTGGCCGTCCGAGATGATGGAAAGAATGATATCAGACTCGAGCGACAACGAGATACCCGAGGCTGGTGGATCGTCGGACGGACGTCTTGTCTCAGCTGATCAAAATATATACGGTGCGGTTGACAGGGACGGCCGACCGCGGTGGCCACGCGGTTCTAGGCGCTTCAGTCTGGAACCGCGCGACTGCTACTGTCGCAGGTTCGAATCCTCCCTCCGGCATGGATATGAGTGATGTCCTTAGGTTAGTTAGGTTTAAGTGGTTCTAAGTTCTAGGGGACTGATGACCTCAGATGTTAAGTCCCATAGTGCTCCGAGCCATTTTGACAGGGACGGTCTGACGGATGACGTGGCGCATACTGGCTTCAACAACTGCAGGATACGTCATCGTACTATCAAATGATCCAGGTGTATCGGATAGGTACAGTCAATGTCAACGACAATAGTTCCACGATCAAAACCCAGTTGTTAAAGGACGTGATTCGGGCGGCGGACATTGATATCGTGTTTCTTCAAGAGGTGCGGCCTGATCTACTCCTGGATGTTTATGGATACGCTTCTTCCGTCAACCGAACTTCCGACGGTGGTGGTGGTACGGCCATACTTCTACGCGATGGCATCGAACTAACGGATATTTAGTATTTGCCATCAGCGAGAGGCATTGCGCTCACCATCGGCGCAGTCCGCCTTGTGAATCTGTATGTCCCGTCTGGTACTGCGAAGCGTCGAGAACGAACACTCTATTACTCCACTCAGCTAGCTCCATTGTTTCAGGGCGCTACAGAGCACTTGGTGGTGGGCGGGGACTTTAACAGCGTCTTACGCCCTGAGGATCAGATCCCTCACCATGTCCAGCCCGACATGCTATGGTCAAGGATATGGCTTTGCATGATACATAGACACTAATCCGCGGATATACACACTTCACCAGCCTCTCGGCCAGCAGACTGGACAAGATTTGTGTCTCCTGAGGTCTTCGGGCAGCAACTGTCGGTGCTAAGCTGTGGCCCATTGCATTCACCGACCATCAGGCCTTCATCTGTGCCGTGACTCTGCCACGACAACAGTTGCGCCGTAGTAGAGGACCTTGGACTCTTAACGTCAACATTCTCTGGGAAGAGCCTTGCCTTGTAGCTGTCACTGGTACCTGACACAAATGTGAGCCACGGCGTCATACTTATGATTCCACAACACGATGGTGGACATACTGCGTCAAATCAGCACTTCGCCGCACGCTCAGGCGTATGGACGAGACAGGACGCTTTGCCACCGATCCACCTCTGAATTTTACCACAGGTCTTGCGAGAACTAGCGTCACAACAACCTTCGCCAGAGCGCCAAATGGCCGTCCAACGACACAGACAGGGGTTCTGCAGATCATGGCTGACAGCTTAGACGGGACGCGGGTTCGAGTGAGACTGCAAGATTCCACCCTAGAGGAATGTGCTCCTCTTTATCACATCGTCTGAGAATAGAGACATCATAAGAGACATCTCATTACGGCATTTATTTCTGCTGACGGGCAATACGTTGAGAGACACAAAGCCATCTCCCGTGCCCTCACAGATTATTATCGCACATTCTATCTAGCAGATCAACGGCGTGACAATGACATACAATGACATTGAGGATGTCCTGCACCACCTGCCACCTTCGGGTAGGGCGCAAGGCCACCCTCCGGCCGCTGGGGCGGAGCGGTTCTAGGCGCTTCAGTCCGGAACCGCGTGACTGACACGGTCGCAGGTTCGAATCGTGCCTCGGTCATGGATGTGTGTGATGTCCTTAGATTAGTTAGGTTTAAGTAGTTCTAAGTTCTAGGGGACTCATGAACTCAGATGTTAAATCCCATTGTGCTCAGAGCCATTTGAACCATTCTGAGCAAGGAGACGCCACATTCTTCGAAGCCGTCACGTGGGAAGAAATGCGCAAGGCCGTGTCGCGGGAGCGAGAAACAAATCTCTGATGGTCTTCCGCTTGAATTTTATAGCACCTTTTCTGGAAGCAGATGTGCAGCGAACTCCTGGATCCGGACTTACGCATCCTGCCCCCCCCTCCCCCTCCCCCGCTCCCCTCCCCCCTGAATTTTTGGATGGCATTGTCATCCCTGTGCCAAAACCAAACGGGGGCTGCAGACTGAAAGACTACCGGCCGTTGACGTTATTGAATTCGGATTACAAGCTGTTCGCCCGCATTCTTCCTGGTCGCCTCCTCGCTCTTGTCAACGATGTCATTCATGCTGACCAAACATTTCTGAGAGGTGGCATTAATATACAAACGGCGCTAGGCTGTTATAGAGTTGTGGTGGCGCTCACGTTGACATGTCGCTTAAAATGCACCCTAGTGGCAGTTGGCCTAGACCACGCATTTGACAGAGTTGAGCACCATTTCTTGCAGGCTGTCTAAGAGAAGATGTGACTGTCCGCAATATAGGCAGGTGTGGTTCCCCGTCTCATTCACGGAGCCCCTTCCACAGTCCTGATCAATGGCTACTGCTCGCCACCGTTCACTATTTAGCGCTAAGTGCGACAAGGATGTCCTTTGTCAGCCTTTCTCTTCGCCGTCACCCTCGCGCCTGCACTTCAAGGTCTACGACAGCGTTTGGAGGGCATTCGCCTCCGCAATGTGCGTTTTAAATGTTGTGCCTATGCGTACGATGTGGTTTTCTAAACGAGGAGGCAGAAGACATATTTACGGCTATAGCGAGGATTCAGCGATACGGAGAGGCTGCCAGAAGCCGTATCAACCTGCGAAAGTCGCACTACACGGATGTGGGCAGCGGATTGCAAATGAGTATGTCAGTGCTCAATACCAGAGTCCCGGCGATGAGGTATTTGGGAGTGACCTTCCGTGGGAACGTGCAGCGTACAGCATCAGATACGTATGGCATACTACTTAATGTGCTCCTCACGCAAATTCGTCTCCATATCTTTCGAATATTGACCTGATCATGCAGGTACATTTTGTCAACGCCTACCTCGGTCTGAAATTTAATCATTACACACACGTTGTCCCAATGGCCAATACGGTAGCTGCCAAGTTCCAGGCGGCCTTAGGTGATTTCCTAAGCGAGGTAGAACCGTGACGAGACGTTAACGTTGCCCTAGATGTAGGCGGCATTGGAATCATAAACGTACACAACAGGGCTTGCGCTCTCTTCCTGTGGACGATGCATCGCCTCTGTACTTCGGACAAGGACATCATCCCTGGTAAACTGATTCTGGAGGTGGTACCTCAATCACCCTGACTGCCGATCTCTGTTGGACATAGCACGCCAGTACTGTGTCACGTTCGCATCTATTTGGTCGACATGAGTTATCTGTTAGATGTCTTGCCGACCACGTGGGATCCTAGAACCAAGTACTTCTACCGCTACTTTCAACGGACGCTGCCTGCTAATGTGGTTGAACGCCTACATCCGGCGGTTGGCTGGAGGCGGGTGTGGAGTAACATACACTCGCCTTTCCTCCCCACCACGGTCAGGGCGCTGTGGTATGTGATAATGACTGAAACATTCCACACCCGACAACGCTTAGACATGGTACTTCTTGCCGAGGATCCTCTCTGCCCCAGGGGCGCCGCTGTCGACACATGCAACGTTTAGTTTGTGCTAAGGCTACCGACTGCTGGCTCCTCACACGGCACATGTTGGCATTGTTGCTGCGACGGACACCTCAGTCTGTAGAGCCCACCGAACTGATCCATCGCGACGTCAGTTACTTCCTGCTACTCGTCATAATGCCACGGTATGCGTTACGGGTATGACATTTGAAACACGTATGTAACGCAGCAGCGATGGCGAGGCATTGCAGCGTCTCTGACCAGAGAGTATGCGCTTGACCGCGCGAGTGTTGCGAGCAGTTCGCTAGTTGTCGCTATGCAGAGCAGTACTCTGTCTGTAGTCGTGGAAGTCTGTAGCTCGATTTAGTTACGAGCAGTCGGTCAGTAGTAGTCGTGCAGTGCAGTTCGCTACTAGTCGTAATGTAGTGCAGTACCCTAATAGTCGTCATGCAGAGCGGTCGGTCAGTGGTAGCAGCCCAGTGCGGTTGTGTGATGTAGTCTGTCGGCAACACTGGTCAAGATGCTGAATGAGGTATATTATTAATTAAGGTAATCATCAGATAATGTAAAGTTTATTTATTGTAATTAATTTCCAACAAGTGCCCCAATAATAATTTTGATTTCAAAAGCAATTTTACAAAAAAAAAGTTTTTTTATTTTTTTAATTGAACTAACGATTTCGTCCCACTTCCCCTAAAGAAAAATTTCAAAAAAAAAAGAATATTATTATTTGCAATGCAGTTCCTCCAAGCCGTGCGAAAGAATAAGAGCAGAAATTTGACTAGCAGTTACAATGAGGTAAGAATTTAATTCTGATTGTTTTACACAGGGCCAAAGACCGATATTTCGGTTTAATTGAATAATCATTATCACTGAATGGACTTTCATTATTTTAGTGGGAGCTTACACCAGAGTCAGATTGCGAATTTCACATTTTTGTTCCCATTGTCATTAAATTTAATTGCTAGGGAGGTTACGTTTGGCTCCTATTCATTTATTATTTCTGTCTTTAAAATTTCAGTGGAGAGGTTATGCTTAGCGCAATGTCCATTAGCATTCTTAAATAATATCGTCATTTCTTTCAAAATTTTTGTGGGGAGGTTACACTTGGCGACACCCAGTACAGGATCGAATTTCGTTGAGAGTCTTTTGAGCAACAGTCAGATATCTGCTCTTATTTGTTTAGATATAATTAGGATTTGGCGCAACGCTTTTACTAACTTGTGACTTTCTTTCCACAGGTCAACGACAATTCGTTTGCTTTGTTGTATTTGTGTGTTGTTTTTGCATTTGTGCTTATTTGTTTGTGAATAATTGTGACTACTGTAAAAATGCCGCGAAAGACTGTGAATAGTGTATCGCGAGGTATTATGAACGAAACTACCGATTTAAACAACTTTACCGATAGGACATGTGATACGCAGTGTAATGATGTCAATCCTGCGTTCACTAACAATCAGTGCATTACAACCACTAATGATGATTTTTGTCTTAATGATGAACAAACGAACTCAATGGTCTCGTCTGTTAATTTGACGACAATTGATGACGCGGGACGCTCTATTGTAATGAGCGCTGCCGAGCTTAACACACCCGATTTAGAAAATCCAAGTAATGTACAGACAAATGTTTCTAATAAGAATGGACAGTGTACCGAAAATACGACGGATTCATTTAATTCCGAAATAGTGACTGACAATGTACGTTCGAGTGACAGATCTTTTTGTAAATTACAGAATGACCAAAGGGTCGCACAAAACGCGACAATTGCAAATACACCGTCAAATAGTACAAATAGTAGAGTAGAGGATGTTACATTTGATCAGATTTTGGCAATATTACAACTAATAAATGAAATACAGAAAAACCGTCTCAAACAAAGTGAATTAATTAATGAAAGGTATAAACAATCGAATGAAGAACAAGACAACATTAATAAAAAAATCAAACAACTTAGTGAACGGAATGAACAGCTTGAGGAACAGGTTAAAGCCATTGCCGCGCAAAATTATGATGGTAGAGGACAATTACGTGTGAACACTAAGACTTGTGCTAATAACAGTAATGAAAAAGTTGGCACTGTTGCACAAGAATCAAGTAGCACACGTGTAGGCACAACAGAATTACATAAAGACGAAGTTATTGCAGTCACTGAACAATGTTCAGCAAACGCAACAGAGATACACGAAATTAATGCAGTCACTGAAGAATGCCCTAGAAACGAAGTACAGATTCGCGACGAAATTAATTTAGAGTCAGTGGAAGTATCACACACTCCGAACACGGAAGCTGACGAGAAATTTGAACGTCAGAACAACCAAATTGACGAAAGTAGTAAAGTAACAGAATTAACAATTATTTCAGTCACCAATACGTCACAGAACCCGCCACGTTGCGAAGATTTGTCAGACTTACGCAGCACGTATAATGTGAACAATTTACAGAGATTACGCGAATTAAAATCCGAAAAGCTACGTAACTTAAAATCAGAAAAGCTACGCAACTTGAAGTACGAAACGACACAGACAAACAGATTCACACACAAACCCGAACGTGTTCTCAAATTCAGTGACGAGAACGTAGATTACGAGCAATTTTTATCCGCCAGAAAATGTAAGGAATTTAATAATGGCAGAACACAGATACACGATTTACACTGTATACGACAATTTATCTTTGTACATTCACCGCTATTATCTGTAATGCAGAAGCTAGCTTTGAACCAGATGCGACAATTTATTTTTGTATTTACAACAGCATTGCCTATAATGAAGAAACTAGAATTAGCATGCAGACAGCAATTTATTTCTGAATTTGTACCGCCATTGCCTATAACACAAAAGCTAAAAATTATTTGCAGTTCGTAATTGACCTCAGGGGATTCATTATGCTTTAATGAATATGTGCCGTAGCGAGCATAGGGCCCCGAGCTGTAGTAGTGCTGTTTCATCTTTAGTTTTCTGCACTACTGCCTTTTCTTCTACTATCCTTTATATCTGTCAAAACTGCTATTTAACTATTGCTCTATCTAGAATTAAGAAACGTTGTAATGAAAACCCGATATGACAAACTTTTACCGAATGTGACAATTTTCATTAGGCACTCCAAAACCAGCGTAATTTTAATTAGAGATAAAATCGTAATCATCAGTATGTGTAAAATTATCAGCAGTAGGAACCATATTTTAGTAACAATAGATGTTTTTCACTACAATAGCATGAAAGTCAACCGCTTAGCATACCTAACCAACAATGTAGTCTACAAGGTCAACCAAACTTTAATGTTTCGCCGCGTGCACGTATAGTCCCAGCTCCAACAAATAGTAACGCATGGCAGCAAAGAAATAACTACGTACAGACAACACACCATTTCAATTCCTATCGCAATGCGCCGTATAGAAATTACTATCATGACAGACGTAAAAAAAATGATGAGCACAATTTTCAGCGTACATTTAATAACAGTCGATCTTATGAGCAGCAACAACATCAGCAAGAACATATTATGATGAATGAAACAGACAATAGGTGTCATCTATAGCGTAACACGTCAGTAAGAAATAACAGAACAGTTCATATAGTGGATATGCCACAACATTCTCCCGTAAATAATAACACGTACGATAGATTTTAACCAGATACAGCACAGATTGCATATTACAGTAACGCAAACATTACTTTTGACACGCAGAATTTTGCTCACGAGAATGTTATTTGAAACATGCTTTGTTGAATGCTCCACTTTTATCGCACCCAGATCTTAGTAGAAATTTTTCCATTGCCACTGACAGTTCGAACACCGCTTTGGGCGTGCATGTTTTCCAGGAAATTGAAGAAGATGGTTCAATAGTAATCAAAAACATCGCATTTGCAAGTCGCATTTTGTCACCTGCTGAACGAAATTACTCCGTTACAGAATTGGAAACATTATGTGTTGTATGGGCTTTTACGAGATTTCGGCACTTTCTTTATGGCAGACATACCACAGTTTACACAGACCACAGAGCGATACAATTTTTACTTTCGGCCAAATTCACGCACGACAGATTAAGCAGATGGAAACTATATTTACAGGAATTTAATTTTACAATAGTTCACATTCCCGGCACGCAAAATGTTATAGCAGACGCACTATCGCGTTCTCTCGGCAACAATCAGCAAGATGTAGCGACCAACTTCTGCAAAACAAATTTCAGTGTCATGTACATTCAGCAAGTAGCATTTGAAAATTTTATTTCATCGTCATTACAGGACATAGCACAAGAACAAAATAAAGACAACGTGTGGAAAGAAATTAAACACCTTTGGCAAGATAGGAATAATGTTACGATTAGAAACCATTACACTGTACGCAATGACATTCTGTTTCGCCGCTCTCATCCTGACAGCAACAATTGGTTATTATGCATTCCTGACGAACTGGTTAACAAACTAATTTGGTACACTCATTTAAGTTACGCACATTACGGAGCAAGAAAATGTTTTCTTATACTGAGACAGAACTGCTACTTTACCAACATGGAGAAACGTATACGACGAGTTTTAGCGTCTTGTAAAATTTGCCAGAAAGCTAAATCTGACACCACTTCACATATTCCTCCTTTATATCCCATTGTACCTGTTAAATTAAGACATATGGCCGCAGTAGACATTTTTGGTCCGATTCCGAGAACTAACAGAGGCTTTTGCTACATCTTTGTCGCTGTTGAGCTCACTTCAAAATTTGTTACTTTCACTCCATTACGCAAAGCTACTGCCAAAACTGTTTCGAAGGCATTTGTAAAACATTTTCTATTTCATGTAGGGCATGTGATGAAAGTAATTTCTGACAATGGATCACAATTTCGTAGTAGCGTATGGACACGCATGTTACGAGCCAGAAACATTTCTCCAGTCTATATATCCAAGTACCATGCTTCTTCGAACCCCTGTGAAAGATTAATGAAAGAAATTGGTAAACTGTGTAGAACGTACTGCCACAAAAGACATATTGATTGGGATACATACATACTCTCATTCCAAGATGTAATTAATTCCATTCCAAATGAATCCACTATGCTATCTCCGTCTGTTATACTGAAAAACGTTGAACCACCAAACAAAATTAAAGAATTAGTAAACTTTCCTACATCTCGTCGACTAAGACACCACGAAATAATTGACATTGCGCTGAACAACATCAAACGTGCCGCAGAGCGCCGGAGAAGACAGCAAAAACAGGTTTGTACACGCCGCGACTTTCACGTTGGACAGAAGATATTAATACGTACACACTATTTATCCAGCAAATTAAAAGGTAAGTGCAGTAAATTTGAACTTCTATACGCAGGTCCATATCGGATTCGCAGCATCCGTCACCCCAATGTTGTACACGTCGAAACTTTGAGAACCAGAAAATCGAAAGGCAATCACCATATCTCAAACATTAAACCGTTTATTGAGTGAAACCACTGTATGATTCAACACACTATGATGTCATTTACTAATGCAATTACTTCACCTGACTAATTACTGATGATTATCGTATTTTTTCTTGGCAAGTGCCCGGCAAGGTAAGGTTAGCAGGTCGCTTTTCTTGTCGTTACACATCAGACCGTGCACATTTTTCCACTTTTTTGTGTATATGATTGTATTCCAGTTTTGTTTGTATGCACTGTGAAATAGTTAAGATATAACACACCAGTGACTTTGACATTTTTTTTGCCTTATGACATCTCAACATCGTGACTGTTTTACATTTTGCTGCTGCATTGTGATATTCTCTGTACATTTTAGCTTTGAACACTGTCAATGTCTTTGACGTATTACGTTTTCTGTCATGTTATGCTGTATGCTTAATTGTGTCACCATAAACCAGTCATTATTTAGTGGGTATATGATTCAAATGCAAGACATTAATCTCTGTTCATCAATTTCAGAAAGAAATGATGATTGTAAGAAAGAAATTCAACAGAAATATGAATTTCACGTACGGAATAAACGAAAGAAGATGTAATAACTTTATGAGGAAGAGTAAATGGATCAGGATTAACAAGCATTAACAAGAATATACTATACTCATCGTAGAATAGCAGTCTTAACTAATTTTTTCTTTCAGAATACAAGGTGATTAATGCAGGCTGTCAGACAGAATTACACATCTTAGTTTTAGTGATGAAATATGCTAGAGATAAGGAATAGTTGTATAATGAGTAATGAAGTGATTTTTTGCAGATGATAATGAATACTGATGAATAATGATGGAGGAAATGGTATTATGAATAATGAAGTTTTTCTTTACAGGTGATGATAATAGTGAAGTTATGATGATATGGATAATGAAGTTTTCTTTGCAGATGAGGATAATGTTGAAGTTATGTATTTAGACTACGTAGTTATTTAAGTATTTGTTGCAGTTTGCTTTGACAGCAAGTGTTATATTGCATAGTAGGATGATGGAAAGTTTTGGAAAGGACAGCTATGGAACATATTTTATACACATTTCACTACCTGTTAATTCGAAGTTCACTACTTTTCAGCATAGTGTGCGTTTCTTCTTTCAGGTCAATAATCCATTTTGTATTTTTTCCAGGAGAAACTTTTCATGATACTTACTAAACCTGTTACTTATTATACCTGTTCTTGTACTTGCATTTTTATTATTTTACCCATTTGTGTTTATGATTTATAAATGTGATCACATATACTGCCTTCTTACATAACCTTGCTACAGCTGACTCATGACGAATGACGTTACCTATCCTCATTTGCAGCAATAGGTCAAAAGCAAATAGTGTTATGCCTCAGCAATTAATTATCGATCCCAACGCAATGCATTGCTAACAAAAAAAAAGAAAAAATGTATTACCAGTCCCAAGTAGTGATACCAGTTTGAGAAAATTCTGAATAATACTGATCAACTCTGAATAGTATGTCACTTCAGTAATGACTTCTTAATGAGACAAAAAAAAGGTATATATATAAAATAATGCTTTGTCACTAGCTAATAACTGCCACTGTTTATTGTAATGAGACTACTTATAATGCCTGTGATTATTAATGCTATGACTTTAATTAACTGATTTTAATAATGACTTTGTAATGATCTGAATACTACTGAATGAGAAACACTGTTTATTGTAATGAGACTACTTATGATGTCCATGATTATTAATGCTATGACTGTAATTAACTGATTTTAATAATGACTTTGTAATGATCTGAATACTACTGAATGAGAAACACTGTTTATTGTAATGAGACTACTTATAATGCCCATGATTATTAATGGTATGACTGTAATTAACTGATTTTAATATTGATTTTGTAATGATCTGAATAATACTGAATGATGAACTATGTTTTATTCTATTCAATACTTGCTGGCCACTGAGTGCCAATAATTAATGTCAGTCGATGAATTGTTATTAATTATGCCATTAATTAACTCTTGTTTTCAATGTTCATACTTTGTAATTGTAAATGAATGTGACTGTTTAATAATGCTTTGTAATTAGGAGAAGACTAATGATTCTTACTATTGGAATGACAAATGATTAATTAACGACAAATGATTAATTAACTGTAATTAGGAAAAGGCTAATGATTATTATTGGAATGACAAATGATTAATTAACTGTAATTAGGAGAAGGTTAATGATTCTTAATTATACTTTGTAATTGGAAAGGAATGTGACTGTTTAATAATGCTTTGTAATTAGGAAAAGGCTAATGATTAATACTATTGGAATGACAAATGATTAATTAACCATACTATACTTTGTAACTAGTAAAAGAAGGGTACTGATTCTATGTAAAACAATTCATGAACATTTTTCTGTAATACTACATACTTGGTACAGAAATGTTCAATAACTGGGCTATGAATGCCACAAACTGCTAATTAAGTCTGTAATTGTCAATATTATGTGACTTGATGTCCTTCACCTCATAAGCTGACTACCCTGAATTACTGCAATGTCCATTTGTCCTGTTTATCCTAGTGATCATGGAGCACTATATTTGGTTTTTGCACTAATTCTACGTTGGTGTGCCTTGTAAGAGCGTGGTGTTGACACGACATGCTGTCCACCACCATGAGCGATGAAGACATTATTATGGTCCCACTGTTTGGTGTACCTAATGTACTGCCAAAATGAAAACATGGAATATTACTACGACAATTCAGTGTCTTGGCTACACTGATAAATTCTGATGGGAAAAGAACTTCAAATTGTGTCACTTGGTGTTGTACTTCTGTGGAAAGATATGGACTTTCAGAACAGTTGTGTGCACTCTAAAGTGCTACAACCATGATGCAATCCTTCCCTTTCCTATCCTAATTCTTGTCACATAGTGAAAATCATTTTTTGCTAACATTATTTATGTTCATGGCTATACATTCTTTTTCGATTTGCTGAACTCCAGTGCGAGTACACTTATGGCACTGGTCGACATGATGTTTTGCCATTATGTTTATTTGTTGTGAAAATGCTAAAGACATTTCTTCAGTGCATGTGCACTTTGGACATGATTTTTTGCCATTATGATTATTTATTGCGAAAATGCTAAAGACATTTTTCGATTTGTTCTGAAGTACAGTATATGTACACTCTTATCTTTTATATTGTATATACATTTTTATTTTAATGATATGTTCTGAACTACAGTGCATGTGCACTTATGTTAGGTGTCAATACGTTTTCTATTGAACTTCAGTGCCTGTGCATTTTTCTCATTCCTCAATATGATTTGTACTATGCTGTATATTCAATACTTCAATGCGTATGCACTTATGTCATTTGTTACTAGTTGTATATACATTTCATCATTTGTTGATATGTTCTCAACTGCAGTGCATGTGCACTCATGTCACTTGTCAACATAATTTTTTTTGCCAGTCTGCTTATTTGTTCTGAATATGCCAATGAATTTTTTCAGTGCCTCTGCACTTTGTTTTCTGTCAAATAATTTGTATATACATTTTTCTGATTTGTTACTATGTTTTGTACTCACATCTTGTCTTTGTCTTATATATTTTGTACTTAGTGCGTGTGCACAACATTTAATTCATGTGCTACATCTAAATATTCTGTAAATTGTAGAAGTTTATTAATTAATTAAAAATTTTGCCGCGATTGGCAAGTCCAAATGACTCACCATCGCTGCCAAATTTTTGCCCCCCCAGTGGAGGGTTATGAAACACGTATGTAACGCAGCAGCGATGGCGAGGCATTGCAGCGTCTCTGACCAGAGAGTATGCGCTTGACCGCGCGAGTGTTGCGAGCAGTTCGCTAGTTGTCGCTATGCAGAGCAGTACTCTGTCTGTAGTCGTGGAAGTCTGTAGCTCGATTTAGTTACGAGCAGTCGGTCAGTAGTAGTCGTGCAGTGCAGTTCGCTACTAGTCGTCATGTAGTGCAGTACCCTAATAGTCGTCATGCAGAGCGGTCGGTCAGTGGTAGCAGCCCAGTGCGGTTGTGTGATGTAGTCTGTCGGCAACACTGGTCAAGATGCTGTATGAGGTATATTATTAATTAAGGTAATCATCAGATAATGTAAAGTTTATTTATTGTAATTAATTTCCAACAAGTGCCCCAATAATAATTTTGATTTCAAAAGCAATTTTACAAAAAAAAAGTTTTTTTATTTTTTTAATTGAACTAACGATTTCGTCCCACTTCCCTTAAAGAAAAATTTCAAAAAAAAAAGAATATTATTATTTGCAATGCAGTTCCTCCAAGCCGTGCGAAAGAATAAGAGCAGAAATTTGACTAGCAGTTACAATGAGGTAAGAATTTAATTCTGATTGTTTTACACAGGGCCAAAGACCGATATTTCGGTTTAATTGAATAATCATTATCACTGAATGGACTTTCATTATTTTAGTGGGAGCTTACACCAGAGTCAGATTGCGAATTTCACATTTTTGTTCCCATTGTCATTAAATTTAATTGCTAGGGAGGTTACGTTTGGCTCCTATTCATTTATTATTTCTGTCTTTAAAATTTCAGTGGAGAGGTTACACATAGAGCAATGTCCATTAGCATTCTTAAATAATATTTCTGTCTTGTAAATTTTTGTGGGGAGGTTACACATTGTCATACTGTTTTAGTGAGAGCATTGCAGGGTTGTTAGATTTTTGGCATTATTTAACGGGCAACTACACGGTTTTACGGAGAAAAGCGTCGTATGGTACGCACTTTGCGAACAACTTGTTGTCGTTGTTTACGCGCCCTCCAGACCATTGGAGTGTATCAGATGTGAAAAGACACTAAGATATTACCCATGATGGGTTGATGAGAGACATCAGTGGCAGTTATAGGATGTTTCACCCTCGCTGAACGAGAAGACGACCAGGAAATCCTGCCGTCTGGCTGCAGTGGACAACCCCCAAAGAACCCAAAGAAGGTAAAACAAAGATAGAAAAAAAAGAATCACAAATGAAAACATAACAACAAAATGAAAAACAAATAAAATATAATAAAGTATTGTACCCCTTCCTTTATCCTTTTCTTTTTTAATAAAACGTTCAGAGGCGTATGTAATTTTTGTTCGTGTGCGGAGCCTGAAGTGGTGGCAAACAACCGTCCTACTTAGCTTTAAGGTGAAAGTGGTGGTGGCACTTGCTATATTTCTGTTTTTAGGTTAGGCACGTTTTTGGGGGTAGTATGGGTGATAGGGGCCAACGCCTGAAGTGGAAGTGGTGTAAGGAATGAAAAAAAGACAAAAAAAGTGGTCAGAGCATTAAAAAAAATGGTAAGGAGAGCGATTGAGACAAGCGAGAAATCCGGGTCCGAGTCGTGGCCCGGCACAAATTTTCGTTGTTGTCATTCCATGAAAAAAATAACAATAGAAAAAGTTTGGCGAAAGGTGAAGGTCTCGAATTCGAGTCTCATTCCGGCACACAGTTATAATCTGCCAGGAAGTTTGATATCAGCGCACACTCCGCTGAAGAGTGAAAATGTTATTGTGATTGTATGTAATTCACCTTGGATTTGTTTTTGTGTCACACACCCTCCCTAATGTCATCTTCAATTCGGAAGAGTAATGTCGCCGAACCGAAACAGGAAGATCAACGCTACTTTGTCAAATAGTGATATTATTGGAAAACCATGGCTCATGAGTAGTACAGAACGTTTGTAACCTATGGAAAACCATGGCTCATGAGTAGTACAGAACGTTTGTCACCTAGAACAAAAAACCAGCCACAGTTCCGTTTTGATTTAGTTCACCGAAAAAGCACGGTTACCTCCAGCCGATTTACATATTCATATTCAGACTGCTGCCGCACTTTTATCAAAATTACTCATTTTCAAGCTAGTTCCGTAGATAAACAGAAACTAACATTTTCAGAAATGTCACATAGATGTTTGCACTACACACTTATGATCGCGCCTCACATGAACGTCGGCAATTAGTCGCGACAGGGCTCGGACGCACGGCGCGCCGAGCAGCGCTCCGCACGTGTGTTTGTCTACTCGCTACGCGAGGTACTGCGTTCATTGTTGTGATTTAGAGCTCTCACTAAATATGGCGATCCACTAACCGAGAGGTGACGGTGCAACTCACGTTCAACGATTCCTACGAGCGTCCAAAGGCTTATGAAATTGAAAGGTTTTTGAGAGATGACATGCAAGTTGATCCCCACAAGCTGATAGGCCACCATCTGTCTATCACTTCCAGTTCAGTCGATCTGAAGATGAAGAACGAAGAGGCATATGCAAATCTAGTTGGACGTTCCACCAACGACTATCATTTTCGTCATGCAGACGGTATCGTCAGCACGGTAAACGTGGACAACCCGGGTATGGGAGTGCGTACTGTGCGCATATTCGAACTGCCATTCGAAGTCCCCTGCCGCGCTCGTCACTGACGCGTCATGGCCATACGGTACGGTTCTGAGCTACATGGAAGAGAACTGGAACACCTTTGAAACCTATCACGTTCTCAATGGCGTCCGACAGGTACCCATCGAACTCCGCAAAAACGTGCCGTTGTACTTGTTCATCGACGGTCATCTTTATTTATGACGGAAACCGCGGACAAGAAGGCCACGTCTGATCAAACTGTCGCCTTGTCCAGGTGCCACGTGCAGACCCAATACAGACAGCTGTGCCGACCGCATTACGGCTGACTTACGTGGAAGCGGTGCGGCCCGTGTGCACAGATGCCGCGCTCCTGCTGCAGTCCCACGCGACCGCGAGCTCAGCAGTCGGCGATGCTGTGACGACGGCGCCGCACGACGAGACGCCCTTGCAGGACACAACGCTCGCCACCGTCACCACCGTCGTCGTACCAGAGGCCTCAGTTCGGAAGGTCGGCCTCATGCTCGGAGGTACTGACTGCAGCCCTTCGACGGGATGGACTCACGGACGCGTAAACAACGGTCGCTGAAGCTTCGTAAGAAACGCCGCCTCTCGACGCATGAAAACCAAGGTTGGGGGGGGGGGGGAGGTTGGGAGGGGAGACATGGAGCACGCTTCCGACGCCCTCTCTGACGCGTCGTTGCCAGCGGACGCTACCAGTACCGCCCCGCGGCAGGCATCCGACACCAGGACCGAACGACGGCCTCACCCACGCCAGACGTCCCCATGACTGAAGCTCCTCAGGACACCGACCAGGTGACGGAGCCATTGCCCGCGACGACGCGCTCTCACGGATCCCTCCCCCGCTCGGTCACTGGACTGCTGAAATGGAGGCATAAGATGCACCAGACGCCCTTGAAGCTCCTCCGCCACATGGGACCGGCGCCCCACTAGGAGGGTGCATAACAACCTGCAGAAGGGCTACGTTGAACATTCTTGCCACAAGGATGGGTCCCCAAGCGTCACATTACCACCGAGAGGACGCCATTTGCACCCCGCATTAAGATATCCCAGTCCTATCGCGTGGGTACAGTCAATATTAACGGCATACACTCTGTTATCAAAACGCTCATGTTCCATGATATGCTCCGGGCGGTGGACCTGGATATCACCCTCCTTCAAGAAGTCCATCCAGAGCTGCAATCGAACATTTATGGATACACAGCCTACAGCATCCCATCAAGCGATGATGCCGGAGGAACCTGGAGATGGACTAGCCCGGCACTTCGGGCGAGAGTACGTTTTAGCACTGGGACCACGTTATTTACACGAGCTGCACCAATTATTCATAGTGTCCGAACTGTCGGGAGTCTCAAGTAGATAGAATCTTCACTTAGCTACGTATTGTTCATTGCCGTTGACATGTCCCAGTGACTTGCAAGCTTTGTAGTTATATCTCACTGCAGAAAGGCTACGTTGAACATACTTGCCACAAGGGTCGGAGGATGGGTACCCAAGCGTCCCATTACCACCAAGAGCCCGCCATTCGCATCCACATACTCTGCATTAAGATGTCTCAATCCTATCGTGTGGGTACAGTCAATATTAACGACATACACTCTGTTATCAAAACGCTCATGTGCCATGATATGCTCCGGGCGGTGGACCTGGATATCACCCTCCTTCAAGAAGTCCATCCAGAGCTGCAATCGAACATTTATGGTTACACAGCCTACAGCATCCCATCAAGCGATGATGCCGGAGGAACCTGGAGATGGACTAGCCCGGCACTTCGGGCGAGAGTACGTTTTAGCACTGGGACCACATTATTTACACGAGCTGCACCAATTATTCATAGTGTCCGAACTGTCGGGAGTCTCAAGTAGATAGAATCTTCACTTAGCTACGTATTGTTCATTGCCGTTGACATGTCGCAGTGACTTGCAAGCTTTGTAGTTATATCTCACTGCAGAAAGGCTACGTTGAACATACTTGCCACAAGGGTCGGAGGATGGGTACCCAAGCGTCCCATTGCCACCAAGAGCCCGCCATTCGCATCTACATACTCTGCATTAAGATGTCCCAATCCTACCGTGTGGGTACAGTCAATCCTAACGGCATACACTCTGTTATCAAAACGCTCATGTGCCATGGTATGATCCGGGCGGCGGACCTGGATATCACCCTCCTCCAAGAAGTCCATCCAGAGCTGCGACTGAACGTTTGTGGATACACAGCCTACAGCATCCCATCAAGCGACGATGCCGACGGAACCTGGAGATAGATTAGCCCGGCACTTAGGGCGAGAGTACGTTTTTGCACTGGGATCACCTTATTTACACGAGCTGCACCACTTATTCATAGTGGCCGAGCTGTCGGGAGTCTCAGGTAGATAGAATCTCCACATAGCTACGAATCGTTCATTGCCGTTGACATGTCGCAGTGACTTGCAGGCTTTGTAACTATATCTCACTGCAGTGTAGTCGACTGAACATACTACAGTGACCCTTCTCAACATAAGAAACCCTGTCTTACACTGTCTAAAAGGAAGCCACCCAAACGGGTGCTCAATTACATGTGTCTGCATAGATCGCGCACAAAAATGACGAGATCGTATTGTTAATGTGTTGCAAAGCTTTGATCTATAGCAGGGAATTTCAGTCTGTAGTCTGGTAAAGCAGCAGTGGAAATTCAGGTTCAGGCAAAATATGGAGAATCTTGTTGCTTCATGGGTTCCGATGGCGAAGTGATGACGATTTATTTCCAAGAGAGTGAATATACTACTCGCCTAGCACCGATGCATCCACATGAAATATTAATATGTTAAACCATGCAGATGGGTGTAAATTCCTTTTAAATGAATGTGAAGGGAGACAAGATGACAGGAGGCAGAATAACTTAGTACATATATTTCGGGAATGTTGCCACTGAATCTTAGCTGGGACACTTGAGATCACAAAAGTATTTTAAAACTGATCGTAACTGATGAATTCTCATAAATATTCAAGAGACGTATCACTGAATCATGGGATTACACATAACAGGGAACTGAAGTGTATATAATACTAAAATACACTCCTGGAAATGGAAAAAAGAACACATTGACACCGGTGTGTCAGACCCACCATACTTGCTCCGGACACTGCGAGAGGGCTGTACAAGCAATGATCACACGCACGGCACAGCGGACACACCAGGAACCGCGGTGTTGGCCGTCGAATGGCGCTAGCTGCGCAGCATTTGTGCACCGCCGCCGTCAGTGTCAGCCAGTTTGCCGTGGCATACGGAGCTCCATCGCAGTCTTTAACACTGGTAGCATGCCGCGACAGCGTGGACGTGAACCGTATGTGCAGTTGACGGACTTTGAGCGAGGGCGTATAGTGGATATGCGGGAGGCCGGGTGGACGTACCGCCGAATTGCTCAACACGTGGGGCGTGAGGTCTCCACAGTACATCGCTGTTGTCGCCAGTTGTCGGCGGAAGGTGCACGTGCCCGTCGACCTGGGACTGGACCGCAGCGACGCACGGATGCACGCCAAGACCGTAGGATCCTACGCAGTGCCGTAGGAGACCGCACCGCCACTTCCCAGCAAATTAGGGACGCTGTTGCTCCTGGGGTATCGGCGAGGACCATTCGCAACCGTCTCCATGAAGCTGGGCTACGGTCCCGCACACCGTTAGGCCGTCTTCCGCTCACGCCCCAACATCGTGCAGCCCGCCTCTAGTGGTGTCGCGACAGGCGTGAATGGAGGGACGAATGGAGACGTGTCGTCTTCAGCGATGAGAGTCGCTTCTGCCTTGGTGCCAATGATGGTCGTATGCGTGTTTGGCGCCGTGAAGGTGAGCGCCACAATCAGGACTGCATACGACCGAGGCACACAGGGCCAACACCCGGCATCATGGTGTGGGGAGCGATCTCCTACACTGGCCGTACACCACTGGTGATCGTCGAGGGGACACTGAATAGTGCACGGTACATCCAAACCGTCATCGAACCCATCGTTCTACCATTCCTAGACCGGCAAGGGAACTTGCTGTTCCAACAGGACAATGCACGTCCGCATGTATCCCGTGCCACCCAACGTGCTCTAGAAGGTGTAAGTCAACTACCCTGGCCAGCAAGATCTCCGGATCTGTCCCCCATTGAGCATGTTTGGGACTGGATGAAGCGTCGTCTCACGCGGTCTGCACGTCCAGCACGAACGCTGGTCCAACTGAGGCGCCAGGTGGAAATGGCATGGCAAGCCGTTCCACAGGACTGCATCCAGCATCTCTACGATCGTCTCCATGGGAGAATAGCAGCCTGCATTGCTGCGAAAGGTGGATACACACTGTACTAGTGCCGACATTGTGCATGCTCTGTTGCCTGTGTCTATGTGCCTGTGGTTCTGTCAGTGTGATCATGTGATGTATCTGACCCCAGGAATGTGTCAATAAAGTTTCCCCTTCCTGGGACAATGAATTCACGGTGTTCTTATTTCAATTTCCAGGAGTGTATTTCCATTGTACAACGATGCATTATTCAGAATGACTTAGAAAACTTCGTTGAGTAAGAGATTCTTTTATGTACTTACTGACAGATTGAAAGTAGCAAAAGAAGTTCCACAATCAATTCGAAGGAAGTGCAAAGCCGGCCAAAAACTAACTTACGGTATCACTAAGGATTCATCAAGAAATAGTGTTAAGGGGCAGTGTCTTTAGGTAACCACTCCGTGGACACTGATCTCGACTTTGCAAAAACAGTTTTCTGGTGATCTTCTCAGCTTTCTTCAGATACGGCCCCTAAATATGTATTTGGGTGAAAATTTTTATAGGCTATTACAGTGTGTGTGAAAGCATGACTGTGCAGATGGACGTAAGTACAGTTTTGATCTTGATTACATTTTCCTATATTTAATAAAATTAGTAAGAAACAGTCTCGATCGCACAGTTATTTATTAAAAATATTAGTTTCGGCCTCTAGTAGTAGGCCATCTTCAGATAAGGCGCCCTCCGCCTGACGATAATGAGGCTTGGTACAGCCGAGCTGACCCCAGATGCACTGACCAGTTGTATGACTGGGGTCAGCACAGTTGTTGCAAGCCTCATTATCGTCAGGTGGAGCCACCGTTTCTGAAGATAGCCTACTACTAGAGGCCGAAACCGTTCATATCTTTAATAGATGACTGTGCAATGCAGACTGTGTAATTCAGTAATTAACAAAACAAATTGTATTAAGAGGGAATCACCGAAAAATTTATACATTCTGTGGATCAGACTGACGAATTGGAGATGAATATTATCCTTTCTTTGAAAGAAAAAAAGGTTACATGATATATTCTGCCCGTTTCTAATTGTCCGCTTCTCTCGAAATGGTTATAGGGCACACCAGCAATTTTATCATTATCATTATCCGAAGGTATAAAACGAACTGAAATTCACTTATAATGTTGAAGAATATGGTTTATTGTGTTAAAGCAGTGGAGACCAATAAACGAGCCGGCATAGTTTCACTTGGTCACATCAAGTATCATCGGCATTCATTGTACTGGACGATCGGCTGGAGTGTCGCACGAAGAGCTACAAAATCAAATAAATTCCTAGTTCACAAAGACATACAAAAAAAAAGGAGTCTTCCAGTTGCTGTTTAGTGATTTGATAACATTGTAAATTCAATTTCAACCTTCACTGTAACAAAAAAATTGGATTACTTCAGAAAAGTGTGAATGAAGTTCATAAAGATATACGAGTTCGCATTTATTCTGAACTCAGACACTGGATTTCTACATAAATTCTGGAGTTTCCCAGTAGCCTTATAATTTTGAGATAAAGAGTGGATCGACCACTGTCCATGTGAATCCAAGAACAAAGCCATCAATAGAAGCATGAATATTTGCCCACTAAGAAAAGATTCTAATACAAACATGTGTATGGTAAAGTTCTGTTAACACTTGAGTATTAGTGTTTGCAAGGAAAACTTACTGTGAACACTGAGTGCCGTTTGTCATGCCTCAAGGTAACATAAAACCCTCCCCATGAACCAAACATCATAGTACTCTCTCGAAAGGTGTGATTCTGAAGCCGGCCGCTGTGGTCGAGCGGTTCTAGGTGCTTCAGTCTGGAATCGCGCTCTGCTACGATCGCAGGCTCGAATCCTGCCTCGGGCATGGATGTGTGTGATGTCCTTAGGTTAGTTAGATTTAAATAGTTCTCAGTCTAGGGGACTGATGACCTCAGATGTTAAGTGCCATAGTGCCTAGAGCCATTTGAAACAGTTTGTGATTCTGAAGCATGATAACTCTCACCTCTATACGCCAAGAAAACATGAGAGATAATATCAAATTTGTGTCGGGAGATATCGCCACACCCAAGGTACAGTCCCAATTTTGCACAGGCAGATGGATCAGCTCATTAACTTTTACGCTGCTCCGAGTTCGAAGATAACAACGCAGCCAAACAAGCTGTATGCAGATGGCACAGACACAAAGGTCAAAATGCTATCAATGCTATCAATGTTATCATTAAAGTGAGAATTAAAGAGAACATCACCAACATTCATCTGTGCCCAAGAATGTTGCTCAAGGCAGTTACCTAACGTTTTTAAATCCTTATCAGTAACGAAACAACTCACAAACACAGATCTGGCGAGAAATTACAGCCACGAAACTACCAGAACGTCAGTACAAAAGTCACTTGGTGTAGCTACAACAGAAAAAAATTGAGAAGAAACAGTTAGTTAAGAGGAATGCGAATCAGTTCCTTTTTGTGATCGTCATCTAAATTTAGTCACACTGTCTTACTGGAACTAAGCTGTGAACGAGACATTCTGAGACTGCGGTGTAATATTTACATTTTCTATCCTTCACTTAATTGTTACATCATGCTGAAGGCGCACCATCTGTTCCATATTCTACGAGGTGCTTCCAATAAGTAATGCAACACCTTTTTTTTTTCGGCAAATGTCGGTTGAAAAAATGAGGAATTTGTTGTGGAACATCAAGAATATACCCGCTTCAGTCCCTATAGCTTCCAGAAGGTCCGATAGGTGGCGGCACTGTACGTAGCCTTTAGGCACTATGGCGTCTTTAACGGAGGTGCATCCCAAGCAGAGAGGTATCACTGAGGTTTACTTTTTGCGGAAACCAGAGAATCACAGATATGAGTAGTCGTGTGGAGAATATCTTCGGGGACCTGGGAGTTTGGGCAGTGAACATAAGCACGGTGAGTCGTTGGGCGAGGTGTCTGTCATCATCGGAACGAGGTCGCGCAAACTCGTCTGATCCCGCGCTTGCCGGGCGGCCGCGCACGTCTGTGACTCTTACAGTGTTGGACTTCACCGTGCTCATTGCCACAAAGCAAAACCTGGCACATGTCTGTGCAACCTAGAGGAGCTCACAAAACTTCGCTGTACTGTTCTTCTTCAACCACCCTACAAACTGGATCTCGCAGATTCCGACTTCTATCTGTTTGGTCAAATGAAGGATGCACTCCTTGGGAAGCAGATAATGGATGATGGGAAGTTATAAATGCAGCAACACGTTGCCTCCGACATTGACCAACAGAGTGGTACTATGTGGCACACAGGCCCTCCTATGAAGATGGAGTGTCCGTCGCATTTGACGGAGATTGTGTTGAAAATAGGGATTTGTAGTAAAAAGATTGGGGAATAATATTAACTGGAATCCTGCTTTCAAAAATAAAGTTGCATTTCTTATTGAACGCTCATTCTAGGTCGTCTCTCCACGTGCAGAATCTGTTCGATCATTCAGTCTTGGAGAATTCTAGTCAAGTTCAATACGTAGCAGTCTTTGTCGATTATTGTTGCTTTATAATGATCTAGGTGCTGTAACTCGAAATCAAACGTTGCCTTGTCGGAGTTGTTAGGAGGTATATATAGTTTTATTGTACGATAACTTTCGAGGCCCCACCCATTGACAGAGTAACTTCTATCTTATCTGGGTTTCCACAACCGGATCTGTCTCCATAATATATTTCACCTCAGAGAACAATCCCAATTAATGAATTTGCATCGTAGATATCTGGATAAGGCGATCTGTTGTTATGGACGCTAAGTAATGTGGACGCTAAGTAATGTGTCCTGCGTGCGTCTTCTCTTTATTAAGAAGGAGGATTTAATATCTATGAAATCAAAATCATCAACTACAATATCTAGAATTTATTCCAGTAATAACATCATGCTTTGCAAACGGTAAAAATTGTGATTTATAATCGCATAGGAATTACGAAAAAAAGCTGACATACACTACTGGCCATTAAAATTGCTACACCACGAAGATGACGTGCTACAGACGCGAAATTGAATCGACATCAAGAAGATGCTGTGACATGCAAATGATTAGCTTTTCAGAGCATTCACACAAGGTTGGCGCCGGTGGCGACACCTACAACGTGCTGACATGAGGAACTTTTCCAACCGATTTCTCATACACAAACAACAGTTGACCGACGTTCCCTGATGAAACGTTGTTTTGATGTCTCGTGTAAGGAGGAGAAATGCGTACCATCACGTTTTCGACTTTGATAAAGGTCGGATTGTAGCTTATAGCGATTGCGGTTCATCGTATCGCCATATTGTTGCTCGCGTTGGTCGAGATCCAATGACTGTTAGCAGAAGATGGAATCGGTGGGTTCGGGAGGGTAATACTGAACGCCGTGCTGTATCCCAACGGCCTCGTATCACTAGCTGTACAGATTACAGGCATCTTATCTGCATGGCTGTAACGGATCATGCAGCCACGTCTCGAACCCTGAGTCAACAGATGGGGGACGTTTGCAAGACAACAACCATCTGCACAAACAGTTCGACGACGTTTGCAGCACCATCGACTATCAGCTCGGAGACCATGGCTCCGGTTACCCCTGACGCTTCATTACAGACAGGAGCGCCTGCAATGGTGTACTAAACGACGAACCTGTGTGCACGAATGGCAAAACGTCATTTTTTCGGATGAATCCAGGTTCTGTTTACAGCATCATGATGGTCGCATCCGTGTTTGGTGACATCGTGGTGAACGCACATTGCAAGCGTGTATTCGTCATCTCCATACTGGCGTATCACCCGGCATGATGGCATGGGGTGCCATTGGTTACACGTCTCGGTCACCTGTTGTTCGCATTGACGGCACTTTGAACAGTGGACGTTACATTTCAGATGTGTTACGACCCGTGGCTCTACCCTTCATTAGATCCTGCGAAACCCTACATTTCAGCAGGATAATGCACGACCACATGTTGCAGGTCCAGTACGGGCCTTTCTGGATACAGAAATTGTTCGACTGCTGCCCTGGCCAGCACATTCTCCAGATCTCTCACCAATTGAAAACGTCTGGTCAATGGGGGTCGAGCAACTGGCTCGTCACAATACGCCAGTCACTACTCTTGATGAACTGTGGTTCGTGTTGAAGCTGCATGGGCAGCTGTACCTGTACACGCCATCCAAGCTCTGTTTGACTCAATGCCCAATCGTATCAAGGCCGTTATTACTGCCAGAGGTGGTTGTTCTGGGTACTGACTTCTCAGGATCTATGCACCAAATCTGCGTGAAATGTAATCACATGTCAGTTCTAGTATAATATATTTTTCCCATGATTACTCGTTTATCATCTGCGTTTCTTCTTGGTGTAGCAATTTTAATGACCAGAAGTGTAGATACCCATCATTACGTGTTGGCAAGGTTTGACAAATAAGCATGTTAAGGATAATGTGTTGCGACCTATCAGTTAGAGAGATGCGTAGTTGAGTGATAGATGAACAGTGAGTGCACGCCATTTAATTGGTAGTGAATGAGGATAGTATAGCTGTTGGGTGAGAACGACCAGTACAGAGGCTGCTGGTTTGCGCCAAATTAGAGGATGGTTGCACCTGCCTATCCCATGCATGACTCTAGTAATAGGGCAAATTATGTTCTGGTGCATTATGTTAGTGTAGGTTGCATACATTTAGGTGAAAATTAGATTGATTTATGACCCCCTTAACTTTTTGTTCTGTGAAGTGGTTTATTACCCCTTGGGGGTTGAATTATGACCCCTGTGTAGAATCGGTCCTTCTGAGAAACCCCAACCCCTCCCCTCCCCCTCCTCATCCCCCACCCCTCTGTAAAATTCTCTCCCTGATACAAGCACACCTTTGATATGAATTGACTAATTAATTAAATCGTTAGATTAATTATCCCCTCCTCCTCTGGTAAGCCCCAGCCCTCCTCTCCCCAGTTAGGAAATTGGTGGGAAAAAGACTCAGTCTCTGTTGGAAGAAGAAGGATCTTACTCAATAGGAAATTCCAATCAATGACAAATGCATAGCAAAAGATACATAGTTTATTAATAAAATTCAATTTGCAGTGTTTAGATCTCTCTTGATCATCATTCTCTGCTGTTTGGGAAGATGCAGGTCTCGTAAAATACATGGAAAACAAGTAATTAAATAGCTCACTTCCTTTTTTTGCCGACTGTGCAACGAATACCCATAATGAAATCGACGTCAACATAACTCGCCACACATAATTACACCATTAAAAATCCCGCCTTTGCTCCGAGCATAGAGCAGATGTGCCAGCTCGGACATTATGCACACATGCACCGACTGCTTTGCCAGGCTGCCCCATGCGCTGGTGTGCTAAAGACCACTCTACGCCTGCTTGGGCACCACAACTGCTGTTGGCCGCTGCACCGCTAGCCAGCTCATGGTATTATCATGCACACAGGTCTTGAAAGAGGCACACAGACCGGAAGTCGCGCTAATCCCCGAACAAAGTATCAGGTGGTGGCAACTCTTTGATACTGATAGCTAAGAGATTCCTGTCGAAACTCATACTCTCCCTCTCTCATTCTCTGTCCCTCTCTCTGTCTCAAGTGTCCACCTTTTGTCACATGCCACTGTTTAGCCCGCAAGCACTATTGATCACAGTCAGAGTGAACCGCAAACAAAGCAGGGGTTACCTGGGAAATCCCCAAACCTTCCCCTGTGGGATACCAATGCATGCGAGAGCTCCTGACTGGGAATCTATCCAAAAATGCTACTGAAGTTGACTGGCTATAAATATCCGATCATATGATCATGATGTAAGAGTTATAAGGCAGACATGGTAGCTCAAGGATCTTAGTTGCATTCAGCAGAAGAAGAAGAACCATTAAGCATCAACAGCAGCTGAGATCCTGATCTGTCTCTCCATTGCAGAAGAATCATAAAAGTAAGTTCTCATAACATGCCATTGCTACTAATACCACATTTAGTTGTTCCTCCCCTTCCTCATCAAGTTCCCTTTCTTTATTCAACTCCATTTCGTTGTTTCTTCATCTTCCTTGTTCAGCAGCCTCTCGTGTGTCTAGACTGGCAGCAACGTCCAGCGGGTTTGGACTAGCAGCAACTACCTTCGGCTTGTTGGGACCTGCAGTGGACTCTGGCCTATGAGGACCAGCAGTGGTAGCACCACCGTGGAATCCTGTAGCCCACCTGACCTGCATGTTGGATGAGGACAATGAGCTGGTATCATCCATTCCACTCATTGATTTATGTAACGAAGACAGCCAGCACGTCCCCAATACTCAGGAGAACTGTGCTGGGGGTCCTGCATTGTGCATGTCAGTACTGGTCTCTGACATATGCACCATCCTAGAATATTCTGTTGTTACTGCAAGGAGTGTTGAAGTGGTGGATGAGAAGTTGCTGATTAATACTATTACTCTACAGCTTTTCACTTAAATTTTAGTTTAACAGATAGCATCTTCATGTTCTTAAATATTGGTATTGAAGCATCAGTGACAGTGACTGGCATGGTGTATTAGAGATTCAATATGCACTGAGAAGTGTTAAAGTGCAGTTTAGAGAGGTGGAATGGGATCAACTGTGTCATGCAGGACACGACATCAACCAACAAATGACGTCCTAGTATGCTCCATCTCCACACATTTATTGTGCTGGCCTGACGGTGTCTATAACATCATTGTACTGTGGTGTGACACTCATGGTTAGATCTTAAGGTCGGTTCATTTATTAGCAAGACTCCACCATCTTAAATTTGTTTGGCCTATGAATGGTGCTATCCCTTATGCCAGGAAGTCTGAACTATGGGTTGCTGTGTGTTCAAACTGTGCATAAATACGACGGATATCATCTTTTTACTCATAGTGTGCATGCAAATGATTAAGAACAATGTATCAATACAGTGTCAAAAGAAGAAGCTGAAGGAACACTCATCAGTTCGAGACGAAAACATATGGAGTTTAGTGCATACAAGAAACAGTTATTCATACAGAATTTAGTGCATACAAGAAACAGCTGATGGAATGCAGCCTATGTGTCATTGTTGAAATGTAAATAAAATGTACATTATCGCAAATCATTGTTGTTTCTCTTATTTAACTACCCCATCATTATATAATGTAGGTATAGGCGTCGTAGCTGAATCGGTAGGATAACTGCACTGCAGTGGCTACACATATTATTATTATTATTATTTCTCTTTCCTGTCTCAGACGTTATGTCTGGTTAAAAATGGAAGGTGACGCGGACCTTGATCAAGCGTGACTTCCTTTTAACTGTACAGTATATGTTACATTGCATTTAGGAACTTTCGGGTAATTGAACAAGTATCAATAATTACAGATTTCTGTAGTTGTATATATAAGTTTGGATGTAGCTGTATTGCGTTGATGTACTGGAGGATATTGTGTGGTATGAGTCCTGTAATTGATAGGTATAATGTGAACTTTATCCTGATACTACATGTCCTTGACTTCCTCAGCCAGTTTTTTTCAATTTTTTCTCCTGTTTTCTTCTGTATATTTGTTGTATTGGGTATGGATATTTCGATTAGTTGTGTTAATTTCTTCTTTTTATTGGTGAGTATGATGTCAGGTTTGTTATGTGGTGTTGTTTTATCTTTTATAATGGTTCTGTTTCAGTATAATTTGTGCTCATCATTCTCCAGTACATTTTGTGGTGCATACTTGTATATGGGAACGTGTTGTTTTATTAGTTTATGTTGTATGGCAAGTTGTTGATGTATTATTTTTGCTACATTGTCATGTCTTCTGGGGTATTCTATATTTGATAGTATTGTACATCCGCTTGTGGTGTGACCTACTGTTTCTATTTGTTGTTTGCAAAGTCTGCATTTATCTGTTGTGGTACTGGGATCTTTAATAATATGCTTGCTGTAATATTTGGTGTTTATTGTTTGATCCTGCATTGCAATCATGAATGCTTCCGTCGCACTGTATATATTCCCTTTTCTTAGCCATGTGTTGGATGCGTCTTGATCTATGCGTGGCTGTGTTAGATGATACGGGTGCTTGCCATGTAGTGTTTTCTTTATCCAATTTACTTTCTTCGTATCTGTTGATGTGATGTGATCTAAAGGGTTGTAGAGGTGGTTATGAAATTGTAGTGGTGTAGCCGATGTATTTATATGAGTGATTGCTTTGTGTATTTTGCTAGTTTCTGCTCGTTCTATAAAGAATTTTCTTAAATTGTCTACCTGTCCATAATGTAGGTTTTTTATGTCGATAAATCCCCTTCCTCCTTCCTTTCTGCTTAATGTGAATCTTTCTGTTGCTGAATGTACATGATGTATTCTATATTTGTGGCATTGTGATCGTGTAAGTGTATTGAGTGTTACTCCATTTCACTACTCCAAATGAGTGGGTCAATATTGGTATAGCATAAGTATTTATAGCTTTTGTCTTGTTCTTGCTGTCAATTCTGTTTCTTTCAGTTCTTCTTTAATATTTGTATTATCTATTCCTATCTTTTGTCTGTATCCTAGATGTTTATAGGCATCTGTTTTTTCCATCGCTTCTATGCAGTCGCTGTGGTTATCCAATATGTAATCTTCTTGTTTAGTGTGTTTTCCCTTGACTATGCTGTTTTTCTTACATTTTTCTGTTCCAGAAGCCATATTTATATCATTGCTGAATACTTCTTTTATCTTTAGTAATTGGTTGAATTGTTGATTTGTTGCTGCCAGTAGTTTTAGATCATCCATATACAGCAAATGTGTGATTTTGTGTTGGTATGTTCCAGTAATATTGTATCCATAATTTGTATTATTTAGCATGTTGGATAGTGGGTTCAGAGCAAGGCAGAACCAGAAAGGACTTAATGAGTCTCCTTGGTATATTCCACGCTTAATCTGTATTGGCTGTGATGTGATATCATTTGAATTTGTTTGGATATTAAGTGTGGTTTTCCAATTTTTCATTACTATGTTTAGGAACTGTATCAATTTATGATCTACTTTGTATGTTTCCAATATTTGTAGTAACCATGAGTGGGGTACACTTTCAAAAGCTTTTTGGTAATCAATGTATGCATAGTGTAGCGACCTTTGTTTAGTTTTAGCTTGATATGTCACCTCTGCATCTATTATCAGTTGCTCTTTACATCCTCATGCTCCTTTGCAACAGCCTTTTTGTTCTTCATTTACAATTTTGTTCTGTGTTGTATGTATCATTAATTTCTGAGTAATGACTGAAGTTAATATTTTGTATATTGTTGGTAGGCATGTTATGGGGCGATATTTAGCTGGGTTTGCTGTGTCTGCTTGATTTTTAGGTTTCAGATAAGTTATTCCATGTGTAAGTGTATCAGGGAATGTGTATGGGTCTGCAATATAACTGTTAAATAATTTAGTTAGATGTGAATGTGTTGAGGTGAACTTCTTTAGCCAGAAATTTGCTATTTTATCTTTTCCAGGGGCTTTCCAATTGTGAGTAGAATTAATTGCTTGGGTGACTTCATGTTGCAAAATTATCACTTCAGGCATTTGTGGTATCATCTTGTATGTGTCTGTTTCTGCTTGTATCCACCATGCATGCCTGTTATGCTGTACCAGGTTTGACAATATGTTGCTCCAGAAGTGTTCCATGTTTGTTATGTTTGGTGGATTGTCTATTTTAATGGGTGTGTTATCTATTGTCTGGTAAAATTTCTTTTGGTTTGAATTGAATGTTTGGTTTTGTTTCCTTCTATTTTCACTTTTTTTGTATCTTCTAAGTCGTTTGTCCAATGCTTGTAATTTCTGCTTCCTTTCATCTAACTGCTCTATCGCTTCTTGTTGTGAGATTTTACCTAACCTTTTTCGTTTTTTGTCTGATATTTCATTTCCTTTAAATTGTGTTAGCTGTCCGATATCTTTTCTCAGTTTTTCTATTCTGATCTGTAGCCTGCGTTGCCATGCTGGTTTTGTTGGTTTCTTCTGTGTCTTGGTTGGTTCTGATCTCTGCCTAGTGTGTATATGTAGTGTAGTGAGTGCTCCTATATAAATCAGTAGTTGTAACTCTTCCATAGTTGTATTTTCATTTATTTTGTTGTGTATGATTGTGCTGATAGTTGTTATTGTTGTTACGACTTGTGGGTTATTTGGTGGTCCATGCAAGAATGGTCTAATGTTTATTTGTGTCTTTGTATTCTATATATGTCAGCTGAAATTTCTCTTCTATATCTAACATGTGTGTCACTTCATGTTCTATTTGTGCTTGTTCTGGTGGCTGTCTTAGGATTTCGTTTTCCTCTGACTGTTTAATTGATGTGTGTTGTTCTTTGTTTGTTTGCTCTGAGATGTTTGAGTCCATTACTGTATTTTCTTCTTCTTCTGATTACACATTATTTTGTTCTGGTATTTGTTGTACTTGTTGTTTGATGTTTTCTAATTCTGACTGGGGTATCCTGTTATTTTTGATTATTACACGGATCTGATCAGCTAGTCATTGTTCTGTTAAAAATTTTAATTCTGGGTATCTGGTAATAAATGTTGTGTATACTTGTGATCTGTATCCAGTTGTGTTTTTTCCTAAGTTTGTTGCTTGGTAATAATAGAACATGAGGTGTCGGTTAACTTCATCTGACCATCTCATCCTCTCCCTTTGTTTTCCTTCTAGAGTGGTTGCAGGAAGCATATCCTGCAAAACACCTCTCTTTGGATTTAAATCATTTTCCGTCTGGCTAGCAGTGTCGTTACCATTGTGGACGGGCATAGGGTTCAAGCGTCGTCCCCGACTATGACAGCGCTTGTCCAAGGCTTCATTAGTTCTGTCCTGAACCAACTAATCACACTAAAAGGGGGGTTAGCCCTGTTAGTGGTTTGTTCTTTTCGTCGCATTTTACCGAAGGCCTATTCTTTTCCAGGGCCTCCATGGGGTTTATTAATATTATTATTATTATTATCATTATTATTGTTACAAGTGTTCATTTTTCTAAAAAAGTCCATAGCACACCAAAACCTGATACAGTCAGTATCATGCCTGGGTGACTGAAGCATCAGGACGTTGTGACTTGTCCTGTGATAGTGTGGAGGAAGACTGGAAGAAAAGGAAGAAGAAGGAGAATGGAGTACTCCTACCCAATAACATACGAGCGATGATTGTAGGTCCATCCAACTATGGCATGACAAATGTTCTCATATCAGTAATAACACACCCAGATGTAGTCCACTTTCAATATGTATGTGCATTTTCAAAAACGCTATAATAATCCAAGTACCAGCTACTCCAAAGGATACTGCAGGGTGTTGGTGGTATAACATACAATACATCCAGTCAAAGCAGTCAAATCCTCCCACCTGAAAACTTAAAGCCATGTGCAGCGTTTGTATTTGACGATGTTGCTGTGGAAAACCAAGATCAAATTCTACTATATTTATGTTATGGTCATCATATGGCTCGTGATATGGGTATTTATGTATTTTATTTGAGTCAGACATATTCTAGAAACGTGAAACAGTCGGTGAGGGATAATGCTTTCAGAAAAGACAATTTCAATCAAGAACACGTTTACTGGGCACATGTAAGAACAGACACGTCATTCAATGACTTTGTAAAGATGTGTGCTGATGGCTGGAATCACATACAGTACAGGTTTATTGTTATTGATAAATCAAGAAAACTGAATCACAGAAGGTATAGATGGGACCTGCAGGAGTTTCTATACATATAACTCTGAAAAATGTGCTAAGTATGTTAGTATACATCACACCATGGACAAGTTCGCATACCAGGCACTCAGCCCAAGAGAATAGGTGTACTCGTACATAGACAGAGAATGCATCTGTACATAGATGGAAAATTTCAGTCCCTGGAACGTAAACCTAAGGCGCTAGAGACATATGCCTAGACCCTTCAGAAACTGATCAATAGATTAGATACTAGGGTTAAGGAACTAGAGATGCACGGCCTCCATCATTCTGAGAAACGAAGTAGACAACTTAACTGTAAAAGCTGATGAAATTGAAAACAAACTACATGAATTAACCGTAAGGGCTGAGTGAAGCAGCCCTCTTAGTGTATAGCAAGATGTCAATGAAGTATAAGGACATCGCAGCATGGAAAGCCATTCGAGGGAAGTTACGGTTGCTGAGGTTAGGATATATGGTTGGAGAGCAGATTCTGTGAGAAACATTAAAACCAGTTACTGAATTTCTCAATGAACTCTTAGCTAATTGACACAATGAATACAATAGTGCAATTGCCTGTTTCATTAACCATCACTGCAACACTAGGATAGACAAAACATTCAGTATCAGTGATGAGAAAACATATATGTTAGGCACAGAGCCTATAACTATAAATGAAGAAACAATACAATAGGGAACAAAGTACACGAGGTCTACTGAACCTCATTTTCATAAAAGCCTCAAAAACAGTAAAATTTTCACCCCGAAATCTGGAGATGTATGGTCAAATACTAAAATTGACCTGTGTGCACAGGAAAGCTGTAAACCAATGCAGTTCGAAATACAGAGACATTATAAAACCTTTCTCATTAGACGGTCAGTATAGCAGAGGTCATGATATTCACATTCAGTTTAAAAGTGTCAGCAATGAGCCTCCTCAGTATATACAGTACGACGACCCCAAAGAGGTAATAGATCGGCTATAATTGCTCATGGCATCAGCTGCTGTGGGCGATACCGATCACTGGAATGATGTTGCCGCAATAGAAAAATGGTTCAAATGGCTCTGAGCACTATAGGCCTTAACTTCTGAGGTCATCAGTCCCCTAGAACTTTGAACTACTTAAACCTAACTAACCTAAGGACATCACACACATACATGCCCGAGGCAGGATTCGAACCTGCGACCGTAGCGGTCGCGCTGTTCCAGACTGTAGCGTCTAGAACCGCTCGGCCACTCTGTCGCAATAATTTTACAGCTTAGAGATGTATAATCGAATGATTATGGAGACAGTAGTTTGAGAACAGTACAAATCAGCACGCAAAACATATCCTTGTAGGCATGTCATGATTAAAGGTGTGGATGAATTATGGCAGGTTCATCTCGTAGATATGAGGCAATATTCAGATAAGAATAACGGATTCAGATATATTTTAATGGTTTTTGATACATACTCCCAATTTGCTTGGGCGTTACCTGTTAAAACAAAATTGGAGAGAAAAGTCACGGATGTGGTTGAGCATTTACTGCAGATAGAGACGAATCGATGCCCAGACAACCTCCAAACCGATTAAGGTTGAGAGTTTTACAATAGGTATTTGAAGACTTTGATGCAGCAATTTGGAATACGTCACTATTCAACATTCACCCACCTGGGGCAAGTATTGTGAAACATCTGAACAGAATGATAAAAGGTCAAATGTGGAAGTGTTTCTTCGTGCCTCATACAAACGGATAGATGTCCTCCTATTAATAATTGCACAGTAGAATCGAACCAAACATAGGACAATAAAAATGAGACCAATCAATGTTCATGATAACAAACTCATGCATACGGTGAACTACTGTATTAAAATACTGAATGCACATAAACAGAAATTTAATGTGGGTGATTCGGTATGTATCTCAAAACATTTGAGAGATATTCACAGTTTCTAAAATGTACAGAACAAATCCCAGCAGTTACATCTTAAAGGACGGCAATGATTCTTAAATTTCAGGATGCTTTTACACCTAGGAAATGCAGAAGAGCTCAGAGCCACACGTTTCTCGTAGAGCGTGTCATAGGAGATCGAGGGGATAGAGATCTAGATAAATGGTTTGGCTTTCCTCAACACAAAACAGGTGGACTGACGCTGGCGATTTGCTATATAATGGGGTGTACCGAACACAACCAGCACAGTAGTACAACATGCGTAATAGGAGACGTATTACAGGAGGTATTCTCACAAACATCACGTCGATTGCACATTCCAGAGGTCAGTTACTGTGGACCTGGCACAAAACTCCGAAACCGTTTGGTTCATGGTGATTAGGGAATTAACCTGTTTGAAGAGGCGTGTTTGGAACACGACATTCCACATGCAAAACGCAAACCTCTCCCAGGAAGTCACACTGCAGATCAAATTTTAGTTGATAAAACCAAGGCATTACGTGCGAGAAAGGATATTGGTATAGGGAAGTGTTATTAATGTGGGTGATTCCGTATGTATCTCAAAACATTTGAAAGATATTCACAGTTTCTAAAGTGTAGAGAACAAATCCCAACTTTTACATCTTAAAGGGTGGCAATGATTCTGAAATTTCAGGATGCTTTTACATCGCTGGCAATTTGCTATATAATGGGGTGCACCGAGCACAACCAGCACAGTAGTATAACATGCGTGATAGGAGACGTATTATAGGAGGTATTCACACAAACCTCACGTCGATTGCACATTCTAGAGGTCAGTCTTTGTAGGTGACAGGACCAGGCATAGTAAAATTAAAATGGGCTTGGGCGTGAATTTCAAATTATGAACGCTGCACGAAGAAGAAGAGGAAGACAATGATGAAGAAAAAGCCATGGCAGGGGTGTTTAAGAAACTGTATCCTGAGATCGATGTACGTAGCTAAAAGTACCCTTGAAGCATAAAGGATCGTTTAAAGCACCCAGAGTTCTGCCAATACCCAAGACATCAGGTAGAATCCTCATTCCTGCCCTAGCAAGTTTCTCGGCGATGAATTCACTGACTGGTGGTGTTGCGGCTATTACCAGAACAGTGAAGAATGCGCAGAACTCCCAGGAGCAGCTAGATGAAGCAAGAAGACATAATCGCGTGACTGAAGCAGGAGTCATAGGTAAAGGACTATATCTGAAGCCATACAAAAAGAAACTATGTCTCTTAATAAATTTAAAGAAAAGTTCGTTAGCTATTCTACAGGACATACCACTTTCAAATACAGATCTGCTCAAGCTTGTAGGGATAAAATTCAGTATTCCAAGATTCTGTGGTGTTTCTATGGAAGACCGTGTGGAAATCGGGAGAGTGTGGGATTGTGAATTTAGATCTGCTGGGGCGCCCTCAACCCACTTAGTGGCACATGTTATGAAAAATACATATAACGGCTATTGTTCTGATTCATTTGAAGACTTGCATTGCCAGAAGAGTTACAACGACGCTTCATCGACAGAAGACGTGTGCTCTACAAGTTTCATCGCTACCAAGACTTAATACCTACTTGTGCGCGCATCTGTGCATCATGTTACTCATAACATTTACAAACAAGCGTCTGTTTAAGGAAATGCATTAAGCTTCCACCCGTCAGTTAAGGTTCAGATGCAATGTCGTATACTCTGACCTTAAAAAACGATAGTATTACGCGTGAATTACTTCCCACCAATTGATTTAAGTAACGATGAGTGAAGTATTGTGCTATTTGGACTGGAGACTTACAAAAGCATTCCGTACCTCTCAGGAGCTAACAATTAACTTCCTCTGGAAATTAATGATTGAAAAAAATTGTGGAAATAGAACCTGGTGCATACGATATTGACATTATAAACAAAGTTTTAAAACAGTCTGTAAAAGGGATTGCGCTTTGTGGAAACACCAATATGCTTAAATCTTTAAACAGAAAGAATCAATAGAACGGCTACTGGGTTTCACAAAACGACAGGTTTTGAATCATCCTAATACATTCTACAGATCCGACCAATTTTGGGATATACTCCGTGGCAGTACAATCTGTGTGGAGTGTAACATTGCAACAAACATTTATCTCAACAACAAATTGATTCATACAATTTACGTATTATTGCCATGAGTGGGAACAGGGGGTAAGATTGTTGAGACCCCTGCCAACGCTATTTATCTCCCAGTAACAGTTCAGGCTTTGGACTACCTGGAGCTGCGTATTGTGGACGAGGATAATCAACCTGTCGATTTTCGTGGCGAGGAAATCATTGTACAGCTACATCTAACGCGGAACCAGTATTGACCTTGAATGTGCAAAGTTCCAGAAGTTAGAGTGGCATTAAACAATCCGGGACCTATTGGAGGCAGTATCGACAACCCTTAACCTGCCGGACCGGAAGCGCCTGCGGCGAGCCTCAACCAGTCAGTTTGCAGCAGCCCCATATTGTCAACAGGAGGGGGGGGGTAAGGTATAAAACCAAAGTGCACAACACACAGTGCGACATTTCACAACACAACAGCAAGTTGATAACACGAGCAAACTACAGGTTTCTTAAATCAGTGGATCTGAAGCCACTAAATATCGTCGATCGATAGAACTAGTTCAGTGGAATATGATGAGTGTATTATACACCAGGAATACTTCTACCATAAACGTTGTGCATCAACCACATTTAACAAGAACGATGAAATGAGGATTGTCGTCCAACACAAAGATGCTTTAACCCTCCCATGCAAGAGTTTCATGTATCGTCATCGATCATTTTCGAAAAAGGATGATACTGCTACAGTGGCACCGAGCCTTACATGTATAGCTTTAGCGTTCTTGTTTCATGAGATAAGATATGAACTTAACGGGGTCGAGATTGACCATAGACGCAATGTAGGAATAACATCAACTGTTAAATCATGTGTCACTGCTTCTCCCTCGGATTTGAACGATTTAGAAAAGGAGTTGGTTCATAGATGAGCCAGTGGATAGACAGTGAAAGAGTGCAAGAGATTTACTGCGTGTATACCTTTAAAACTGCTTATGGGATATTAAAAGGACAGGCAGAGAATTTTTCTGAATGCCAAAAAGTAACTTATTTGGGTACGGAGTGCAACGGATAACAACTCATACACTGAATTCACCAACAACAAAACGCATTCGGGAGGACGACGGTTCAATCCCGCGTCCGGCCATCCTGATTTAGGTTTCCCGTGATTTCCCTAAATCCCTCCAGGCAAATTCTGGGATGGTTCCTTTGACTTCCTTCCCCATCCTTCCCTAATACGATGAGACCGATGACCTCGCCGTCTGGTTTCCTTCCACAAACAACCCAACCAACAATAAAATAACGTGGAAAATGCAACACATCATTGTTCTGAATGCCCGTGTATTTCTACCGTTATCTTTCTGTCCATGGGACATTTTCGAGTACCCAGTGCGACTGACTGCAAGCAGATAAACGTGAAAACCTCCCTTCAACTGAAGATGCCCAGGTTCATCACACCTGTGTTTCAGACCAATAGAAGAGGGAATATAGCAAATAATTCCGCCAAATTTGGCAGCTGCAGATTAACTAATGCTAGAGACTACTTGAACTCCGAATTCTATCCGTATGATAATTTACACCTGCAGTGGGATGAAAACGTATATAGTCTAGCATATAGCATGTATGCACTGTGAAGAGGATGGATGTCTACTCAGTTCAGGGAAATTCCAGGAGCTGGCTTCAATCATCGTAACAGAATTCTCAGAATAGAACGAGATAAATAAATCCTGATCTATAGATATACGAACTGAATTTAAATCTTCAGAAAATATCCCAGAGCACACTGCAGCGTATTCTCTAGTTCCACGTGACTGTGTGATTAACTGGTGCAGACTCACTGGTGTTGTGCAACGAGCTAAATAAATGAAGAGGTCCTGCACCATACCCTGATCATTCTACACTCCTGGAAATGGAAAAAAGAACACATTGACACCGGTGTGTCAGACCCACCATACTTGCTCCGGACACTGCGAGAGGGCTGTACAAGCAATGATCACACGCACGGCACAGCGGACACACCAGGAACCGCGGTGTTGGCCGTCGAATGGCGCTAGCTGCGCAGCATTTGTGCACCGCCGCCGTCAGTGTCAGCCAGTTTGCCGTGGCATACGGAGCTCCATCGCAGTCTTTAACACTGGTAGCATGCCGCGACAGCGTGGACGTGACCGTATGTGCAGTTGACGGACTTTGAGCGAGGGCGTATAGTGGGCATGCGGGAGGCCGGGTGGACGTACCGCCGAATTGCTCAACACGTGGGGCGTGAGGTCTCCACAGTACATCGATGTTGTCGCCAGTGGTCGGCGGAAGGTGCACGTGCCCGTCGACCTGGGACCGGACCGCAGCGACGCACGGATGCACGCCAAGACCGTAGGATCCTACGCAGTGCCGTAGGGGACCGCACCGCCACTTCCCAGCAAATTAGGGACACTGTTGCTCCTGGGGTATCGGCGAGGACCATTCGCAACCGTCTCCATGAAGCTGGGCTACGGTCCCGCACACCGTTAGGCCGTCTTCCGCTCACGCCTCAACATCGTGCAGCCCGCCTCCAGTGGTGTCGCGACAGGCGTGAATGGAGGGACGAATGGAGACGTGTCGTCTTCAGCGATGAGAGTCGCTTCTGCCTTGGTGCCAATGATGGTCGTATGCGTGTTTGGCGCCGTGCAGGTGAGCGCCACAATCAGGACTGCATACGACCGAGGCACACAGGGCCAACACCCGGCATCATGGTGTGGGGAGCGATCTCCTACACTGGCCGTACACCACTGGTGATCGTCGAGGGGACACTGAATAGTGCACGGTACATCCAAACCGTCATCGAACCCATCGTTCTACCATTCCTAGACCGGCAAGGGAACTTGCTGTTCCAACAGGACAATGCACGTCCGCATGTATCCCGTGCCACCCAACGTGCTCTAGAAGGTGTAAGTCAACTACCCTGGCCAGCAAGATCTCCGGATCTGTCCCCCATTGAGCATGTTTGGGACTGGATGAAGCGTCGTCTCACGCGGTCTGCACGTCCAGCACGAACGCTGGTCCAACTGAGGCGCCAGGTGGAAATGGCATGGCAAGCCGTTCCACAGGACTACATCCAGCATCTCTACGATCGTCTCCATGGGAGAATAGCAGCCTGCATTGCTGCGAAAGGTGGATATACACTGTACTAGTGCCGACATTGTGCATGCTCTGTTGCCTGTGTCTATGTGCCTGTGGTTCTGTCAGTGTGATCATGTGATGTATCTGACCCCAGGAATGTGTCAATAAAGTTTCCCCTTCCTGAGACAATGAAATCACGGTGTTCTTATTTCAATTTCCAGGAGTGTATAATGGTATCTCATGGTGTGAACATCATTGCAGACGATCAGGGTTTCTATGATGATGTTTGTAGACAGTTCTTATTCAAAGATGTTGCATTCATAGCGAACACAGAAGATGGTGGAATAATAGAGACATTCTCAGCAATCGTTGCATGACCGAGGTCTTTCAAGGTTATGAAGTGTGTGAAGACACGGAAGAGTGCAAATTGGGTAACACAATTCTAACATGGAATTCACTGGGACGATACCGGCATATCCTATACAGATATGGTAATGTCGCTTTGATTATTCGACCACACAGATACCATCATCTACGTGAAGGAGAAGATCTCATGGAGTCTTCAAATTTTCTGCCCTTCAAGACATGGGATTCAGTGTGTGTCCTGCTCTCCATCGACTCAAGAAGAAGATATGTGAAAATAGTGTTGCCGTGTCTGCTTATGAAAATGTAAAATTACTTTTAAGTTGGATGATCAGTAAACGTACTTTCTTTTTTTTGTGGTGAGTTTCCCTGTTCCTGCTTTGGTAGTACACAGTTTTGCCCAGATACTCTGTGGTTTTTTCAAGCACAGGAGATATAACTTTAGACACCTTTGGTGTATGTCTTTGGAAGCAGACACGGTCATGTGGCTCAAGCTCCCATAAGCCAATTCGTGCTGCACATTAGGCGTAGTCCCATACAACAATTCTGTATGTTTTATTATCTTCCGTCTCACACTTCACCTCCTAATAGCACTCATCTTCAGAAAAACTAATGTCATTTGCGTCATGCACGTTTTTATATACAGTTATGAGGGTTGGAATTCGTGAGATAACAACAAAGATGTATGATAACGATTTTTTTCATTTATACTATTTACACGGATACAATTTGATTTTTTTGAGATTCAGTTCAGTTCCTGAGATACAATTTGACTCTGATATTTCAATAGAGCGATACTTTTAACTTATACACTATTACCAATAACTAAGATAAAAGAGTCTCTCAATGGTAACACTGGTTGAGAATATTTTTACAATTTTTTTCCAGTACCAGTGGATGAGAATATTTCCTTTTTTTATTGTAAATCTACATTGAAAACTACTGGAGAGATATTTTTTACTACACCCAATTTCCGAGTCCCAATAGGATGAGCAGTAATTCTGATGGACTGTGAACTATATACACTTAAAACTAGTCGTATGTATGTACTGTAAATATTTATTTATTTATTTATGTGTACTGCATGCAAGTGTATACATACACACAGCATGTGTCGAAAAAAGCATAAACAAGAAAAATTTATATTTATTGTTTATGCTTTTTTCCACACATGCTGTGTGTATACATATACTGATACACACTACACATAAATAAATAAATAATTATTTACATCATATAGACACACACACACACACACACACACACAATTTTCTCTCCCTCATTCTCTCTCTCTCACTCAATGGGATTACCTCATCCCTTTGCTCGCTACAAGTGAATAGTGTGACTACGGGAGAGTTTCTACCCTGTCATTACAAATGGCCCTTTTATCGTCATGAGGTGACAGGCCGATTTTAGAAATCAGCACAGTGTACTTCTCGCGTTCTCTCGATCGAATACTAGTTCGTCATACCATATGCGAAAGCTGCAGAACCGTACTGCGAAACCATTGTACAGGTATGCAAATAGTCTTCGATAGAGAGGGCTCTCGGTGAAATACGAAACACATCCTTAGCCCGCCTCTAGGTGGCATCTTTCAGTGTGTGAGAAGCATTCATTTTGATCGCAGATCTACAAACTACACAATCGGCAATACATTCACCTCTTCTTTCGTAAGGCTGAAAGCCGTTTTGTTCTGTGGGAGGACAGCGTAAGGAGCATCGGCCGTGTCTAAAGGGGGCAGAGATTCAGGCCACTTTCTTGTCCTTGGGGTGGTAAACTGCCCCTAAATGCAGAAGAATCAGAAATGATCAACGGCATGAGGATGGTGAAGGCAGTGGAAACCACTACATTAAAATCACGTAACCTGTATCCACTGGACATGTGGCCTGTAACTGAGAAAATGTCAAGATTATCTCTCCATTGGCAAAAGATTCCGGAATAGTCTCCCATTCGGATTTCCTGGAGGGGACTGACAAATGAGGGGCGACCATGAGAGAAAGGTTGAATAACCAACGAAATCATAATGTTCTACGAGTCGGGGCGTGGAACGTCAGAAGCTTGAACGTGATAGAGAACCTAAAAAATCTGAAAAGGGAAATGCAAAGGCTCAGTTTAAATATTGTAGAGGCCAATGAAGTGAAATGGAAAGAAGACAAGGATTCCCGGTCAGATGCGTTTAGGGTAAAATCAACAGCAGCAGAAAATGATACAACGGGAGCAGGATTCGTTATGAATAGGAAGGTAGGACAGAGAGTGTGTTACTGTGGAAAGTTCAGTAATAGGAATGTTCTTATGAGAATCGATAGCAAACCAACACTGACAACGATAGTTCAGGTATATATGCCGATGCCGCAAGCTGAAGATAAAGATGTAGAGGAAGTATGTGACGATATTGAAAGGGTAATACAATACGTAGAGGAAGATGGAAATTGAATAGTCAAGGGGGACTGTGGTGCAGTTGTAGAGGAAGGAGTAGAGGAAACGGCTACAAGAGAATATGTGCTTGGGACAAGGAATGGGAGAGGAGAAAGTCTGATTGAGGTCTGCAATGAATTGCAGCTAGTAATAGCGAATACCCTGTTCAAGAATCACAAGAGGAGGAGTTATACTTGGAAAAGGCTGGATGATACGGGAAGATTTCCGTTAGGTTACTTAATGGTCAGACAGACATTCCAAAATCAGATGCTGGATTCTAGGGCTAACACAGGACCAGATATCGACTCAGATCATAGTGTGGTAGTGAAGAAGACTTGGCTTAAGTTAAAGAGATTAGTCAGGAAGAATCAGTACGCAAAGAAGTGGGTTACGAAAGTGCTTAGGAATGACGGGATTGCCCGCATCTCGTGGTCGTGCGGTAGCGTTCTCGCTTCCCACGCCCGGGTTCCCGGGTTCGATTCCCGGCGCGGTCAGGAATTTTCTCTGCCTCGTGATGGCTGGGTGTTGTGTGCTGTCCTTAGGTTAGTTAGGCTTAAGTAGTTCTAAGTTCTAGGGGACTGATGACCATAGATGTTAAGTCCCATAGTGCTCAGAGCCATTTGAACCATTTTTGAATGACGGGATTCGCTTGAAGTTCTCTAAGACTACAGGTACAGCAATAAGGAATAGCTCAGTAGGCAGTACATTTGAAGAGGAATGAAAATCTCTAAAAAAGACCATCATAGAAGTTGGAAAGACGAGCATAGGTACAAAGAAGGTAACTGCGAAAAAACCACGAGAATAACTGTATCAAAGAGGAGGAACACATTGGTTTAAGGATGAATCAATCTCACAGAGAGTCCTCTCCTTCTGAAGTAGGGATTATGGGTAGCGGTTATCGCTGACTCAACCAGTTTTCGGTTACATCGGTTATTTTCACCTCCAGTACAACCAGACTGTTAAAACGACTGGAAATAACCTGTTTCTGAAAAAAAAAAAAGATTTTCGATGTTTTAGTGTTGTTAATTTCGTAGACTACGAACAAAGGCTGAAAAATTCTAATGAAGGTGAAAGAGTAGGAGATCAGATACATATAGGGTTGAAACTGAAGCAGAAATCGATCTCATTGTCTACAGCAAAAATGGCGAAGGTGAAGGAGATAGGCAAGAGCGAAAGGTCACAAGTTGATGACTTAGCCGCATCATCACTTCTCGACGGAATCAATTTTTTGCTCTAAAGCAACCAACAAATTAAGGGTACTGTTATTGCCCCAAGCTTATAGCACATCAATTAAATTATAGGTAGACCTTCTCTTCCAAGAAAGATTATGGATGTTTTCTCCTTATATGACGTTGTAAATATGTTGTGCCCTCTTCCGTTTTTAATCATTTAAAGCAAATGGAGAATTGGTCTTCACTGCAACTGCACCTTGTTAAATACTTCCTAACTAAGGATGATGTCAATCTGCAAGAATGGTACCCTGGTATTCGAGGATGATACGAGGAACTACCGTACAGATCAGGTGTGGGCAAGTCTTGCTCACTGCAAGTACAAACGCTCCGTCTAACAGACCACGCTACACAGCAACAGGTACATTACAGTCTGTGCAGTGTTGTACCAATTCTTATGTCATGTGTCTGTTGCTAGTTTCTAGCTGCAGGCATTGTAATTAATAAAAGTACTGATAACTTTTCTCAATTTCTATAATAAAGCAATATTTCAATGCAATGGAAGTATTGCGAATAAAGGTTGGTCTTTTTTTTTTTAAAAAAAAGCTTTATTTACAATACAAAAAGTTCAGCACTGACTCTATGGGGAATTGATATGCCGGTTTCTTACTCGATTATTAATAAAAAATGAAAAAAACTGTTATAATTGAGACCAAGGAAATACCGAAAATATCGATTATTCAGAACTAAGGTACTTGTATCACTTTTAACCGGTCGGTCTTCCCATCCCTAGTACGAAACCACAGCCCCAACTGAATTATGAACGGTTACTACATCCGGAACAATTTCTTTCAATAGCTGTTCGCTCAGATCATGCATCAAGACCATGTTTACACTATGAGCCATGCATGTTGAGAGCCTGCCGTGGTCTGTGAAAACCGAAATTATGGCAGTGTCCTCCCGAAAAACTCCTACAATTTCTAACCGAACTTCCAGATCACCTTGAATATTAGTTACACTTTTTGGGCAGTCGGAAAACGCCGAGCGCATGAATACATGTTTATGCAAACGCGTCTGAATTTATTTAGTGCTTGTGACAGACACGTTTTGCACCTGTTTGTGATTGTCTGTCCAGAGTAAATTGCATGCACTGTACGGGACAGCATTTTGCTACACTTTTAATCAGCTAAGGTTTGGACTTCCTTAGTTACTGGCATTCGAGAAGCTGTAAAAATTTTAATATCCACTGAGCCATATATTTTTCCTACTTCAGTCAATGTTTGCTCTAAATTTAGAAAACGTTCTCGCTATGTGGTCTTAAGTATTTAACACACGCTTCTACTCTCCTGTCTTTTTCCTGTTTCAAAATATTTATGGAGTGCGGGAAACTACTGGTAAAATTTTCAAACTTGTTGTTCACGATTTGAAGCTCCCTCAGAAACACACGAAACCTTCTCATGCTGGACTTGAGCTCCTTTTCGTGACTAGCATACAGGGTAGGTCACTAACTATTGCCACCAAGAATAACTTCGAAATTATGATAGCAGTTGAAAAGTTTGCCGGACAAAAGCTGAGTGGGACAACGGGGGCCATAATATGACGCTGATTTTTTGTTGCTAGGTGAGGTCGCTGCAGAGACACGAAAGTCAACTTCGGTTTTTTAAATGGGATACTGTAGTTTGGCAATTATTTTCTGATAGCGGCTATAGAAGCGAATATAATGATAACAGAAAGGTCTTTGATGGTCAACGAAGGCCAAAAAGGTGGCATGAACGTCCATTTACAGAAGGTGTTTGAAGTGATGACCATTGGTATCATTGCAGTGCTGGAATCTTCTTATCATGGATTGAGTTGATTTCATTATCACATCGGCGCTTATCGATGCACATGCTCTGACAATTCTCTCTCGCATATCTTCAGGTGTAGTGGGAACGTCTTTATAAGCCATGTCTTTTACGAATCTCCACAAGAAAAAATCCAGAGGCGGCAAGTCTGGCGAACTAGCCGGCCACGACACACATCCTCCTCATCCAATCCAACGATTTGGCAATTGTCTCGGCAATTCATTTCTAGCCATCAGCGAAAAATGTGCCGGACACTCATCGTGTTGATACCACATTCTGTTCCTTATTCCTAAAGGTATTTCTTCCAATAACAGACCTAACGTTTCTTGTAGGAATGTGGTGTACTTCCTAACATTAAGATTTCCTTCGATGAAATAGGGGCCTAAATTCTGTCCTCCAGAATCCCACACAATACAGTCACCGACCACGGTTTTTGGTGTGCAACTTGCCGCAGCCAACATGGATTTTCAGTTGCCCAATAATTCATGTCATGCAAATTAACATTTCCATGGTTTGTGAATGTAACCTCGTCAGTAAATAAAATCAAATTAATAAATGTGTCATCCCTCTGAATCTGAAGTTGAGCCCATCGGCAGAAATCAATGCGACGCATACAATCCGTACCAGTTAAATCTTGGTGGAGACTGATATGGTAAGGATTATATTTATGGCGATGCAGAACACGAACAACACTTCTCTGGCTCATGCAAGATTTCCTTGTGATTAGAGGTGAACTAACACAAGGATCTCGAACTACAGTGGCAAGAGTACCGATTTCCGCTTCCTCGTTAGTAACTTTCCTTTGCCGGATATGTTTCCAAATATTCATATACATATTTAAATATACGACGTGTATAGTGAGTACGTTGAGGATATCTTTCAATGTATATGTCTCTAGCTCTCACTGAATTTCGTTGGCATTCTCCGTAAATGAGAAGCATATCGACTTGTTCTTCGAAGGAATATATCATTCACATTCGTTTGATTCGACGATACTAGTCTTAGCGTTCCTATTAGTGTTGTGTTGCGAATGGTGTTTACATGTCAATGGCACTTTAGATGGATACGCCATATTCGGCGAATATTTACTATTTGCATGATATTGGAGAGAGAATTGTCAGAGCATGTTCTTCCATAAGTGCCGAAGTGATAAGAAATACCACTCAATCCATGATAAGAAGATTGCAGCACTGCATTGATACCAATGCTCATCATTTCGAACACCTTCTGAAAGTGTACGTTCATGCCACCTTTTTGACCTTCGTTGACCTTCAAAGAAATTACTGTTACACATCATTGGATTCGTCTCGATAGTCGCTATCAGAAAATAAGTACCAAACTATAGTATCCCATATATATATATATATATATATATATATATATATATATATATATATATAAAACAAAGTTGACCTTCATATCTCTGACGCGCGACCCCACCTAGCAACAGAAAACCAACGTCATGTTATGGTCCCCGTTGTCCCATGCAACATTTGTCCCGCAAACTTTTCAGCTAGTATCATACATTCGGAGTTATTCTAAGTGGCAACAGTTACTCACTCTGTATATTTTCCAATTCTTAATTTTTCCTCAATTTCCCTTTGAGTTGCTGCTCTCATCGATACGATAACTGAGCTGCAGTGAAACTACCTACGAAAATATGTACCCCGCTATCCTATAGTCATGTTCGATTGATAGCGCAACCTGTAGTCAGGTTGCGGAAACCCAAGTTATCCCACCTTAGCCACTGCACTTCAGTACGCATGTATTCTTCGGTAACCATCGCGACAGGTTGAGCTGCGGCTGAGATTGGGACAGACAGGCCACAAGGACAATTTGTACCCCCTCACATCTTGAATATAACTGTAACCTCGCTTTCCCTGAAACAGGTTCCTGTGTGTGTCTGGTTAAGACGATTCCTGCTTTGTTCATCTGTACTGTTTTGGGCATGCGTTAGTTGCAACCATAAGGTTTGTTCTCTACAGCACTTCCAGCCATCCTCGAATTTGGTTTCCACACACAACATGGTTACCGATAGTGACCCACCTGGTTATTGTCATACTGCGGCATAAAAAAAACTACTAGAAACGGTAAAACTTGCGTATTATTGTTGCATGAGGGTCATAAAGTTGATTGTATTGTGGAAGCGGGAGCGCCAACTGATACTCCAACGACCGAAGAAAATTTAGAGACAGTTGAAGGTGCTGTAGGAACAGCAGAGCGATTTGAAATGCTTAACAGAGAAGAAAAATGCTTCACCAACAGCACCAACATCTTCGGTAGCCACGCCAGAGTTGTCAGCACCTACGTTTCGGAATGGAAATATTTGTCAGGAGAATCAAGGAACAATGTGTCTCTTTTTGTACATAACTTATTTGTAGCCAATAAAATGAGAAGATATTCTAATACCACAGGATTATGCTGACCAACCGATCACTGCAAAAAATACCGAGACAAATCAGAAAATAAATAGTTGATTAAGAACGTTGTAAGTGCCAGATCAATAAACTGACTGGACGTAATACGAATAACGTAATAGGTTAATGCTGTGGAACAAGTTCTTATTTGAGGTCGTAAAAGTATAGAAATACAGCAGTAATATTTTAATTAGCAGAACTGTAGTCAGGGAAAACCATTTCTCCTTTCTTTTAAATTTTGTAGAAGAGAGTAAAAAAATTAAATTTAAAAAAAAATAACTCTCAGCAAGGACTTCTGTTCCTTACGCATCTCAGTTCTTGGGATCATACGTTGTTAAGTTTAATGTAAACTCTTTGTCCTGTTGTGGAAGAAATGCAACATCGAGAATAGGTATTTCTGTTGTGCAACTGACAAACATAGCTGATCTTTCATATGAAGTACAGCATAGCATACATCATATATGGCCCTCCCTCTTTTGAATACACTGCTATTCGAGAGTACGAGACACTTTCATCTTCCACGCCTGCAACGACATCAATGTTTCAGCAGAATCCCTAAAATCGAAGAAGTCAGTTGAATGGATTGGAATGGCATGGAAATGGTTTATAGGTTTGGGCGACTCAATAATGTAGTGTAACTCTTGCGGAAGAGAAGTGCTGCGTACCTATCTTCGTTTTTTCTAGAATAGCGAAATCCATGTCGCAGCTCAGAACATCGCATTCACTTACGACAAACTTGTTTGTTATCTCCTCAAACCATCCCAGGCTAACTGAAGGAGACCTTGACGCTTGGCGCTTGCAACTCCATTGGGAAGTAGTGCTCGGCCAAATGCCATGCTTCGTCTAGTAATGGATTTTTCAGACAGTTTCAGTACGATTTGACGTCTTCAAATCGTAGGTTAGTGATTAGCGTGGTTGCCTCTATCTAGCGGGACCCTAGTTTGACTCCTGCTTGGGTTGGAAATTTTCTTCGCTAGGGGACTGGGTGTTTGTGTTGTTCTTATCATTTCAGCTTAAGCTTCATCGAAGCGTAAGTCGTCGAAACGATGTCACACAGAAAGATTTGCACCAGGCAGTCCAACAGCATGAGACGGGTTCTCCTCGCCAATAATGACTTACTGTCATTTCATTTTTCCGTTATTTGACGCTTGGGACAAGTCTAGAGAAGTGAAAGGAGTACCAGGAACACAATACCACAGAAAACGCGTTTTGTGAAAAAATGGCACTTCGAACGTTCTAAGTTTTTACTCTTCTAATCGATTTCGGCTGTTTTGACAGGTTGGTATCATTTATGAAACCTGCCTTATATCTACTTTCCTACTGTCTTCTAGAAGTTACGGAGACGAAATAGTTCGTAAAATACAACCACTCATACAGCTTAGTAGTTAATCGTTTATCATGTTGTGTTGTTTTCTGTCCACTAACTTTGAGATGCAAACGTATCTAGTGACAGCTTTTTATGAAGTTCAGGCCAGTTGTATAAATACTGGTGACACAACTACAGAGTCTTAGCCGACAGCGCAATATTCTCCTTTGACAGTGTAACATGACCTAATCAATTTTTTTTTTTGCAGACTGTGGTTGTCCGTCTAGCTCCTGACTATTAAGTTCGGATTAGAGCCGTAAAAAATCCTGATCCTGATACAAGCGAGGTTTTTACTTAATTCACTCATTTGAAATTGTATCAGCAGTGAGACTTGTAGTCGACGTTGACTCTGCGCAATGTGCATCCAAAATCGAATTAGGCGTGACAAAAGTGTGTTTCAGAAAGTATCGGTCCCTAAAGTCAACAGATGACAGGTAAGAGTCGTGACCTGCAGATTCTGTGGCCCCAACACATAAGGTTGCCAGCAAGCCAATTAGGAAGGTAGTAAGAAATTCCTTCTAGTAAGCTCAACCAAAAATGAAACGTTGTGTAGACAGAAATTCTAGCTGCAGTGCTGTTAGATGCAGAGCTGGTGGAGTTGACCACAGCACAACGTCAAGAATTGTATTTTACTTGTAACAAACATGCAGCCAATATCGGTCAAAGCCACCCACGGCTTTCGCCAATGTGCGGAACTGCAGTGGAGAAACCCCCATCAGCCAGTACTGAAACTCTACTCAAACTGAATATCTAATTTGTCATCAGCGACGTGGACATGGGTTTTGAATTTCATACTGCAGTGTCTGTACCAAAGTTAACATTGAGACATCCAGTCGAAAAAGCTCATCACCTAAGTGTCGTCTGGTAACTTACATTAATCAAACTATTCCTTTCAAAGACGGAATAAGAATCGACGTTACTCACAACAACATTTAAGTAGTCTATCTGCATCGAGTTGAAACTTTGTTTGATTCTGTGTGCACCTGTATAAGAGAACGGCTTTCGGTGTGGCTCCATGAAGTCAAGACGGGTAGAGTGGTTTCGTAAACGACTGCATCCGGGTGGACAACCAAGAGAACTACATTCATGTTCAGAAAAAAAGAACACCTCGAATGACTAAGAGACAGGACGTTCATATTCACAGGAAATGTTGTTGTTGTGGTGGTCTTCAGTCCGGAGACTGGTTTGATGCAGCTCTCCATGCTACTATATCCTGTGCAAGCTTCTTCATCTCCCAGTACCAACTACAACCTACATCCTCCAGAATCTGCTTAGTGTATTCATCTCTTGGTCTCCCTTTTCGATTTTTACCCTCCACGCTGCCCTCCAATACTAAATTGGTGATCCCTTGATGCCTCAGAACGTGTCCTATCAACCGATCCCTTCTTCTAGTCAAGTTGTGCCAACTCCTCTTCTCCCCAGTTCTATTCAATACCTCCTCATTAGTTATGTGATCCACCCATCTAATCATCAGCATCCTCCTGTAGCACCACATTTCGAAAGCTTCTATTCTCTTCTTGTCCAAACTATTTACTGTCCATTTTTCACTTCCATACATGGCTACACTCCATACAAATACTTTCAGAAATGACTTCCTGACAGTTAAATCTATTCTCGATGCTAACAAATTTCTCTTCAGAAACGCTTTCCTTGCCATTGCCAGTCTACATTTTATATCTTGTCTACTTCGACCATCATAATTTATTTTGCTCCCCAAATAGCAAAACTCCTTTACTACTTAAAGTGTCTCATTTCCTAATCTAATTCCCTCAGCATCACCCGAATTAATTCGCCTACATTCCATTATCCTCGTTTTGCTTTTGTTGATTTTCATCTTATATCCTCCTTTAAGACACTATCCATTCTCTTCAACTGCTCTTCCAAGTCCTTTCCTGTCTCTGACAGAATTACAATGTCATCGGCGAACCTCAAAGTTTTTGTTTCTTCTCCATGGATTTTAATATCTACTCCGAATTTTTCTTTTGTTTCCTTCACTGCTTGCTCAATGTAGAGATTGAATAATATCGGGGAGGGGCTACAACCCTGTCTCACTCCCTTTCCAACCACTGTTACCACTTAGTGTCCCTCGACTCTTATAACTGCGATCTGGTTTCTGTACAACTTGTAAATAGCCTTTCGCTCCCTGTATTTTACCCCTGCCACCTTCAGAATTTGAAAGAGAGTATTCCAGTCAACATTGTCAAAACCTTTCTCTAAGCCTACAAATGCTAGAAACGTAGGTTTGCCTTTCCTTTATCTAGCTTCTAAGATAAGTCGTAGGGTCAGTATTGCATCACGTGTTCCAATATTTCTACGGAATCCAAACTGATCTTCCCCGAGGTTGGCTTCTAGCAGTTTTTCCATTCGTCTGTAAAGAATTCGTGTTAGTATTTTCAGCCGTGACTTATTAAACTGATAGTTCGGTAATTTTCGCATCTGTCAACACTTGCTTTCTTTGGGATTGGAATTATTATATATTTTTTGAAGTCTGAGGGTATTTCACCTGTCTCATATATCTTGCTCACCAGATGGTAGAGTTTTGTCGGGACTGGCTCTCCCAAGGCTGTTAGTAGTTCTAATGGAATGTTGTCTACTCCTGGGGCCTTGTTTCGACTCAGGTCTTTCATTGCTCTGTCAAACTCTTCACGCAGTATCGTATCTCCCACTTCATCTTCATCTACATCCTCTTCCATTTCCGTAATATTGTCCTCGAGTACATCGCCCTTGTGTAGACCCCCTATATACTCTTTCCACCTTTCTGATTTCCCTTCATTGCTTAGAACTGGGTTTCCATCTGAGTTCTTGATATTCATACAAGTGATTCTCTTTTCTCCGAAGGTCTCTTTAATTTTCCAGTACGCGGTATCTATCTTACTACTAGTGAGATAAGCCTCTACATCCTTACATTTGTCCTCTAGCCATCCCTGCTTAGCCATTTTGCACTTCCTGTCGATCTCATTTTTGAGACGTTTTTATTCCTTTTTGCATGCTTCGTTTACTGCATTTTTATATTTTCTCCTTTCATCAATTAAATTCAATATTTCTTCTGTTACCCAAGGATTTCTAGTAGCCCTCGTCTTTTTACCTGCTTGATCCTCTGCTGCCTTCACTACTTCATCCCTCAAAGTTACCCATTCTTCTTTTACTGTATTTCTTTCCCCCATTCCTGTCAATTGTTCTCTTATGCTCTACCTGAAACACTCTACAACCTCTGGTTTAGTCAGTTATCCAGGTCCCATCTCCTTATATTCCCACCTTTTTGCTGTTTCTTCAGTTTTAGTCTTCAGTTCATAACCAATAGACTGTGGTCAGAGAACACATCTGCCCCTGGAAATGCCTTGCAATTTTAAACCTGGTTCCTAAATCTCTGTGTTACCTTCTTTTATGATTCTTGAACCAAGTGTTAGTTATGATTAAGTTCTGCCCTGTGCAAAATTCTATCAGGCGGCTTCCTCTTTCATTTCTTACCCCCAATCCATATTCATCCTCTACATTTCTTTTTCTCCCTTTTCCTACTACCAAATTCCAGTCACCCATGACTATTAAATTTTCGTCTCCCTTCACTATCTGAAAAATTTCTTTTATTTCATCGCCGGCTGGGCTGGCCGAGCGGTTCTAGGCGCTACTGTCTGGAACAGCGCGATCACTACGGTCGCAGGTTCAAATCCTGCCTCGGGCATGGATGTGTGTGATGTCCTTAGGTTAGTTAGGTATAAGTAGTTCTACGTTCTAGGGGACTGATGACCTCAGTAGTTAAGTCCCATAGTGCTGAGAGCCATTTGAACCATTTATTTCATCATACATTTCTTCAATTTCTTCGTCATCTGCAGAGGTAGTTGGCATAAAAACTTGTACTACTGTAGTAGGCGTGGGCTTCGTGTCTATCTTGGCCACAATAATGCGTTCACTATGCAGTTTGTAGTAGCTTACCTGCTCTCCTATTTTTTATTCACTATTAAACCTACTCCTGCATTATCCTTATTTGATTTTGTATTAAAAACCCTGTATTCACCCGACCAAAAGTCCTCCTGCCGCCGAACATCACTAATTCCCACTATATCTAACTTTAACCTATCCATTTCCCTTTTTAAGTTTTCTAACCTACCTGCCCGATTAAGAGATTTGGCATTCCACGCTCCGATCCGTAGAATGCCAGTTTTTTTTCTCCTGATAACGGCGTCCTCTTGAGTAGTCCCCGCCCGGAGATCCGAAAGGGGGACTATTTTAGCTCCGGAATATTTTACCCAAGAGGATGCCATCATCATTTAACCATACAGTAAAGCTGCATGCCCTCGGGAAAAATTACGGCTGTAGTTTCCCCTTGCTTTCAGCCGTTCGCAGTAGCAGCACAGCAAGGCCGTTATGGTTAGTGTTACAAGGCCAGATCAGTCAATCATCCAGACTGTTGCCCCTGCAACTACTGAAAAGGCTGCTGCCCCTCTTCAGGGACCACACGTTTGTCTGGCCTCTCGACAGATACCCCTCCGTTGTGGTTGCACCTACAGTAGGGCTATCTGTATCGCTGAGGCACGCAAGCCTCTCCGTCAACGACAAGGTCCATGGTTCATGGGGGCGGGGGGTACGGGAGATGTACTTTAGAAATTATTAGCATTTCAACCAAGTAGGCCGGCAGATTCAAGATCAACATCGATACCGCGGTGCAGCACCACTTACTGGTAAAATGTGCCTGCGGCTCTCGTTGTCGCTATAAACCAAGGACAATCGAATAGTGTGATTGGGAAGACATGCAGGATTCCTCGCAAACCGTAACGAGTTTATAAGAAGATGCATCATTGGCCTGAGAGAATGTGATGCATTCATCCGGGAAATTGCTGCTCATGTAGGACGAAGTGTTTCGGCAGTACAACCGGTGTATGCAGAACGGTTCACGGAAGGTCGTAGAAAACGACGAGATGGGCCAGGTCGCACCACCCAGACCATCCCACGCCCTCCCACCTCCACGAGAAGGTCGACACCGCATCCGAATGGCATTGCAGGGCAGATCTGTGTCATTCTCGGCTCTGACGCAACAATGGAACACATCGTACCCTACAGTTATCACTGGTGACAGTTCGTCGCCAGTTATTACGGAATGCGTTATGGACGCGTCGTTCACTTCGCCTGTGCAGAAGCATTCTAGACGGCTATGGTGTATAGAACGACGTTAATGGAGCCAGGGATGGCTTCAGAGTATTTTCGGACGAATCTAGATTCCATTTGTTTGAAAATGGTTGTTCTAATTTTGTTCACCGCAGACAGAGTGAGCGGCATCAGAGTGACTGCGTTCGCACAGGACGCACAAGCCAACTCATGGCCTTGTGGAGCGGTATGTTGTACAGTACAGCCACGAATCACAATTGATGCCTCTCAATGGCACTATGACCACTATGACCTGCGAGAATGACATCTGGCGATCCATAGCCATAACCTTTCTGCACAACACCCCAGACGCCATTTTTCTACAAGACATTTCACGACCACATGTTGTTACACCAATGTGTGCCTTCTTGGTGTCACAGGATGTCAACGTTTTTCCCTGGGCCGCCAGTTCACCAGACTTATCGCCAACCGAAAATTTGTGGGATATGGTGAAACAATGGGTGCAGTTCTGTGCCAGTCACCACAGATGGACTTCGGAACCAGGTGAATACCGCAGGGTTGGCAATACCATAGGACGTCATTCGCGCCTAATACGCGTCGATGCCATCAAGCATGCAACTAGTTACCACGGCCCATGGTGGACCCTGTGCCTACTAGGAAACAGGACACGTCCTGAACCTAGGTGACTAAAATGCTAATCATTTCCGCAGAACATACTAATGCATGTGTGCTGTGAATATGAATGCTCGATCTCCAGTCGTTCAATGTGTTATGTTTTTAAAGACATGAGTGTACAAACTGTTGATTCACCGGGAAAGCTTAAGACCTCGGTTCTGACTGTGTCCGTCGATGCGGTACTGGTTGGCGCTAACGTCACTTGGAGTCGTCACATTCACTCTCTATGGCTTGTTGAGCAATTGACGTAGCATTTACGCTGCTGAGAGCTTTCTAGTCAGTGTCAGCCAATGACAGAAAAGTCACCATTTTTAATGTGTGAAAACAATTTATTTTTAGCATCCTCCTGTGACACCAAATCTCAGACGCTTGTGAAACCAACTGAGAAACTAGACGAATGATACGCAGCGGTTCCAAGCTCTAGAAACCCGACAATGGCAGGGAGAGCGGTTTCCTGATCCCACACGTCTCCATACCGCATCCAATGACGCCGTTGGTGGAGGATGACACGGTGGTCGGTCGCTCCTGATTGGCCCATTAAGGCCAGAACACGGAACTCTCCGATGCACAGATCGAACATCCCTGCGTTACGCCTTTCATAATCCGAACAGTTTTCTCTTGGTGTTCCATTCCTGCTGCCCCCTCCTGGTTTTCGAACATTTCGTATGTTACCCGCCTTACCCTACAGCTTTTTTATTGAAAATATCTCGCATAATTTTATGACGTCGAATCCTTTTCCTATATCGACAAATCTTAAAACGAGTCTCTATATTTATTAAGTCTTGCCTCAATTAGAAAGTGCAACGTCTAACTATCTCTCTGGTGCCTTTACCTTTCCTAAAGCAAGCTTTCCCCTTTTTACTGTACATTCTTCTCGTCAACAAGTTGAATGCTTGAGCTAACAAGCTGATAATACCATCTGCCCTTACTGTATTTTTGATTATGCGGACTGGTTGCGTGCAATGATTTTAGTAATTCGGGAGGAGTATTATCTACTCCTTTCATCACACGTCGAACAAAGCTCTGGGAAACTCTAATACTGGATCACCTTTGTCTTCAAAATCGACATGCATTTCTTCGTCTATCACATCCTCGTACAGGCCGTCAATGCATGTCCGTAAGAGTGGAATTACTTTTGGGCTCTTAATGTTGGTGCCGCCTGGCCTTCATTTCCTGGGAAGTCATTTTGACTTTTATACATGCTAAATTTGAACTTCCGACGATATTTTCCTTGTTGATATCTTTACGTTCTGCATGCAGCTATTAATTCCCATTGAATTACATCACTGTATTTCAGCCTTTCCTTGAACTTTTTTGTATTTCTCTCCCTTATCGATCAATGGAAGTACTGTATTTCTTTCCTAACCTAGGTTTCTTAGCTCTTACATACAATTATCTGTCCGACTTGGGTGGTTAGCCTTCTTACTGATGTCCATTCCGCCTCAAATGGACCGTTTACTGTGGTATTTTTTATCGCAGTATCTGCAGTCTCAGAGAATTTCAAACGCAGTTCTCCAGCTGGTGTCTTCCAGTGTCTCCAAGCGTGCCTCCTGCCCCTCTTGTAATTTATGAATGGTGTATTCGTTGTTACAAGCTGAAATTTATTGCAGAACTCTATTAACGTATCACCCGTTTAATTCTTACTACCGAACACATGTTCTCCCAAAACTCTTTCTTCTGTTTCTTCCTCTTTCTACAGTGTTTGATCGTTGTATTTAATTCATTTAAAAAACTCTAACTTATTCCTTCAGTTCCTTCATATACTCTACTTCATCATCGTCTGCTTTTGTCGCTGGCATGTATGGCTGACCTGTTATTGTTTTCCAATAGTGGAATGTCAATTCTGATGGGAATCATATCGCAGAAATTTCACGAATTCTACTAATATTATACCTTTTTATGCTGCTGTTGATATTACCCTACATTCGTCTGACAAGAAGTCCTTACCCTCTTTCCATATCACTCCACTGACCAAACATAGATGCAGCCTCTTTATTTTCTTTTCCAGATTTTCTGTCTTCCCTACCATATTCACATTTCTCTCATTCCTCACTTCGTGTCGTAGACTGTTACCAAATCGTTTAACATTCGTTGGCCAGAGCTGATAGAGTTTTATTCGATTGGTGATAATAGTTCACATACCAGTGTTATTAGCGGTGCAGTCTGTGACTTGCATCCTTATCTTAACGTGTTATCTTCAAGTTTCACAAAAACGGTTAATTCTTTGAATATAATAAGATTCAAATAATTCAAGCTTGAATGGGCTCCACGGCATTCCTATGTATGTGAAATTCCCAGGTATTAAACAAGGAAGGGAATGAAATAAGAACTTTTTCATCGGTTCTGGCCTAGGAAGTCAACGGCCTACACAGCTTCTTGATCAGTGTTGCCCAATGATGTGATTTGCGTGCAAAAATGGCCTGCTTTACCTCATGAACTGAGATGTATAGTTTCGCTATTAATTTAGCTAGTTGCTTCTAATGAACGTTTTTATTACAAAAAAAGGAAGTTGGCCAAATGTAGTGTAATTCCATCCAAAACTGAATACTGAAATTATCTTCACTTTATAACTTTAGCGTAATACTTGAAGACAAGAAATAGGCTGGAGCTTCAGCTTCAAAGTTCAAAGACCAGGCATTATATGACACGTGCTTCCGTCGTTATGCCAGCAGATATCAGTGTGCGCAGCAAAATTAGTGTATCGAGAGCGATATCTGATAAGGAGTACGGGAATGTGACATTAAGCTGCGTAGTACTTAGTCAGCAATGTCTAATGCGGAGTATGGAACAACTAAACGTACCTTGACAGCTAACAGAAAGTTTTCTTAACTGTCGTAAAATATCACTTGTGAATCCCTCGCATTATGTCCAGGCTAATGAAACATGTAGTTTTACACTTTAATTTAGTATCAAGGAATTCAAAAAGAGCGAAGGTTGTCAAGAAGCATATCTTGGAGCGAACAAAAACAGATCTTTTTCTCGGATTTAAGAGTTTCTAGTAGTGGAGTTGGCTTCTCTATAACGATCCGTGGATTTTTGCGCTAATGGCTGAACTGTTCGCCATATAAAAAAGCTGTCGCCATGATGCCCCACGCCGCGTGCTGTTCTGTGCTGCATCACAAAAAGGTTTTTCATATTCCTTTACCTTCGATTAGCCTTTTTCAGTCATAGAATATGAGGTAATATCGTGCTAAAATGACTTAAAGTAATTATTACAACGACCTGGTAAATTTCAGCAGCCATAGGAACTAAACGAGGTGAAAATAGCCTTTCGAATGGTAACAGGTTCAACGACTCTATGAAATCATGTTGACTGCTGTGTGTGTTATATCTAGTAATGGCGAAAGGATGATAAAGATAATATGTTGAGAGAAGCGTTTATTTGGTTCTGAAGTTGAGCATTTTTGGCAAAGAGAAATATTTCATCGGTTGAGGGCATATCGTATTATTCTGTTGAAATACACACATCAAAAAAGTTTTGTATCACCTCGGTTCCGAGATGATGACAGAAAATTGCAATAGAGATCAACATAAATAGGCCTATCATTTCCACCCTTCCTATCGCTCATGAAAACCACACATTGCACGTTGTACCACCATACAGCGAGACCTTCGAAGATGGTGGTCCAGACTGCTGTACTAACCGGTACCTCTAATGCCCAGTAGCACGTCTTCTTGCATTGATGCATACCTGTATTCGTCGTAGCATACTATTCACAAGTTCATCAAGGCACTGTTGGTTCATATTGTCCCACTTCTCAACGGTGATTCGGCATAGATCCCTCAGAGTGGTTGGTGGGTCACGTCGTCCATAAACAGCCCTTTTCAATCTATCACAGGCATGTTCGATAGGGTTCATCTCTGGAGAACATGTTGGCCACTCTATCGCCTCCTAAAGGAAGTCAGTCACAAGATGTGCACGATGGGGGCGCGTATTGTCGTCCATAAAGACGAATGCCTCCGCAATTTGCTATCGATGTTGTTGCACTATCGGTCGGAGGATGGCATTCACGTATCGTTATGGCACCTTCCATGACCACCGGCGGCGTATGTCGGCTCCACACAGTGCCACCCCGAAACATAAGAGAACCTCCACGTTTCTGCATTCACTGGACAGTGTGTATAAGGACTTCAGCCTGACTGTGTTGCCTCCAAACATGTCTCTGACGATTGTCTGGTTGAAGGCATATGCGACACTCATCGATGAAGAGAATGTGATGCCAGTCATGAGCGGTCCATTCGCCATGTTGTTGGGCCCATTTGTACCGCGCTTCTTGGTGCCGTGGTTCCAAAGATGGACCTCGCAATCGACGTCGGGAGTGAAGTTGCACATCATACAGCCAATTGCACACTGTTTGACTCGTAACTCGACGTCCTGTGGCTGCACGAAAAGCATTATTCAGCATGGTGGCGTTGCTGTCAGGGTTTCTCCGAGCCATTATCCGTAGGTAGCGGTCATTCATTGCAGTAGTAGCCCTTAGGCGTCCTGATCGAGGCATGTCATCAACACTTCCTGTCTCTCTGTATCCATGTCCGAAGAACATCGCTTTAGTTCATTCCGAGACGCCTGGATAAAGTAACAGTGCGGACGTGATCGATCCGTGGTACTGACTGACTAGCCAGACAACAAGAGCAGTGTACCTCTTTCCTGGTGCAATGACTGGAACTAATCGGCCGTCGGAACCCCTCCATTTAATATCAGCTGCTCATGCATGATTGTTTACATCTTTGAGCGGGTTTAGTGAAACGTCTAAACAGTCAAAGGGACTGCGTCTGTGACACAATATCCACAGTCAACTTCTATGTTCAGGAGTTCTGGGTGCCGGGGTGATGCAAAACTTTTTTTGATGTGTGTATTTCTTCTTCCTCGGGGTACAGAATCAATATGATCAGCCAAAACTTACATCCACAAACAGTTTTGCAACCTAATCGGTTACCAGTTTCTTCCGCTTTAGCGGTCCTAGAGAATGCCAAGGAAGGAGTCCCAGATGATGGCAATTTTCTTTCATAAATGGCTGAATGATGTTTCAAAATAAAATTCCGTTATCAGGAACAAAATTAACGTGAAAGTAATACGTTGTGCCCTTTCATAGTGTTGAGAAAGTTCACTTGTTTCCCGAAAGATTGTCAGCGATTTATATGGTAAAATGTTCTAGCGCGTCGGTACGGCCTCACGCGTCATCGTAGTTAACGTCCACGACGCACGCCAGTGGCAAATGGACCTCCAGTGGTGCCAGTAATCAATTGACAACATGCTCTCACTTTGTGAATACATCCATGTCGGTGGAAATTCGAACGTGTGGAGGACAAACAAATGCTGATAGAATTGTTGCTAGTGGTAGAAAGGACACATAAACAACATTAGCATGAATCTTTTACGAAAATGAATTTTACAGTTCGCGTAATGAACGAGTGACTCGGTAATTCACGCTAAACTGACTTAAACGAGGATGTGAACGAGCTGTTTTCACCTCCCTTGTGGAGAAAGCTATATATATTGCAGAGTAGCGACGCACTAGTCATTTTATTTCCCTCTGTCCTACCATTGTTACGCATCATACAACGACGTAGTCCCACTGATTCAGAAAATATTGTTCTTGTGAAACACGACTAGCTGTTTATACTCATGAAGGAGTTAGTGCTATCGACAGGGTATGTCAAATTGATTGCATATTTTTAGATTTCCAGAAGGATTTCTATTAAATTATTATATCTAGATGCTTCTGCATTTGTGACTGGAGTAACAGCTCCTACTAATTGTTCTTCCATTCTTGCCGGTTCAAAAGGGGTTAAAGAAAAACTATCACATGACATAAAAGGATTACAGTGCTTATCAGCATTAATATTATACCTTTGAATTACATTTTGAGCAGTACCTGTAATAGGAAAAATATCAACATTGGCTACTTTTGGAATTTTGAGAAAACATAATGTTGGTGTATAAGTATAGTCAACAATAACACTTCCTGTTCGTGCATCTGCATCTACTTCAGAAACACAAGACTGTACACATTTCCAACCCCAATTATGTAAACCTTTATCTTTTGAGCTAGAAACACACGCATAATAATATTTCAAATTAATGGGTTGTCCAAATTGATGTGCAGGCACTTAAGTAACAAACTCTGCTTCATCATTTCTATAACCATACCATGACTTCCAAATGATCTATGGCAGTTGTTTCCATAGGTGCATTTGCTGTAGGCTTTACATTAATACCCGGAATTTTCAAATTAATCCCTACACTTGTAATCATATTCTTATTTTGATTTAATGTTGCAAGTTCTGTATCACTTGAATTAGTGGGAAAAGCAATTCTAAGATTTCGTGCAATTACTTTTACAGAACAATGAACAATTCTACTACCATCAGATAATAAATCGAATTCAGAAGGTGTCATATACTAAAATGGCCTATCAACGGGAATTTTTGCCAAAGGAGTAACCATGCATACTACCTTTTCATGTTCAATCACTTTATATGCTAAACCATATGTGAAAAATCTATGTACTTTGCGATATCTTGTAATATTACCAATATCTAATATAGAAGGAGCAGGTAACGGATCAACACGAGTATTAGGAGAATCACCCAAGGTAGCAGATGGTGCTGCAGTGCCTGTCAACGTTTTTTTTTTCTTAGAGCCACCAGATTGACCTACTGCAGCCTGACGTTTACCTGAATCTACCTGCATTGGCGAACTCATACCTTCGTCACTGTCAGAATATGGTACTAAACGTTGTGGTTCAGAATGTTGTTGTGTTTCTTCTGGTCCTTGTTCGTCTTCGTCTTCTTCGCTGTCTGATACCTCATGGTCGACGTGATGTTCGTCTACAGAACTTGTTCCAGTGGCTGAACCAGATGTTGATGGACGGTCGTGATCTATAGGCAAACCACGGCGAACACGAGACATTAGCCATTGTTCATAGGCATAGCGTTTCTGGCCTTCATGCATCAACTCCCAATTAGACCGTTCCCATGGTGGAATATCATAATTCTGAAGGCAAGAAACGTTAAAAACAAACAATGAAAACCAAAAATATATGATACACAACAAAATTATATTTACATACCTGTTTTTTCGGCATTTGGTTGTTTCGGGTACAAAGTTTTTCCAATACGTTGTTCAACAGCTGTCTTCAATTTCAGGCCGTATTTTCCCACAAATGAATGCGAATTTCGTGTATGACTCCAGTCAATTGCGAAATCAATTATAGCTTTTGCATCCAAGTGTTGAACTCGTTGTCTAAACTCTTCTTCTGTAAATGGTCGTTCCCTTGCTTCCTTTAGCAGATTATCGTATCCTACGTCGTGCTCTTTAGCAATGGCATCTGCTCCACTGCGCGGTGCGTCTATATTTATAGGATTTCCCGGTCCTACGTAATCACTACCAGGTAAAGTATATCCTTGGTTCTGTACACGTTCAACTACTTTTTTAACGCCGTAAGCAGCACCTGCGGCGGCAGCAGTTGTCGCGCCAACCGCTATCGCTATCTCCCCTGAACTTGTAATACCAGCTGTGCTAATTGCGGCCCCGTCCGTGACACTCTCAGATAACAAGGGCACTGTTTCGGTAGTAGTTTCTATATCTGCACTCTGGTGACCTCTGCCACGATTTCGTGGTCTATTTGGGGCGGCGCCGTCGCACTCCAAGATTACTTTCTTCTGGCATTGTTTCTGGCACCCGTTCAAATTCAACTGTTTCGCCACTCGTATCCAAATCGTCGTATGCTGGATTATCTCCATACCGTATACGATTAGCAGCATCCTCTCTTTGCACTGTTCGAATATCATTACTACTACGAGAACGATTAACATTTGTTAGTGGAATTCTTTCCGCCATTTCAATGTCTTCCTCTGGTCCCGGATATAAAACACCTCCGTCGTATTGTATAGAGCCATGGTTGCCCGTGCTTAAATACTGATTTACCCAAGACATTTTGTTGACTAAAATAAATAAATCATTGCCACCTTTTATATACATTACATTATCGAACAGCACGTGTCGGGTAACCTTTTGCTGGCGTGGGTACTTGCCCAGATAATTGTCCTAAAAAGACAAATTATCTCAGCGGGACAGGGACCGCCGCCATCGCGATCTTGGGACCCCGGGGGCCCCTTTTTTTTATCAGTTGCTGACCCTCGAATCATGAAACGACGCGACGCAGTCATGTTTCGATTCATGAGGGTTCTAACCAAACTGCGTGCATATGGAATATCGCCTCAGTTGTGCGACTGGATTCGTGATTTCCTGTCAGAAAGTTTACAGTTCATAGTAATAGACGGGAAGTCATCTAGTAAACAGAAGTAATATCCGGTTTTCTCCAAGGAAATGTTATAGGCCCTATGTTGTTCCTGATCTATATGAACGACGTAGGAGGTAATCTGAGTAGCCCTCGTGGACTGTTTGCAGATGATGCTACCGTTTACCGTCTTGTAGTGTCATCACACGAACGGAGCGAATTGCAAAATGATTTAGATAAGATATCTGTATGGTGCGAAAAGTGGTAATTGACCCTGAATAAAGAGAAGTGTGAAGTTATACACGTGAGTACGAAAAGAAATCCACTAAATGTCGATTACGCGATAAGCCAAACAAGTCTGAAGGTTGTAAATTCAACTAAATACTTAGAGATTGCAGTCATGAATAATCTAAATTAGAACGATCACATACATAATGTTGCGGGTTGAGCAAACCAAACACTGCGATTCATTGGCATAGCGCTTGAAAGTTGCAACATGCCTACTAAGAGTCTGCTTACACCACGCTTGACCGCCCTGCCCTGGAATATTGCTGTGCAGTGTGGGATCCGCATCAGGCGGGACTGGCGAATGGCATCGAAAAAGTGCAAATAAGGGCAGGTCGTTTTGTATTATTGCGTAATGGGAGAGATAGTGCCACATACACGAAACGTGAATTGGAGAGGCAATCATTAAAGCAAAGGCGTTTTTCTTTGGGACGGGATCTTCTCATGAAATTTCAGTTTGCGAAAACGTTTTTTTTTTTTTTTTTTTTTTTTTTTTTTTTTTTTTTTTTTTTTTTTTTTTTTGGTACCCACCTACATAGGGCGAAATTATCATCACGATGAAATAAGAGAAACCGGGACTCGCACGGAAAAGTTTAAGTACTCGTTTTTCCCGCCCGCCGTTCGATAGTGGAACGGTAGACACCTAGAAGGTGCTTCATTGAGCCATCTGCCAGGCAATTTTTTGTGAATAGCATAGTAATTACGTAGATGTAGGTGAATATGCGAATCCTCACTCGCTTAGTCAGCTTAGACATCGTCAAATATTGGTATGAGTACCTTGCAATTGCAGATTACTCTCTTGATATTGCACATTACTTGATGTCGATCACTCAATATATCCAGTCACATGCAATAAATAAATGACAATAGAATGATCTTAGATATTTTAAATAGTTACAGTAGCAGAAAAGTAGTCCTTTAGGGGTAGTAGATTAAGTTTTGATAACGAACCAATGTCCGGAAATGTACCACTTGGATGTAAAATGAGTTTGAAAATGTAACCGCTTTCAAATGTCCCACTCGCTGTATCCTCGCAGCAGAGACAATCAGCTGTGACGTGTTTTCACCAGGAGCCAATGGGCTTGGCTAGTGTTTCGAGTAATGTCAAAAATGTTTTAAATGGCTCTGAGCACTAGAACTTAGAACTACTTAAACCTAACTAACCTAAGGACATCACACAAATCCATGCCGAAGGCAGGATTCGAACCTGCGACCGTAGCGGTCGCGCGGTTCCAGACTGAAGTGCCTAGAACCGCTCTGCCACCGAGTAATGCCCGCACAGGATACCGTGGCCGTCGCGCTGTGACCAGTTTCTGCCCAGAATGCTAGGCAAGTTTATTCGTTTGTTCGAAAGGGGAGATCGAAAAGCGTTTGCCGTATTCCGGGCGCTTGGCGGTGACTGAAACGAGACGCACGCCCTGCAGTCTTTCTCAAACGATTTTACAGAAACTCTTCGGCCAAAAACTTTCATTTTTGCTTTACTTGTAACTTTATAGTCTGGTTCATTATGATGTACCCATTTTTTCTTTTATGGTCATAGTTATGTTGATATTTACATGGAAGTAAGACGCTGTGAAAAATTCTAAAAAGTTTGCAATGGAAAGTAGGAGTCGTTATGATTTTGCGTTTGGTGCATATTACATCATATGTTGTTGCATATGAAATTCAGATAACATACCGAATTTTGCTTTAGACTTGGGTGCAGCTCTCGCAACAATCTCGAGAAAATTGATCTGAATTAGCACATTCAATTGCGATCGCACCGCCCCAGCAAATAAAGGCAGAGTGAAATATTGACAACATTCCTCATATTTCACAAGTGGCTCTGTAACATCGAAATGAGACTTAATGAAATACTGTTCCAGAATTATCTCGCAGTTACGTTTGCACAACATGTTAGTAACATTAGACTGTGTAAACTCCACTGACTTTTGGCAAAAGAAGCAAATTTTAACACGAAAACAAAAGAAATGTACAGGTATTACTCAAAATTCGCCACTCATGACACTTCTCTGAAAGTTACAAATCGTTAAAAGGCTAGGCTAAAATAAATCACTGTATTTTTTGGAGAATTCTTTTTAGATACTAACCAAAGCAGAGGACACTAACCAAAGTAGTTTCTCGCAACCATAGCATTAATCGATCGAAAATGGTATGTGATGTTGCAGTTACAACAGGAACTGACAACAACACCCTCTTCACACTTTATGTGCATACCTTGATTGAACAGATTTGAAAGTGATCCAATCTTCAAACTTTTGTATATCCAAATGATACATTTCTGGGAATGGGTTTCTTACCAAAACTCTATCTACTAAGTCCCCTGTAAAACCTCTAGCCGTCTGTAACAATTGTAAAATTCGATGACTGCGTTGATCGAAAGATGTTCATACAGAACAAACGCAATAGGAGATAGAGCTATATTTTGCGTAAGCATATTGTTACATCGAAGTTGCTAAAGGAAACCCTTTGTGTACAAGGCGGATTGTTGCTGCCACCAACTTCCCCAGTTCTCAGTTCGTTGTGCCGCTATGTGAAATTCATACCAGGTATTTTCTCTTACTATGAAACCCATATCCTATGAATCCCACATCTAACAGACCATTACACGTTAGCATTATATGCTGAAACTGTGTGCTGATTCACAGATTGATCGTGCTTCTGTGGTAAAGACAGTGCTGAGTATTGTAGTATTTCATTAGGCACTTCGTTGTAATTCGCAGTGGGGCCTGTTACACAAATGTGTAGAAGAAAGTCTTCACAACGCGTTATTATGTTTCAGAAAACAGCTTAATGAGAACTTAGCCTCCCACTTTATAGTTTTATCCCACTAGGAGGATAAAACTGGGCAAAACAGACCAATCATTTTCATGTTGCTTACCGGAAAATGCTAAATGGAAGTAAAATGAGCTGAAATGGTGATCATTCGAATAGTATGACTGTTGGCATCTTTCAGGTATCAAGATGATTGGATAAACAGATTTCAGAATTGATAAAATTTCAAATATTTCCAATATGGGAGCGATGACAAACGTTTATAATGTGCTGAGTTTTATCGACTTGACATTTTGTGCACGATGCTTAGCATAAAATAACCATGTTTTACTACAAAAAAGTGTTTAAGACCTGAAGATAACACCTAAGACTGTTGAAACAGTTGTCTTCAATTAAAAAAAATATTTTGTGGGGTTTTGGATTTTGAGTGGTCTTTATATTTAGAGGACATCGCCCTCCAGTATCCTCATAATGAGAAAATGTATGACGACTATCGTTTACTACACAGACGTGTTTCATAAATGTTTTAAAAGTAAAGAAAACGCGGGTTCCTTGCCATGAGTTCAAACCACGTTCGTGAAAGTAAACTCAACAGTTAATTCATTTGGTACGACATCAGCTCAGAATTTAATTTTCTGCCCTGCCAACACAGAAAATGAAATAAAAAGGTCTCGGTTCTTCAGAGGATGATACTTATTACAGGGAAAAGTATCGTTGAGTGCATGAATAGTCTTCGTCATTCCTGTTGATTTCACAAACGTGAATATTACCCATATGTATCTTTATATTCCTGTTGTAAACAGGTTTCAAGAAGGCGTAACAGAATGAAATCCATGATTCTGCCGTACGTGCAAAACATCACGGAAAATGGAAACGTTATATATTAGCAGTTACAAGTATGTCTGTGGACGGCAAGTTCTCGTTAACAGGGAGAGCCAATTATAACAATTCGAAGTTCTTCCACGAATTCATAAACGTCTAATGTACGAAATAAGATCTTGTCATCTGCGGCGGTACTTTGTACCTACAACGGCGTGGGATGTGCTGCAGAAGTTGTTGCCAGGTGTGCCGCTAAGGCAACGAATCACCTTCTACAGGACAGATCGCAGATCAAGGTACCACAGATGATAGATTTATGGGAGAGGACAAACATGCTTTATCAGTAGAGATTACTGACTCATAGCTCAGTTCGCGTTGTCAACAGACAACATTCACACACGCAGTAACGGCTCAAATAACTATGACGTAAATCAAAATATTCTCTACGTCATTACTCCCAATCCGCGAGTCGTTAATCGTCATAACTGCCTTCCTATCTAGCTTTTATGAGTGTCCCCATTTTTATAGTGTTCGGCATAACTTCTTTACTCCGTTTGTTTTTAAAAAGGATAAACCAGCAAGTCGCTGAATGCAAAGCGTAAACTGACTTATTTTTATTGGTCAGAAATCACGTGTCTAATCCGAAAAATGCAATAATCGGACATAAATGCTACAGCATGGAAAAGTCACGATTTGCTTAATGTTTCTCCTTAGTAACTGCATAGTACTTGCATTGAAACTGCAGCGCACTGATCAACTATTCTGTTAACGTTGTGTGTGCGTCTTTTGAGAGAGTACAAGTTCCCCAAAGTTCATTTGTTTGTTTGCGGAAGTTAATAAGTTACTCAGGCAAATAGGAAATATATGATCGTTCAAAACTTGGATACGATGAAACTGTTGGGGTTTGAGCTTAAGAGAACCAGTCCCATTCAAATCCAGTCTCAGTTTGGCGGCTATACACAACAGTGTGCGGAAGAAATGTGTGGCAAAAACCTGCTCAAAAATGCGGTTTTTCAGGGATTTGTACCTCGCTTCCTGTTGATTGCAGAGAGAAGAGGTCTTTGGGGTAGCGGTTATTTGTGTACCTGTCGGAAGAATGGGAATAGTGTAGCTGTCTTACACTACAGGGTCAAAATTCAAATATTACATTCTACCAGAGCAAACAAATTGAGCAAATCAGTTAGCTATCTTAAATTAGGTATGGTCTAGGGTGGATCTTACACCTCGTATAAAAGCACTATTTTTCACTGGCAATTCCTGAGAAAACACAAAAAGCGTGATTTTGGGGTACGATTGCCATTGTGGGGATGGCCATTTCTGTAATTTCTATTCATGGCAAGGCGTGAAATCCTTACCATAGATTCCGAAGACGATATTTTCAGGGGACGTCGAAACCTTTTTCGAAATTATCCGTTAGCTAGACCCAGAGATTCGAAAACCAGTTTTTAGCCACTTTTGTAGAGTGGGCAGCAATTATCTTCTTAACTAACCAAGGAAAATGGCTAAAAGTTTAACTGCATAGTCTGTAGACATTTACCAAGAAAGATCATTTTTTTTAGTTTTCGAAAATCTGTATCCTTTACACCCAAAATGCCATGATTTTTGATTACCAGAAATACCAGTTGTGAGGATGACCATTCCTGTAATTTCTATTCATGACAAATCGTCAAATGTTTTACCATATGTTTTAAGATAAAGTTCTCGGGGAGTATTGACACATTTTTCGATATCATTATCCGTTACCAACATATGTAGGTTCAAAATAACCATACTTATGAGTGTAAAATATGCAGGAAATGCGACCTCAGATATATATATATATATATATATATATATATATATATATATATAATGGTGACCTCAGACTCCATCCGACGATCTTAGAACCCTTGCCTTGTGCTAGATTCTTTTAAAGACGAACATATTCGCCTTTCTTGTGCTCCGACGAAGCATTTTTCGTTGGTTCCCTTGTTTTTTCCGCTACAGCTGGGAGTGCTGCTTATAGAAAAAGAAAAGTTTTGACTTTTTATATACTTCTGCGCATATATATATATATATATATATATATATATATATATATATATATGTGTGTGTGTGTGTGTGTGTGTAGAAGTGTATAAAAACCGTCCTACCTATGTCCTTATTCCGCCTTCCTCATCAGAAATTTTGGTATGTGAACATTTTCGATGTTTTTTGCGTTGAAAGAAGTAGCAGAGGGTCAGTGACAGTGGAAAAGGGAGGAGGAGGAGACTTTGCCGGTGGCAGAGGAAAGAGAGAGAAGTCAGTGATAGTGTCAGAGAGAATGTTATGAAAGAGAGAGAGAGTGATGACGAAGACAATAACAGCGGGAGGCAAATGGAGAGCTGGTACTGATGGCCAGTGAGAGATGAGATACAGTGACAGTAAAAGAGGCACAATTATGGAATGAGGTAGATGCAATGGGAGCAAAATGTAGAGGAGGCAGGGGAAATAAGAAATACATGGGGGTGTGAACCATATATACCTTCGGGTTCTCGACCCTCCCAGGCTGGCGGAGTTTAGCACGTAGGTATAAGGAAGCATTTTGGACTGAAATTTTAAGGTCGTCGGTATAGGGAAAAAATAAGTTCGACCCCTCACCCGTCCTCAGCCCCCCTGCCAGAACTTTTGAGCTGCACGTGTATGGTGGAGATAGTGGCAGTGGGAAAGAAAGACAAAAGCAATATAAGTGAGAAGGGAGACATTATAATATATTATAAATCAATGGCAAAAAAAAAGGAGAGTGGTGTAGGCATTTTGTCGCAGAAGAAGGTGAGTAGAACCGTGGTGTAGTGGTTATGATACTAAACTGTTGATTTCAAAACTCACTTGGACTGTACCATTTTTATTTCTATATTCGGTTCGAGTACATTCTACAAGTATCCACAAACGTCAAGAATCATTGTACTGGGATGTTCTGTAGCTGTATATATACTGTATGTGTTCTGGCCACAGGCAGTTCGATCTGGGCTCGTGTATGTGCAAGTGCTGAATAAACAGTCGTTAAGTGAAGTTAGTGTTCGTCATTCATCTAATCACACCTTCTATTGCGTGACAATATATAGTGGCATGAGATAGATGCTGAGTATGTGGGATTAACTACAAAGGGAATTTCGAAATTTTGTGTTAAAAGAGCGTGAATATGATCGTATGCCAAAATTTTTGGTAAAGAAGGCGGAATGAAGATGTAAGTACCTGGTTCTCTATTTTTCTGTCAAGCTCTTTTAAAGAGGAACATATTCACCTTTTTCTCGCCCCGACAGAAAAATTTTTTCACTCGTTAAATAAAGAATGCAATGCCTGTCACTAATTGTGCGCACTCGTAACTATTCCCCATTGGACCAGCTGGGGGAATTGCGATTGGCACGATCTCCTTATTGCACAAGCACAATCTGCATTGAATGTCACGTGATTCACAGGGTGATAACAGCAAATATGACAGATACGAAACGTGATTGTTTTCTGGAGCATCGCACATTTCAAACATATGCAGGTTGCTATCACAATTTTACAGGCTTCGTCCTGTCATTGTCACCTATACCAACATGAAATCATGCAAGGTGTCTGTATGTATGTGTGCGTTTATGTGCGTGTGTTAGAAAATCGGAGTACTCAGCTGAGGAGCAGACGTAAGGACCTAACTATTCAGCGATCCAACTCAAAAATGTAAAGTGTGATTTTCAGGTGTTGATGGAGTTAAGTGATGATGGAGAACATTAAGTATATTAATTGAAAGTAAGGGACCCTTGCTCGGAAATGATCCATGCGAGAGTTATAAGGAAAAATCATTTTGATACCACTGATAGTAGAAGAGCTGTTTACCACAGTAGCAAAGATGAGCTAGTGCTCATAACCTTTAAGGTATGCAATTTAAAGCCCATATTTACTGGACATTTTGTTTTTGTTTTGTCCCATACAACATCCTCCCATACCTTCTGCTGCAAAGGGCTTACAGTAGGACATAAACACTATTAGAGGTATCAGATCGGTTTTCCCTTATAACTTTCGACTCGTTTATTTACAGACCAGGCTGTCTTACTTAAAATTCATACCTTTACCCTTCTGTATCAACCCTGAATGTTCGTAACATCATCAGGAAATCTCTTTGTACAGATACATTGTTGCCAAAAGAATTCAGTTATTTCATAAGTCCACAAGGGTCCTCAGAGCAGTAAACACAAAAGCGCATTTCACAAAGAGCAATCAGAAGAACATGTTCTCTAATACACAACTTCCAACTAAGCAACGTCTCTCTTGTAACTCAGCAGAGGTTGATAACAATGTATCTAGTGCACAACAACTGAAAGCTAATATTCATTTCTATAATAAACTTCCATTTAACCAATATTGAGCAATGTATGAGGTTCCATTTTACCATGTGGCTGCATATTGCTGGAAATCTGAGTGTGGAATAAATGTGTATAAACTTTGAAGAAATTGAGAATGGCATCCGGACATTACCATCTGCTTAACATTCACCAGACGAACAACTGGAATGCCTTCTCTTGATTTGTTTCACAAGTATAAGAACTTTGATACAGCTTGCATCAATTTCACAAAGACAGTTTTCCTCCCAAATCCATTCAGGACGAGAAGAGAACACAGAATGATGGATGCGTATGCAAACAAGGAACACCTAATGTCTTTTAAACTACAAAAGCTTCATACTGGCTGACACCCAAACCAACCTCCAATATGTGTGAATACGCCTCAGTCGGCATACATGGAGGTTTCTGAAAGAGCGATAGTAGAAAACCGAAACTATAACACATAAAATTAAACTGCCATATTATCAGGCAAATTTCATTACCCCTCTTTACAAAACAAATCTGGGATGTGCATTGGATGAGACCATGAAAGGATATTACAAATTGATGCTTGACATCTTGACACATTTAAAAAGATGAAATTAATTTTTGTGAAAAATTAATTAAAAGGATTCTTTTTAAATGGGTAACCCCATGGCATAGCCATTATGCCCGACAATACATGATGCTAAGGTACAATTTCCCAAATTTAAATATCTTGATTCTTATGTGTTAACTGATAATCATCATGGCAAGATCTACAGGACTGTTAATAGAAAAACAAAGCCATATGCATATTTTATCTACAAATTCAATGAATTTAAGGATGAGTAACCTGGCAGCAAGAAAAGATAATGACACTTGAATTACATTAGACTACAAAGAAGTAATATGCTTCAAGATAATCCAACAATAAGAAATGTACATCATTCAGATATATTTGCTCAACCAAATATGAGTCTAAGCCATAAAACAGAAATAGAAAAACTTCATATTCTTGTGTCAAATAAATATTAAAAGGTATTCATACAATGTCCTACATACAAATTTTAGCAAGAAATATCAAAATTATGTTGAACATTACTATTACTAGATTTCATTTGTATAAATATTTCACATTCATACATGTGCGTATGAAAGTTATTACTGAGGACCAGCCCTCTGCAACTATGGTTTAAATTATGTTTTGAAGGTACAATTGAAATTATTTTACAATAAGATGGTGTAATGTTAGCACATAATACATCAGTAACACAAATGCTTATTGAAAAAACAACTTTGGGAAAAAATAATAAAACGACATCTAAATTTCTCAGTAGACATTAGTCGTCAAAGTTGGTCTAAGACATCCAATATGATTTTCACTGTGGGAAATTCATAAGTAGTTAGTAGATTTTAAAATAATTCGACTGTATTTTTCCTACCTATTTCATATTCATTACTGTAAATATAATGTAAGTAAATTCCACATGTGAGTTTTCCCTCGAACTACTTGACAAGTTCTTACTAAGCAAAATATCTTGTTCTGCAGGACAAAGATGACAATATGTTAATGTCGTTTGAAAGGCAGACTAGATTATTCTGGATGCTGTGTAGTGGAAACTTGAACAAATGCAAACACACACACACACACACACACACACACACACACACACATATATATATATATATATATATATATATATATATATATATATATAATGACTTTGCCAAGCACAGTGGAACTCATACCAAGCAATTGATAGTCTGAATGAGGTGTTAGCAGCAGATGCAGTCTTATATTTTAGAATAGGTCCGAGGTATGCCTGCCTGTTTCTGATATAGAGAGTTCTGAGGACAGGAGACTACACCAGCTAAGAATATTGGGAACTACACCAGCTAAGAATATTGGGAAATAATGAAAATTTGGTTGGAAGGGAGGATGTATAATGTTAACGACAGCGTATGGGTACAACGGTTGTCATTACTGTTACTACAGTAGGTATGTAATTAACTTTCTTCTGAGCCTAGTGAAGTTATTCGAGTCTCTAATGTAATGCGGTTAGTTGTTCTACAGTCGAATTCTTGCTACTGAGAAGGACGTCAAGAAACTGAACTATGGGATGGGACAGAAAGGATTTTGCACTTGTTAAGGCAAGAGCATTAAGGTCGAGGAGAAATATAAGGGTGGCATATGTTGAAAAGACGATATTCTGCGGCCCGTTTTGTTGCCCATCATGATAAGCCATCTTGGGCTTACATTTCAGCAAGATAATCACCGCCCAGACTTGACGAGAATTTCTATTGCATGTCTTCGAGCTTGTCAAACCCTACCTTGGCCAGCAAGGTCGCGGACCTTTCCCCAGTTGAGGTTTCCTTTAAAGTGATGTCTACTTGTTTGGAGTGGCTACACGCCTTCCATTTTGGTGTCCTCCATCTCCAAAACAGAGTGTCATTGCTGATGACCGAAGAACTTAAAGTTTCGCTCCCCATGTTGAACCAGTCACTTTAAGTATAACATTGATTCCTAAACGTATTTTTCGGGTCGACGAACCCCTGAACACAGGGCTTTGAGTGCCTCTGGGACGACTGCTCCGTCTCACATTTTGTCGTCTCTATAGGTCGACCGCTTCTTTCTTGATGCTGTGTACGGCCATGATTCACCCATTCTGCCAACATCGTCAAATAGTGGCATCACTCCTATTAATCACCGATTACTCGAAGCAGCTTCTTTGAGGCCATCTACACGTCTTCTCTCACATGCTGACACCTGTGTGTACCGCTCACGCGCCTGTCTACGAGGCGTAGTTACTGTTCAATTGAATACACGGAACGAAATTTGCAGAGACCTTATGCTTTGATATCGACGTGCCGCTGCTTACCATTCTCTCCAGCTGCGCAGTGAAATTGCTCTAGAGTGTCACGCATTCATCCATCGGCCCCCAAAGTTTACAATTTTGTATTTCCTGTCGATACCTGTATGAATATCAATTAGTGACCACCTTCCATAACTCCTTCACGATGCGTCGATTTTTTTCTTAGAGTGTATGATCAAAGAGTCGAACATCAGAGATATATCGGGCACAGGAGTTAATAACCAGTTCCAGGCGCCGATATCTGTCCTGAGAGTGACCTTGCGCTGTAATCAACAACTGGAACTGTAAGTGATTGTAGACGTTTTTTTCTTAAGTCAAGAGGGAAGAGCTTTTTGTATTTTTCTAGGGAATGAAGAGGTTCCGATGCCTTCTTGCACTTTACAGTTACTTGCTCAGTCCAGTTTAGATTTTCATCTATTTTTGTTCCTGGTAGACTCTTTGTTGGGGAAGAGAAGCTGATATTTATCATATTTAGCGTTAAAGGTGGTAGGGATTCCCAATGTTTCAGGCTAATAAGCCTAGAAAGACCAACCAGTACCGCTTGGTTTTTTGCATGGATTGAGTGTTAACTTGCGCCCAATTTGAAAATGCACACAGATTGGTACTGAGATTCTGTATAGCCGTCTTCAAGTACATTGGTTTTGCACTTAGATATAGCTGGAGTTCATTACCGTACATGTGGTATTTGCACAATCCGACGCACGGTAAATATGGCAATGGGCACCACAACAATCAGTGGCAGCCGTATGACAGTGGGCAGTGGCAACCGAACATAGGGAACCAGCCACCACAACAGAACAATAACAACGGAAATAGGCCAGTGTCAAATACAGTACCACCTCCGAATTGAGGACCACAACAAAAACACATTGTTCGTGTTGATGGGGTGGCAGAGGAACGCCCCTCAGCTACGAACGAGATATCAAACTACACGAGTCAAATCGCGCTCCCGCTGATGATCATGGGATGTGAAGGGCACCAGTTCCAGTGAACAGCTTGGTGCGTTACAATATAATGATGACAATGACACCCCAACAGGAACTATGTGAAGAGTTTGAGTCATGTGGAGAATTCGCACCAAAACTGGTACAGGAAGCAGTTATGGCTGTAGTGGGTGGAATCCCAAACAAAGTGATTCTTGACATACGTGCTAGTTTTAATCAGATCGCTGGCAGTTTCGTTAGAAGAATAAGTGAGACAATAAACATATCCACTCTACTAGTTCAGGACCGAATAGCGTCTGGCGCTTTTGGTGCCAGTAGTCTGTAATTGAAAAATGGATGAAAGTTAGGATTTCAATTTTTGCGGCATGAAACTCTGTTACCAGAGAGAGATAATTAGCTGACTTTCATCCATTAATTTCTTGTACATATCTATATGAATACCAAGTTATCTTTTACTTTGTATTCTATTAAGGATATTTTTGTCATTTGAACATTTCTGGAAACATAAAAGTCTCAAGTTTGGGTGTTCAACGTGCATACTTAAATTTTGAATGTAAATTAATGAGTGATGCGCATTTGAAATGGATTATGACGTTTCTGAGGAACGTTACCAACTTTTGTGTTGCACAAATTAAATATATGGTATCCTCTAATTAGAAAATAGAACTGTCGGCTAAGGATCTTCATTATTCAGAAAAAGTGTAATATATAAACAAGACTAATCACCTTAGTTGAAAAGCAAATAGAAGCCAAAGCATTTTTCTTTTTTATCTTACCAGTATAAGTCGCAGTGTGCTTTGTACATTTTTAACTTGAGTAAAATGACTGATAAATTTTTGTTAGTAATAGTTAAAAGAATAATTCATAATATCCTTACACGTAAATAACCTAACGTCGTGGTATTAGTTGTCATGTGGGACAGGAATTGTTCACTGCATGTTTGATTGTAATTGAGACCAGGCATTTTTCCTACGTGCATCATGATGCATATTCTCTTTCAGTTACACGGTGGGTTATTTCCATTTCTCTTTCCTGTTCTTTCTGAGGCATGTTAGACCTCCGAACATTCGAGAATAGAACAAAGTATCCTGAGTTCCGAAGTGTGCCAATGTAGCTGTTTAGTAAAAGGTTTTTATTAAGTATGAGAGCACTGAATTCAGTATAGAGAAATACGGTCAAATATTACAAAAAGGAAGGTTTTGTTCATAATCTGAACTTTGTAAGTATAGGAAATATTTCCTTTTTGCTATCACACAAGGAAATTTTATGATCCAGGAGATTAAAACAGAGAGAGAGATCATATGTTTCTGCGTAAAAGTAATTGTGGATGGAAAAATGTCTGAATTATGTGGTTCTAAGTAGAGCTTACGTTTACTAAAGTGGAGAGTATAGGATCTACTGCGAGTGATATTGTAAAATGATGCACTCGGACAAACTTTTAATAACGTTTGAAGATGTACAATGAGTACGCAATCACCTCAGCCGAGGTGCAAATATTTTTAAGGTGTAATTGTGTGGTTAACACACAGATGCCGCCTATATCCTGTGAAACCCGCAAGTGGTGTTGAATCAAAGCACAGGCTCACATGCACGGGAACTGTAAGACTGCAGCAAACGATCTGAACGTCTATCATGCTGGCAGCCAGTAATAATGGTTGCTGCATCCGCTATAGTCGCCAGATGTCTGTGTATGTGTAAAAATTTCAAAGTGCATGAAACCAGTACAATTGTACTACAGAGACTTTGCCTATTGTATATGGTGGACACTAAGGTCAGTAAAGTATGTCAATAAGAACTCTGAAAGTTTGGTCTGAAGTAACGTAGCAGAGAACCAACAAATAAGGTTGTAAATTAACAGTTTAAGGAAAATACATATCCCCAAAGAATGCGGATAATACTAATGTGTATAGATAAGCAAAGTAAATGTTCTGAGGAAATAATTGTAATAATCGGATTCCATACAAGGGCAGCATAGTGTATGTTTAACCCTTATTAACGTCGAGATTGCCCCTTCGACTGTTTCATGTAATCCTGTGACGAGCCGTCTGGAGATGAGATACCAGTCTGACGTGCCAAAAGACCATCGGCTGCTTCCTGCGACTACAATGCCAGAGTTTGGGTTGGCTCAGGAAAGGACAATGGGGTCATAGACCTGGTACCTCATGTTAATGTCGGACCTTCGTCTCGTATTATCGCCGTTACGTTGCACTTCTACATTCGTCGATCGACCAATATTGATATAATTTTACTCGATGTAAAAAGGCGCAAGAACTAACTTATAAAACAAAATATGTTTGTAACAAATGAAGAATCAGAGTTACCTTCATCTGGTTGACCGACTTAAAGAAACCAGATGTAATTGCTAAAACTAACTTTATTAAACCTCTCAGAATTAATTATTGAAAACGTGTATGGATATAAAAAAATTTAAATCGTTAGGAATCTAAGAACGAAATGATTAATCGTAAGCATCTTTCACTTGCCACTTAAGTGTGGAAGCGTCCATTATGCTACGAATAAGAGATGACAGTTTACACCCCTCTCCCTTGAGCCGCACCCAAATGGGGAGGGGGAAAATTTAATGTTTCACATAATTCATAAGGGTCAACTTATTTTATTTATTTATTTTAAATTATTATGCAGCACTGAAGTGATTTAAGCATGTGGTAACACAAAATATACATGGCGCAACACCATTTGTCTAAATTAGCTCCCAGTAGTTGTTATTATCGTAAATTTCTAACTAAAATATTTTACAAATGTTTCAGTCACTATATGATTTAGGGATTTCTACAAAAACTGATATGATATATCTGAATTGAAGATTATTACATCAGTGATGTGACTGAAAGCTTGAAATGTAGACTGTTTTAGCTTTAACTTCAAACATTCAACAGGGCAATGTAGACTTATTTTATTTTTCCTTAAGTGACATTAAAACCTACCCTGTCGCTAAGGGAAGGACAATGGATTCACAAGCGTATCCTCCAAGAAATTTTTCTGTTTTGTGTCATTGGCAAAAATTTAGAGAACTTTATCTTGTAATCACAGAAAGCATTTTTACCTATGACCAAATTTCTGGAATTCTCTTAAACTCCAGAGTGTTATCCTCATACACAAATCCCAGAAAAATTTTGAAAAGCTCGAACGTCTACTACAAAAATGAAAACTGTCCGTTAAACCTCCAGCAACTCTCTAAAAATACCTTATTACCAAGAGAATGAATACCACTGCTCAAACTTTCTTCTCAGCATCATGAAACAGCTCCAATATCAGAAATTAATTCAAAGCAAATATGACATCAAAAATATTCAAAAATTGAATAAAGTACCGTTGTAGAAATAAAATATTTAAAGCAATATAGCTAACTATATTTTCAAGACTATCACCTGAATGATTGATTACAAAAACTCAAATAATCTTAAATCTCCCTCAGTATGCTCCACATTACACCAGATGAATTTCACTCATAAATTGTCCCTTGTACAACTTTCTCATACCCACAAAAATGAGCAAATGGAGTAAATCATAATTACAGAACAGCATTTAATCACCTGAAAATCGCTTCTCGGCCTACCTGACACCGCAGCTTGATGATACCATATATGCAAAGGTCTAGGACAGGGAGGCAGAGGGAGAGGGAGAGATTTTATCAACTCTGTTCATGAGAATACCAAACCTGGATCACCAAGCAAAATGACACCTTTGGAATGCTGTCTTGTAACACAATTAAATGGCGCACTACATCAATGAGAAATAAAGGTCAACGCTGCAAGAGAATACATCTCGCAGTGTACAAGCTGCCACGTTTAGACGCTGCAAAATATCTGTCACAGTAGGAGTGAGAGATTCAATAATAAAATTGTGTTATTTCATTCTTCAATGGTCTGATAGCAATCTCCCATTCATTCAGCACTAAAAGTACATGTATTTTCAAATTAAAAAAAACAAGTTTCGATTGCTTATTTAAAATTAAAGAAAACGATCTTGATTACAGCACAAAACCAAAATATTCCACTAATTCTGCATACAGTATTCCTTTTTGTCACAAGACAGTAAGTAACAATCTGCACACCTGCTTTAAATCACACATACCACGTATGAACATGAATTCTCTCACGCAGTACCTCACCTGCCGCACAAATGAAAATGTACGACTGTCGTCTTCACCAAATTCCTCTCAATATTCTTCCTTCAACATCAAGCTATATATACACAGGAATTGACGCTAAACAACAGAAAATCTGTAAAAATATCATCAATGCAAGTTTCTTTCTAACTATGGCCTTCAGTTTCAGCTAAGCCCCATAAAGTACGTAGAAAATTAATGACCAGTTAGTTATTTGCTAAACATAAATGAACATATTCAGTTAAATGTTCTCACCACAAATAGTTACATAATGAATGACTGAATTAATTAATGAATTGCAAGAATCTGATAAAAGCTGAAATTAATTGAAGGAGCCGTAACTGTAAAGCAGTCTTGACGTCACCACATGAAACAAAATTACTGTGGGTAATTTAATATTGTTACACGAACGGGATTGAATATAAAACGGTGAAACTGTGCAGTAAATTTGGTTACTATCAGAAAATTTCAAGAAAGGCAAATTGTGTGTGTGTGTGTGTGTGTGTGTGTGTGTGTGTACGCATGCTAGAAAACTGAATTACTTCCTTGAATAGAGAAAGGACGGCTATGTGGAAAGAATGGAGCGTTATGTCCCAGATAATATGGAAACCCAATTTGACCCTGTACTTTTAACAGAAAAAATATCGGCACACATACGCTTACGTAATCAAAACGCAAAGAAACTTATGCATAGCTTCTATACAAAGATTAAATGATAAACGATTCAGCCAATAGTGATTAAAAAATGAAGAATGTGCTTTGTGCTTAAAGCTTCTAGTAGTTAAGGATGTCCTCTAAGTTATGTAATCATTGATTCTAAGCATTACAGAAGAATTGAACACAAGTTATGAATACCATTCCTACCTAATATATCAGAAAAGTGCCACATCATTCCGTAGTAAACTGAGAGAACACATCTCGTCTGTAATGGCAGCTGTCGACCAACCTTGTTGAATCTGAAATCATGCAAAGAGAAAATACTTATAGCTAAAGTTTTGTAATTGCAAACTTAATTCAATGAGTTGCTTATGATGCATCAGAAAATTAACGTGCTGCAGTTGCGGTCATAAGTGATGGATGTATAATGACATGGCAGCGTGGTGCTGTATCACATACAAACAATACTTCGTCTGGACGGAAATGAATTTCACCATTAAAAGAATTTAAACAATGCAACGACTCTTTTGTAATCCAGGACAGGACGATAACTTCGAATTTACAGCACCACGGACTGAGAGAAGAATTTTCGTCCCTGTGATAACTCGTTGTTTGCTGATACGGTAGCTCAGCGTGTTTGGCCATAGGGTTGGCTGCTCTCTGTAAGGAAAGCTAGAAAATCTGAAAGGGGAAGTGCAAATACTCGATCTAGATGTAGAGGGGGGCCAGTGAAGTGAAATGGAAAGAAGGTAAGGATTTCTGATCAGAAGAATATAGGGTAATATCAATAGGAGTAGAAAATAGTACAACGAGGGTATTCGTTATGAAACGGATAGTAAGACAGAAAGTGGGTTACTGTGAACAGTGCAGTGCTCAAGCTGTTTCATGAGAATCGACAGCGAATCGACACCGACAACGATAGTTCAAGAATACGTACCTACGTGACAAGCAGAAGAGGAAGAATTATATGAGGATATTGAACGGGTAATCTAGAATGAAAAGGAAGACGAAAATTCTATAATCATGGGAAACTGGAACACTACTGTAGGGGAAGGACAAGAAAAAGAGGTTACGGGAAAATATGAGCTTCGTAGTAGGAACGAGAGAAGAGTAAAACTAACTGAGTTCTCCAATAAACTTCCACTGCTAATCTTAGAAGAGAGAGCGGATAGGAGGAAAGAGTACACTGAAGGCCCCTAGGAGAAGGAGGACTTGTCCGATGATGAGTAGAAGAGGAAATTAGAGTCGATATAGAAGATATAGGGAATCCAATTTTAGAGTCATAATTTAAAAAGGGCTTTGAAAGACTTGCGATCAGATAAAGCGTAAGGCAAATAGGATAGACAACATTCCATTGGATTTTCTAAAATCAATACGGGAAGTGGCATCCGAATGACATTGAATTTGGTGTACGGTATGTAAGAGACCTGCGACATACCATCGGTGTTTCGGAAACATCATTCACAAAGCTGAAGACAGCATGGGCAGACAAATAGGAGATATATAGCACAATCAGCCTAACATCTCATGCATCCATGTTGCTGACAGGAACAACATACAGAAGAATGGAAAGGAAACGGACAATCTGTTAGACGACTATCATTGTGGCCTTAGGAATGGCAAAGGTACCAGAGAGGCAGTTCAGATATTGTGGTGAGAATGAAGAAAAATCATGAAACGTTCGTAGGATTTATCGATGTCGGAAAAGCGTTCTGCAATGTAAAATGGTGCAAGATGTTCGAAATCCCGAGAAAAATAGAGGTAAGCTATAGGGTAGTATACAAATTGCACAAGAACAAAGAGCGAAGAATGAGACTGGAAGCCCTAGAACGCGATGCTCCTGTTTAAAATGGTGTAAGACAGGGATCCAGTGTTCCATCCCTACTGTTCAATTTATACACAGAAGAAACAGCAACAGAAATAAAAGAAAGGATAGGGGTGAAAGGATGTCAATGATGAAATTCTCTGACGACATTGCTATCCTGAGCGGATGTGAAGAAGTATTACAGTGGCTGTTGAATAGCATGAACTGTCTCATAAGTACAGAATAAGGACTGAGAATAAACCTGAAACAGGCAAAAGTAATGAGAAGTAGCAGAAATGAGAAGAACGAGAATATTCACTTCAAAATTGGTTGTCACGATTTAGCGAAGTTAAGGAAACCTGGTACCTTGGAAGCAAACTAAACCTTGGCGGACGAAGCAAGGACGACATGAAAAGCGGACTAGCATGGGCACAGAGGGTATCCTGGCCTCAATTTGAGCAAGAAGTTTTTGAGTACGTGCCTGTGGAGCACAGCATTGTATGGTAAGGAGTCATGGACAATGAGAAAACAGGCGAATCGAAGCGTTTGAGAAGCTGTAATAAGGAAGAAAGTTGAAATATAGATGGACTGATGAGACAAAGGATGAAGCGGGTATGAAAGAAACATATGGACAAAATTGCGTAGCAGAAGGGACAGGATGACGCATGTGTTAAGATATGAGGTAATAACCTACATGGTACTAAAGAGAGCTGTAGTGGATAAAATCTGTAGAGGAAGGAAGAGATCAGAATACATCCAACAAGTAATTGAGGACGTAAGCTTGATCTCCTGCTCTGACATGAAGAAGTTAGCGTAATAGGGGAATTAGAATAAAAAATAAATAAGAGAATCAGCTTCTATTTGACCAAAACTAAACAACCTACGAGGTTCTGTTTCGCCGTTCGCGTAGCTGTTGCCTGATGGTGGTGTGATCGCGAGTAGACTGTGCCGACATTTAGACTGCACTCCCAAAATAGTCTCATCAGTCACTTAATATTCCACAAGTAACTGGAATGACCTGACCCGATTTCTTCACCGCTTCAGAAACTCCTGTGCAGCTCGCACAATTCAGAAAAAGTCAGTGTTCCTCCTAAATGCAACAGAAATCTGTCCTGCATCAGAACAGAAAACAGAATGGCGGAATCAAGTTGAAACTAGGAGCATCTCGTGACTTCTAAATCCTATTGGCTGAAGTTTGCAAGGGCGTGTCATAGAAATGTTATAGTTTCACTCTAGTAAAGGTGAGTAGAGACAGTTAACCGCCTTGTTCTGGAAACGTAGGAACCAAACAATGAGCAATAGACCTTTGAGACAGTAACAAGCGTATTTCTATTACTGAAAGTTAAAAAAGATAACATAAATTAAACTATATGCAGGGTTTATCGCGCTGTCGGCGACGAGTCATTACAGACGGAGCTCAAACTCGGATCAGAGAGGGAAACCGACCATGCTCATTTCCAAGGAACAATGCATGCATTTGTTTCAAACAATATAAAAAAGTAAAAGGACACGAAAACCTATGGCTGAATGGCAGCACACAGATTAGAACGGTGCTACTCACGAATGTGTGTCTGGTATGCTAATCACTGCGCCATACGAGATACAGATACAGCTCCAGCAACCATGATGTAGCGAGCCGTAGTAACCGTATACATCGTTTTCTTATCAAGCAACACTAACGAGTGTATAAAAACAATTAAACGAACATATTTAGGTGTCACTGTTTTAAGGGTCAAGAGTATAGGGTTGACAGATGATTGTAATCTGAATAATTTGAGATAAGGAAGTAAGAATTTCCTATGTGAATCAATTTTTACTCTGCAGCTGAGTGTAAATTGGTTTGAAAATTACCGGTGGATTGAAACTAGGAGCTGGACCGGTACTCGATTCTGGAAGCCAGACGTTCACGGCAAATGTTCTACCAACGGATCTATCCATTCACGGCTCACGACTCGTTCTCACCACTGTAATCTCACCAGACCCTCTCTCCAAAGTTACAAACTCTTCGCTCTTGCATACATTTTGGAACCTGAACTTCTGAAATAATGGATATTGCAGAGAAATAACTTAATCATAACACAGAGACTGTAAGTTGTCACAAACAACTTAAACTTTATAGGAATAAATTAAGTGCATAGAAACTATGTGATGTAACGAACGCACGTCTCAATGCACGCATCACAATATAAACAATACTGTCTCGAGAAACTTGGCCATCTCCTAGATCGTAATATTCTGTCCACGGGTATGAACTACTTCCGATTACTACAAAGTCTATTGAAAAACTTTTCTCTCAGCATATCTTCGACTTTCCGGCGGCCACAACATGCTACAGTGTGTAATTAAAGGTATGTTTGCAGGTTCCTGTAATGAGCAGTGCTGTATGTGCGACAATCATTCATTACACAACGGTGCATCTTCGAACTTTTGCAATGACGTTTTTGACTGTAAGGTGATTTTAAAGTATTTCTCTTTTGATTTAAAATATTTTTGTACAAATTACGTCTAAAGTTTTAGCTGAAGTCAAATTTTCTTTTAACAAGCATTCTAGAATAATCTTACACTGCATTAGAGTAGACAATGCTCTATGTTAACTTAAAAAGCTAGTAATTGTAAACAAAGACACAATACATGCATAACAATTCAATCTCCCTTCTCTGATTTCACCGCATCTAGTTCTTTCTGATATCGGGGGAAACTTCTCTGCCTTGATTGTCCTCCTTCACCAGTGCCATCTCTCTTTATCATAAAAGAGTAGTCATCCATTACGTCTGTATTCCACCTTCCCTGATATCTCTTTTCTGTCTCCTTGATATCCTCGTGGAATCATTCCCATTGTTCTTCACTGAAATTACCAATATTTGTAGGAACAAAAAATCAATATGTGACTGTAGAGAATGAAGGTTCACACTCCTATTACTCTCTAATTTCATGAAACTTTGCGACATTGTTTTAAACATGATTTTAAAATTTGGATGTTTGATGTTGCCAAAAATTTGGATGCTACATTCATTGCACTTGCAAACAAATTGTCTTTTATTTAATTTCTGGTCTGCGGCGCCACAAACATCACTTCTTTAATTTTCTCATAAGATACTTTTGAAAGTTTTGTTACCAAAGACAACAAGCAGTCACCATCTTTTGGAGGTGCTTTAGTGAACTGTTTCGTTAACCCAAGGTTGTACTGAATTCGATTGAAGAATTGATTCATTTAACATACTCAGTGATTCGGATTGGGGGATTATTCTTTTGGACCAGTTGGTTACCTTCCAATGCTTGCCTTTGGTTCGACTGCCCAATTCACATATGAAACAGGACATTTTTGAGTAGTCGGATTATTAACCAAATAATATATCACCTGCTTCAAAATTCCAACATTTTTTCCAAGAGTGTTATTAAGGTTTAGGTACCTCAACACAGCTTGAGATTTTCGTCTCCTTGCGGCGTCTGAATGTACATTTCTTGTGTGGTACCCAGTTTTGGTCTTGACCACCAAGAATAATATCAAGAAGTGTCTAGTAGTAATTTTTCACGAAACATTTAATGTTCTGCCTTTGCTTGGCAACTACGTAGCTACCACAAACGTAACAGAATACGTTAGAGTTATTCAAACACTTGCGGAATTCTCTTCTAACAAACAGCAAAACAATATTTAACAGCCCATTTATAAACTCACGAGACTGTAGTATCTAAACAGCTAAGTACGAAATTTCCTCCATAACAGCCACATGGGTGTGGTAACTACGTTTTATTAAAATAAAATTTCCCTTATTTGCAATAAAATTTCTCTCCTTGGAAATTAGATTTAAATGGAAAGTACGTTTTCTTGATTTGTCACGAAACTGTACGTAATAGAAAAAACGAGTAAGAAATCTGAAATCATGCGGAAATATACTTCAAGAATAGTGAAAATTATGCAAACATCATATACCATCTTGTGCTGTGTTATATATCAACAGTGACAAACTCCATCGTGGAAAAATCACGGACGATTGTTTAATGTATTTACGAAGTCGCTGAAGTGGCAGACATTTGCTTGTTATGAAACATAACCAGCTCACAAACACATATCTCATGTGCACTGTCCACTACAGGTCTTATAATGCCTCTAATATTCATTTCCGATCACTGTTTCCTGATCGTAAAATAGTTTGGTATCCACTGCCGCCCGTACGGACCTTAAAACAATATTATGGCACCTGTACATGGCCATTTGTGTATCATCAAGATTGTGGGTCTTTCATACCGGTAATGCTCCAGTACGAACTTACTGCGCTGACACTGGCTCCAAAAAATTTCTTTGGACAAGGTGATTACCTGGTTTCTTATAAGCTTGTATTAAATATACCATCACTTCTATTATGCGAAAATTGTACATATGGGTAACGTTTCTGGGTACTCAGTTTTCTAGTGCATATTTCATGTTTCTTTGTAATCTATAGACCCTGACACAATGATGTTACACTACTGGAATGGACAGAGTGGGTTGCTGCAGGGATTAAAAAGTTGGATTTGTGCTCGGGAGGACAGTTGTTGTTATCCTCGTCTGACCATCTAGAGTAAAATGTTCATCGGTTTCCCAGTTTCTTTGTGTGATTACAGAATGAAAACAGACTTGGTTGAAAGTCATTTAATATCAATAATGCGTTTCGCCCTTTTGAGGCATCATGAGAGTGTACAAAACCCATCTGTCATAAAGCCATATAAAATGGATTGTGGACGCAAAAGTAACTGGATATGTAACCCATCCGTCATAATATCATATAGAATGGGAAGTAGACCTTTAACATACCAGCAGACGATGCCATAGGAGCAGAGGACGCTGACAAAATGAAGGCGGTACCAGCCGCACGCAGCATACAATGCCTCTTTGGCACTGACACGAATATTTACGTCGACTTTCTCTATATTAAGTGATCAGCTGTCAGATATCAGCTTCCCAGTTGATCTCCATGAACTGAATAACATTTCCAGGTCTTACAGGGTCTTCCTCTACTTCCGTATCTATTTTTTGATTTCCACCAAAGTGCTGATTTGGAGAATATTCCTATGAAACTTCAGTCTTCTTTCAGCCATGATCTCGTGCAGCGTTCGTAGAACACTTGTTCTCAGCACTCCATCATTTTAAATGCGATAGTACACACATCAAAAAAAATTTTGCATCACCTCGGTTCCGAGAGTTCTGGAATCCGTACAGAAAATTGGACTAGAGATCAACGTAAACATCATTTCCGCCTTTTTTATTGCTCATGAAAACCACACATCGCATATTGTACCACCTTACAGCGAGACCTTCAGAGGTGGAGGTCCAGATTGCTGTACACACCAGTACCTCCAATACCCAGTAGCACGTCCTCTAGCGTTGATGCATGCCTCTATTCGTCGTGGCATACTATCCACAAGTTCATCAAGGCACTGTTGGTTCATATTGTCCCACTCCTCAAAGGCATTTCGGCGCAGATGCCTCAGAGTGGTTGGTGGGTCACGTCGTCCATAAACAGCCCTTTTCAATCTATCCCAGGCATTTTCGATAGGGTTCATGTCTGGAGAACATGCTGGCCACTCTAGTCCAGCGATGTCGTTATCCTGAAGGAAGTCATCGCCAAGATGTGCACGATGGGGATGCGAATTGTCGTCCATGAAGACGAATGCCTCGCCAATTTGCTGCCGATGTGGTTGCACTGTCGGTCGGAGAATGGCATTCACGTATCATACAGCCGTTACGGCACCTTACATGACTGCCAGCGGCGTACATCGGCCCCACATAATGCCACCCCAAAACAGCAGGCAACGTCTCCTTGCTGCACTCGCTCGACAGTGTGTCTAAGGCGTTCAGCCTGACCGGGTTGCCTCCAAACACGTCTCCGACGATTGTCTGGTTGGAGGCATATGCGACACTCATCGATTAAGAGAACGTGATGCCAATCCTGAGCAGTTCATTCGGCATGTTGTTGGGCCGATCTGTATCGCGCTGCATGGTGTCGTGCTTGCAAAGATGGACCTCGCCATGGACGTCGGCAGTGAAGTTGCGCATCATGCAGCCAATTGCACACAGTATGAGTCGTAACATGACGTACTGTGGCTGCACGAAAAGCATTATTCAACATGGTAGCGTTGTTGTCAGGGTTCCTCCGAGCCATAATCCGTAGGTAGTAGTCATCCACTGCAGTAGTGGCCCTTAAGCCGCCTGATAAGGCATTTCATAGACAGTTCCTGTCTCTCTGTATCTCCTCCATGTCCGAACAACATCGCTTTGGTTCACTCCGAGACGCCTGGACACTGCTTCTCTTGTTGAGAGCCCTTCCTGGCACTAAGTAACCATGCGGACGCAATCGAACCGCAGTAATGACCGTGTAGATATAGTTGAACAGCAGACAACACGGGCCGTGTACCTCCTTCCTGGTAGAATGACTGGAACTGATCGGCTGTCGGACCCCCTCCGTCTAATAGGCGCTGCTCATGCATGGTTGTTTACATCGTTGGGTGGGTTTAGTGTCTCCTCTGAACAGTCAAAGAGACTGTGTCTGTGATACAATATCCACAGTGTTCATCTTTCTTCAGGAATTCTGGGAACCGGGGTTATGCGAAACTTTTTTAGATGTGTGTAAATAACTGGTCGTCGAAGTTCAGCTCAAGTACTCTACTGTATATGAAAATCATTATTCTACCTTTTTGCTGATGTTACTGACAATTTTCTGTAGGTCTCACACGCATGTGTCGCCATCTGTAGGATGATAGAGACGTGCAGGCGAAGTTTTGTGGACATACTTATAGAGTGTAATTGACATATGAATGGTTTCCTAGTTGTACTGTTGATGTCTGCATGTACGTTTCTATTATTACGGATTAGGTTGCCAAGATATGGAAAACTTCCGTTCTTTCTGTTATACTATTCTTTGATTAGATAGATTTCCGATTTTTATGCAGATTATGTTTATCTTATCATCCATCTCGCTCTACGATCTATTAATCTGTACATCCCCACATATGTACTATTTTCAGCGTCCTCCATAAAGCGTTTTAAATTTTTGTTCGAATGTACATTCAGTTTTAATGACGACTTTGAATGTGTTACCCTTGCGCATCTAGACCCATTGTAGGACTGCAGTCACGCTGACTCAAATTTGGTGGAATTTCTTCCTTTGGAGTCCTTATGTGGCGAGATGCCTTACCCGATAACTGAACTGACTACACATCTTGTGATGGAAGGAAGTGACTGGGACTACCTAGCCACTAAGGAGCAACCGAATGGTATTTATGGACGTTGTCGGAGGGCGGCTTGAACTAGCACTGAATAACAGTGGGAAATTACACCGAGGTAATAAAGCAAGAGATAACTTCTGCAGGAGTATAAAGATAATACACTTATCACATGACTGGTAGATACTTCTTTGAATGTCAGCTCTGACACACAACGTTCTCAAAGTAACTGATTCCATTTACAGAGCCCAAGAGAAATTTATTTTTGCTAACAAAAACAGCGAATAATTTACGTCATATTCAAGAAATATTAAACGAAATGGCAGTGAAAGGAAGCCACATACCCACTAGCTAATAAAAACTTCATCACCTACAAAGAATGACCTGAATATTTTTTAATTTATTTTTTAGACAGTAAAAAAGGATAAATGATGAGACCCTTAAGCGGCACTTGTAGATTTGTGGTGCGCCACTTCATTAAGCTGCGCTAACATTATTGCTCGACTATTGGGGCTCTCGTATGGTATTCATGAGATACGTGATAGTTTGAACTTCGATATTTCGAAAACGCTTGAGGAGCGCATTGTACTGGAAGAAATTTTGTTGTACAAGGTATCCCAAGAGGAATGGTCAGTATTCGGGGATACGACAGCAACGTTCATTCGGAGCAAATATGTCGAGCAAACATGGCTTCTAAAACTCATTCATTAAGAGCTATGAACAGTTCGTATCTTCGATGTTGTAAAAAAGTCACTCTTACTGCAAGGTCTTTGGTTTTCATGTTTTGGGAGGAGTCAATATAGAGAGCTATGCGCACTAGTCCAGTAGAAGAGAAATGTTTCAAAGTAGCGAAGATGAATAAGTGCTCGTAGCTCTTAAAGTTTGCAGTTAAAAGACCGTGTTTAGTGGAGATCTTTTTCTTGCTTTAGTGCATAATCCGTCTCTCAAAATATCGAAACCAAAGAGTTTACAGTAGAATGATCTGTTTCAGAGTATGGAGTACCAAAAAGAGCTCACATTTCTTATGGTGTGCATTTTAGAGTCCATGTTTACTAGACTTTCTTGCTTCGAATGATAGTTACTGTTATATCCATGAATACTGACCACTCATCTTGGGACCTCCTGTAACTAAGAATGTTGTACATCTGTGCAAAAGATAAGCAAATGGGCGTACTTTCTTTGTTGTGTGTGGGTGTGTGCTTTCTTTGTACGTCACCTCTGACGCTCTAGAAAATTCGCTCTTGTTTCGTGTCTTGATTGGTCAGCTAAGATTCTTTGTACCACCGACCGAATAAGTTCTCTTAAACCTTGTTGCTCTTGAGTAATGCCCTTTTCATAAGTTGAATGCACTTATTTCACAAAAATGTTCCCTTCTAAAAGCAGCAAAGAGTAATGTATTGACTGTATCTCTCTCATAACGCCTACAAACTCCATGTCCTGTACAACAATAAGTCGTTGAAGGTGCCTTTCCTCACAGCTGTGCCCTGCACATTGTGTATTATCCTTAATGACCTGCTGGGAAAATAAAGGGGGGTTCATTCAGCACACGCAGTAGTGTTTAGGGGCTTGACTAGAGTGTTATCTGTGAGAGGCAAGGTTCCCATCATGCACACACATTACTTGCTTCGTTATCAGGAGAAACAATGAGTCAAGTGAAGTGACAAGAAGTTATACTGTTGTTGTAAGAGATTAAGGAGAAAGGAGGATTATGTTTACATCCTTACAGTGCAAGTCTGCTGATAATAAATACTGTATAATTGGTAAACAGATTATAGACATAAAAATGCTGTATTACGCAGTTTGTAAAAGAGATTTAACACAAAAATAGTAGTAACGACAGATATAGCGGTGTGAGAGGTACACCGTTCATAATGGTCTTCTGAAGGCGACGTGTGAGCTGTCTCCGGTTATAAGTAGAAAAAGAAAGTTGTGAATTTCACCAGTACACACACTCTGGGAAAACGGAGGTCATTTACGTGTTTCACACTGAGTAGTAATCACTTCTCCCATCTCAACAGCAAGTTATACTATCCATTATTATAGGTGCTAGGTGCTGTTAAACACCGATGCAATAGGCATAAGAAACATTTTCTTATTTTACATGATATTTAAAAATATGAGGACACGAAGATTACAGCCAACTATCTCGTCACCGGCGGTGTTATCTGTGACGTAACGCCACCACAAGTACATGACAAAGCATATCAATCAACCAAAAACTTTCGCTCAGTACAATCAATGTTAACTTTTACATCCTTCGGAAACATTACAGTCTGAATATTCTTCACGATATTCTAAATTTAACAATTCTATCTAGTTTATTTTTAAGCAAGTATGAGATGAAATAACATCCATTACATTAGGAAACATGCCACCGCTACGTAGAGAAGAGGTCGCGCTTTGTCCACATTAAGTGACTACCGACGTCTCGTTTATGTAACTTAGCAAGAATGGGAGTACAGCCTTAATTGAGAGATCATATCCTTTTGGATACGTGAGACAATCTTTACGAGTGTGACAATGCATAAATGATGAATACTACAGAACAGTACTTCATACTCGGCTTAGAAAAGTTAAGAACGACGTGAATTCCACGCGATCAGAGCTTTTAATTACATGTACCTTTTATATCCCTCAGCCGAGAAGGTGAAAATCGTATCATGCAAGTTCTTGACTACCCGATCAGCATCACTCAGATCTGTGCAGCCTTGGTCAAAGTCTTGGCACCAATTCAGTGCGGCTGGACGCGAGATTGCGTTTGCCTCATGTACTGCTAGAACATCACCGTGAATCGGTGTCCAGTTGAATCTTCTTAATTTAATAATTTTTTCTTACTTGGACTGAAATAACTGAGAAGGTGAAACTTCTGAATATGATTTTTCTTAAACTGCTGAATTCTTCCTCAATGTTCTTAAACTGCTGAAGCACTGTAACTTCACTTGTCTTTATCATTTTATATCTGACCTACAGAATTATTCCTGACAAATACAACTCAAACGCAATCTGACTGCTCAAATAATTAACACAAAAGAATGGCCCTGAATTAGAAGAAATCGTAACAATAATCTGTACATTTCATAATACACTTACCTCATAAAAAAACTTCATTACACGAACTTCAGCGATACAGCAAGGAGCAATACAGCCAGCTAAATAAAAGATTCTAACTACTGTAGTCTCTAACTACTAATAGGCAAGTGGCTGCAAAGGATAGATTTTGTTGCAGAGCAAACATTGTATTCAGCAAATTTTACCTTAATAATGTGACATCCAGTTCAAAAAATTATGCAATCGTCCATGACATCCAGTTAAAAAAAATTATATTATAGTAGTAGTGGCTTTATTCATTCTTAGATCTCTTTTTACAAGGATATAGGAAATGTCAAAGTGTTTAGAAGTTTAGACGAATTTGAAATAGGCTAATTCGTATTCACGTACACTTACAGACTTCTAGTTAGAGACAATCATTAGATTTACTCCTGGTATACAATACTTTTTCTTACAAATAACTTATTACATAATGTTATGCCACACTATTCCCTCAAATCTCGCTACCAGTCTCTGTACACACTATACACGCATTGTTTCATAGCACTTGACTTACTACACACATACACACACAACACACACACACATACACACACACATACACACACACTGGTGATCTCTGGGACATTTTCTGTACCGCAACTTCCCATTTGCTAACCCGAAAAACTGAGTCAGCTTCTCTCTATAATGAGTGAGATGTTGAGCTCTGAAAGAGGAGCAGGTTTTAGTATTGTGCTATGCATAGCTTGGGGGTAGGTTTTTCTAGAAAAGGATAAAAAAGAAGGAAGAAAACCTAGTGTGATGGTGTTCTGTGGAATGTTGGATTTTTATAATCATTATTATTACTTCATTGTATAATTGTTTTTAACCAGACCCCTTCTCTGTTTTGTCTAAGTAAAAATGTATTGCATAACAGGTACTTTCTAGCTGCCTTTTTAAATAAGTGTATCTTTGAAATTTCTTTAATCTCGTTTGGTAATTCATTGTACAGTTTAATTCCTTAGTAGAAAACGCTGTTTTAGTTTTATGTTTATTTTTTCTTGGTAAATGTAAGTTGAGTCCAGCTCTTGTTCCAAGGTCAAGGACAGAGCTGTTTGTGCAGTAATTACCCATGTTATTTTTGATGTGTACAACGAGCAGTTAAAATCCTCAGTGTTTTGAACAGATCTTTACAAAGAGTTCGACTACTGTTTTCGGCTATTATTCTAATTGCTCTTTTCTGGAGTTTGAAAATAATGTTCATATTTTGTGCATTTGTTCTAAAAAAAATGCCATAGCTAAGAATTGAGTGTACATATGAATAGTATGTAGCTAAAAGACACTGCATGTTACACACTGATGATAGAATTCTAAGGGCACAACATGCTGATGACATTCTGTTGCAAGTACTTTTGTGTAATCACACCACTTTAACTGGGAATCAATATTAATTCCTAGAAATTTTGCGTTTGTTACACAGTCTATAGAGGTACCATCTACATTTAATTTAACATTATCAGTTTCCCTCTTCAAACTGAAATTCATGACATTAGTTTTCATTATGTTCAGCGTCAGTTTATTGCTTATTGACCATTCGTAAACATCCTTGAGAGTTTCATTTGCTTTCTCTGCAAGGAGTTCTCTTGTTTTCTCAGTGACTATGATACTGCTGCATCAGTGAAGAGAATTTTTTCACCATGAGTAACACTACTGGGAAATTTTAATTTTGTTAATTAACAGCCTCAGTTGCACCGTTTGACTAAAATTTACCTAGGTTTCAATCGTGATAACCCAACCTTTTTCAGAATAACAGTAACTACCGTATTTCATAGTGGACATCGTCAAGCTAAAACTACAAAGCCATAAATTATCGTCAGACTATAAAACTTATCTGGAACTGCCTCGGCCCCACTTCACGAAACGGGCCGAGGCAGTTCCAGCCGCGAAATGTTGAAGATATTTAACTACCGGGAAAGTCATTGATGTATATCAGGAATAGTATTGGTCCAAATATGCTATCTTGTGGAACCCCTATATTAATGTATTTTGGTAAAATATAGTCATCAACATTCCTACATTTCCATGACGTACAGACGTCGAGACCGTCCGCTCGTGCTAACACTTCAAACTCTAACCTCCATCACAGCTAACTACTAACTTCCAACCTCCATCACTGCTAGCTATACACTCCCAAGTGCTAGTCCGACCACCCACAGAGAGTCTCTTACAGAGGGCGCACATCGCTGTCAGAGTTATTAATGCAGAATATCGGGCTGTCAACATATAATCAGGCTACTTACACAGTTTACAAGTTATACCCACAAGAATCGCTCTATCATGCGTACTTTAACTTTGAAGTACGTTTTCAGTATCTGCGTTAATTGAATCGCACCGTGATATACGCCTGTTATCCGTACAGAAGTAAAAGCTTGTCCGCAGGTAATGTGGAACATACAATTGCTTGTGATAAAGGGCTGCTTTAGTTGCGCTGTGGTCTTGGCGTGGGGCGCCAAGTGAAACTTACTTTTTGAAGTCCCTACGTTTGTTGTTCTGCGCAGCCTCCTTGTTCAGTTGGGCCTGTTTTTCTAGCTATTTCAAGCCCACAAACGACAGTGTAACATCAGTAAAGTATCTCGTATCGGACGTTCTGATGATGATGGATTCTCAATATGGTCGCTTAGCTCCTTAGATAATGCTAACTTCGAACACATATCGATAAGGGACACGCGAAATGTGAAATTTCTGAAGAATTCGTCATTATGCAGCCCAGTATTATCTATTTAGTAAAACAAACAGTTAGGTTTGTTTATAAATAAATAAATCTTCTGCTACCAGTCACGATTTTCTTTATTTTACTATTCGCACGACGCGTTTCGAGAAATAATTCCCATTTTCAAGTGCGTTTTTTTTTTTTTTTGATGTGTGTTAAGCCATTTCTTTTGAAGTTGTCAGTGTGTGTGAGTCAGCTTCATTTTGTTGACTTTTACTGTAATACATAAGAAACGCGATTTTTAGTTGGGTATCAATTCTTTCTGTGAGGTTAGTGGCTAAAGTTTGAGAACAATTTGTACTTACAGTTTTCTAATGGTCCATTTGTGTAGAGAGTCACACACACTTAACATCACACACAACTTGTACATTTAACACATCGAAAATATCTTATATAAACAAAACAGTTACAAAGATCTTCTTATAGGTAGTTCACAGAAATAACATTATAGGTCATCCACAGATTATGATAAGCTTTTGTACAGAGGTTAATTTATCTTTACAATTTGGCTCATGAATTACTTATACTGATTTTACAATTGTGCTTATTTCTATGTTTTACTATTTTTATTTAAGTATTTTATCGAAACATCTGAAGAAATTCACTGATTCACTTTCAAGTTTTTCATTTAATACTTTATCTTCATATTTTCTGTAATGTGAATATATCTCCAGTTCTTCAAGCAAATCCATTTTATGTCCTTTATTTAGTCGGTGGAGTACTTTGACATTTTGCTCTATTTTTCCAAATGGGTGTCCTGTATTATGTATGTGTGTTGCTATTGCTGATGTGGCGTGTTTGTTGTGTGCGTATGCTCTAACGTGCTCTGCGTACCTGGTGTTGATATTTCGGCCTGTTTGTCCTATGTAGAACTTGGAACATTCCTGGCATGTTACCTTGTATATTCCAGAGTCTGAATATGGATCATGATTACACTTTATATTATGTATTAGTTTTTGGTGTAGTTTATTGGATGTAGAAAACCCAATTTTTACTCTGTGATTTTTGAAAATATTTGCAATCTTCTGTGATACATTGCCTATGTATGGAATGCTAGATATATATTTGTTTTTCTCTTTTTCTTCTGTGGTGCAGTTTGTACCTGGGTTTCTCTTCACTTTGTCTAAGATTTTGTCAACCATGGAAGCATTGTAACCATTAGCAACTGCAATCTTCTTCACTGTGTTTATTTCTTGTTGCATATTTTCTGTGGTGCAGTTTGTACCTGGGTTTCTCTTCACTTTGTCTAAGATTGTGTCAACCATGGAAGCATTGTAACCATTAGCAACTGCAATCTTCTTCACTGTGTTTATTTCTTGTTGCATATTTTCTTGGTTCAATGGTATTTTTGTTGCCTTATGCAGCATTGACCTGTAAGCTGCCTGTTTATGAATATTTGGGTGACATGAGGTTGCAGGGATTGTAGTGTTAGTCATTGTGTTTTTCCTATAGATTTTGAATGTGCATGTGTTGTTGTGTCTTGTAATATTTAGGTCCGGAAAGTTGATACTTTTGTTTTGCTCATGTTCCACTGTAAATTTGATTTTCTCATTTAGATTACTGAAATGATTAAGAAGTTCTGTGATGTCTTTGGTATCTCATTTCACTAACAGTAGTGTGTCATCTACATATCTCCTATAAAATTCTATTTTCCTTAGGCAAGGTTCTTGGCTGTCAAATAATTTTTGTTCTAAGTGATTTATGTATATGTCAGCTATGGTACTGAATATACATGATCCCATTGCTAGGCCATCTGGTTGCTTATAAATGTTGTCATTAAAGGTAAAGTAGTTGTAACTTAGGGTTAGCTGAAGGAGTTCCATAAATCCGACAATCTCTGTGTATGAAAGTTTCTTGTGTTGCATAAGGTTCTTTTGTATTACTGTTAGAGCTTCTTGTATGGGTATGTTTGAATAAAGGGTGGTGATGTCAAGTGATATAAACTGTGCATCTTGGGGGAGCTTTCTGGTTCTTAGTTCTTTGGCTAGAATCATGTTGTTTTTTATGGAATATGTTGTTTCATATGTATAATTTTTCACCAGTATGTTATTTAGTTTTTGAGACAGTTTGTATGCTGGGCTGTTTATAGAGTTGACCACGGGACGTATCGGGTATCCATTTTTGTGTATTTTTGGCTGTGCTCTTAGGCGTGGTGCTTGTGGATTCATACATGTAAGGTATTTCTTTTCAGTTTCTGTCAACAGGAAATGTGTGCTCTTTAATTGTTCCATAATTTTACTTTGGAATTGTTTGGTTGGGTCTTTTTCAATGTGCTGAATGTTATTAGCAGCAAAAAATTCATTTTTTTGTCTATGTATTCTTTTTCTTTCATCACAACTAATGTATTACTTTTGCCTGACTTTACAACTATGGACTGGTTGTTTTTCAGTTTATTATTTATAGATTTTAAAGTTTTTGTATCATTTATTGTATATTTAGATCTAAACTTATCTTTATTCATTTCTTTCTCAAGAAGCTTGCTTACTTTGTGACCTATTACTGCTTTTGTATTTGAATTTAATTTTGCAGCATCTGCTGTACTTTTAGTTGCAGCTATAACTTGTTTCAGTGTATGGTTGTTGAGGTTAGGTTTTATGTTGTATTTTAGTCCTTTTTGGAGTAGATCGTTTTCTCTTTGGTTGAACTTTATGTCAGTGTTGTTTACCACTCAACTGTAAAATGTGTGTTTGCTTTTGTCAGTTATCTCAATGTTGGATCTCTTGTCTTGTCTGGATGTCAAGGTCTGTAGTTTCTTGTTATGTGTGTTGCATATCGTCAAGTACTCCTTGTCGACTATTTCCTGGATATGCCTGCAAATGCTGTCATAAACTGTAGGTTCCATGTTGTTTGCTGCTTCAATCTGCATGTTGACTAGCTGTCTGTTTAGTAAGTCCTTTTTCTTATGTAACTGCCTTATTTCGGTTTTCAGCCAGAGTTTTTCTGCTTTATGTTTTATAAGTTTTGCTATGTTGCTGTTAGAACATATTTTCACTTTTATATATTTCGGAATTATGCCTAGTTGTTGACAGTGCTTGTTGAATCTTATGTGAGCAACTGCTTTTAGTACTTTCATTTTGAGGTTTTTGTATTTATATATAGCTTTCATTGCCTGGCTTGGCACTAATAATCTGATTTGTTCCATTATAAACGGTTTTTGAAAGCCTGCGACTGTAGATACAATCGGTTTGTTTATAAATAAATAAATCTTCTGCTACAAGTCACGATTTTCTTTATTTTACTATTCGCACGACGCGTTTCGAGAAATAATTCCCATTTTCAAGTGCGTTTTTTTATGTGTGTTAAGCCATAAAATAAATACAAAAACCTCAAAATGAAAGTACTAAAAGCAGTTGCACACATAAGATTCAACAAGCACTGTCAACAACTAGGCATAATTCCGAAATATATAAAAGTGAAAATATGTTCTAACAGCAACATAGCAAAACTTATAAAACATAAAGCAGAAAAACTCTGGCTGAAAACCGAAATATGGCAGTTACATAAGAAAAAGGACTTACTAAACAGACAGCTAGTCAACATGCAGATTGAAGCAGCAAACAACATGGAACCTACAGTTTATGACAGCATTTGCAGGCATATCCAGGAAATAGTCGACAAGGAGTACTTGACGACATGCAACACACATAACAAGAAACTACAGACCTTGACATCCAGACAAGACAAGAGATCCAACACTGAGATAACTGACAAAAGCAAACACACATTTTACAGTAGAGTGGTAAACAACACTGACATAAAGTTCAACCAAAGAGAAAACGATCTACTCCAAAAAGGACTAAAATACAACATAAAACCTAACCTCAACAACCATACACTGAAACAAGTTATAGCTGCAACTAAAAGTACAGCAGATGCTGCAAAATTAAATTCAAATACAAAAGCAGCAATAGGTCACAAAGTAAGCAAGCTTCTTGAGAAAGAAATGAATAAAGATAAGTTTAGATCTAAATATACAATAAATGATACAAAAACTTTAAAATCTATAAATAATAAACTGAAAAACAACCAGTCCATAGTTGTAAAGTCAGGCAAAAGTAATACATTAGTTGTGATGAAAGAAAAAGAATACATAGACAAAAAAATGAATTTTTTGCTGCTAATAACATTCAGCACATTGAAAAAGACCCAACCAAACAATTCCAAAGTAAAATTATGGAACAATTAAAGAGCACACATTTCCTGTTGACAGAAACTGAAAAGAAATACCTTACATGTATGAATCCACAAGCACCACGCCTAAGAGCACAGCCAAAAATACACAAAAATGGATACCCGATACGTCCCGTGGTCAACTCTATAAACAGCTCAGCATACAAACTGTCTAAAAACTAAATAACATACTGGTGAAAAATTATACATATGAAACAACATATTCCATAAAAAACAACATGATTCTAGCCAAAGAACTAAGAACCAGAAAGCTCCCCCAAGATGCACAGTTTATATCACTTGACATCACCACCCTTTATTCAAACATACCCATACAAGAAGCTCTAACAGTAATACAAAAGAACCTTATGCAACACAAGAAACTTTCATACACAGAGATTGTCGGATTTATGGAACTCCTTCAGCTAACCCTAAGTTACAACTACTTTACCTTTAATGACAACATTTATAAGCAACCAGATGGCCTAGCAATGGGATCATGTATATTCGGTACCATAGCTGACATATACATAAATCACTTAGAACAAAAATTATTTGACAGCCAAGAACCTTGCCTAAGGAAAATAGAATTTTATAGGAGATATGTAGATGACACACTACTGTTAGTGAAATGAGATACCAAAGACATCACAGAACTTCTTAATCATTTCAGTAATCTAAATGAGAAAATCAAATTTACAGTGGAACATGAGCAAAACAAAAGTATCAACATTCCAGACCTAAATATTACAAGACACAACAACACATGCACATTCAAAATCTATAGGAAAAACACAATGACTACCACTACAATCCCTGCAACCTCATGTCACCCAAATATTCATAAACAGGCAGCTTACAGGTCAATGCTGCATAGGGCAACAAAAATACCATTGAACCAAGAAAATATGCAACAAGAAATAAACACAGTGAAGATGATTGTAGTTGCTAATGGTTACAATGCTTCCATGGTTGACACAATCTTGGACAAAGTGAAGAGAAACCCAGGTACAAACTGCACCACAGAAGAAAAAGAGAAAAACAAATATATATCTAGCATTCCATACATAGGCAATGTATCACAGAAGATTGCAAATATTTTCAAAAATCACAGAGTAAAAATTGGGTTTTCTACATCCAATAAACTACACCAAAAACTAATACATAATATAAAGTGTAATCATGATCCATATTCAGACTCTGGAATATACAAGGTAACATGCCAGGAATGTTCCAAGTTCTACATAGGACAAACAGGCCGAAATATCAACACCAGGTACACAGAGCACGTTAGAGCATACACACACAACAAACACGCCACATCAGCAATAGCAACACACATACATAATACAGGACACCCATTTGGAAAAATAGAGCAAAATGTCAAAGTACTCCACCGACTAAATAAAGGACATAAAATGGATTTGCTTGAAGAACTGGAGATATATTCACATTACAGAAAATATGAAGATAAAGTATTAAATGAAAAACTTGAAAGTGAATCAGTGAATTTCTTCAGATGTTTCGATAAAATACTTAAATAAAAATAGTAAAACATAGAAATAAGCACAATTGTAAAATCAGTATAAGTAATTCATGAGCCAAATTGTAAAGATAAATTAACCTCTGTACAAAAGCTTATCATAATCTGTGGATGACCTATAATGTTATTTCTGTGAACTACCTATAAGAAGATCTTTGTAACTGTTTTGTTTATATAAGATATTTTCGATGTGTTAAATGTACAAGTTGTGTGTGATGTTAAGTGTGTGTGACTCTCTACACAAATGGACCATTAGAAAACTGTAAGTACAAATTGTTCTCAAACTTTAGCCACTAACCTCACAGAAAGAATTGATACCCAACTAAAAATCGCATTTCTTATGTATTACAGTAAAAGTCAACAAAATGAAGCTGACTCACACACACTGACAACATCAAAAGAAATGGCTTAACACACATCAAAAAAAAAAAAAAACGCACTTGAAAATGGGAATTATTTCTCGAAACGCGTCGTGCGAATAGTAAAATAAAGAAAATCGTGACTGGTAGCAGAAGATTTATTTATTTATAAACAAACCTGTTGTATCTACAGTCGCAGGCTTTCAAAAACCATTTATAATGGATCAAATCAGAAACAGTTAGGTGTAGTGAGGTGGGGGTAGTGGCAGTAAGGTCCTTAGTTTACGACGATCCGCCAAGAATAAGCAGATTAAATGCATAGTATGTGGAAAGCAATCTGATGCCGAAACCTAGAAGATATTTCGTGCAAATTGAAGATCTTCTAGGTTTCGGGGATAAATGGACTGGTGTCTTATTTTCACGAGTTTCAGCTTAGAATATCACTAGTGCGCCAGAGCTGTTCGCACTAGCAAATCCGACTTCGTAAAATTAAATTGCAAGCAGCTTAGTTAAAGAAGCTTACACTGTGCATGCTTCTTAACAAATCACAGCCAGGGAGAGAAAAGATGAAGAGGGAAGTATCAAGTGATGGATATGAGAAAAAAGACCAATGCTGCTTAACAAAGATAGCTTATTTTCTCAACTGATTATTCCAGACCTTACGCATTATGACAGCATGTTTCAAATACATGTGTCCTTTCTTCATCACACAAAAAAATTGGTTTTATCAAAACACAAAAGAAATTATTAATGTGTTGTTATACAGCCATGTTCGATTGAGGTAAGGAAATGATCATATTTACTTGATGAAATCAAACTCAGAAGTCTTTCACTGTTTTATCAAAACACAAAAGAAATTATTAATGTGTTGTTATACAGGCCCATTCGATTGAGGTAAGGAAATGATCATATTTACTTGATGAAATCAAACTCAGAATTTCACTAATTCCAAATATCCATGAAAGATAAATATTTAGTAGCTCAATTAGACCAAAAGTTGAAATAAGTGTTTATCTGTTGGCAGAAACAGAGTCTTTCACTACTTTCCTTATCAGAACCACGCATTGTTCAAATACATATACATAAAAGCTAATACTGTTCTTCATTATAAAGAGTTGCTAACTCGTTCAGTAGCTCTTGAATATTCAAGAGTCACATCAGTTACACAGTTATCCCAAGTAACAGCTGTACTCTACACTTAGTTACTCATCGCGCAACGCCAAAATCTTAGTGGTTGGTTAGTGTTTTAGTCTTTTATCTAGAAGTTTGGGTTTAAAAATTAATTGGTCATAACATTTGAGAGAACGTTAAAGGGAAGTTTCAACAGGATAGGGCCGGCGACGTGTGCGTTGCAAACGACGAAGTAGGTACGCAGGTCTACAGACGCGATCGCAAGATGGAATATCGGAAGCCACGACAATAGAGAAAGATTTTGTTAGAAGTATACCAAGGGGCTGTTCGGGACAGGATTCCAGGAGATTATGAAGACGTCCGTATTCGGTGGATTACACGAAAAAATTGACGCGTATTACAGTAGTTGCGCACACGAGATACCTACGTGTGCAACAAGGAAAGTTTATTTTAACTATTTGATGCTACAGTTAATTTGTTTCCTTCTTATGCGATAATGGTCAATGTTAACAGATCAGCATTTATTTGTAAGGAATTCTCGTGAATAAAAATTTGCGGTCACTGTACTCTTGCATGTCTATACCAGTCTCACTTTAGCACAGATTATGTACGGAATACTGCAGGTAGTTCTTCGTTCACTTTCTTTACTAAATATTCAGTCTAGGGATAACTAATCGCAGATGTAGCATACAGTGTCTTTGTGCATCGTTTTGTAATTTTAAACACCTTTTATTGGTCCGTTGAACGATAAGAATATTGCCGTTTGAATCAGAACACGGACAACAATTGTGTCTTACCTCACCACATCGGGCACCCCACTGTTTGGATTGCCACACACTGCCACGCTGGAGCATGCACAAATGCCATTGATTTAGTGGTCGTTCAAGACGTGTATATCAAAAAATGGTTCAAATGGCTCTGAGCGCTATGGGACTTAACATCTGAGGTCATCAGTTCCCTAGGCTTAGAAATACTTAAACCTAACCAACCTAAGGACATCACACACATCCATGCCCAGGGTAGGATTCGAACGTGCGACCGTAGTAGTCGCGCGGTTGCGGACTGAAGCGCCTAGAACCGCATGGCCACCGCGGCCGGCACGTGTATATCATCAGCAATTCACAGTATTTAGCATTATTCAATGGACGAACCGGAGATTCCTTTTTTGATTGCAATTGCAGCTCGCACTGCAATGTGCCATCATCGGTAAGTGAAATGTGCTTTCAATTCACATATTTATTCAGAGTGTAACACAATTCCTTCACACCATCACATAACGCAGTTTCACATTTTATGCATCACAAACAGTCTTAGATCACGTAACTCCGTTAGCTGCAAAGACCTAATCAAACGAATTTATTCACTGCTCCTCACCTTACTTATAGAACATTTATGGGCTTTTAGACCTCACACCCGAGTAGTTGACTACTATTTAGCTAAGGGTTCATCTGATGCTTTTACATTATGTTACAAAACTTTACACATTTACGACTATCTTTTAATGTGCGGAGAGATCATCCGAGTGTTCAGAGTATTAATATTTTGTACTTCAGTTCCGCTCAGATGGGAACACAGTATAGAACAAATATCGTACTCATCAATTATTCTTCGTAAGGCAATACATCACTCATTCATTTACAGAAATAAATTGGCAGTACGCGAACAAAGTAATTACAAGCATTGATGTGTGCGAAAATCGGTCTCATCAACTGAGGCAAAGAACGAAAATTCATGCAAAAGAGCTTACCCAAAGAAAAATAGTAAAAAGTCTAGTTATATGACACTTGTACATGGAATTTCGTAGTACCTATCATTTACTAATTTGTCTTTCTTGATAAGTAGGAAAACTACAATAAGTTTATTTCATACTGCAACCTACATCCTTCTGAATCTGCTTAGTGTATTCAGCTCTTTGTCTTCCTCTACGATTTTTACCCCCCCCCCCCAAGCTGCCCTACAATAATAAATTGGTGATCCCTTGATGCCTGAGAACATGTTCCACCAACCGATCCCTTCTTCTAGTCACAGTGTGCCACAAAGTTCTCTTCTTCCTAATTCTGTTCAGTACCTCCTCATTAGTTATGTTATCTACCCATGTAATCTTCAGTATTCTTCTGGAGCACCACATTTCTAAAACTTTTGTTATGTTCTTGACCAAACTATTTATCGTCCACGTTTCACTTCCATACATGGCCACACTCCATACGAATACTTTCAGAAATGACTTCCTGACACTTAAATCTATACTCGATGTTAACAAATTTCTCTTCTTCAGAAACGCTTTCCTTGCAATTGCCAATCTACATTTTATATCCTCTCTACTTCGACCATCATCAATTATTTTGCTCTCCAAATAGAAAAACTCATTTACTACTTTAAGCTTTTAATTTCCTACTCTGATACCCTCAGCATCACCCGATTTAATTCGACTACATTACACTATCCTCGTTTTGGTTTTGTTGATGTTCATTTTATACCCTCCTTTCAAGATGCTGTCCATTCCGTACAGCTGCTCTTCCAGGTCCTTTGCTGTCTCTGACAGAATTACCATGTCATCGGTGAACCTCAAAGTTTTTATTCTGCTCCATGGATTTTAATTCCTACTCCGAATTTCTGTGTTGGTTCCTTTACTGCTTGCTTAATATACGGATTGAATAACATCGGGGAGAGGCTACAACCCTGTCTCACTCCCTTCCCAACCACTGTTTCCCTTTCATGCCCTTCGACTCTTATAGCTCCCATCTGGTTTCTGTATAAATCGTAAATAGCGTTTCGCTCCCTGTGTTTTACCCCTTTATAATTTGAAGGAGAGTATTCTAGTCAACATTGTCAAAAGCTTTCTCCAAGTCTACAAATGCTAGAAACGTAGGTTTGCCTTTCCCTAATCTATTTTTTAAGATAAGTTTTAGGGTCAGTATTGCCTCACGTGTTCCAATATTTCTACGTAATGAAAACTGATCTTCCCCGAGGTCGGCTTCTACCAGTTTTTTCCATTCGTCTGTAAGGAATTCGTGTTAGTATTTTGCAGCCGTCCCTTATTAAACTGATAGTTCGATAATTTTCACATCTGTCAATACCTGCTTTCTTTGGGATTGGAATTCTTATATTCTTCTTGAAGTCTGAGGGTATTTCGCCTGTGTCATACATCTTGCTCACCAGATGGTAGAGTTTTGTCATGACTGTCTCTCCCAAGGCTATCTTGCTCACCAGATGGTAGAGTTTTGTCATGACTGTCTCTCCCAAGGCTATCAGTAGTTCTAATTGAATGTTGTCTACTCCCTGGTCCTTGTTTCGGCTTAGGTCTTTCAGTACTCTGTCAAACTCTTCACGCAGTATCATATCTCCCATTTCATCTTCATCTACATCCTCTTCAATTTCCATAATATTGTCCTCAATCACCCTTGTACAGGCCCTCTATATACTCCTTCCACCTTTCTGCTTTCCCTTCTTTGCTTAGAACTGGGTTTCCATCTGAGCTCTTGATATTCATACAAGTTGTTCTCTTTTCTCCAAAAGTCTGTTTAATTTTCCTGTAGGCAGTATCTATCTTACCCCTAGTGAGATATGCCTCTAAACCCTTACATTTGTGATCTGGTCATCCCTTCTAAGCCATTTTGCACTTCGTATCGATCTCATTTTTGAGACGTTTGAATTCCTTTTTGCCTACTTCATTTACTGCATTTTTATATTTTCTCCTTTCATCAATTGAATTCAATATATCTTCTGTTACCCAAGGATTTCTACTAGCGCTCGTCCTTTTAAATACTTGATCCTCTGCCGCCTTCATTATTTCATCCCTCAAAGCTACTCATTCCTCTTCTACTGTATTTCTCTCTCACATTCCTGTCAATCGTTTGCTAATGCTCTTCCCGAAACTCTCTACAACCTCTGGTTTAGTCAGTTTATCCAGGTCCCATCTCCTTAAATTCCCACCTTTTTGCAGTTTCTTCAGTTTTAATCTACAGTTCATAACCAATAGATTGTGGTCAGAGTCCACATCTACCCTTAGAAATGTCTTAGAATTTAAAACCAGTTTCCTGAATCTCTGTCATACCATTATATAATCTATCTTAGACCTTCCAGTATCTCAGGCTTCTTCCATGTATACAACCCTCTTTTATGATTTTTGAATCAAGTGTTAGCTGTGATTAAGTTATGCTCTGTGCAAAATTCTACCAGGCGGCTTCCTCTTTCGTTTCTTACCCCCAATCCATATTCACCTACTACGTTTCCTTCTCTCCCTTTTCCTACTGACGAATTCCAGTCACCCATGACTATTAAATTTTCGTCTCCCTTCACTATCTGAGTAATTTCTTTTATCATACATTTCTTCAATTTCTTCGTCATCTGCAGAGCTAGTTGGCATATAAACTTGTACTACTGTGGTAGGCGTGGGCTTCATGCCTATCTTGGCCACAATATTGCGTTCACTACGCTGTTTGTAGTAGCTTCCCCGCACGCCTATTTTTTTATTCATTATTATACCTACTCCTGCATTACCCCTATTTGATTTTCTATTTATAATCCTGTTTCACCTGACCAGAAGTCTTGTTCCTCCTGCCACCGAACTTCTCTAATTTCCACTATATCTAACTTTAACCTATCCATTTCCCTTTTTAAGTTTTCTAACCTACCTGCCCGATTAAGGGATCTGACATTCCACGCTCCGATCCGTAGAACGCCAGTTTTCTTTCTCCTGATAATGATGTCCTCCTGAGTAGTCCCCGCCCAGAGTTCCGAATGGGGGACTTATTTACCTGCGGAATATTTTACCCAAGATGACGCCATCATAATTTAACCATACAGTAAAGCTGCATGCCCTCGGGAAAAATTACGGCTTAGTTTCCCCTTGCTTTCAGCCGTTCACAATACCAACAGAGAAAGACCGTTTTGGTTAGTGTTGCAAGGCAGATCAGTCAGTCATCCAGACGGTTGGCGCTGCAACTACTGAAAAGGATGCTGCCCCTCTTCAGGAACCACACGTTTGTCCTGCCTCTCAACATAATACCCCTCCGTTGTGGTTGCACCTACTATACGGCTATCTGTATCTCTGAGGCATGCAAGCCTCCCCACCAACGGCAAGGTCCATGGTTCATGCGAGGGGGGGGGGGGGGGAGATGTTGTACACTGAGAATCATATTAAATTTTCTTACTTACAGCGAGGTGACAAAAATCATGGGATAGCGAATGCACTTATAAAAATGGCGGTAGTATCTCTTGCACAGGGTATAAAATGGCACTGCATTGGCAGAGCTGTCATTCGTACTCAGCTGATACATGCGAAATGGTTTCCGTCGTTTTTTGGCAACCGGAATAAAATAATAATTGGATCCTTTTACCGACCTCTCAATTCAGATGATATCGTTGCTGAAAGGTTCAAAGAAAACTTGAGTTTGATTTCAAACACGTACCTGACTCACACGATTATAGTTGGAGGTGATGTTAATTTACCCTCGATATGTTGGCGAAAATACATATTTAATTCCGGAAGTACGCATCAAACATCAACAGAAAGTATGCTAAACGCACTCTCTTAAAATTACTCGAGAAGTTAGTGCATGGGCCCACACGAATATTAAACGATTGTGAAAATACACTTGACCTCTTAGCAACAAATAGTCCTGAGTTAATAACGAGCATCAAAACGGATACAGGGATTAGCGAGCACAGTGCTGCCGTAGCAAGACTGAATATTGTAAACCCCAAATCTTCCAGAAATAAATGAAAAATATACCTATTCAAAAAAGCAGATAAAAATTCACTTGACGCCTTTCTGAGAGACAATCTCCACTCCTTCCAAATTAACAATGTAAGTGTAGACCAGATGTAGCTTCAGTTCAAGGAAATAGTAGTGCAGCAATTGTGAGATTTATACCAAATAAATTAACAAACGATGGAGCTGATCCTGCTTGGTGCAAAAAACGGGTCAGAAGACTGTTGCAGAAACAACGAAACAAATTTAAACGGACGGCAAATGCCGAAGATTGGCGATGTTTTACAGAAGTTCGAAATTTAGCTTGGACTTTAATGTGAGATGTTTATAATGGTTTCCACGACGAAAGTTTTTCTCGAAACCTGGCAGAAAATCCATAAGAGATTCTGGTCGTATGTGAAGTATGCTAGCGGCATAACACAATCAATGCCTTCTCTGTGCGATAGTAATGGAGATACCATTGAAGACAGTGCTGCCAAAGCAGAGTTACTAAACACAGGTTTCCGAAATGCCTTCACAAAAGAATACGAAGTGAGTATTCCAGAATTCGAATCAAGAACACCCGCGAACATGAGTAACCCAGAAGTAAATATCCTCGGAGTTGTGAAGCAAATTAAATCACTTAATAAAAGCAAGTCTTCTGGTCCAGACTGTATACCGATTAGGTTCCTTTCAGAGTATGCTGATGCAATAGCTGCATACTAAACAATCATATACAACCGTTCGCTCGTCGAAAGATCCATACCCAAAGACTGGAAAGTTGCGGGGGTCACACCAATATTCAAGAAAGATAGTCGGAGTAATCCACTAAATTAAAGGCTCATGTCATTAACGTTGATGTATAGTAGGATTTTGGAATAAATATTGTGTTCGAACATTAAAAATTACCTCGAAGAAAATGATCTATTGACACACAGTTAACATGGATTTAGAAAACATCGTTGTTGTGAAACACAACTATCTCTTTACTCGCATGAAGTATTGAGTGCTATTGACAAGGGATTCCAGATGGATTCCGTATTTCTGCGTTTCCGGATGGATTTTGACACTGTACCACACAAGCGGCTGGTAGTGAAATTGCGTGCTTGTGGAATATCGTCTCAGGTATGCGGCTGGATTTTTAATTTTCTGTCAGAGGTCACAGTTCGTAGCAATTAACGTAAAGTTATCGAGAAAAACAGAAGTGATTTCTGGCGTTCCCTAAGATAGTGTTACAGGCCCTTTGCTGTTCCTTGTCTATATAAACTATCTGGGAGACAATCTGAGCAGCCATCTTAGGTTGTTTGCAGATGACGCTGTCGTTAATCGACTAATAAGTCATCAGAAGATCAAAACAAACTGAAAAACTATGTAGAACAGATATCTGTACGGTGCAAAATTGGCAATTGACCCTAAATAACGAAAAGTGTGTGGTCACCCACATGAGTGCTAAAAGGAATCCGTTAAACTTCGGTTACACTATAAATTAGTCAAATGTAAAGGCCGTTAATTCAACTAAATACCTAGGAATAGTAATTACGAACAACATAAATTCGAAGGAACATACGGAAAATGTTGTGGGGAAGGCTAGCCAAAGACTGCGTTTTATTGATAGCACACTTAAGGAAATGTAACAGCTACTAAGGAGACTGCCTACACTACTCTCGTACGTCCTCTTTTAGAATATTGGCGAGCAGCGTGGGATCCTTACCAGATAATATTGACAGAGTACATAGAAAAAGTTGAAAGAAGGTCTGCACATTTTGCATTATCACGAAATAATGGATAGAGTGTCACTGGAATGATACAGGATTTGGGGTGGACATCAATAAAACATAGGCGTTTTTCCTTGCTGCGGAATCTTCTCACGAAATTCCTATCACCAACATTCTCCTCCGGATGCGAAAATATTTTGTTGACACCGACATACATAGGGAGACGCGATCACCATCAGAACTCGTACGGAAAGATACAGGTGTTAGTTATTCCCGCGCTCTATACGAGACTAATGTAGATGGTTGTCGCCGCGCGACGAGAATTAACAAACTTTGAACAATGAATGGTAACTGTAGCTAGACACACGGACATTCCATTTCGGAAATTAGAGAATTTATAATTCCGAGATCTACAGTGTAAAGATCGTGCCGAGAATACAAAATTTCACCTCTCACCACGGACAACGCAGTGGCCGACGTCCTTCGCTTAAAGATGTTGTGGGACGTACGACGATTGTATCTGTTGGGACAAAGTGGAGAAATCTGTTGTTAATAGGCTATGGTAGCAAACGACGGACGCGAGTACCTTTCCTAACAGCACGACATCTGCAGCGCCTCTCCGGGGCTCGTGACCGTGTCGACTGGACTCTAGACTACCGGAAAACCGTGGCCAGGTCAGATGAGTGCCGATTTTAGTTGCTGTGAGGTGATGACAGGGTTGGAGTGTGGCGCAGACCACACGAAGCCATCGACCGAAGTTTTCAACAAGACACTCTAAATGATCGTCGTTGTTCCATAATAGTTCAGGCTGTGTGGTATGGACTGGGTCCTTTGATCCAAATGAACCGATCATTGACTGGAAATGTTTATTCATGGGCTTATGCCCCGAAACAACGGCATAATTCTTATGGATGACAATGCACCATGTCAACGGGCCGTAATTGTTTGTGTTTCGTTTGAAGAACATTCTGAACAGTTCGAGCGAATGTTTTGGCCACCCAGACTGCTCGACATGAATCTCATCGAACATTTATGAGAAATAATCGAGAGGGCAGCTCCTGCACAAAATCCAGAACAGGTAACTCTTTCGCAATTATGGACGGCTGTAGAGGCAGCTGCAAGGGACTTCCAAAGACTTGCTGACTCCCTGCCACGCCGAGTTGCAGTACTGTTCCCGGAAAAAGGAGGTCCGACACGATGTTAGGATCTATCCCATGAATTTTGTCACTGCGGTGTATTTAAACCACCTGAAAAACTCCTTTTTACCTACTCTACGTACAGGATTGAAGATAAGGGTATCCAGGCGGTATATCTCTAACTTCAGCAGAGCATCATATTCTCAGAGCTTTTCATTAGTAGGTCACCGTTTTAAGCTTATGCTATACAGGATGATTTTTTTCGCCAAGTACAAACTCTAGGGATTGGTCGATGAGAGGATACGGAACAAAAAAGATCCAATCAACTGAAGTCCAGAAATGGCAGGTTACATGCTAGGGACCATTTATATTATCATTCTTTGTTACAGAGGCTGTGTCCTACACCGAAGAGCCAAAGAAACTGGTGCACCGGCCTAATATCGTATAGGGATCCGCACCGACGTAGAAGAGCCGCAACGCGACGTGGTATGGTCTCAACTAATGTCTGAAGTATCGCTGGAGGGAACTAACACCGTAAATCCCACAGGGCTGTCCGTAAAACCGTAAGAGTACGAGGGGGTGGAGATCTCTTCTGAACAGCACGTTGCAAGACATTGCAGATATGCTCAATAATGTTCATGTCTGGGAAGTATGGTGGCCAGCAGAAGCGTTTAAACTCAGAAGAGTGCTACTAGAGCCACTTTGTAACAATTATGAATGTGTGATGTATCACATTGTCCAACTGTAATTGTCCAAGCCCTTTGGGATGCACAATGAACGTGAGTGGATGCAGGTGATCAGAAAGGATGCTTACGTACGAGTCACCTGTCACCGTCGTCTCTAGCCGTATCAAGAATCCCCTATCACTCCAACTGTACACGCCCCACACCGCTACAGAACCTCCACTAGCTTGAAGAGCCCCCTGCTGACATGCAGGGTCGATGGATCCACGAGGTTGTATCCTCGATGCAATTTGGAACGAGACTCGTCCGACCAGGCAACTTGTTTCTGGTCATCAACGGTCCATTGTCGGTGTTGATGGGCCCAGGCGAGGCGTAAAGCTTTGTGTCGTCTAGTCATCAAGAGTACACGTGTGGGCTTTTTCGTTAAATGGTTCGCACGCTGCCATTTTTTGACTGCTCAGCTTTGAAATCTGCAGCGATTTGCGGAAGGGTTGCACTTCTGTCACGTTGAACGATTCTCTTCAATCTTCGTTGGTCTCCAAAGGTGTTAGTGGTACAATATAAAAGAATATCACGCAATGATTCAACGAAAATGCCTGCTTATTCTCACTTAAAGGAACTTACAGTGATACATGCGTCTTGACAGTTCGCAGCAAGGAGGAGGATAGATGAAGAGATAGTAACAAGTGGAGTATGTCAGACAAAAGACGGATATTGTTTTACAACGATAACTTATTTTATAAACTGATTGCTGCACACTGAAGGCATTATTACAGCATGTTTCATATACATGTGTCTTTTCTTCATCAGAAATAACACATTTATAGTCGGATTGTTGTATTTGATCTAAAAATAGCTTTATTAAAAGCACAAAAAAGAGAAAACTACAAATATGTTGTTACAAATGTTACGTACGCTTCTAAGGAATGTGAGCCAAAAAGAATTACGAAGAAAAGAGCTTGAATCATCCTAAATAACAACACAAACTAAAACAATGATCGTAATCAGCCTCGATATCCAGAAAATTGGTGAATTTTCCTAAGGAATTCTCCGAAGACGAGATACGGACAAGCGATGAACTCTCCATACAGTGTATTTGTTTCTTGTAGAGTTCGAAGTGCCATCGTCATGTGACGTGTTTGCCATGGCTCATTGAGTCACAACAGCCAAAATAGGAAATAGTCTGCAACATAAATAATATCGCCTTCTCTTTCCAGGTCTGTCGCCACATCACTGGAATAGTGGAAAATTAGAAAACAAATCACTAGTGTCGATTCGAAAATATTGTAATTACAGACTGTGTCATGTATGACGTAACTCTCGGGAGCCAGAAAGTAAGAAGAAGAAGGAACAGGAAAATGATGAGAGAGAGAGAGAGAGAGAGAGAGAGAAATGTCCACACCTTCTATGAGGATATGTCACGAAACTAAAGGCGTCCCTGTTATTTTAAATGTTCAGGAAAATGTCACAGTGTGATCGATTTATGTGCTAACAAGTAAGCCTGTTGATATAGAGCACTTATTAGTCATTTCTTCTCGTAGGAAACTTTAGTTCCAATAACCTCGCAGCCATAAAAATCTAGAGAACGTAGCGTCTGTCCTCATGTGTCTCCTGACAACAGTATCTGAAAACTATTTAAGAACGTTATCAGTCGAAAGGTCACATGTAGCCTCATTTATGACACAGAACAATTACCAAAGGAACGCAGTATATGGTGTTGAAGAACTATTACCTGTATAAGAGAATAGATGAACATGAATCAAAACATCTTTCAAAACCACTGGGCGTGTCGGATTGTGCTTCAACTGTCATTTCTCAGCCTATGTTCCCTGTTCTAGATCTTGAGCAGCGCCTTCTTTTATATGATGTTGTTCTTGCTCTAGGGAAGCAGTTGGTGGGGAGTGGGGGTGGGGGTGGGGGTGGGTGAGGGGCTGGGAGGTCGCAACGTATATGTCTATATTTTACATCCATGTGAAGCTGTAGATCGTCACACGATTTTTTTTTTCCTCGTCGATGACGAAGGTTAGGTCCTCTCGTCGTTCACAGAGGATGTGAAATTCTGTCTTTTTCTCCTCTGGTACCCATCACTGTCTGTACTTAGAGGTTTTAGTGTTGAAAACCACGTGCGGACGCTTTGCATAGTAGTATTCCCGTTGACCTACTCGCGTTGGAGTGTGAGGCCAAAGTTAACCTAAGACTTTGCCGATCGCTTGGATACCGCAGCAGTATTATTGTCTGAGATGAGATCAGCTGATCCCATGGAGGAACACTGCCAGACATTGAACCATCGTGTGTTTAGAGAACCGAGACGATGCCTCGTAACTCATCGTAAGCCTCTTATCACCGTTACAAGTGCCTAAAAATTTCCAGGTGATGTGTAGAGTGACACTAATATATTGTGGAACAGTGCTAAATCATTAGACGCCAATGGAAGTAGGTGTGTTTCAACAGTACCTAGTGAACATCTTCTCTCTTGTATCAGTGTCTGTCGTGTAATTTGCAGAAGAAGATACAGTGCTGTGCCAATTTCACAAGGTAGGCTTCAGATCGGCACTGAGGCGACGAAAGCCGTGAGATAGCGACATGCACAAATACAGATGGAGGTAGTATCGCACACACAAGGTATAAATGAGCAGTGCATTGGTGGAGCTGTTATTTTTACTCAGGTTTCTCATGTGAAAAGGTGTCCCATGTGATTATGGCCGCATTGCAGGACTCAACAGACTTTGAACACGCGATGGAAGTTGGAGACGCATAGGACCATGCATTTCGGGAACCGTTAGTGGATTCAGTACTCCGAGATCCACAGTGTCAAGTGTATGCTGAGAACACGAAATTACAGGCATTGCCTCTCACCACGGACAACACAGTTACGGCGGCCTTCACTCAACGACCGAGGGCAGCGGCGTTCGCGTAGAGTTGTCAGACAAGCAACGCTACCGAGTGAGGTGGCTCGTGGCTAGCACACTGGACTCGCATTCGGGAGGACTACGGTTCACATCCGCGTCCGGTTATCGTGATTTAGGTTTTCCGTGATTTCACTAAATCGCTTCAGGCAAATGCCGGGCTAGCTCCTTTGAAATAGTACGACCGGCTTCCTTCCTCATCCATCCCTACTTGAATGGGACCGATGACCTCCCTGTTTGGTTCACTCCCCCAAATCAACCAGCCGGCCGAGGTGGCCGAGCGGTTCTAGGCGCTACAGTCTGGAACCGCGCGACCGCCACGGTCGCATGTTCGAATCCTGCCTCGGGCATGGACGTGTGTGATGTCCTTAGGTTAGTTAGGTTTAAGAAGTTCTACGTTTTAGGGGACTGATGACCTCAGAAGTTAAGTCCCATAGCACTCAGAGCCATTTGAACCATTTTGAACCCAAATCAACCAACCAACCAACCGTAATTGGATTCGTCGAAGCAACGCTGCTGAAATAACCGCAGAAATCAACTGTGACGTACGACGAACATATCCGTTAGGACAGTGAGGAGAAATTTGGTGTTAATGGGCTATGACAGCAGACGACCGACCCAAGTGCCTCTCCTGGGCTTGTGATCATATCTGTTAGACTGCAGACGACTGGGAAACCGTCGCCTGATTAGATAAGTCCCGATTTCCGTTGGGAAGATCTGATGGTAGGGTTTGTGTGTGGGGCAGACCATACCGAAGCCATTGACTCGAGTAGCCAACGAGACACTGTGCAAGCTGCTGGTGGATCCGTAATGGTGTAGGCTTTGTTTACATGGAATGGTCTTCTGCTCCAACTAATCTGATCATTGACTGCAAATGTTTTTTCATGGAATGCATATTCCCAAACAATGAAGCAATTCTTAAGGATTACAGTCCGCCAAGTCACCGGTCCACAATTGTGCACGACTGGTTTGACGAACATTCTGGACAATTCGAGAGAATGCATTGGCCACTCAAATCGTCCGACATGTATCCCAGCGAACATTTATGGGATTAAGCGAGAGGTCAGATCGTCCAGAAAATCCTGCACCGCCAACACTTTTGCGAGTATGGACTGGTATAGAAGCAGCAATGTTCAATTTTTCTGCAGGGGTCTTACAACCTTTTGCTGAATCCATGCCACGTCGAGATGTTGCACTAAGCGGGGAAGAAGAAGGTCCGACATGATATTAGTAGATATCCCATGACATCTTTAACCTCATGTTACTTGCTCATCATAAAAGAAACATGGTTACAGTTACAAGCGTGGAGCATGGCAGCGCTAAATTCATTACTCAAAACAGGAGCAAACTGTAGCCGTATTTTAGGAAGACGTTCACAAAGTATAATTTGTTCAGTAGTCGACAAAACATTATGAGACTATAGAAATCTTTCGAAAATACATAGACACAGCTTTCGTACTTCTGTGATGCTCTCAGAATCTTAAAGGTGGCCGTTTCAAAATCAAAGCAAAACACGTCTCCTTTTTCACACTACGACAGCAACGCGTTGATGAAGAGGGTTTATGAGGAAAAGCTGCCCAAGGTTTCAGTGCAACTGAGACGCCCGTACTACTATTCCACAAGATACTAGAGAAACTTAGAATATAATGCTGCAAGTATCTTGATACATGGCACGTGTTTACGTGGAAGTTCTATTCATATGACGTACCGTGTTTGTACCGGAATAGAGGCAGGTCTTGACGGTGTGATATATGACGTGTCAGTGACGTCAGTCTTCTCACGAGATTCTGAAAAATATGCTGCCGCTGTGATTCTTATGAATCGCGTTGCGTGCTATCAGCTGTAGGAAGATCCTTAATCGCGTCGCCACAGATAAAATGTCAGTGAGACAGGTGCTAGACGTGAAGCCAATAAAGTATTATCTCGATGTCAAAATATCACGTATGTCCATTTCGCACAAACATATGTTACCGGTTGTGAGACGACGTTTCATGTGATTCAGAATTCTAGCAAAATGCGTTTGAACTTATGTATGTGACTCGCTTCTGATTTTCTCTGCTTCTGATATTTTTCTTTACACTATGTGAACATTTTTGTCGTATGGAATACTTCACAGCAGTATTGTCAATAAATTAAGATCTGTGTATTGTAAGGATTTTTAGATCAATCTCTTTGTAGGCCAGTCTTAATATTTAATGGCAATGAAAGGACGTAGGGAAGAGTGAAAGAGATATTGATTCTATTTGGTGTTAAATCTATTGGCAGTTCAGACGAAGGGACCTACATTTCGCTTCTAGTAAGACTATGCATCGTGGAGCACTGCCATGTGTTCACCAGTCTCGCTACGATGATCACATTACTTTTGCTTCAGATTTACATAAGTTGTTTTTATAATCTTTCTAGGAGACTTGCATACACTTTTATATAATTCTTTCAAAGCGTAATTTTAGACAGATTTGAGCGGAGCAATTTTCTGTAAACTTCTTGTACTACATTTAACGGTTTATAAATGATTCTCCGTCTTCTAGCTGCTTTAATCGTGAATCGTGTTTTACAATAATCTCTCTTTCCGTCAGTTGTAAAAATTACTGTTTCCATTTCTGTACATACGTTCGTAAACAAGCTTTAATCATTGAACGACTGGGTCGCAGAGTCATCGTAAAGACGTTTAGATTCGCGAATGATAGACGCAGAACGTCACCTCCTCCTTCCCACAATCTCTGTGATCAACGCTGTATGATGGATTAGAAGCCTCACCAGTACTGCGATCTCAATGGATTTTAATTTTTGCATAATTACGGGTTTTTTTCTCAGTGAAGGGTATTATTCCTTCTTATTTCCCCTGTTGTTGCTATCTTTGAGTAACTGTATTTTTTCATTAAGTAATTGATGTTTAGTTTATTTTTATACAGGGTGAAGAAAAAATTCCGCATTTGGAGGTCGGCATTAGAATCCTCATCCCAATTTGGGACAAAAGTTTATCTGCTAAAACTAGTCCCGCCAAGCGATTTAATAGGAATGTGATTTTAAAAACGATACTCTGATAGTGCTCTAACTATGAGCAGCGTGGACAAGAATAGAATAACATGAAATCGGCGCAGTCCCATTAGTTCAGTGAGCCGAGGCATTGCCATGGAGAACGAATATGCTGACCCGCCAGTGCTTGAGTATCGTTGGTGCCAAACACTTCTCCGGTTAAAGCATCAAATTGTATCCAGTGTACAACTCCACAATGCAATATCTTGTGTATTTCTTTCTGTTACTGTTACCTTACTTTAAATATAAACACGTAACATGAAATTCTTACATAAGTAAACAACCACTTTGTTTTGTCCATGACACAAACGAAGGTAATAGAAAATAATATTGGATCCAGTGAGCTACAAAACGTACAATAATTTGCTATGCATAATAATTCGCTTCTGTAGGTTTTACCTCCAGACTTATCTTCTCAGATCCGGTACGTACACGTACGAGCAACGTTCACTTTAGAGAAGATGTTAAAAGCGACCCCGTTTCATTTCCAAACACTTCGCCACTCACTAGTGCATGCTTTACAGGACACTATCCAACACACCTGCATCCACCGTTGCAAGAACGGCATGCACGCGAGCTATTAGGTCGTGTAAATGCATGGTTGGAGTAATATAAACTCGATTCTATAAGTGTCTCCACAAATAGATATATAGTGGATTAAAGTCTGGGCAACGCGGAGGCCAGAACATTCAATCTCCACCACAAATCCACTTCCATGGAAACGCTTCATTTAAATAGTTACTCGCAGTCGTTCCAAAGTGTGAAAGTGCAACACCATGCTGAAACCATAGTTGTCACCGAGTACCAATGGAAAGTACTATAATTCGTCAGGCAAACTATTGGGAAACAGTACGATACAGGGGCGCATTCAGCTTGTTAACACATGCGCTTAAACCAAAGCTTGCCTGAGAGCCCGTTCACGGATAACATATAGTTTGTGTTCCGACCAGCAATATTTGCTGTGGCCATTGAGAATATCTTCACGAATCAAGTTAAATTTTTCGGTCTATATCACGTTATTTACGAAATGTTCGTGACCTTCCAATTGGTGCAAAAGCCATTTACAAAACTGTATTTGTCGAATGCAGTTTTCTGGCCGCTGATAATAAGTAGTGTGTAATGACATGGGCGTAGGTTCTTCATTATGCAACACTTCAACAACTAGTCTTTGAGATATCTGGAACTGGCGACATACGCACGAGTAAGAGCAACAGCAGTTATGGTTGTAGGGTGCACCTTGCACCAAAAGCGTATCAACGTATCCGTGATTAGTGTTCTCCATCGGGAAGCTACCGTACATGAAGTTGACAGGGTCAGTTCTCGTTTTGCATTTCGCGATTAGTAGACACATACATGCAATTGAATGGATCCAACTGTCATGTGATACGCTATTGTCAGGTCACAAAAGATGTCCTTTTTACAAAGGGCGAGAACTAGGGAACGTACATCTAAAGAAATAAAAGAGGAACCTGATGAGAACTCGAACCATAGCTCCGTGGTGAATGTGGATTTGAGCCTCCAATAGTACACTCATCTAGGTACGACGGCTAGTACAGGGGTGCGGCGTTGTGCACCCTCCTCTGTATATTCCAATGCGCTCCATGGCGAGACAGTGTTCCCAGCTGTTCGTTTTCGTACACGTGCTTTCAAAATACATCCGATCTGATTTTGCTAGATACACTTTTGTCTTGAATCTGTATGAAGGATCGCATAGTGACCTCCGATTGCGGCATTTTTTCTTCACACTGTATAAGTAATTGTTGTGATTAGTACACACAAAGATCAACACTAAAATTTTAAAATTATTTTTGCAAATATCTTATCAATAATTTCTAAACATTTCATTTCTTTTTGGCATGAATCTAAAAGTCAAAGCAACATTTATCATGACTCAGTAAGTCAATTAAGTTTTCGTCATACCGAGTTATTATCAAGGAAAATCTAACACCTATACTAATAGTAATTCTGTAAAACCAACATGTCTGTTTGTTAGTATTTGAATACACTAATCTCCATAACTACTAGACGTATTTTCATAGGGTTTCCGCAGGTAGCATGATAGTTTGAGGTACTGTATAGACTTTATTTCATCAAATTCGACTCATTTAAGAAAGGTATCCGTCATATTATAAAAATTTATTTATGTGTCTATGTGTGTTTCACATCTGCTCCGAAACCACCGGACCGATTTCAACCGAACTTGGTACATGACTTACTGTCTGGAAAGAATCGCTGTCGGGGTAAGAACTCATTACGTGCGAAAGTGGTGGGGGTGGGTGTGCAAGAAAAGTGTATGTTACGACACGTGAATAGCCAATTCTGATTCATCCAGTATTTAAGAAGAAGATCACTTAGTGACATGAAATGGACTTAATATATAATGCATGTAGTTAGTTACGAAAGAAAACGGTAGATATTTCAACAGGAAAAAGCTCTCGTATGTCATATAATCACAAAACATCATACAGAACATAACATATCAGAAATGTATGACATACCAGTAGCAATTCAAGGTAGTTTACAATAGCATAATACCTGAGCAAACTATAAAAATCACTATTCTACAAATACTTTGATGTATGTTATATGATGTAGGCATTTACTTATTTTAGTATGTATTGTTTCCACTTCTAATGTGTTGTCCTGGGCTATTCGACGAATTCTGTAAGGTCCATTGTACACTAACAAAAACGTATGACTTGGATACTTACTTTTATGTGATAAAGGATAGGATTTCACAATAAATTTCTGACCAATGTATAGCTGTTTGACACTTACCTTAGCGTGTCGTGACTTCTACCTTCATTCTACGCAGTTCTTGAAGTTACTTATTGATAAGGTTGTTACCTCTTTGTGACGTAGCTTGCGTGAGTTTGTAAATCGTGCAAGCTCTCTGTTCAGTCTGGTGGCTGTTCGTTCTTAAGTACAAGAAAGCGAGGCAATGAAGTAGAATCATGTGGCAATTCGTTTAAAAGGCTTTGAAATTTGTGTGTGTGCCTGTCGAAATTCTAATGTTGTCGGCGACTGTATAACGTGCAAAGTTTATTGAATTCGCTCATCAGGCGTTCAGAAGCATTAGTTTGTGGCCAATAGAGTGAGATGAATATGGGTTTAATTTTGTTATTTCTTAAAGTTTTTGTACAGATGTCTGACTGAAACTGGGAACCGTTATCCGAAATTAACTTAGGAAAGTGTTCTACTTCAGGTAGGAAATATTTTACAAATGCATGTGATATCGTTTTTCCAGCAGCTCTCTGTAAGGGATGAGTGAGACACATTCAGAAGTCAGCTCTTCGGCAACAAAAATGTATGAAAATCTATTCTGAGTTGTTACGAGTGGCCCTAGAAGATTTATAGGCGCTAACTCTTTTAACTTTGTAGGAACTATGGGAAGTAGTCGAGCTCAGTGTGTAACAGTGGTGGCTTTGCTCTTAAAAACAATTTGTATACAGATAAAACTTTTCTGATTCTCTTTTCCACATCATTGAAATAACAGGTTGTGTGGAGATCGTTGAAACATTTATATTCTCTAACTTAGATGGATGTACCAAATGAGTTTGTTTATGAAACATCGGGAATACAAGAGACCTAGAGTGAGTCATTGATAGTAAACCACTTACAGAGAATGTTCTTGCACACAAGTGAATACTGTTTCATCTCTGTGGTTGTTTTATCCTGTTACTTATTTTATAGATATCTCCAGACTGGATACTTATTCTCTTTCTGTGGAATATCTTTTAGAGACCAAGTAATAAAGTTCTCAAAGGCAACTTTTCATGTACGCAGTATACTGAAGTTTTTCTCAAGTTTCGTTTCCATATTACTTTCTTCTAAGCCAGTAGATACACGAGATAAAGTGACAGCGACAACATTTTCTGAGCCTGGAATATGAACTAGAGTAAAACGGAATATTTGAAGATACAGTTTTAATCTGTCTTGACTCAATTTTGAATACATTAAAAATTTTATGGAACAATGGTCTGTGCAGACTTAAGAGTGTTTGACAAACAATAAAAAACGAAATTTGGAAAATTCGTAAATGATAACTTCTGGTTCAATTACTGACTAATTCTTTCTGATTTCGTTATAACAAAACTAGCAAAAGCTGTACCAGTCCCCTCAAATTTCAGGAATAGGTAACTATTCAACCCAATCTCTGATGAATCAGTAGCTAAACAAAAATCGCGTGACACGTCTGCATGTGCAGGAACTGGAGCATTCAGAAGTACGTCCTTTAAACTTAGGATCTCTACTTGCACATGTTCATCCCAATGTCATATTGTGTTTTTATCAGTAAGAGAACAAAGTTTTGGGGGTGGTAAGAATTTTTGTTCTCAAGGAAAGACAATAAAAGTTATTAAACCAAGGAAGCTACAAACTTGCCTTTTGGTGGTAGGAAACGGAATGGCTCTGATTGATTCAGGTTTTTCGGAATCAGGTCTTATGCCTTCAGACGAGATGATCTGTCCTGATTCTTCAAAAATCTGTAACAAACGATTGAGTAAATGGTTATGCTGTGACCAATATTTTTCAGCTATGAGGATGTCATCAACATGTGAAGTAAAGACATACTTTCTTAACATCGTCAGTGTTCATTTTTAATGCGACTGCCCGTTCAATAATTGTTTCAACGGTAATATCAATGTGGTCGTGGCGTTCCGTGAGTTGCGAGACTACTGAGCTGTGCTGGGTACAATGGTATTTATTTTTGCGAAGTAGCTCTTCTTTGTCTTTATTTTGTGTGGTTTTAAAATTATTTTACTCAGTATCAAGGCTGCTTAGCTCGGCCTCAAACCTCATAATAATAGGTTGTAAGTCGTTTCTAGTCTCTTGTCGGATTTCTACAGAAAGGTTTTGCTGTTTTTTCTTAAGTTACTTGATATCTTTAACAGTTTCTTATTGTGATTTACTTGTTGGTTCATGTGATTTTGTGTTTCGTTCTATTGTAATAACAGATGTGGGCTAGCGTACGGTTTCATTGAATGAAATGAAGGTAAAATGGAAATTTCGTATGGCTGAGACGATTTGTCACCTGCCGATTCGTCTTCCGATAGTTTTTGTTCACTGTTGGAAAGATGTTCTTATGCGTTAACTGATAGAAAATTAATGTGTGTTGGATAGTTATTTGCATTCTCTGAAATCTTAAGTAAATTAATGACGTGTAACGACTGTTATGCTTGTTTTTCATTCATTATTGGGTCATTACTATGTGACATGATTTGCCGTCTGATAGCATGAGAAGATATTTCGTTGCTAGCCATACTGTTTCAATTTGAAAAACTGAATTACCGAACAAAATTTCTATTTTATCTGAGTGAATTTTAGTTAAATACCCGAAAGTGATAAATTGTGTCACGCAGTAACAATATCTACGAAAACACCTAATTAATACGTAAAAACATCTAATTAATACTGAAACATTTCATTCTATTTGCACTATTCTGTGCCTACGAAACAAAGATCTTCACATTCAATATTTATGAAAAGAAAACACAAAATTACAGATAAAAATCACAATGAAATTACAACAGCTGAAAGAGAAAATACAAAAGTTAGTGCGCATATGCGTAGCCCTGACTTGCTTTGGAGAACTTGTGTTGCAGTCTAACTACGTAATCATAGAAAAACCAGAGGGTTATCCTAGGCGAACGTGTAAGCTTTCTATAAAAATTATCTGTAAATGAAAAAATGAATATTCTTTTTCGAAATCTCTCTTCGTGTAACGTGTGCCTTAGACATCGTGTTCATATGTTGATCAATATGACTCTTGGCTGTTCCTGTGTTGCGCATGTTAACAGAGTTGTGAAACAAAACTTTAAACTTAGAGAAATACTGGATCTGACATAGTGAAAACTAATCTAACTAAATGCTAAAGTAACTAAGCGCGTCCTCAGTGAAAACTAGTTAACTGGAACTCAATGCTGAAGTACATTATGAAAGTTAGGTGACTTGAAGCGCAATTTCCGAGGTGAAATGTCCAGAAAAATAAAATAGCTGTCTTCTCAGAAGAAAAATAACTGTCTCAGATTAACTACACTGTTCACTGCAAATTAATCTTCTTGCTTAGCACAATACCTGATAATTCTGACTACGAACGGTTTCCTCATGAGAATGTAAAGTGAGGTCTGCTTTGAAATATAAGTGACTTACCTCATGCTGAGCTTGTTGTTTGGTATCTGGTGTACTGACGTTGTCGAAAGCAAACAAAAATTTGCAGATTCAGCCAAAGAGAAAAATAGACTATTCACTATAAAACCTGTCTTTTGCTTGTCAGAAACAATCTGTTGTTTCGTGTTGCGTAAGGTGCAATTCCCACACCACAAAATATTCGAAACTTTACTAACAAAGGATGGAGGAGCATTTCACTTTAAAGGAAATCGATCTTGCAAGATGAAACTCTGATTACTGTGAAAAAAAGACTGTGCCACATAAAAAGACCTTAAAAATTAAGAAATTCTCTAAATACAAAAATTACAGACATTCCGGTCACATGCGTTACCTGCGACATATTGAAAACCAACAGATCAAATTAACACTAAGCATGAATGTTATTAGTTATTTGAGGGACGAAGATCACATTCAATTAATAGTTCTGATAAACAAACGTTATATTCTTGTGCAATCATTGGTTACCTTGAAAAATTGCTCCAAAACATCTTCTCATTCAATAGAATCAGTAACATATACTGACAAATAAGTTTTCATGTCCATAGTAAAGTATTCCAGAAGATTTCTCTCAGATTCAAGAATATTACATATCCTTCTCTTAAAAACGCATCTGCTCGATATTGTGCATCAAATAAGGATGCCCCAGCACTGCACAACTGACTGGCGAACAAGCGATCCATAGATAAACACGGAGTCAAGGACCTTATTTACTAATTGTGCATCGCACTCATTCACCTCTGTCCTAGTGCAGTGAAGTTGAATCATTTACAATGGCAGAAAACATATGAAACCCTTTGAATATGACTTAACAAATTATAGTAACTCCCTTGGTTTTTATAAAACAAACATATATACATATTTAAGGAACATGTCGGTCTTAGCGAAAAATATATGCTCCACCTCAAAAGTCCTAGCCCTAGTAATAACGTGCGCACGATCTAAGGTTGCAGTGATCCTTCGAGGCATGTCGGCAGACTGGACAGCGCGCGCAAGACCCATTATCCAGTTGGTGATCGAAGACATAGTGCGCTCTATTGAACTGCGCTGGAACACAGGTTTATTTTTATCTCTCGTTGTTAAGCTGCTTTCATATGTTGTGCCACAGTATGAACATCACGGTGAAGATTTAGTTGGCTTTCATGAAACTCTATACCAATTTCCCATCTGACAGTACGGTCTACATGGACAGAATGCAGGAGGGAAGATACCAATTTATGAATCGAAATACACTGCTGGGGATGAAAAGAATGAAGTAACGTTATGGCCAGAGTTTATGTGAGGAACTAATAGATACAAATAGTTATATAAGTTAAAGGATATGTCACGGAAGAATTGATCAGAGCCGTTCTCTGTGACGTGATTCGCGATCTGGTTCAGATGCCTGTGTATGCAGAGAAGGTAAAAATAGGGTTTTGCGTCTCGCTGATGTAATTAGAGACGCAACGGTAGTATAGTTGGTCAGGATGAGCGAATAAATGGGATGTGGCCTAAAGTGATGCAGTTAAATCACGTAAAATCAAAATGTGTGTGGACTTTCTTCTCGAACACGAATCCTGTTTCTTAACCACCACAGCAGCTCGTTTGACTATGAATAAAGATATGTAAAAATAGGTAGAGGCAGTCGTAACAGATGTTGCGGAGGAAGCAGACTACAGTAATTATTTGAGTATCGACGCTGCATAAAGGAAAGTGCATTATGTGAATTGTTGTTCCGACAATCAAAAAATTTTAGAACTTTGGATTCATCGGGCTGATCCCTCGTAATAAAAGACTTAGGAGACTCCTACGCCATGATTTAAGTGCTCTTACGCATCCAGAAACAATGCAAGTGAAACTATGTTATCGGTTGCAATGTGAAATTTGTTATTGGTGCGGCGTACAATGGGCGGTACAAAACCTCAAGCGAGATCAGTCACTGCCGTCGGCTGCTTAGATAAAGGGATTAAATAGTATTAAACACAGAATAATCTGTAACGACGAAGCCCGTCGTTCCCAGAACGCAAACCTCGGAATCCGGCGGAGAGCACGTGTACAGCACACATGTATTTAAGCGTACGCGCAGGGACACTGAGCCACCTTCATCGAACGACAGCTGACAACATGGGAGGTGAGTACCGCTGCCACAGATTTCACGGTTTCTCAGTCTTTCTGCGTGGTTTAAGGTGTGTTTGTGCTTGCTATTATTCGCCACAGATTTACTGAAATACCAAAATGTAATAAGAGTGATGTAAAAGTGACGAATTTTGATACTATTGGTCGTTACGAAGGAAACTTCCTATGTATAAGTCTGGCATCAAGACGGAGTCATTAATGAGTTTCGATTCGTTTGCTCTTTTTGTTTAGGGTACTTTACGAATAGAAGTGCTCCTCTCGTGAAATATGTTTCCTGCCTCAGACTACAAGTAATCTTGAAATCCATAGTTATTTTGACGCGCAGCAGTGTCATGCAGACTAAAGTTCCTGAACGTGCACTGCTTCAACACTTATTTGTTTTCGCTGAGGACACTTGGTAGTATACGGTGTAGAATGTACCACAGTCATTTTTCGGCAAATACAATTCTTAAGAGTTAGTAATAACGAACTACCATAGTTGTACTAGTAGTTAGGTTTTTCTTATATTTTACTCTTCAGTCAATACGTTGTTCTACACTCCCAGCTACCAGTCACTTTCCGCTCCCCAATATGTATCATATATGAGTATACTGGTCTCTTTTTTTGTTTATTTACAACACTTAACTAGTTTCTTCTGGGTAACCACCATTGTCTCGTGTACAGAATTCGCAATTTTTCATGTTTTTCTCGAACGGCTTGTGCTACTACATACGGCACGAAGTGAAAGTTCAAAGTAAATATTAGTATATTGTAACGGAAAGACAGCTTCGAAAGGCATGTTCATGTCGTCGTTTGATGTAGCTGTGCATACGGAAGGAAATACAACCCTTAACCTTTTTAATCAGCCTTTTGATGATATTTTGCTATAATCCACCAAAACTAACATTTAGTCAATCTCTTCACGCAGTGTAGTGGTTATTAGCGAGAATCCTTGGACAGACAACCGAGAAAAAAAATGGTTAAAATGGCTCTGAGCACTATGGGACTTAACATCTGAGGTCATCAATCCCCTAGAACTTAGAACTACTTAAACCTAACTAACCTATGAATATCACACACATCCATGCCCCAGGCAGGATTCGAACCTGCGACCGTAGCAGTCGCGCGGTTCCAGACTGAACCGCTCGGCCACGGCGGCCGGCCAACCGAGAAATGTATGTTACCAGTATTTGAAGGTAACATGTTAACCACTCTAAACATGTTGTATATTTAAATAAACAGCAAGAAAACAAACGTGGCTTCTAACGGAAATCATATTAATTTTTGAAGTTAGACCACCACATCATCGTATTCTCTATAAGTACATAAAGATAACAGTAATTGATCATGCTATCTATTCATTCTTTCAAATTAGATGATACTGAGGTGCTGCGTGAGCAAAATTATCCCCACCGTCACTGAATACTCACTGGGGCCCACAAGAAATACAGGCCCCACAACGAGCTTGTGGCATCGCACAAATCGCCTTGTTCGCCGTGCTTCGCGAACGCTCGGCTCCGTTCAGGGTCCACCGCAAATTAATCCGTCAATGGAAAGGTACCCCTAAAGGAATATTATCAGCAAATCTGGTCGTTTATATCCATCTACCATGAATTTTAATAGGTCTTCTGAGCTCTGCATTCCTTTTCCTCGTTGCTTCTTCCATAAAAAGATTGAACAGTAGGGAAGAAATGCTGGTTAGCTCTCTTACGCCCTTTTTCATCCTAATATTTCTCTTTCAGTCTTCTATTCTTATTCTTCCCTCATATTTCATGTAATTTTTTTTGAGATTTCCGAATACTTTGTGCCATTTCGAACAGTTCAACGCTTTCTCTACGTAGAGAAAACCTATAGCGGTGTCTTATTTTTCTTAAGTTTTGTTTCCATTTTCAGGCATAATACCAGAACAGACACTCAGTGATATCTGCTACAGTTGTTGTTTGGGGTTGAGCACGAAGACTGGTTCGATACAGCTCTCCACGTTATTCTGTCTTACACAAGCCTCTTCACATTTGCAACCTAGCCTCATTGGGAAGCTACTTATTGCTGTCAAACCTTGAGCTACCTGTATGCGTTTTACCTCCATACGTTGCTCCATTACAAAACTGACAATTCCTTGACACCCCAGGATGAGTCCAGACGCCCGATCCCTTTGTTTACTGAACGTGTGCCATACATTTATTTTCTCACCATTTTGAATCAATACCGTTTCAACAGTATCCGTCCAACTAATTTTTAGCATTCCTCTTACCTTCCCTAACGTCGAACTCATATTTATATTTCTTCTGTATAGTATTTTCACCGGCATCATGGTTGCGTGATTTATATCGACGTAATAATTCTCCATCATTCCGATTTGATGGAGACTGTGGATTGGACTGCGCGAAACGCGTATATGAACGATCGAAGGGACACAGATCCTAGGGAACTGAAGTCCCATTCAGGAAGATGACATGTGCCGGCGACAGGTACGTTTTCTTCTGGTAACTTAAGGCAAATATCGGGGTGATGGAAATTTCTCTGGTGGAACCATTAAGATATCGCAACATTCCGACAAACGTTACCATCTAGAATGAAATTTTCACTCTGCAGCGGAAAATGGGCTTATATGAAACTTCCTGGCAGATTAAAACATTGTGCAGACCAAGACTCGAACTCGGGCAAGTGCTCTAACATCTGAGTTACCCAAGCACGACTCACGACCCGTCCCCACAGCTTCAGTTCCGCCTCTAACTCGTTTCCTACCTTCCAAACTTCACAGAAGCTCTCCTGTAGCCCTTGCAGAACTAGCACTCATGGAAGAAAGGATATTGTGGAGACATGGCTTAGTCACAGCCTAGAGGATGTTACCAGAATTAAATTTTCACTCTTCAGCGAAGTGTGCACTGATATGAAACTTCCTGGCAGTTTAAAACTGTGTGCCGGACCGAGTTTCGAACTCAGGACCTATGCCTTTGGCGAGCAAGTGCTCTACCACTTGCCCGCCAAATGCATAGGTCCTGAGTTCGAGTCTCTGTCATAGAGACACAGTTTTAATCTGCCAGAAATTTCAAATGTTATCATATTCGGCGAAGCGTCGAGATATTGCAGAAGTCTCAATGTATAATGTATAATAGTGGTACAGTCCATCCATAAACAGTCGTACAAGAAAACGGTGAGTATGTCGTTCGTCGAAACGTCGCGATACCTTAACTCTGCCACTTGGCTGGCGACCCAAGAGCCTTTCGTCGGGAGTATACGCCACGGAAACCTAAATTTAAAAATATCCGAATGTCTCGTTTGAAAAGGATATGACCGACTTCTTCCCCCACTCTGAGTGTGTACGATATCTGTAAAGGCTTCGAAGTCGAGGTGGTTAATCCCTAAACTTCTTTCCTTTCCACTGACCCGCCAACTGCAACGTTGGTTTGACGCCTGATACATTCGCCAAAATAAAGAAAATTATGCCTCTGGAAGAAGGGTGACTTAACAACAATAACGGAACCTATCGGGTGATAAGTTCATATGTGAAATGAACAAGACGAGACGCCCGAAGGAATTTGACCACATTCACTATTCTGGTCCTGGGGATACAAGTCACAAATCTTTTTCACTATTTCTTTAATCGATTTCGATATTACAGTAGCCCATGAGTCACGTACGTGTCACACCGAACGTTTGCGTGCAGTATATCGCGTAAAGAAACAAAAACTCAAATCACCCGAACTGGCACCATCTAATCGTTTCGCTCCGTTTCCTTTTTGCAGGTCTCGTGATACTTGTGACGGCTCTGGTGGCGGCGCTGGCGTCTTTCGCAGATGCAGCGACTCTACACACGAGGGAAGCGGTAAGTAGTGCAGAAAAGTAATTTGTACAAGTTTTTGTGTCTCATTCTCTTTCTTGTTACTGAAACAAATGTGGTAAAAAGTTTCGGTCTACAAGCTAGTAACCATTACACGTCCTCTCAGACAGATTCTTTGGTTGATAAATCGGGGGTGGGGTTGGGGGGGGGGGGGGGGGCAGGCGGCCAGTAAAGTATCTATGCATATCTGGAGGAGTTTCTGGTATGAACTGAAGTGTGGGATCATGCATTATCCTGCTGGCATATGCGTTTTGTTACCCGCGTCATGAGGAATATCACAAGAGGGGTTACCATTCTTGCCAGATCCTGCGACCATTTAGGCTTTACAAATGGCAAGTGTCTGTTGCCATTGGTAAACATCCCATAGCAACGCGAAATCCAAAGCCAGCTTCCAGTAATACTCGTATTCCCGACTGTTTGTGATGACATCCTGAATTTAACTTCTGTCTCAATTTCGGTTGACATGTGGCACTATAGCTGAATGTCGAAAATTAGGTGGACTGATAAGTTAAGGAATAAGGAAGTTCTGCGCAGAATCTAAGAGAAAGGAATATATAGTAAACACTGAGAAAGAGGAGGGACAGGATGATAGGACATTTGTTAAGACATCAGGGGAAAATTTCCATTGTAATGTAGGAGGCTGTGTAGGGTAAAAACTGCAGAGGAAGACAAAGGCTGGAATACATCCAGCAAATAATTGAAGACGTAAGTTGCAAGTGCTACTCTGTGACGAAATGGAAGGTGCTTAGAGGAATTCGTGGCGGGCAGCATCAAACCAGTCTTAAACCAATAACTTCTTTAAAAAAAATGCTTGGTGTTTATGTATTGATATGTTGCTTCATTGGTCTACAACACGTCTCCAGATTCACTCCGATCGCCTCACGGCAGCAGACCATAACTCATTCATCGTGGTGCTTTCCACACTACTGGCGGTTCCTTCCCAAATACATGAATTTGCACGAAATGTCACCACAGATTGGTACAAAACGTGTGAATAAAAATCCTGGGTCAAGATTGACAATTTTCTTTTCTGATTACCGGTTTCGGTTTATTACCGAGCCCTCTTTTGATCAATCTAAAATCTTGTTCAGTGTGTGACGCTCATTACATATCGTCTTTTTTAGGGCTAAGACGCCTTGGTTAAATAAAAAATACGACGAAATGTAATGAGTGTCACATATTGAACAACATTTTAAATTGTTCTCAAGATGGCTCGGTAGTAAGCAGAAAGTGATACTCAATGAAGAAAATTTGCAATCTTGACATAGGGTTTTTATCTACACATATTTTAAATCAACAGATCACACCGCCACTGACAATATCAAAGAATAACCACTCGGTTTTTTTATATCGGTTCATTCACAGAACGATTTCTGGTGATTGATTACATACTAATGAACTCGCTGCCAATTTGCCACTGCTACTTGACGTGAAATAAGTGAATGTGGCGCAATGAACATTCTATGATATGTTTCAGGTGAAACCTGGACTCGTCTCATGCGCGCACGCAACCGGTCCGATCCCAAATCCACAAGACTGTGGCAGCTTCCTGCAGTGTGAACCATCAGGCAGGATAGTGACCCGGCAGTGCCCAGCGGGTCTGGAGTTCAATGCATGGCGGCGTGTGTGCGACTACCCTGAGAGGGCTCGCTGCTCCACCGGCGGCTGGCGTCCACGACCACCACCACCACCACCACCACCTGCACAGGATGAGCAGACTCCCGCGGAAGACGACAGTCCCGCAGTAGAGGAACCAGTTACCCCTCCAGCCGACGCCCCCGAGTGTCCAGCCGTGGAGAATCCCGAAGAAGCTGTTCAGCTGCCCAATCCGAAGGACTGCGGCAGCTTCTACAAGTGTGACGCGGCTGGAGTGGCCTGGCTAAATGCCTGCCCTGCTGGTCTTGAGTACAACGCGAGGCTCAGAGTTTGCGATTACCCAGAGAATGCTGGTTGCTCTCGGCCGGGCCCCGTTGAAGAGCCTGCCGAAGAACCGGCTGAGGAAGCAGAAGAAGACAACGCTGAAGACGAAGCCGGTGAAATTGAGCAACCAGCGAATCCTCCGGCCGATGCCCCCGAGTGTCCAGCCGTTGAGAATCCCGAAGAAGCTGTTCAGTTGCCCAATCCGAAGGATTGCGGCAGCTTCTACAAGTGTGACGCGAGTGGAGTGGCCTGGCTAAATGCCTGCCCTGCTGGTCTTGAGTACAACGCGAGGCTCAGAGTTTGCGATTACCCAGAGAATGCTGGTTGCTCTCGGCCAGGCCCCGTTGAAGAGCCTGCCGAAGAACCGGCCGAGGACGCTGCTGAACCAGCAGAAGAAGAGAACGCTGAAGAAGAAGCCGGTGAAGCCGATCAAGCAGAGGGTCCTGCAGCCGATGCCCCCAAGTGTCCAGCCATCGCGAATCCCAAGGAAGCTATCCAGCTTGTCAACCCTAGCGACTGCGGCAGCTTCTACAAGTGCGACGAGAACGGAGTCGCCTGGCTGATACCGTGTCCTGCTGGCCTTCACTACAACGCAAAGCTGAGGGTGTGCGACTACGCTGCGAATGCCGGCTGCTCGTCAGCGTGAAACGCTAGTGATCGTCGGAACAAATACAAAGAGATGCAATGACGAAAAAGAATGTACCGTCACCACATGACTACTTAATTTAAACATTTCTGTGTCAATACCATTAAAAATGAGATAATTTTAGACAAAGTGCCTGGAATCAAAGGTAAAGTTAACAACTAACAGTCTACATCGATATTATGCTTTTTATTTAAACCTGATGGGCTCCTTATTCAAACTAAAAGTTATCGATCTGGACTGTAGTTAAAATAAAATACTTCTTAAAAGCTGTACGTATTAAGGCAAAATCTACTGATTATGCACTCCTATACATTAGATGTCAATTAATGATGGAAATAAAAATTAAGTGAAGCAATTTAAATATGTTGTGGTATCAAACTGTTACTTCCATTCCTTTCCTGATAGCAGCACTATCAGGAAGATAAACTTTCCTCTTTCTTTCTGCAACAAGAAGATGCAGCTGGCCACAAACATTCGTCGTAACAGAAATCGATATTGCTGAGCTGATTTGCAGTATTTGAACACTTGGTGCTGCCCGCTGTGGTCCAGCGGTTCTAGGCGCTTCAGTCCGGAACCACGCGGCTGCTACGGTCGCAGGTTTGAATCCTGCCTAGAGCATGGATGTATGTGATGTCCTTAGGTTAGTTAGGTTTAATTAGTTCTAAGTCTAGGGGAATGATGACCTCAGATGTTAAGTCTCATGGTGCTTAGAGCTATTTGAACCATCTGAACACTTGGAATGCAGCAGAATCCACGTCTGTATGCCTGTGTCACAGCAACCCGTTGCGATTGACTCCAGCCGCTGAGTGATAGCCATTTCGTCACAGTGGCAACGATGACTAAACAGGAATTTCGCCACCTGTAAAATACAATGAAATGCAATGATCGACCAAATAATTTTCAGCGTAATACTTAGTGAATATGTGACGTGCTGCTGACTTCTGATTGATATTCGGTGTTCATATTATGCTGCGAGTACCATTACTGAAATGGTTACTGATGATTAAAATACAGTCGGTAGGGCCATACATACCACACAGTAGCTGCTAACATCGTATCATAGTAACATAAAAAATATCTTATTCTTTTACGTTCTACTATTCCTTTAGGTCATGTGTTGGGTGACGATCAGTTTGGCTTTAGGGAAGGTGAGGGCATCAGAGAGGAGGTTCTGACCTTGCAGTTGATAATCGAAGCAGGACTGACGAAAAATCAAGACGCGTTCATAGGAACTGTCGACCTGGGAAAAATGGTCTACAATGTAAAGTGGTGCAAGATGTTCGAAATTCTGAGAAAAATAGGAGTGAGCAATAGGGAAAGATGGGTAACATGCAGTAAGTCGAACACTCAAGAGGGAATATTATGACTGCAAGACTAAGAAGGGCTCGGATTAAAAAGAGTGTAAGACCAGAACGTAGTCTCTCGCCTTTACCATTCAGTCTGATCCTTAACTCAATAGGCGTGCTCACTCAGGCTTCGCGAGACTTTTCACACTTGAACTCCAAGATAAATTCTGGCGGACTGCTTCTATACTCGGGTTACCCATACACTACACTATACACTACTTAAACTAACTTAAACTAGCTGATGCTAAGAACAAGACACACACCCATGCATGAGGGAGGACTCTAACCTCAGGCGGGAGGGCCCACCCAGTCCGTGCAAGGCGCCTAAAACCGCGCGGCCACTCCGCGCGGCTTTTAAGTCGGCCGTGGCCTTTCAGAGGAACCATCCCGGCATTTGCCTGGAGTGATTTAGGGAAATCACGCAAAACCTTAATCAGGATGTCCGGACGCGTGATTGAACCGTCGTCTTTCCGAATGCGAGTCTTCCTTAATTGCCAACTCTATAACGTTTTATTGTCGGTTGCATTATCGCTTTTTTTGTTTGTTACCGTTTTGTAATGTCCAAGACCGCCCTTCGTGAACTACGCACCTGTTCCCTTAGTATAGCACAAATAGTGTTCGCAGGAATGTGTCAACTTTACCGATCATACCGAAGAACTTCAGGACAATAATATTGGACACATCCCTGTTTTTCCAATAAAATAATTAGAGTATTAGTTAGCATCAAATATGTTCTGGGTAATGCTAAGGGAAAATGTAGATCCCTGATGTGAATGTCAATTTTGCAGATTTTCTTTTTGTCCTAACGAGTGCATTTCGTGGCGAAGCTTAAACTATGGAATTTAGTTTTATGTGAATATTTAGCTGGTGCTGAGGTACTGTAATTTCCACAATGTAGTTTTCAATTCTGTAGTATTTTTTTATGTGTACTGTTTAAAAATCCGCTCGAAAGCACACGATTTTGTGGAATAAGAAGTAAAATGCTGCAGGTTTCATTTAGTGTAATAAAATCAGCAAGGACTATTTAAGTAGTACTGAAATAATTGTAAATGTTGTGTAACTCAAATCAAAATTTTCAAATGATTTATCGCTTAAATCTCAGTTTGAACATCGGTGTCACACAGGCAACTCCTCATAGCATACATTACATAAAAGTCACCTCGCGAGTTAAGGGCTGTACATCGCAGAAGCTATGACAGAAGTAAGAGAAAGATTCAACAGTTGGTTTAAAATTGAAGGTGAAAGGAAATCAGTGATAAGATTCACTGACGACATTGCTATCCTCGGTCTATGATTATTCCGCAGGGAACTGCACTTTCTAATGCGAAGCTATTGGTAATATTAGTGCAAAATTAGTATTCTATATTGGTGCAACGCTTGTACGAAGTTACTTTTTAACAAGGCAAACATAAGATTTTCTTACGTTACATTTCTCCAAGGAAACGAGGAATAAGTAGAAACGATACAACAAAGAATAGAGTCCACTTAGTACAAAAGCAACAACGATGGTAACGGGGCCATGACTAGGCCGTATCTGCACAGCTTCGTGTTGTGATGTGGTTCCGAGCGTAAATTGGTTGAGTCGACGCAGCCAGCCATCCTATGTCCATCCATTTAGCAAGAGGTCTCTGAGATGACAGCCGTTTACTATCGGGACAAAAAATAAAAACACCTAAAGCGGTCCTTACGATTTTATTTTATTTTGTCGCTACAAGTTTCAACGCTTAATTGCGTCATCTCCGGGCTGTTTTGATGCGCTACAGGTAGATATGATCCCAATGCATAACGCATAAGTGCTGACACATTATCTGCGTATAAAGTAATGCTGGCAACTGATGGGTTATGAATGAGGATCATATCTACCTGTACCGCATCAAAACAGCCTGAAGATGACGCAATTAAGCGTTGAAACTGGTAGCGACAAAATAAAATAAAATCTTAAGGACAGCTGTAGGTGTGTTTTTATTTTTTGTCACGATCCTATATTTTGGCGACAGAGGGCACTAGTAGTCCAGAACCGCTGGAGGCATGGCCCAGGAAGCGTACTCCAATTGGGTCCTCTGTCGGCGTCAGACAGGAACTTGCTAATCCGTGGCCAACTTGATAAGCCCGCAGGGTGGTGCCAATACGTAATACCACAGGATCCCCATTATTCATGTTATGTATCGGCCTTAAACCAGAACCTTTTGAGAGGAGCAGGTTGTAGATTATACCACTAGTGGCCTCTTCATGTCACTTCTCTTCCAGCTTTCTTTTCATCTACGTTCCCGCTTTAAGTCCAGTAATATCGTCCGAGGTTGACTGGGAATAATTGGCAGCCTATGGTTCGTTGCACACTTTGCAAGAGATCTATGTCCTTATTTTGTTAAATGCTGTAGAATGTTCGATACTGTTATTGCTGAACCACCCTCTGCACTATATTTATAAGACGAAAGTCACTGCTCCTCCTTAATGATGGGATGAGGGGAACTGTAGCGTATTTAATCAAACAGATATGCTCAAGAGATACTTCAGCCCAAGACGATTGGGGAACTCTAGATCTCGCAGTGTTCGTGGCCACATATGTTGCTTGGCCAATTCCGAACTCCTCGGGATAATGATCTATTGGTTGATTTTGGGTTTCACGAGCCCAAATTTCCCGAGACTTGAGTCAACCACTTCATTGCTTCCTCCTACAACTATCTCACAAAATGACCTTGAAGGTAAAAATTAGAGAGAATAGAGCTCACAAGGGGACATAGCAGCAACCGTACTTATTACGAAACAACTGCAAATGGAATAGGAAAAGGGGAAAATATCAGTGGCACGCAAAGTACTTTCCTTCACACACCAGACACGAAAGCGTTTTGATATTGCACTGTCACACAGTTCGGACCTATGTTGAAAGTTTCAAGTCTCTAGCTCATTGGGAAATGTTGGTGCTAAACACAGTAACCTCTAAACAAAGTAACCTCCACCACACAACAGACAAGAAAGAGAGTTAATGCTGTATAATAGTATAATTCTGAGCTATGTTGAAAGTCGGAAGACTCTAGCTCTTCGGGAAATGATAACGATAAACAAAGTACTTTCCACCACACTCCAAACAAGAAAGCGAGTTAATATTGCATTGTCTAGCTCTTTGTTGAAAGTTTCAGGTCTCTAGTTCATCGGGAAGTTAGTTTAAAATCAACTGCAAAATTTGTTCCAAACAAATAGACAAGAAAGTGAACTAATGAAAACGTATTAACATAGATCAAATAGATCAGATAGTATGGTGGTATAATGTTGTTAGGATGTTATCTGTGTGTGCATTTTGCTTAAATATCTATAAATTAATTCTATTGTTTTTAAATGTTCATTATAATCAGATGCATATATGCAGACTGAAGCGACGAATGAAAATTTGTACCACGGGTGGGATTCGAACCCAGTTGTCCTGCATCTTACGCAGGTGCGCTAGCCCCTAGGTCAGTTTCACATATCACTCCTGAACGGAATACCCTAGCATACTTCCCTCCTCAATCAAAATTACCATTTACACTTCAGCCTACTTGCTCTCCCCCCTACACTCGAACAGCATTTCAGAGGCACCTCAACATCCAACAAAACTCAGGCATAGGTATTTCAATCAAATGAAACTATATGGATTCTTTTTCAAATGCCAAACATCTATGATGTCTACAGGGTAAACATTAATATAACCGACAAACTGCAGGAACGGATTACTGACTGAAAAATGGAGGAAAAAAGGTTCTATAGGTATGGGTCCGGAGATGCTTCGTTGCCACGGTAGATGGCGCTGACGAACGACAGCTACCCTGCCCACGTCCCGTCCGTTTCTCGCGTGTTGCGGGCTGTGTGATTAACGGATCGTACTGTAAGAAGCAGAATGGTCCGGTATTCAAGTCGGGAACAAACATAGATGGTGTTTGTGTACTGCGAAGCAGGTGCAAACTGCCTAGAGGCAGGGCGGCTGTACCAAAACAAGTACCTTCACAGACACCAACCACATCACACAACGTTTCAAGCCCTTTTCGGATGTTCGTGTGATAAAGGGTCCTTTTCAGAGAGACGAACGCGCAGGGAGGCGGCGGGCTGTGCTTACATCAGACCTGGAGGACCGGATTCGGCGGGATATTGAGACGAACCCAAGTACAATGTCCAGCAAATGGCACCCCAGTGTGGTGTAAGCGAAAGTACGATTATGCGTATCCCGCATGACAACCAATACTATCCCTATCACTTGCAGCGAACGCAAGGATTATCAGCAGTGGATATCCCTCTAAGGGAAGGATTTTATCGATGGTTCTTGCAACGGATCATCACAATTGTGGGATTTCTGTCACCTGCCTTCTTTATCACCGAAGCAACATTTACCGAACTGTTATCATCTGCAGAATCGTCATCTTTGGGCTAAAGAGAATCATCGAGGAATGGATGAGGCGTCCCATTGGCATTGGCTCAGCATCAATGTGTGGGCAGGGATTCTTGGCGACCACATACTACTTGAACCGGTTGTTATTCCACAGCGCCTCGTCAGAGCAAAGTACTTTTCCTGCCGAATACTCTGCCTGGGATGCTTGAGAATGTGCCTTCGGCAATACGACATGTTACGTGGTTTCTGCATGACGGAGCACCAGCTCACTTCCGCATTAGAGTTCGCCGACACTTCTTGCCCAGGCGTTGGATAGGACGCGGAGGCCCTGTAACATGGCCTGATTGATCACCGGACTTAAACCCCCGCGATTTTTACCCCTGAGGGTGTCTGAAACGCGTATAATGAACCAGTTCCTGATGTGCACACGCTTGAACCGTGTTCACGACGTCTGTGACGCTTTTCAGAGAGATGCCGGAATGTGCGAAAGAGCGTGGCACTCCATGATTCGACATGTGATCGCGTGCATTGCATTCCATGGACATCTGTTTGGACATATGTTATCACGTGGATGCGATGCAGCTCTGTACTGTGTTCCGAGACGATATGTTATCGTGAACGTACGGTCCATTTCTCGACGCATGCTCATATGCTCATAAGAACATTTTTCCTCTATTTTCAGTCAGGAATCTGTCCCTGCAGTTCGTCGGTTGTATTAATATTCACCCTGTATATATACATAATAGATGTTTGAGACTTGAAGAAGTCTGTCGGATCATATAGTTTCATTTCAATTACTGTCAAATATATAGTCGTTAATAGTCTCTTGCGTTTGTTTATTGATCTTGAGGCTATTGCATTTGAACATTGATTACCAGTCCGTTGCGTTTTTATATTCTGCGTTAGTCCCATGTGTTTAAATAATAAATCAGCCATGATACGTGCGTAAATATCAACGCTGATCAGTTACTCATAAGCAATCACTATGTTTTAATAACAGTAAATCAATTCCATTCGTTCACTTACTCTCATTTGCAAGCTATTGAATTTTCAAGAGATGTATAATATATCTGATTAATCAGACGAGAACACATTAACATCGTGAGGATGCAATTCCACATAGTATTTTTGTGAAAATTTTCTTTTTCTGTTATTTCGCAGCAATAATGAATTCGGTCTTTCTACGCCTCTGGCTATGAAAACTTTGTTGCTCTTTGCTATGTACCGACTTCGGTAATCATGTTATTTTCAAGTGACCGCACTGAAACGCATTGTGCATACAGTTGTCAAAAAGTATGGTTTGGTAGCGTAGTTGGCCTGGTTAGGCTCGACACTCTCGGCCCTTCGGACCTAAGGCTTCCGATTTGTGACGACTGTGTGCAGAACACGAGTTTGGGAAGATGGAGGGGGGGGAGGGGTACCTACTATACTTGAACCTCCAGTTGCCGATTTCGCGGCTCTATAGTGTAGAGTAAATATTGCAACAAAAACGTTTGTATATGTTTTCCGGTAGACAAAGTAATGATTTGAATGAAACGTAACCCCAAAACTTGATGAAATAAAAACACCAGCTCGATATCTTAACACATATTGGCTCATTGCAATAGGTTATCGTCGTTTTAACATCAACTGTGGTAAGGATAAATATCTTCCTCATGGTAGAAGCCACTGAGGAAAGCTCAATAAATATTTCATTATGTGATAATTGTACCCTACTGGCCATTAAAATTGCTACACCAAGAAGAAATGCAGATGATAAACGGGTATTCATTGGACAAATATATTATACTAGAACTGACATGTGATTACATTTTCACGCAATTTGGGTGCATAGATCCTGAGAAATCAGTACCCAGAACAACCACCTACCACCTCTGGCCGTAATAACGACCTTGATCTGGGCATTGAGTCAAACATAGCTTGGATGGCGTGCACAGGTATAGATGCTCATGCAGCTTCAACACGATACCACATTTCATCAAGAATAGTGCCGAGCGTATTGTGACGAGCCAGTTGCTCGGCCACCAGTGACCAGACGTTTCCAGTTGGTGAGAGATCTGGAGAATGAGCTGGTTAGGGCAGCAGTCGAACATTTTCTGTATACAGAAAGGCCCGTACAGGACCTGCAACATGAGGTCGTGCATTATCCTGCTGAAATGTAGGGTTTCGCAGGGATCGAATGAAGGGTAGAGCCACGGGTCGTAACACTTTCTAAATGTAACGTCCACTGTTCAAAGTGCCGTCAATGCGAATAAGAGGTGACCGAGACGTGTAACCAATGCACCCCATACCATCATGCTGGGTGATACGCCGGTATGGCGATGACGAATACACGCTTCCAATGTGCGTTCACCGCGATGTCGCCAAACACGGATGCGACCATCATGAACCTGGATTCATCCGAAAAAATGACGTTTTTCCAATCGTGCACCCAGCTTCGTCGTTGGGTACACCATCGCAGGCGCTCCTGTCTGTGATGTAGCGTCAAGGGTAACCACTGCCATGGTCTCCGAGCTGATAGTCCATGCTGCTGCAAACGACGTTGAACTGATCGTGCAGATGGTTGTTGTCTTGCAAACACCCCCCCTCTGCTGACTCTGGGATCGAGACGTGTCTGCCGATCCGTTACAGCCATGCGGACAACATGCCTGTCATCTCGACTGCTAGTGATACGAGGCCGTTGGGATCCAGCACGGCGTTCCGTATTACCCTCCTGCACCCACCGATTCCATATTCTGCTAACAGTCATTGGATCTCGACCAACGCGAGCGGCAATGCCGCGATACGATAATTCGCAATCGCGATTGGATACAATCCGACCTTTATCAAAGTCGAAAACGTGATGGTACGCATTTCTCCTCCTTACACGAGGCATCAGAAGAACGTTTCACGAGGCAACGCCGGTCAACTGCTGTTTGTGTATGAGAAATCGGTTGTAAACTTTCCTCATGTCAGCACGTTGTAGGTGTCGCCACCGGCGCCAACATTGTGTGAATGCTCTTAACAGCTAATCATTTGCATATCACAGCATCTTCTTCCTACAGGTTAAATTTCGCGTCTGTAACACATCATATTCGTGGTGTAGCCATTTTAATGGCCAGTAGTGTAGGTATGTGTTAGCACTTTTGACATCCATCTCGCAATCAGTTCCCGATAGCATAAAGTTTGTCACGAATCTTAACAACGAGATTCCAGAGGATAATTGATTTATTGGATAGCGTTGAATTTGTTTCACATTTGTGTTCACAGGAACATCGAGATCGTTAGTCCGGACATTTAAACATCTCCCTTTAACTAACGACGCCACTGCCTCACTATTCCTTTTACTGCGGTAGATCCACATGTTAATAGTTATTAGGGTCCGTCTTGTCGTCATTTCTGTGCAGCGGATGGATCAACGCCCATTTCCATTCCTGCGAATTTTTTCTTATTGCATATTTCTGTAGAATTTTATGGATTTTTCTTTGTGATGTTTTGGCTTTTGAGCTTCCAGGTGTCGGAGACAATGCAGTCTTCCCCCTGGGCTATGTTACAAAGTTGGTTTATGATTTCTTCTACATTTGTTAATGCAGGCGGTTTCGAATCTGGGTTTGGTACTGCTTTCATGAAGTGCAATTTTTCTTTTGCCTTCTCGCAATTGAGATGTTTATCATTTGTTTCCAGAGATCGGGTTTTTCTTTTGAAGGAGATTCCTCAATTTAATCCAGCCTACTTTTGTCGTATGTCCTCTTCACTCTTCTGATATCTGTCGAGGATTGTTTCTGGACTTTGTAGAAATCCTTCCATCTCTCTGTTGTCCTGTTACCGCTAAATATCTTCCAGACCTGGATTCTACGTTCAATGGCCGGATAAAAAATTGCGTTCCGCCATCTACGCTTAGTTACCTATGAGGCTGACCAAAACGCAAGGCATTCTGAATTGGCTTCGCGAGGTCTGTCCAATTTTGTGTTGAGCTTTTGTTAATTTCTTCAATAATTTTCTCTTTGTTTATCTTCAAGTATTCTGCTTCCGGGCTTATAATTCTGTTCTGTGTTGTCTTTCTATTTCTTGGGACTGCTCTAATATTTACTCGTAGCAAGTGATGGTCTGACTCGAAGAATCCCTTACGTACCTATTTACTTCTGCCTCGGGTTCTTCGACCGACGTTCGTCTGATGATTTTACTGGCATTTCGCAAGCACGAGTGGCTGGCATTGTCAAAGCTTCACCCTCCATTGCCCGTGGTGAACTGGAGCCGAGCTCGCGGCCGCAGACTATATGTACCTGGTGCGCCAACGTCCGAGGGCTTCTCCGCGGTCATTTCCTGCGCTGTTCTCCTATTGCTACCTGCGACGGTCTTACGCTGCAGTACGGAAAGCCAGGATCCGTTTACCTTAAGGCTTTCCTCTTTCTTGTTGAAGCTGTTCCCATGTTTGTATACTTCTACAGCTTCTCTAAACAAGCGAGTGTGATAGTGCTTCTCTACACCTAGAACTTCCGTGTTGGTGATTTTTATTACATGGTAGGTCTCAGCGCGTGCTCTGCGACGGCCGATTTCTCCACTTGCCCCAACCTGCAATGTCACTTATGTTCTTTAATCCTGGTGGTGACTGATCGTCAGGTCATTCCGACATAAACGTTTCTACATCTACATCTACCGTTATACACCGCAAGCCATCCAATGGTGTGTGGCGGAGGGCACTTTACGTGCCACTGTCATTACCTCCCTTTCCTGTTCCAGTCGCGTATGGTTCACGGGAAGAACGACTGCCGGAAAGCCTCCGTGCGAGCTCGAATCTCTCTAATTTTACATTCGTGATCTCCTCGGGAGGTGTAAGTAGGGGGAAGCAATATATTCGATACCTTATCCAGAAACGCACCCTCTCCAAACCTGGACAGCAAGCTACACCGCGATGCAGAGTGCCTCTCTTGCAGAGTCTGCCACTTGAGTTTGCTAGACATCTCTTCCACATTTGCATTTTAAGCGGTATATTCCCGACATTGCAAGTGGGTCCTTTTTATCCTTTGCCGGTCTAAGACATTCTTTGATCTTCCTTGTCGGTTTGAAACTTGTCTTTACGCCGTGTTTGTGCAATATACGGCCGATTCTGTCCATCAAACTGGGAATGTATGGCATATAGGCCGTACCCGATATTTCTTTTCCTGATTTCTTACTTCGTCGAGTGCTTGGCTCTGTTACACTTCTTATATAATTTGTAGAGTACCCATTTCTCCTCAGAACACTTTCTAGATGTTGCATTTCGCGTTTGAGGTTCTGCGGCTCACATATTCGTCCTGCTCGCATTACGAGCGTATGAATCATGCTCCTTTTCTGGCTCGGGTGATGGTTTGATAGTTTGTGCAGGTATCGGTCCGTGTGTGTCGGTTTCCGGTACACGCTATGTCCCAGGTTTCCGCCGTCCCTTGTGACCAGCACATCTAGAAATGGTAGTTTATTGTCCTTTTCTACTTCCATGGTAAATCTTGTGTTGGTGTGGAGGTTGTTCAAGTGTCTTAGGAAATCACCGAGCTGTTCTTCGCCATGGCTCCACACAACGAAAGTATCATCGACGTACCTGTACCACATCATAGGGTTACAAGTCGCCGAGTCCAGTGCCTGTGCTTCGAAATGCTCCATGAAGAAGTTGGCCACCACTGGACTAAGGGGACTACCCATGGCAACACCTTCCAGCTGTTCGTAGAAATTGCCATTGCACGTGAAATAGCTCGTGGTGAGACATGCATGGAAGAGCTTTGTGATGTCTTGCGGGAAAATGGAACCGATGTGCTCCAGAGCATCACTGAGTGGCACTTTCGTAAACAAAGAAACAATATCAAAGCTGACCACGATGTCGTTTGGTGCAAGTTTTAGTTTCTTCAGCTTCTCAATTAAATGTTCTGAGTCTTTTATGTGTTTGTCGGTCTTCCCCACGTGTGGCTGGAGCAGAGAGGCAAAGTGTTTTGTCAGTTTATACGTCGGTGAGCCAGGAGCGCTAACAATCGGTCTTAGTGGAACGTTGTTCTTATGGATCTTAGGTAATCCAAACAGCCGAGGTCGTAGGGCTTCCTTGTGGCGCAGGTTTCTCTGTATGTCCGCCGGCAGAGAAGACGCCTTGATTAACCGATTCGTATTGCGTGTGATACGTTGCGACTGATCTGAGCGTAGTTTTCGGTACGTCGGATCTAATAGGTCTCGGATATTTTGCTCATAATCTTCGGTCTTCATTACGACGGTCGCATTCCCCTTATCGGCAGGCAGTACCAGTATACTCTTGTCGGCCTTAAGATTATTAATAGCTTGTACCTCTTCTTTCTTCAGGTTGCAAGCTGGTGGTTTAACTCGGCGCAGTATCCTGGCTGTTTCAGTGCGTATTTCCTCTGCCATACCTCTTGATGCCTGTGTGTGTTGTGTATGGGCCTGTGATTTGTTTGTACTTCTTCCCTGATACAATCTTAACATGTCTTTCTAAAATTTTATTTGTTAATTCTTCCATGTCGCTCGAGAGGTTCTCGACTTCTATTCTTTCCTGATTTGAATGTTATTGTAGAGATCTTTTCGAATCCTGAGTTGAAATGTAGGATGTGGTCTATGATTGATTTGTGAACCGCAAATCCTGTGCCAAACATTGGGGATGTTGCACTTCTCAGAGCAGGATTTCCTTTGTATATCAGTTTTCTGTGCCGACGAGGTTTTCGTCTGTGAAATGCATCTGTTGTATTGCGAGGATTTGTCTGTAAAATGCCGGCCGAAGTGGCCGTGCGGTTAAAGGCGCTGCAGTCTGGAACCGCAAGACCGCTACGGTCGCAGGTTCGAATCCTGCCTCGGGCATGGATGTTTGTGGTGTCCTTAGGTTAGTTAGGTTTAACTAGTTCTAAGTTCTAGGGGACTAATGACCTCAGCAGTTGAGTCCCATAGTGCTCAGAGCCATTTGAACCATTTTGTCTGTAAAATTTTTGCAGAATATCCGTAATCTAACTGAATTTGCCCGTCTTGAGAAGTGTATTTGTGTTGAGTGTGCCGGTATAGTGTTCGCGAAGAGGTTTCGAGAAACTCTGACTCTTGTCTATTTAATGATGTTCCTGGTCGCCCAGAATCCGATGACCAGGAAATTCCAGTATATTTACTGGGGCCTGGGGTAGCGGATATTTTTCCTGTGGTTCCATCACGATTTTTTCAAGTTAAAGGTAGTTCTGGTGATCTCAGTTGGAGATCACAATTGTTAAAGACTTGACTGTTGAGATCAAGACGAATTTGTAGCAGCCACACCAACTTGGTGACTAGACGCTGACCACTAGTCCCGGACACCAGAACAGATACTGATGTGTTTCGGCTTATGTTAATATTTGGTTCACTCTGGGTATTTCATTTCCCCAGTACCACCCATATCTGCGAGGCTATCCCCTATTCACCACTTGGTGAGGTGGGCACCCTATATATCTGTTTTAGTAGTCATCAGTACTATAGTGGTTTCATGCGGACCGCCGTGAGTTCGTTCTCTTGCGACCACCTCTTCATCTCAGGTTAGCATTTGGACACTACGCCCTCAATTGTGTGTTAAGTATACTGCAATCCCTACCTTCTCCTACAGTTTATACCCTGGACAGCTCCCTCTAGTACTACTGAAGTTAGTCCCTGACGTTTTACTATATGTTCCATCATCCTGTCCCTTCTTCTTGTCGGTGTAATTAGTATGTTCCGTTGTTCACTGAGTCTGTTTAGAACATCTTCAGTCCTTATCTTAACAGTTGACGCAATTTTCATTATCCATCTACAGCGACACATCTCAAACGCTTTGGTTCCCTTCCTTTCCTGTCTTTCCACAGTCCATAATTCACTACCCACTTGTCGATGTTGGAGCCAACGTCTTCCTGAATCAATAACCTTCCCATTATCCACGTTCAGCTTTCCGCGGAGAGCATTCTTCATTGGGCCAAAAAGATGGAAGTCGGAAGGTGTGACATCCAGGTTGTAGAGTGGATGAGAGCAATCCAATGAAGTTTTGTGAACTGGTCTCGGGCGTACAGATTTGTGTGAGGACTTGCGTTGTCGCGGAAAAGGAAAAGTTCGTTTACATTTTCATGGGGACGAAGACGTCGACTTCGTTTCATCAGTTTCGAGAGAGTAGCACAATACACTTCAAAGTTGATCTTTGCGCCTTGAGAGAGTGACCCCTTCAGAGTCCCAGAAGACAGTCGGCGTGATTTTAGCGGCTGAGGGTGCAGCTTTGAACGTTTTCTTCGAAGGGAAGGTGGTGTGGCGCCACTCCTCCACTTCCGATTCGAAGTGATGCACTCGTCTTTCATCATCTGTGACGAAGTTCTACAAAAAGTTGTCACGATCAGCCTCGTAACGCAAACACAAATCGGCACAGATGATCGTTTCTTGCTCTATAGAGTCTTCTGTTAGGCAGAGGGAATACGGCACACGACTTTGAATACCCCGACAGGTGGACGAGTGTGTCAGCCAAGACGCCCAGTTGTGCAGCGAGGTGTTTAACGTGATCAGTCGGTTAGCTCGAATGAGAGTGTCCGCACGTTCCATCATTGCAGGAGTCACAGCTGTGTCCGGCCCGTCGGTACACAGGAGATCGGACAGGTTTGCGCGACTTTGTCATGATGATGACAGACTCGACATGCTTTTGTCATCTGCCGTGTCTCTGTAGTCATTCTGCAAGGGCCTATGAATGTCTGCGATGCTCTGATTGCTTGCCAAAAGGAAATCAATGACACATCTCTGCTTGGAACGCACTTCCAATGCAGACGCCATCTTGAAATCTACGAATGGCTCCGCCATCCGTCAGGTCTTCATGAAAGTATAGCGGCTGAAGCGTGAACATTTCTCAATGTTCCACAACAAATTCCACGATTTTTCAACCACAGTCGGACGAGAAAAATGTGTTGCATTACTTATTGAACGTAGTCAGTACTTCAACTTAATCTGATGACAATTACTGATTGTTTGTTTGTAGTAGTGTGGGAACAGAGTTAAATACAGTATTGACAATCTTTTTGAATTGCAACACTTCTAAATTTCGACAGAACATATGTCCTTAGGTTGGCCTATATGACCATGTTGTACCTTCGAACATTGTTTTCATATTTGTAAAATCCATACTTTTCCGGAGTAATTCTGAAAAAGTCTGCAAATACATTTGTATGCCATCTTTTAAAAAAACGGAGTAAGAGGACATATTAAACTTTAATTACAGGACTGACTGCGGAAGTCTGAACAGTGTTCCGAGTCACAAAAATTTTCCCCACACACCTGCAGTCCAGATACAGAAATCCTTGTATCAAAGTACCTTAGCCTACCGCTAGAGGAGCCAAAACGAAATGAGGCCGAACATTGACAACATGGAGTGTCTTGAGATTATTTTGTGTCTGACTTTGTAAGCGATAAACTATACAACAATTCATCATGTGACACAGTGATTATATGTCGCAGAAGTTGTCAGATACGGTAAAACAATTCTAAATCAAGATTGCAGAAAATCTTTGTGGCGAATCGGTTATCGCAATAAAAGTGGAGGCCCTGCTGCTCCAAGACCGGTGTGTCACAATCGAGAGAGTGGCGGGAAAGCTGCGACTCAACCATGAATAAGTTTTCAGCATCTTATACAATGAACTCGGGATAAACTCTAAACAGTCAGGATCGCTAGTAAAGTATTTATCTAGATGACTGTAATCTGTAAGACTGTGTTGTCATATTCTTACCGAAATCGGTCATCTAGATAAATACTTTACTAGCGATCTTGGATGTTTGGGGTCATTCCAGAGTTCAATATGTTACTGACCGCCACCATTCTGGCAGTGTCAGGAATATATACTTCTTGTACGACATTCTGAACATGACTAAGGTCTCTACCAGCTGGATTCCGCGACATCCATTCACAAGGCCTGCCGAAGCGATGCAACTGCCAAAATGTAGCAGCTGTGGCAGGCCAAAGATTATTTATTTGGGCCACTAGTAACCATCGACGATTACATTTTTGTATCACTTTGACCCATTGACAAAGGCTGGAAGAAACCTGTGAAACCATGATTCACCACCAGCGAAAGCGGTGAAGACATATCCAACATCGGACAAGGTGAAGCTGCCATGTTGTGGTGCTGCAGAATATTTTCACAGGAACACACTGCCGAAACCTCCTGAAGAAAACGCCAAAGGCTGCCCTGGTGAGCTGGCGGGCAAAGCTGTCCCAGGGAGTGATTTCGCTCCGGGATACCACCTCTGTTAATGTCGCACAGGACACAGTCACACAAGTTGCTTCTCTGGGCTGTCAAATTTTGACTCACCTCCCGTTTTTTCCTGACATAGCTCCAATGTATTCTTTCTCTTCCATCGGATGAAGAAATCATTGCGTAGTAGGCATTTCGAGAAAGACGGTTTAGGTTATTTTAGAAATTGAACGTTTCTTTAACAAACAAAAGCAAACCTCCGACAACGTAGGTTTCGTCAAATTCATTCATCGTTGGTAAGAAAGTGGGGCACTTTAGGGTGAGTATGGAGAGAAGGTCTGATGCCGTCACCAAGTTCCAAGTTTGCAGCGTAATAAGTAAAGGACTATTACAGCCCCTCATGAACAAGGTTGCAACTCATATTAACTTGCAAACATGTCCACCCACATCAGGATATCCTTTTCTACTGATCTTGTCGTTATTCAGACATTAATTTTTTTTAATATGTGAGCTTCATAGGATTGATCTTCCTAAGTCCTTGAAATTAATGAAATTTTCAGTCCCAAAGGAAATTCTGTATCATTATACTCACGTTATGCAGGGTCCGGCAAACAAGACCTTCTGTATTCGGAGAGACCGTTGTGTGAGCTGTAGTGTAATTACTGATGTGGAAGAGGTATCAATCGATAGCGGTGTACGTGCAATTTCCATTAGCTGCAATAGCTTGGCTAGGTGAGCATCGTGAGTTTGTAGTGGAGGAGAAATCTTGATGGTGGTTCTGTGATTACTATTCAGCGAGTGATTCACATTCGGTTGAAACATAGTCAACGTGATTCTGTTAATGTATATAAAACTATTCGAAATGACTGTGTGCTCTGCACTCGCTGGTGACACACCGCATCCTGTACTGTTCCACAGCGAGGCTCGGGGTCACAGCACAAAGCTATACCACTTGATGATGGGCATATAAGAGACCATGACCGGTCGTGTTTTAAATAAAAAGAACCTTACATCTGAAGCGGTATTTTTAACCTGTACTATAATGCTCAGTTGGGTATCAAAGTTTAGATCATCAGGCTGTGCACCGGAAAGAGAATTCACTGGCCGACATTGGGACAACATTGGAAAATTTGATCTGCTGGCTGAAGAAAACCCTCAGGAACTTTAAGAACGATCACTTGACAGCCATTGTGTGACCGTTTGGCGAGCCGTTGCCGAGTTAGGTGTGTGGGGTCTACGTTTTTTGGAAGAGCATTTTTTGCATGTAACTGGCTTTTGAAATACGGTAGGTCTTTTCGCAGGAACTTTTACTTCTTTACGCTTCGTGTAACTGCTCAACTATGAACACAGCACTGTACAGGAATGAACGAGTGAGTCAGTGTCGCCAATAATACATCACCAATACACTCAACGCCACGGCCTTTTGCGCAACACTTTCGCGATAGGGCTGTTTCGCTCTCTCAGGTACAAGTTAAGACACATTCAAGTGTTATGAAGCATTTAGTAGCTTTTGACATATTCTAACAGTAAAGATAACTGTATCTGTCGGTATAAAACCGCAAGTCTTATCTGTCGGTATCTGTGCTTCTGTTCAAATCGGTCAGAACGCGTGATGCAGAAAATGGATATTTAAGCTCGCCAAAATCGAAAGAGGGAGTCAACCAAATGGAATGCAGAAAACAATCACCATGAGGGGTAAGTTCTCGGAGCAGGCCAGCTGCAAGCCGCTGTCTTAATAAACTGTAACTAATCGTCACACCAATGAAGTATTTAACGCATGTTTGGTTATCCGAAATTTTGTAACCAAGACATTTCTGGTGCAGGGTTCCAACGCTTCTTAGAAATTTTCTTGAGACTGTGGAATATGCCTTGTGTTCTCTTGCCACTGATTCTCACACTCAGACTCCTGAGCAAGGCTGTAATACAATAATAAGCAATAGAACTCTTGCCAGCGTAGCGTGTTCTAAACTTATCCATTATAAAGAATAAAAAAAATAATTGTAACGATAAGTTTAGTGAATATTGACGGTGGCGGTAGCATTTTCCCTATACGATCTTTGTGTTTCACAAAATTGACACTTCAAGCCGGTTTTAAAATTTTGGGAAAGGAATATTGTAACACCGGGCAAAGAGTATGTGAAGAAGACTTGAAATCAACACTAGTTTGCTATTAATCTATTTGTTTTGATCCCAATATAAGGAAGTAGCAAACACACGGATTTCAATTGTTGGACAACCATTTCAGATTGTAGCTTCTAATCCAACCTGTACCATAAAGCTCACTGTGTGAAGTAACCAATGGGATTGCATTGCAAACGCAAAATTGTAAGGCAGAACCCAATGCAATTAATACAAAACAGTCAGCCAAGATATCTGATTGACGATAAAGTTCATGTACTTCCCCAACCCATTTAAGTTTGTACATCTGCGCCGATTGCCAGATTTCAGCGATGTTTAAGGTTTTATTAATGAGCAATACCTTGGCTTCTATCACACTGTGTTAGATATGACAACAGGGTTCGTCTGTGAACCAAACAACGACTAAAGATGAAAGAGACGCCAACGCAGATCACTCCATTTTCTGAGTGGTCTCAGCTGTTATTGTAAATATAAGAGAACATTCCGTTCAGTTCCATTCTGTTTGCAGTATACTGCGATTACAATTATCAATAAAATAATGAATATCTTTAAAGTAATTTATAGATTTCATTAAGGTCATTTATGCACATTTATCAAGCTTTGTGGGTTTAATATCTACGTCATTCTCAAAGTACCAAGGCCACTTGTAAACAGGTTGATAATTCAATAATTCACTTATTTGACTGCCATGAGCATAAAAAGATTGACTATCGGACTGAGATATCTACTTAGAAAGAGGCGTAATTTGGAATTAACATTTTAATTTTACGTTTACATGTGAGAAATTATATTGCAAATTACGTTTTCTTTGCAGATGTTCTCCTGACTTTGAGCTGCGTGCTGACTTCGCTGTTGGTTGTTAGCCATGCAGCGCCCCTTAAACGTGACGATGTGGTAAGAAATTTTTTCCACAGCAGTTGAGTTATCAGCGTTATCTCGTTGCATCCATTGTTTCAAATGTTTTAGAGCGTAGAATGTTATTCCTCCTGGTCCCTCCGAGTTTTAAAAATATTCCTAGGTGTCTCACCTGTTCTGAAAGCTGACTGAGTAAGGACATTTGGGATTTCTTCCAGAAACGAAATCTGCTTCCATAGAAATACTTGGTTTCTTACACTGTTGCTATATTTTAAATATATGTATGTTTCGTGAGACCGGATCGGTAATTGTAACATTTCGTGTCCAGCAATGAGTCAGCAGTGCTTCAAACAACTCACATCTTTCAACAGACACAGAATAGATTCGAAATGAGATTTTTCCAACGCAAATCCTATTAAATAGGGAGCTCACACACCGCCAAGATCGAGGCGGCTGGGAAAAGCTTTGTATTTTGCGGTAAGTTGATATTTACACAGGGTGTCCCATAAGCAATGCTCAATATTCAGTGATACAGCAGGAAGGATCATTCGAACCAAAAATGTCCAGTAAAGATGGGCTGTAAAATGCACAACTGGAGAGGTATGAGCAGTACTTCATGTTCAATGCCCTGAAACAAAACTCTTCTATGGCAAGCTTTTTGCTTTCCATATTTTGCGAAGAGGTTGTATGCACCAAAACAAGAAAAATTTGTGTAGCAAACATGGGCCTCTAAAATCTATACCTAAAGAACTGTGAGATGTGCTCCACATTAGCGAAGATGAACAGGTGTTCATAGCTTCTGAAGTACACACTTTTGAGCTCATGTTTCCTAGAGCTTTATTCCTTGTGTGGTCCATAATACCACGTTTCAAAGTATGGAAAGCAGAGATCTAGCAATAGAAGAGATTTGTTTCACAGTATTGAAGATGAAGAAGTGCTCGTACCTCCTGAGGATTATTAGACATTTTTACTTCGAGTAATTCCTCCTGTCATTTCCCTGATTATTGACATATCTGCTGGGACACCCTACATTTATCGATGCACCAGTGTCGGTTGTGTTCGTAGATAGCTATACCGCAATAGAATTTGTGTGTACTCTTACTGAATTGTTGAATTCTTTCACACAGTTTCTGTGAGCCCTAATTCGAAAGTAACCTTTTTGTGCAGCTAAAATATTGCTTTCACTTGAAACCAAACCTGACTCCGAGATAGGACAATCGATTCACGAAGTTCAGTCCAAGTGCAGTCTCCGATACGCTTCCATATTACAAACAGTACTTGTGAATTCAACTAAGTTAATGAATGACAATGTTCGGTTATACGCTGGATCGTATCTCTCAGGATAAGAAAGTACATTTGTGTACCGGTACATCATGAGTGTAACGCCCACACCGCAAGTAGACTACGGTCCAGAAGGGCGATACAGTTAGATCATGAAGATAGTAATCGATGGTTACCATAACAGCTTTTTGGAGCTAAAAACGCATCCTTGCCACCAATATCTTATGATGCCATGAATGTTGGAAGGGACAACAGGTGGTGACCGTTGTGGACTGTGTTCTAAATTTCTCAAATTTCATGGCATAAAGCCATTTCCATTATCATTTAAAGTGTCTGGGCCAAAGCAACGTAACCGTCAGCGCATATTCTGAAATGTACGAAGGACGTTCTTTTTCTTTCGAAGTCATGGACTTATTTCATGTTTTTTTTGGCTTCATACGAGGTGCGACAGTAAAGTAATGAGATTGATGTGAAAAAAAATGTTGCTTACCGTTTTAGTCAAGTTTACTGTCGTCTCCTTCAAAGTAGTTTCCTTCTGATTGCACACACTTTTTGCAGCGCTTCTGCCATTGATGGTAACATTTCTGGAACTCTACTTCTGTAATATCCTCCATAGCCTATTCACAGCTTTTTGGACATCTTGTGTTGTTTGAAAACGGTGTTCCTTGACCGCTTTTTGACTCTTGGTAATAGAAAAAAGTCGCACGGGGAGATATCTGGTGAGCCGGCCGAAGTGGCCGTGCGGTTAAAGGCGCTGCAGTCTGGAACCGCAAGACCGCTACGGTCGCAGGTTCGAATCCTGCCTCGGGCATGGATGTTTGTGATGTCCTTAGGTTAGTTAGGTTTAACTAGTTCTAAGTTCTAGGGGACTAATGACCTCAGCAGTTGAGTCCCATAGTGCTCAGAGCCATTTGATATCTGGTGAATAATGTGGCTGTGGTAGTACTATAATTTGTTTTGAGGTTAAAAATTGCTGTACTGACAGAGCAGAATGGGATGGAGCATTATTGTAATGCAGAAGCCAATTATCAGCAATGTTGGCACGGACACGAAGAACTCTTTTACGAAGTCTTTCTAAATTTTCTTTGTAGTAATAATGGTTAACTGTTTGTCCAGGAGGCACCCACGCTTTATGAACAATTCCCTTGGAATCAAAGAAGTACACAAGCATGCGTTTCACTTTTGACTTTGACATGAGGCATATTTTGGTCTGGGTGATCCCTTTGAGCACCATCGCGAACTTTGGCGTTTTGTCTATGGATCGTACCGAAAAAACCAACTTTCATCACCAGTGATAACACTGCTCAACAATTCTGGATTGATTTCCGTTTGCCGTAACAGATCGGCTGCCACATTTTTCTTTGTTCTCGCTGTTGTGGTGTGAGATTTTTGGAGACCATTTTTGCACAAATATTTCTCATACCAATATCTTCAGTTATTATCAGACGAATCGGTACTCGATTGATGTTTAGTTCCTCTGCAATCATTTTTAAGGATGATCTTCGATCAGGTTGGACGAGTTCACGCAGCCTGGCAAAGTTGACATCCATCCCTAAGGATGGTCGTCTACTGCGGACTTCATCTTCAACATTCGTTCTACCTTCAGTAAACATTTTATGCCAATGAAAAACTTGAGCTCTTGACATAACCTCCTCTCCAAAAGCCTTCTGAAGCTTACTGTAAGTTGTCGTCGCGTTTTCACCCAATTTAACCTAAAAAAAATGGCATACCGTTGCGCAATATTATGCAGTTCCATTTCCGTAACGAGAGACACAAACACGTGTTAACTTATTACAACACAACTCACGACTGAGCAGTTGCATCGATGTGCCGCTTGGACTAGAAGCAGCTTAAAGACAAGGTCAAAGATACTGTGCCTATGCAAGCCTGCAGGGTTGCCACATCTTGCAAAGAAAATCAATCTCATTACTTTATTGTCGCACCTCGTGTGTAAGATCTAGGAGAATTTCATACTATCACCCAGTTAATCTAACGCATGATTGCCATTTCCGTCCTAGAAAATAAGAAATTCGCACTGTTACAAATAATTATTTTATTCTCGTTGGTTGACGGATACCGGATTCCAAATGGTGATTTTCCGTTTTAAGGTGCTGATACTGATTTCGGAGTGCACCGAGGCGGGAGAGCCGTTCCGCGTGCCTGGAAACTGCGCCAGCTTCCTGCAGTGCATAGGTAATGGGGTAGCGGCGCTTAGGCGCTGCCCCGCCGGTCTCGAGTTCGACGCGGAGCACAAAGTGTGCGACTACCCGATGTTCGCCGGCTGCTCTTCCTCCAAGTGAGGAAGAACTATTGCTCCTCAGAATTCTTAACTTCTGGTGGGCGGCGGTGTTTACGAGACTTTCTCATAAATCTAGGAACAAGTAAATAATAAAACTGGTCAAATTTATGAGGCATAAAGAGACTGTTTGGTAAGCTAGCATGTACAATATTGTTATTTTGTTATTAATGATGAGGAGTTATCTATAACAAATATAAAAAGTTATGTTGCTTGTACCATTTCCTTACAATTTAGTTTCTAATCCTAATAAACGCTTCTCTTCTCGAGTGATGAATTGTGTAGTCGCTAATGCTGTATATGATAATGAAAAACATATTTAAAAGTTGCAAATGCAGCATTGTGATAAGAAACCTATGAAGTAGTCTCATAGGCAGCTGGTCGGTTGAAGTTGGCGTGCAGGACACTGAGTGTGTACCAGCAGTTTCTTGGCGACCGTGGAAACAGAAATGCTCCACTGGCGTGGTGACTGAAGTCATCCGCACTGGCTATTAAACATAAATATTATTATTATTTTTTAAAGTCACTAGTGGTTTCACTTCAATAGAGATGGATCTTCAGCTGATCTGTACATGAAATTATGACATTACAAAATTAAAATGGCTTGAGAATAGATGTGTACTATCTTAAAGCGCAATATATTCTGTGAGAAGTGTGTGCTCACAGACTTTATTTAAACAGCCGTCGCGCAGCAGAGTGATTCCCCTGAGCCAAGTCTCACCGTTCGTCATCAAGATAGAAACACAGATAGCACGGTAAGTCTTAACTGCGACAGACGGAAATAATAGAGCTTGAAAGTCGTACAAATCCACAGACAGCAAAAGCACGTACGGTGCCAGCATAAACTATACTGATGGGTCGCTATCACGAGCAACGTGTGTTTAGGTGGACCGAACTGACGCTATCTATGACAGGAGAAGTAGACGTAGTATTCACAGTGTGCCTGATTTAGGAACTATTACCTGTTATATGGTCATTAGAAATTACTATTTTTCAAAAATATTCTTAGTTAAAACAATTAAATACAAAATAGTATAATCCTGTAAAGCCAAACTAGCAACAGGAATTATATCAATGTTATATTGCCCTAATTTTAGAAAACGCGCTGTAAAGCCAAGACACACATTTCAACACAGGTCTGATGGGTCTGGGTGGAGGGTGTTTATAGTACATTAGTTCGGCTTCGTTATGACCAGGCCCTTATGCAGGCCCCCATGCCCCATCTCTGGTTACGTAGGGGCAGAGGTAGAAAAATGTTCAACTTTGGGTCTACTCATATTCCTTAGTGAAACGCCCAGTTAAATCCGCAGGACAGAACAGGTAGTTGGAATCGTGGAAAGGGGCCAAAAATGAGCGGCTCTCAGTTACACTCGAACATCTATAACTTTATTTAGATGCCCAAGCATTACAGCGCAAATTCTGAGGTTAACTGTCGACTGAATATGTCACACAACCTTATGGCTTAAGCGCACATCCTCTTTAATTTTTAAAACGGCTGAAGGCCCATGATTTAAAACACAACTACAATAAATTTTCAAAAGGCAGAAAGCGCTAGGTTTTATCCTTAAATAATATTTCAAATGAGGCTGAAGGCCCAAACAATCTAAGACTTGACAAGTAAGGAATTTTAATTTTAACACGGCTGAAGGCCATTATTTAAAAACACAACTACAAAAAATTTTCAAAGGCAGAAGGCCCAAACAATCTAAGACTTAACAATAAGGAATTTTACTTTTAAAACGGCTGAAGGCCCATGATTCAAAACACAACTAAAATAAATTTTTACGGGGAAAAGCCCAAGGCTTTATCCTTAAATAATTTTTTTAAATGAAGCTGAAGGCCCAAACAACCTAAGATTTAACAAGTAAGGAATTTAAATTTTAAGACGGCTGAAGGTCCATGATTGGAAAACACAGCTACAATAAATTTTCAAAAGGCAGAAGGCCCAAAGCTGTATCCAAAAATATTTTAAATGAGGCTGAAGGCCCAAAGAATGCAAGACTTGACAAATAAGGAACTTTCAATTTTACAACGGATGAAGGCCTATCATTTAAAACCCAACTAAAAGCATACAGATTCAAAGCATCGGCTGTGAGCCATTAAAATACACAATCAAACACCAATAAGGAAAGGCAGTACAGCCAACGGCGCTCAGAAGTTTCAGGGGTCCGTCTGCACTTGAAATAATAATGTTCGCTTAGGGGAGACAGGTAGTCTGCCCCACTATATCCGATCCGCCGGCAACCGAACCAAGAGACAGTCAACGGATCCACCGACAAGGCGACTTACGTTCCACCCGACCAGTACACAAGGAAATCCAACGCCAAAACGTAAAAGGTGTAGCCGCCCACAACCAACTATGCATTAGCTGTCAAAACTAGACACAAGTGTTGGACAGCGACAACACAGTGAGGAAAGGACACTGCCTGAATTTTAGGTCAGCGGACAGGGGAGGTAACCGGAACGCTAACGGCCACAAGTTAGAAAATTCCGCGGGTGCACTCTGACTTCAAATAACCAAAATACAGTTAAACTCCACCGGATGGTGGCCAAACTTTCGCCAATTCGAACACTCGCTGTTGCTCACGGGAATACGCCCAACAGCCAACCATGAAAACCAACGGAACACTGTGAACAGACTGGCTTCGGTAAGTAAATCACCACTTAACTTTGATGTCCTGGATCAGTGAGCCACGAACCTCGTAGCAATCGGAACAGCTCCCATGAACTCCGACACTGCTTAGAGACCGCCAGCGGGCCCGGTCCACTGCGCCGCATGGAGACTTCCTGGCTGATCCACACCAACCAAACGACCGTCGCACACCGGCTAGCCGGAAACTACACTACTGGCCATTAAAATTGCTACACCACGAAGATGACGTGCTACAGACGCGAAATTTAACCGACAGGAAGACGATGCTGTGTTATGCAAATGATTAGCTTTTCGGAGCATTCACACAAGGTTGTCGCCGGTGGCGAACCCTACAAAGTGCTGACATGAGGAAAGTTTCCAACTGATTTCTCATACACAACCAGCAGTCGACCGGCGTTGCCTGGTGAAACGTTGTTGTGATGCCTCGTGTATGGAGGAGAAATGCGTACCATCACGTTTCCGACTTTGATAAAGGTCGGATTGTACACTATCGCGATTGCGAATTATCGTATCGCGACATTGCAGCTTGCGTTGGTAGAGATTCAATGATTGTTAGCAGAATATGGAATCGGTGGGTTCAGGAGGGTAATACGGAACGCCGCGCTGGATCACAACGGCCTCGTATCACTAACAGTCGAGATGACAGGCATCTTATCCGCATGACTGTAACGGATCGTGCAGCCACGTCTCGATCCCTGAGTCAACAGATGGGGACGTCTGCACGAACAGTTCGACGATGTTTGCAGCAGCACGGGCTATCAGCTCGGAGAGCGTGGCTGCGGTTACTCTTGACGCTGCATCATAGACAGGAGCTCCTGCGATGGTGTACTCAATGACGAAACTGGGTGCACGAATGGCAAAACGTCATTTTTTCGGATGAATCCAGGTTCTGTTTACAGCATCATGATGGTCGCATTCGTGTTTGGCGACATCGCGGTGAACGCACATTGGAAGTGTGTATTCCTCATCGCCATACTGGCGTATCACCCGACCTGACGGTATGGGTACCATTGGTTACACGTCTCGGTCACTTCTTGTTCGCATTGACGGCAATTTGAACAGTGCACGCTACGTTTCAGATGTGTTAAGACCCGTGGCTCTACCCTCCATTCGATCCCTGCGAAACCCTACATTTCAGTAGGATAATGCACGACCGCATGTTGCAGGTCCTGTACGGGCCTCTCTGGATACAGAAAATGTTCGACTGCTGCCCTGGCCAGCACATTCTCCAGATCTCTCACCAATTGAAAACGTCTGGTCAATGGGGGCCGAGCAACTGGCCCTTCACAATACGCCAGTCACTACTCTTGATGAACTGTGGTATCGTGTTGAAGCTGCATGGGCAGCTGTACCTGTACACGCCATCCAAGCTCTGTTTGACTCAATGCCCAGACGTATCAAGGCCGTTATTACGTTCGGAGGTGGTTGTTCTGGATACTGATTTCTTAGGATCTATGCACCCAAATTGCGTGAAAATGTAATCACACGTCAGTTCTAGTATAACATACTTGTCCAATGAATAGCCGTATATTTTAATGGTCAGTTGTGTATAAGCACCAGACCAAAGATATCGATACACACCGCTGCTGCCACACGTTGAAAGAGGAAGAACCACGGCATAACCGCAATAACCGCGGGAAACCAGACTCAGAGTAACAGTGAAGGTTTAAACCAACGCAAAAGCCGGGTCCAGCACGGCTGACTTAGACAGTGACCAAAAAAGCCTTCTTGGTGTAAGAAGGAGTTGTGCAACATGAACGGTAGTTTGTAGAGGTGTTCCTACATCTGAAATATGATGTCTATATTTCTCATCCACTTTCACGTCAGTCGCCTATGACTAGCGCTAGTAGTGTCACTATGCAGACACAAATCAGATTTGCTTTAAATACAGGCTGTAACGATCGTCTGCGTTTGTTACCGTTGGTTGTGGTGAGGTGATTTTAGTCAAGAATGTCTTCAATGCGACAAAGTGGTCATTAAAGACAGCTCACTGAGTTTTAACGATGCTGTGCGATAGGGCTACGAGAAGCTGGATGTTACATCTGCGATATTGCGGAAAGGCCTTACAGGAATGTAGCCACCGTACATGAATGCTGGTAGCGGTGGCCACGAGAATGTACAGCTGCAAGAACACCGGGCACCAGACGACCACGTGCACTACTGACAACGAAGAACATCTTGTTCGACGTACGGCTTTGGGAGATCGGTCTACATCTGCAAAAGCAGTCTGAGCAGCAGTTGGCATCAGACTGACACAACGAACTGTTAAAAATCGAAATCGGTTACGTCAAGGACAGCTCCGAGCCAGACGCCCAGTAGCGTGCTGTCTGTGGCTTCAGTGGTGTCAGCCGAGAGCTAATAGGAGAGCGTGGTGTGGTCTTTTGTGTTTTCTGATGGAAATTGGTCCTGCCTCTGTGCCAGTGATGGCCTTCTGTTGTTTAAACCGAGGTCATTTGAAGACCTGCAACCAACCTTTTTGCATGCTAGACATCCTGGATCTACATCTGGAGTTATGGTCTGGGGTTCGATTTCGTATGACAACAGGAGCACTCTCGTGGTTATTTCAGCCACTCTGACTGCAAATATGTTCGTCAGGCTGGTTATTCGACCTTCTTTGTTGCCATTCATGAGTAGAATTCCAGTGGGTGTTTTCCGAAAGGATAACCCTCTCCCACACGACGCTGTAGTAATCTAACATGCTTTACAGAGTGCCAATATGTTGCCTCGGCCTGCTAAATCACCAGATATGTCTTCCTTCGAGCACATATGGGACGTCATAGGACGAAATTCCAGCATCATCCACAAACAGCACGAACCGTCCCTCTATTGAACGACCTAATGCAATATTTGCAATGGCTTACCTCGCCCTTACGTTAACCTGTGGTCTTGCAATGCTAATGACTTAAAAATGTTATCTAGAGAAATGTATTCCCTTAATTTCATTACTCTACATTATTTTGTGGTGCTGTAATTTTTCCCGCCAGTATATATGTGAATGATCTTCCACTTAACATTCAACAAGCAGACTGGTAGGTTTTGCAGACAGTATTAGTGTAAATAAATAAATAAATGCCGTGTGACTAGGGCCTCCCACCGGGTAGACCGTTCGCCGGATGCAAGTCTTTCGATTTGACGCCTCTTCGGCGACTTGTGCGTCGATGGGGATGAACTAATGATGGTTAGAACAAAACAAGACCCAGACCCTGAGCGAAGAAAATCTCCGACTCAGTCGGTAATCGAACCAGGGCCCTTAGGATTGACAGTCTGTCGCGCTGACCATTCAGCTACCGGTGGCGGACGATATTAGTGTTATAATAATTCCCATTAGGCAAAAAGCAACAAAAGAGATGGTAAATGATATTTTTCAACAAATTATAAAGTGCTTCTCAAACAATGGAGCCTCCCTAAATTTTGAACGAAAACGCACTATATTCAGCTCTGTACAACAAAGAAAATCAATCCAGCAACAGAAGCAGCACACGAACAGGTGTCACTAAATAGGGCAGAACGCTGCAAATTTATGGATGTATATACTGATGAAAATCTGGACTGATAGAAGCAAATTACCGAGCTTTCCAAACGAGTTCAAGTGCTTTAGCTCTTCGTATAATTGCTGATCTTGGGAACACACAATCAGCCTCCTGATGTATTTTAAATATGTACACTCATTAATATCTTTTGGAGCAATTTTCTCCGCCAACCCATCACTTAGAAAGGAAATAATGATTACACAAAATCCAGTAGTAAGAATAACATGTGATATTTCCCCAAGGACGTCATGTAGGCACCAAGTAACTAGGCATATTAACTGCGCCGCCACTATACATTAATTCGCTAATGAAATTTATCGTTAATAATCCATCATAACTTGAGAAAATCACTGGTGTCTATACAACACTAGAGGAAAAAATGATCTTCATTTCCCATAATTAAAGCTGTCAGTGGCTGAGAAAGGAGTTCAATATGAGGCAACAAAAAATTTTAATCATTTACCCCATTACATGAAATGCCTGATAGGTAGCATAGTATTTCTCCTGCAAATCTCCTTCTATTCCGTTTACGAATCCTTTTTTAACACTTTTAGGTAGTAAAAAGATACCTTGTTTTTCATAAATGTAGTTGCATGAGTAGAACTAAAGAATAATTGATTCATTCATGTTAAGACCAACCATGTATACGGATTATACGGATCCTGTAAAGTGACTAGTCCCATGTCATTTCGATAAAAGAATCGTTCAAATGAACTTTGATTTATGTAGCTAACTGATTCCAGGCCAAAGCATGAGGTGATTCAGCTCCATACTTCGGCAGTTGGAATTCTTGCACTACGCCATCTCAGTGGTATTCCGGCACTGGCAGCTCCTGGCCATAGGTTTTATGGTCGTTAGAGGGTTGTCGGCGCAAGAAAGCTCTTGCTCCGCTTTAGAGGATATGGTCCACCGATTCACAGGCTGCAAATAAATCTCCGAATTACTTACATTTAATATTTTGTTCAAACTTATTTACTCTTTTTACTGAAACTGTTTTTCGTCCTAATTCAATCCAGCTCATGTAATATGGAGTCACTTACCCACATCAGCAACCGTCCTAGGGGCACTCCATACGGTCGGCATGGGGAGCACTGGGGGTTTGTGAGGATAGTGGGTTCTCCACCGCAAAAGACGAAATCAGAACAAGTAAGGACCAGGACCCAGATGATAGCCGAAGACGAGATTCTGACCACCATTTCCTGATTCTGATTTCCTTTGCAATATTCCTGAATATGCTGGAACTTTTGTTCTGCGTTATTACCACCTTCTATGCAGCTACAAGCTCGTCCAGAGAGCTGAATAAAGCGGGGTGCAAGTATTGCTCAGAAAGGGGAGGTTTTCAACGAGTAGTACTTCACAACGTTTGTCGGGTGGATACAGTACCGGTTATGTTTGCTCCAGAACTGTAGTCCCTTTATAGGTGCGGGAAGCCGAAAAGCCTGCCTTCAGACAGTTTTCCAACAGCTGTAATCGTTCTGTTCCCTTCGCTCATCTCTACTTGTAGCTATTTGCGATAACTGTAACTGGATCATGTTCGGAATATATCCCTTGAGGTCGTGCCTCCAGAAAATAAAGATTTGTTGCGAGGACCTGTGCTTCCTAGACACAGCTCGATCTCACACGTCTCTGAAACCATTTGGATCACACTGGACGGGCATATGGTAATTTGCTCTGTCTTACACCGCTTCAATTCGTTTGTTGACACTAATATATGATTGTATGTATGTGTGTGAAATCTTATGGGACTTAACTGCGAAGGTCGTCAATCCCTAAGCTGACACACTACTTAACCTAAATTATCCTAAGGACAAATACACACACCCATGCCCGAGGAGGGACTCGAACCTCCGCCGGGACCAGCCGCACTAATATATGATTCTTTCCACCCAGGGTAACTAACAACCTTCTGTTTGTCCTAACTTCCAAAAATACCCCCAAATTCCGCCATATGAAAATACCCGCATTACACTATACCTAACCTGCACAAAAAAAAAGAAAAATCCGCATGACCACATGATACCACTAATTAACTATTTTCGTAGCACCAGTACGAAACTCATTGACACATCATAACCTGAAGACTAATATTCCAAACAAATGTACAGAAAAACGCCATCATCATACATACATTACATACTTCACAAAACCTCTACAGTTCCAGTATAATGGCGATACAACGGGTGGTTTACCTGTTTAACACGTTATAACAGAAAAACTAATTGCTCTACGACTACTAAACTTGGTAGCATTAATGTCAAGGACATGGCGAAGAGAAATAATGAAGAATCAATTCAATATGCTGCTGCGGTACATGATATCATTACGTACCAGTACCATTACTGCTACAAAAGGGGTTCAATATGGCACCCAACACTGTCCAGAAGAGTCCGAAAGTGCAAGACTGAATTCTGCACAGCATAACGAAGCATTTCCGTAGGTGTGCTAGCAATCTCTCTTGACATGTTGCGCTTGAGATCAGCTCATGTGTGATTGTTCCCCTGGTAAACCCTGTCCTCCAGGTAGCCCCACCACCAGAAATCAGAAGTAGTGATATCAGATGATCGTGCCGGCCAAGCATTTGTGAACGACCGGTTGATAATTCGATAATTTCCAAATGCTTCGTTTCGGGGAAGCAGGTGAACTTCACCAGCGATCTGCAGTGGGGCCCGATCTTGCAAGAAAGCTATTAAGTACAGTGCGTGTCTCTCCTGTATGGCGGGTATAACATGCTGGCGAAGCACAGCACAATAACGCTGGCCAGTCACACTGCAAGTCTTTGGTCCTTGAGCGCCAACCTGTTGAAAAAGAACGTAGCCGTGAGGCCACACCATACGTTCACCAAACCGAGGAACAGTGACTGGAGGAGAAGATCCCCACACACGGTAATTCTGTGTATTCACCTCACCAATGTCCGCACCTGGTAGCTGAGTGGTAAGCGCGACAGACTGTCAATCCTAAGGGCCCAGCTTCCATTCCCGGCTGGGTCGGAGATTTTCTCCGCTCAGGGACTGGGTGTTGTGTTGTCCTAATCATCATCATTTCATCCCCATCGACGCGCAAGTCGCCGAAGTGGCGTCAAATCGAAAGACTTGCACCAGGCGAGCGGTCTACCCGACGGGAGGCCCTCGTCACATGCCATTATTATTACCTCACCAATCAGAGAAAAATGACCATCTTTTCATAGGACGGTCTAGGGTCAGCCCTCGTCAACTGCAATCCTTGCGAGAAAGTAGAGAATGAAGTCAACACGTGCGGTGCAAGCTGCAGTACGATATGGATCTTGTACGGATACCATTTGAGAATGGTTCGCAGCACCTTCCGTACAGTGGACCACGGAAGTGTTCAAACCTGCCGTGACATAGTAAGCGCACTGCCTCACGATCGGCTATTGGGCGCAGCGTTGTCTACCATAGATACAGCGATATCATCAACCATCTGTGGTGCAACCGGTGATCGGCCTCTTCCTGGAGCGACATCTAGTTTTCCAATTGATTCGAACTACTTCATCATGCTCCGCACAGCAGGTGGAGAAAGAGAACTCTTCCGTAATCCTTTCAGTCGGCGATATTCTCTAGTTGCAGCTTCGGCATTATTATTGTTTGGATAATAGAGCTTCACCGTAATGCCCTACCCCTTTAGTCCATGCTCATGCTGACACGTCACTACTTCATCATGCTCCGCACGGCAGGTGGAGAAAGAGAACTCTTCCGTAATCCTTTCAGTCGGCGATATTCTCTAGGTGCAGCTTCCGCATTTGTTGTGATAATAGAGCTTCACCGTAATGCCCTACTCCTTTTGTCCACGCTCATGCTGACACGTCACTACTTCATCATGCTCCGCACGGCAGGTGGAGAAAGAGAACTCTTCCGTAATCCTTTCAGTCGGCGATATTCTCTAGATGCAGCTTCGGCATTTGTTGTGATAATACAGCTTCACCGTAATGCCCTACTCCTTTTGTCCAAGCTCATGATGACACGTCAACAAGTGTACTGCGACTGATCAAGTGTGTGAGACAGTGAATCACGGTCACTGATCACGGCACCTGCTGACAATATTTGGAACTGAACGGTGACGCTGAGACGCATGGAAATCGAGCACCCCATATTCTAGACATTAATGCTACCAAGTTTGTTACTTGTACGGTAATTCGTTTCCGTGTTTTTTTGTGTTAAATAGGGAAACTTTAATTATAACCACCCGGTATGTTTAAGGAGTGGAGCGCTGCGTTTACATGACTGAAAGAGTTAAGGTTAACAGTCTTTATTAAAATTTGGTAGAATCTGCAGGAGCTACCGGTGACTCCTCTTCTTAACAGCGAGGGGCTAACTGCAGCATAGTAGACTCTTGCGACAAGGGTCAGCAGATTATTCTGAAACAGAGATCCGTTTACGTGCCAGGCTTTTAACTGGCAGCGCCAACAAGAGCTTATTTCCTGCCATCTGCCACAGGAGAAGGGGGCAGCTTACACTCATTTACCAAAAACTGCGATTCACCAAACTTTACATTATTTAGCAACGACTCTCTGCAGCTATTAAAATTATGTACTTCAAAACAATGAATTGATTGCGATATTTAAATTTGAATTTTTGAACTCTGAAAAATGTATTACTTCAAAACAGACTGCAAGTCTTAAAATGCTTCAGCAACTTAAAAAAGGAAATCAATGGCCGGAAAACATACAATTAAATCACTAACAGTTTTAATTACTTTAAATTTCTCAAGCCTTGAAATTTGAAAATCCAGTGCAATTGACATAGATCACACTTAAAACGGATGTTTATATACACTCCTGGAAATTGAAATAAGAACACCGTGAATTCATTGTCCCAGGAAGGGGAAACTTTATTGACACATTCCTGGGGTCAGGTACATCACATGATCACACTGACAGAACCACAGGCACATAGACACAGGCAACAGAGCATGCACAATGTCGGCACTAGTACAGTGTATATCCACCTTTCCCAGCAATGCAGGCTGCTATTCTCCCATGGAGACGATCGTAGAGATGCTGGATGTAGTCCTGTGGAACGGCTTGCCATGCCATTTCCACCTGGCACCTCAGTTGGACCAGCGTTCGTGCTGGACGTGCAGACCGCGTGAGACGACGCTTCATCCAGTCCCAAACATGCTCAATGGGGGACAGATCCGGAGATCTTGCTAGGAATGGTAGAACGATGGGTTCGATGACGGTTTGGATGTACCGTGCACTATTCAGTGTCCCCTCGACGATCACCAGTGGTGTACGGCCAGTGTAGGAGATCGCTCCCCACACCATGATGCCGGATGTTGGCCTTGTGTGCCTCGGTCGTATGCAGTCCTGATTGTGGCGCTCACCTGCACGGCGCCAAACACGCATACGACCATCATTGGCACCAAGGCAGAAGCGACTCTCATCGCTGAAGACGACACGTCTCTATTCGTCCCTCCATTCACGCCTGTCGCGACACCACTGGAGGCGGGCTGCACGATGTTGGGGCGTGAGCGGAAGACGGCCTAACGGTGTGCGGGACCGTAGCCCAGCTTCATGGAGACGGTTGCGAATGGTCCTCGCCGATACCCCAGGAGCAACAGTGTCCCTAATTTGCTGGGAAGTGGCGGTGCGGTCCCCTACGGCACTGCGTAGGATCCTACGGTCTTGCCGTGCATCCGTGCGTCGCTGCGGTCCGGTCCCAGGTCGACGTGCACGTGCACCTTCCGCCGACCACTGGCGACAACATCGATGTACTGTGGAGACCTCACGCCCCACGTGTTGAGCGATTCGGCGGTACGTCCACCCGGCCTCCCGCATGCCCACTATACGCCCTCGCTCAAAGTCCGTCAACTGCACATACGGTTCACGTCCACGCTGTCGCGGCATGCTACCAGTGTTAAAGACTGCGATGGAGCTCCGTATGCCACGGCAAACTGGCTGACACTGACGGCGGCGGTGCACAAATGCTGCGCAGCTAGCGCCATTCGACGGCCAACACCGCGGTTCCAGGTGTGTCCGCTGTGCCGTGCGTGTGATCATTGCTTGTACAGCCCTGTCGCAGTGTCCGGAGCAAGCATGGTGGGTCTGACACACCGGTGTCAATGTGTTCTTTTTTCCATTTCCAGGAGTGTATGTTACTAATCAACCTCGACCACAAAGACACATTCAAGACACCACATCGACGTAACACACACGTGGATACACACAGAGGACAAATCATACCAGCCACTTAAACGACACCGAGTGAAGCTACTACATTTACGACATTTACGACTGTGGGCCGCTGGTATACTTAGCCACAAATTCGGCTCTACTTAGTGTTAGACAGCCATAGGTTTTTGGCACTAGCCCTGCAATAATAACTTAACGTAAGCAAGTAATAACCTACTTAGCCTGACGCAAAGAAACAATAATATATGGGATGGTCAGAAACAGTCTGAAAAGCTGGTAAGGATGTTGCATGATAGGATCTGCTAAGAAAGAGTTGTTAAGAGAAATCTCTATACATTGCGTCGTTTTCGAGTTAATAAACAAAGAAGTTAGCCGTCTCATGTGTTGTATCGTTATCTTGTTCAGTTTTAGAAAACCAACAGAAGAACACGTTTGGTATGTTCTGTCGGGCAGCTAGAATCTGTGTGTACTACGGCCCGTTGGCTAACTTCTGTGTTAATTAGCTCGTAAATGTCACAATGTATATAAATTTTTCTTAACAGTTATTTCTCACAGCAGCCGCGCGGGGTAGCCGTGCGGTGTGGGGCGCCTTCCCACAGCTAGCGTGGCTCCCCCCCCCCCCCCCCCCCCTCTCCTGTCGGAGGTTTGAGTCCTCCCTTGCTCCCTTGGGCATGGGTGTGTGTGTTGTCCTTAGTGTAAGTTAGTTTAAGACCTGAGCCGTTTAGTCCCATAGAACTTACCACAAATTTCCAAATATTTCTCAACACAACCTACCCTACAATACCCTTACATGCGTTTAGATTGTTCCTGACCACCGTATATATAATTCCTTAATTATGTTAACAGAATCATACGTCGGTTCTTGGTAGAACGACCTTATAATAAATGAGAAGCACCAGTTTGCTTTTGCTCTACATTACTTTTATTGCGTTATCAGGTCTTCGGCTTACAAGGCCATCTACAGACAAATGTCTGAAGATGGCCTTGTAAGCCGAAAACCTGATAACACAATAAAAGTAATGTTGTAGAACAAAATCAATTCCTTAATTGTTCAGCAGGGGCTAATCCTATTTACTACTCAGATAGTACACTGGTTGTTAACCTGATCCTAGAACTATAGAGCTCAGACAGTGGGTTTGAATACGGCCACTCTACTCGTAGCTTACGTTACAGAGCCAGGGAGCTGGCTCTTTATAACATGTAAACAAGTCAACAACCGTAATTGCAGCTACTAAGGCTGTTAAGAATAGCCAGCACAGAAAACATAAGCCATTCTTCAGGCACACCCACGGGGTAATCTCTCCACAATAATTGCCAGCCCGATGTTCGGCTCTCAGTTAACTTAACAAATTTCAGCCGTAGACAAGCAATCTTAACTTCAATCTTTAAACAAGAACGCAACAGGTTAAAACACTTGACGTTCACCACAAGACTATACAACCTTGTGGCAGGCAGGTACTGGCACAACCTGACAAACCAAGAAACTTAATTAGGAATAATTACTATTAAAAACAGTCTTGATCACGATTTATTTAACAAGGTGACCGGTTTCGACCACTACTGTGGTCATCTTCAGACCATTGAGTAGGAACCTCTTTCTGTTGGAGAATCACCTTGTTAATTAAATCGTGATCAAGACTGTTTTTAATAGTAATTATTTATAAGACATTGATCACTGCTGTTCCCGTAATGCATTCAAAAGTAACTTAATTAGGAGTTAAATCAGCAACTGCCCAATTGCAGGAATCTCCTGAGCATGACGTATACAATTTTATCTGAACACACGTGGTGCATGAATCTGAGGGAATATAACCTACATAACCAAAGTGTCGAATCAGGTACAAATTAGAAAATGTGATAAGAATAGTAGCAATCTACACTGGTGACAACCAGGTTTAAAGACAAGCAACGTAATACAGCACTGACGATTCCAGTTCTATTAATCATTGAAATCCCTGTACGGATCCATTGTCCACCTTGTTCCATAAACTCAGGAATCCAACAGCCAAAGCAAAATCCAAACTGAAACCTGGACCTCCTGGTCCATCGAAGCCGCCTCTGTACTCACTACAACCAGCTCTCACTGTCCTGCCGGAGTCGCACACTGACACTACGCAAAGAAAATAGACTCAATGCTCACCGAGCGCGCCTTCTCAGCCAGTAGCGCTTACGAGACGACAACACAGGAGGTTGCTGCACGACTGCTGCACCAACGAAACGATACCATACTTCCCAAAGACGCCGATTCAAGTTGCCAGATTGGTGAACACCCAGCATTCCATGCTCCAACACTCACAAGGGAACCTCCCCATCGCACCCCCCTCAGATTTAGTTATAAGTTGGCACAGTGGATAGGCCTAGAAAAACTGAACACAGATCAATCGAGAAAATAGGAAGAAGTTGTGTGGAACTATGAAAAAATAAGCAAAATATACAAACTGAGTAGTCCATGGTGAACATAGGCAACATAAAGGAAGATACTAGCTCAGTAGCGCCGTGGTCCTGTGGTTAGTGTGAGCAGCTGTAGTACGAGAGGTGCTTGGTTCAAGTCTTCCCTCCTATGAAAATTTTAATTTTTTATTTTCAGAGAATTATCAAAGTTCAGGCACACACACACAATCAACTTCGCTCTCCAAAATTCCAGGACATGTTCAGATTTGCTTGGACATATGCAGGATTTGACGGTCTACACACGGAAAAATTTGAAAACATTAAAACACATGTTTTGACAGAGCACAGGGAAAACTGTGCGACTGTGAAACTGTTGCATTCATTTGTTGCAGTTTATGTGACAAACTCTTATGTTTTCATCACTTTTTTGGGAGTGATTATCACATCCACAAGAAAACCTAAATCGGGTAAGGTAGAAGAATCTTTTTACCCATTCGCTTGTGTACAAGTTAGGTGGGTCGACAACATATTCCTGTCATGTGACGCACATGCCGTCACCAGTGTCGTATATAATGTATCAGACGTGTTTTCCTGTGGAGGAATCGGTTGACCTATGACTTTCAGTTCCCATTGGAGAGGCACGTCCTTTCGTCTACTAATCGCACGGTTTTGCGGTGCGGTCGCAAAACACAGACACTAAACTTATTACAGTGAACAGAGACGTCAATGAACGGACGGACAGATCATAACTGCGAAAATAAAGAAATTTAACTTTTCACTCGAGGGAGGACTTAAACCAAGGACGTTTCGTACCACAGCTGCTCACGCTAACCACGGGACCACCGCACTCCGCGTCTCACACTGTCCTTGATGTTGCCTATCTTGCACATAGACTACTCAATTAGTATATTTTGCTTATTTTTTCATAGTTCCACACAACTTCTTCCTGTTTTCTTGACTGATCTGTGTTCAGTTTTTCAAGGCCTATCCACTGTGCCAACTTATAACAAAATCTAAGGGGGCGGGGGGGGGGGGGGGGGTGCGATGGGGAGGTTCCCTTGTCAGTACGCTCCCATAAAAGATCATATATATATAAGATCATATATATATATATATATATATATAGGGTGTTACAAAAAGGTACGGCCAAACTTTCAGGAAACATTCCTCACACACAAATAAAGAAAAGATGTTACGTGGACACGTGTCCGGAAACGCTTAATTTCCAAGTTAGAGCTCATTTTAATTTCGTCAGTATGTACTGTACTTCCTCGATTCTGATGATCAAATTGTAAATTTTCACAATCAACATGTGTGGGCTGACGAGAATTCCGCACGCAATTGTGCAATCACGTCATCAACACAGATTTTCTGCGAACGTTTGGGCAGGCATTGTTGGTGATGTCTTGATTGGGCCCCATGTTCTTCCACCTACACTCAATGGAGCACGTTATCGTGATTTCATACGGTATACTCTACCTGTGCTGCTAGAACATGTGCCTTTACAAGTACGACACAACATGTGGTTCATGCACGATGGAGCTTCTGCACATTTCAGTCGAAGTGTTCGTACGCTTCTCAACAACAGATTCGGTGACCGATAGATTGGTAGAGGCGGACCAATTCCATGGCCTCCACGCTCTCCTGACCTCAACCCTCTTGACTTTCATTTATGGGGGCATTTGAAAGCTCTTATCTACGCAACCCCGGTACCTAATGTAGAGACTCTTGGTGCTCGTATTGTGGACGGCTGTGATACAATACGCCATTCTCCAGGGCTGCACCAGCGCATCAGGGATTCCATGCGACGGAGGGTGGATGCATATATCCTCGCTAACGGAGGACATTTTGAACATTTCTTGTAACAAAGGGTTTGAAGTCACGCTGGTACGTTCTGTTGCTGTGTGTTTCCATTCCATGATTAACGTGATTTGAACAGAAGTAATAAAATGAGCTCTAACATGGAAAGTAAGCGTTTCCGGACACATGTCCACGTAAAATATTTTCTTTCTTTGTGTGAGGAATGTTTCCTGAAAGTTTGGCCGTACCTTTTTGTAACACCCCATATATATATATATATATATATATATATATATATATATATATATATATATATATATATACATTCATCTCTTTCAAGACGCTGTCTGTGGTTCCAAAAAACATGGTACAAAATGGCAAGGGAAAGACAACACAGTAGGTCAAGCAGACTGCAGTTACACAATCTATATGCACACTGTTATACACATTAATCCTGAGTGTTACGCTGATGTAAAAGGGATATATATATATATATATATATATATATATATATATATATATATGTGTTACGTGGACATGTGTCCGGAAACGCTTAATTTCCAAGTTAGAGCTCATTTTAATTTCGTCAGTATGTACTGTACTTCCTCGATTCTGATGATCAAATTGTAAATTTTCACAATCAGCATGTGTGGGCTGACGAGAATTCCGCACGCAATTGTGCTGTCATGGACGATCACAATGTGGCCAGAAGTTGTAGCTGTACATTTACCAGTGAGGGCATTTAAATTATTTGATACAGACCACCATACTTCGTGAAGAATTTCTTCGTCTTCCCATGTCGGGGGTATGGTCTCGTTATTACTGACTATCATACTCGGTAATCATTGCACTGCCCCATCAGTTCCTGACGTTTGAGAACCTCTGTACTGGATTTCTGTACCTGTTTCCACGCCTTTCTCAATGTTCTTGTGAGATTTCGCGTGGGCTACCCATTTTTCCCCACTTTTAGTTAAGTGATCTGAATGGTGATAGCATTTTCTGGCCATGTACTAATTCGTGCAAGGACATGCGTTTCCTGTCATTAACCTTAAATTATATACTGTGACCAAGTATAGTAACAGGGCATCAATCATGACAATGAGTTTTTATGTAGTGGCTTGAAATCTTTCCTATTGTTTGATACACTACTCTGTTTTCCATTTGTCGGTGGATGCGAGGCACTCACCCTTAACTTAATAATATGCAGTAGATGGAGAAGCCGTTTCAACAGGTTTTGTGCCCCAACATGTAACTGAGGTAATAGCAACCAGTTATTTACCATTGTCTGATGCACTGTGTGGGGTTGCTGATTTGAGATAGCTACCATTCTCACATTCCACGAAAAATGGTATTTTGTTGTCAGCACACAGTGACTGTGTGCTGGTTTTACTGCAAGGATCTAGGATATTGAAGGCAATCATTTCAAATAACCCCCAGTAACTTTGGCGTTGCAATATGCTCATGGCTCAATTCAGCCCACCGCGCACAAAGTATACAATTCTTTACGTAGTGTCCCACATCTTGTTTATGTGTATGCCACAAGTAATGTTCAGCTGCAAACCATTCGATGGTTCTTTGATCCTCGTACCCTGATAACACATCAACAGTGCAACCACAACATGAAATCCATGTTTCGTCTTCATGCATTAGATATTGTTGCACATAATGAACAGTGTTTGCATCGCAAATAGTTTAGTCAATATCAGCGCATTCTAGTGCCATGTACTCCGGAATAGTGTGAACCACTCTCTCTAATACATTAAAATTCTAATTAGCTTAGCTTCAGTGCCCAACACACAAGTCTAAATGGATCCTTTAACCCCAATAACCTCTGATATAACATGTGATCTATTATTACTTTAAATTTATGACTATACAAATAACATCAGAAGTACGTCACACCAGAATGAGGCTTAGCATGTCCTTCTCTTAAGTGAAATAATTTCTCTCTTCTATATTTGAGGCATTTACAACCAGATGTTTCACACCAGCTGCTTCTTGACTTAACAGGTAACCAAGTGCGTGATTACTACCATCATAATACAATATAAAATCTTTCTCATAATTTGGAAAATCCACACTGATCTAGCTGTCAACTCTTTCAGTTTTCCAAACACACCTTCACTTTCTGATGTCCATTGTACCTCTTCTCCTTTTTTCGTTAGGTGACTGAGATAATGAGTGATTTGTACAAATTTCTGGATGAATTTTCTTCAGTAATCTGATCTCCATGTGTGATGTTTTAAAATCTCATATGACCTTCACCAACCTAGGATCCATCCATACTGAGTGGTGACTGATAGTATGTCCTAAACATTGCACTTCTTGTAACTTCTCTATACTTAGACTCAAGTGGGCTGTATGCAATTTCTTAAATATTTCCCGTAAATGTAGCAGTCGTCCCCCAAAATCGTTTGCTAGAACAATCATACACCATACACCACACACTATACAGTGTGTTGGTTTTGACACTCACAAACTTCCAACATATGATGAAATGTGACTGCAGCATTTTTCTGCCCAAATGTAATCCAATGATACAATTAGTATGTTGAAGGAACCATAAATGCAATTTTTGGCCAGCCCACCAGTGTCCGTAGTCAGTCTGCAGAACCATGGTGAAAAAATACTTACACTCCTCATAACGGTTCAACGTCTCTCTTAAATTTGGGGATCTGATATACATCCATGATCGTATAACTAATAAGATATATGTAGCTACAGAAAAAAATTATAAGCTTTGGTCCAGTCCACGATATTTTTGGTAAAATCACCAGTGGCTCTCCCTGTAGACTAGTAATTTCCTCAACAATTCTGTCATGATACTGTTGGTTAATAAAGTCCTCTGTCACTGATAGTAGGTGATGAGGTATTAAATGTGGCTCATTCCCAGTTGGTAATCTGTATTGCATCAATGTGGTCCTTGGGTAAAATCCACCTCATTTAACAAATCCTAAAGATCTAACAATAACTCCTCAATCGCTAATTTTTCCATTCCTTCTAAATATTTAACTTTCTGCCATAACGTGATTATACTGGAAACATTATTATCCTTAGGATCTGATTTACCCTGTCGAGATCATCTTCTTACAAATTCTCAAAACTGGAGACCAACGAACTCTTAGGCATATCCATGACTTTGTTTCCAATATTATTTATTACAACAGGACAACCTGCTCACTGTCTGTCTTTTATATGCATACAATACTCCCGCAGACAGAACAACGTGCTTTACTTAATTCATAAAATGTTTCCATGTGGTTCATGCCCACCTAAGACATTCAAGGGCAAAACTGTCATACGCTCAGCAAGATCTCCTTCTTCCTTGTGACACTTCATCGTGTGAATTGCTTCTTAGTAGCCTTTCACACGGGGTAATTGGTAATCTTTATGGAAAGATGAACATTTCAGTGTAGTGTCACTGACAACAGTTTTTTCCAGATGAAAAGATGTCCCACTGATTTTGTTGTCAAAGGTAAATTTTAGCATGATGCCAATATAGAAAAACTAGCTCTAAGACTGAGAAATAATCATCGCCTGTACCAGGAAACATGTCCACAATTTCTAGGAATTGCAATATGGAAACTTAAACCTCCTCCTTCCCATGAGGTTAAAAATAGTCGCAAATTTGTGTCCAATAAACACTTCTCCTCCATCCACCAAGACATATAAGCAGAATACCACCTCTGCACATGTTTCACTTGTGCCGAAGTTTATTGGGAGCATTGCTTAGCAGTCTTGCCCCTCTCCCCCCGCCCCCCCCCCCCTCATTGTCATTTAATGGAAGGTTGTTTCTATGCTTCCTATCTTGCTCGTTATTCTGTTGCAGCTAATGGCAGCCTTCAGGATGTGGCTAATCATCCACAGCAGAGAGTGCCGTGTTGGATGGCATCTTTTTTTCACTCAAGGCCATAGTTAAGCTCGACGGCTTGTAATGGTAGCACATCAACAGATGACGGGATTCCTGCACCCCAAATAGACACAAGCATCCTGGGGTGAAGGCACTGAGCGTATGGTTATTTTATCTGAGAGAACACCACTGATGATATAATGTCATGCTGTATGCATGACTGACTTTGTGTTTGTCATGCTGGAAGTGATTTACATTGTTACACAGTGAGCATTATCGATTGTGTATACTCCACTTTACAAAGAAATAGCATGTTGGTATTACATTGTGAAAGTGATTGATGCTGTATGTGCCATTGAATAGAAAGTAGTGAATGTCAAATCTGCTCAGGTGGCATTGTAGTTAGAATAGCAGTGTTGTTTTGGCGAGTAGTTCGGAGTGATAGTAGATATAAATTTAGTTGAGTGCAAATGAGAGTAAACCAATTTAAGTCAGAATGTTGTTTTCTGTTTTTGCTTGTTCTGTTTATTTGTGGAAGTTATTTTCATTTTACACTTTGATGTCTGTGGGTAAAGAGCCACATATTGTGAACCATTGTTGGTGTTGGACCAATTTTCCTTACTGGGGCGAAGTCTAATTTCCTTTGTGACATTGTGCTAAAGAATTTTATTTGTTATGCCTTTATTTCAAGTATTTCTTGTCGCCACTTTTGAAGAAGGATAGTTCATGTTTAATGATGTATTTGTAAAACTGAACCCACGCCTCCACAAACCCCAGCCCAAATTCTGCTCCATCCAAATCCTATGCTTCAATATAAAATACACTTTTCATCATGGAGTCGAGTCACTGCGCCTATATCTCTTGAAATTGCTGTCGTTCCTTCGTGCCGGCCGCGGTGGCCGTGTGGTTCTAGGCGCTCCAGTCCGGAGCCGCGCTGTTGCTACGGTCACAGGTTCGAATCCTGCCTCGGGCATGGGTGTATGTGATGTCCTTAGGTTAGTTAGGTTTAAGTAGTTCTAAGTTCTAGGGGACTGATGACCACAGCAGTTGAGTCCCATAGTGCTCAGAGCCATTTGAACCCTTTCGTTCTTTCGTTCCTATGGATCCAGTGAAATTAATAGGGAATTCTGTCGACACCTTCCTGGACGCATTCGGTGACAACCCCAGCAAAAATGCGTCAAGCACCCTTTGCTATGCTTTTTGCAGAAGGACTTTATTCATGTGATGATTCTCCAAATACTTACACTTGTTGACATTGAGATTCCTTATTTTATCCATGTGTCTTTGGATTGATTCGCCCTGTCTTTATGACGCACTAATTAAATGCTTCCAACTATAGCTACAACTATTTTGCCTCCTATAATGCTGCAGTAAGCCTTTCCTCAGCACATCAGATGTTTGATCATATATTAATTCCTCTTGATTTATTACAAAAATTTCGTATCTTCCAGTAATCACGCCTTAGCAATGTGTAACAAATATGGTCCTGACCAAGAATTCAGCTTCACGGCTGCCAACAGGTTGAACACAAATAGTGAGACGTGTTGAATTACTTTACCCAAAAAAGGAAATGCTGAGATAGCGGCACTAGTAACTAGGATGGGTAAGTATGAACCTTTAAAGCATCTAACTATCTATGAAATTCTCTGTTGTATGCCTTCATTTGACCCACTTGTTCTAGCAAACACTGAATCGCATGTATAGTGATAACCTTTTATACCCACTGTAAAACCTTTGTCCATAAAAACAGGAAAAAACATACTAGGAAAAACAACTTTGAACATGGCTGACGTTTGCAGTAACAGTATACACAAATTTGAAAAATATGTAAAAAATCAGCCAACCGGTTGCATAGGTTTTCTATATACCTTGACCAGGTTTCGTCACCTCTATATCGTTCGACATTACTAACCTTTACGCTAATGTACCGGTCTTGTATACAGTAGAAATTGTGGAGAATAACCTTCGTACCTGTAAAAAAGATGAAACAGACGAACAGATTACTGATCTCATACGTTTGTTGTCATTGGTAGTAAAATATAACTACTTCGAGTTTAATGGCAAACTATATAAACAACTTGACGGCCTAGCAATGGGTAATCCGCTAGCGGATATTTTAGCTGACATTTTCATCAGTTCGCTCGAAGACAAATTCTTCAGTAGGTACGACTCTACAGGATTAGGTATTTTGTCCTATTCGCGGTACGTAGATGACATTCTAATTATATACAATGGCACTAATGAAGGCGTAGATCAATTGTTCAATTTGTTCAATAACCTCCATGAAAAAATTAGTTTCACGTGTGAGTTATAAAATGAACGCCGCAAATTAAATTTCCTAGATCTGAAGTTGGCGATAATCGAGAATTAAATAATTTTTTACATTTTTCGAAAACCCACGAGTACTGATCGTACCGTACCTGCAGACTCGACACACCCTCAATCTCATAAGAAAACTTTCATTCATTCAGCAATTCACCGTGCCGTGGTTACTCGCTTATCACCAGAAAAACTGCAGAAAGAAATTGATGTAATTAAGACAATAGCATTTAATAACGGCTATGAACCCTCACTAGCAGAAAACATCCTTAAAGAAAAAACTAAAGAGAGAGTCACCACTTCAGATACTGGTCAAACTAATAATAATGATAAAAAGTATATCTCAATACCCTTTTTAGGTAAAATATCGTATAGGATTCAGCGTCTGTTAACTAAAAAATACGGCTGCAAGGATGCTTTCTCCACACATAATAATTTACAAAAAAATTTAATTCATAATCTAAAAGCTTCAAACGAACCTTTACGTGGCTCAGGGGTATATAAAATTTCCTGTAATACATGTCTATCATTTTATATTGGACAGACAGGCAGAGCTTTCAACGTAAGATACAAAGAACATCTTTTAGGCAAAAAGGCACTAATGTGCACAATTCAACATTTGCAAAACATATTTTCATAACAGGGCATAACCCTAAAGAATTAAACGAAATGACAATTCTGCATAGAGAAAAGAAAGGGAGAATGAACTAGTACAGTTGGAAAATAGAAATTTCTTTATGTTTTTAAACCAGTGCTCTCAGTTTTATGATACTTATAATCCAGATTCTTTCCTCCTTTTTCAGGAACATTATTTTACCTCTGTTAAGTTACGCTCATTAACAGATGACCTCTGTGCCCTAGCTGTGCAAGCTTTCTTTTCAAATTTTGTGTCATATAGTGAACTGTTGTTCTTCATTACGTATGTAATTCCAGTCGTATTTAACTCTGGTTCTACCTGTGCTACCTAAAACTTTGCGAACTTTGTACTATTTTATCCCGTTTGAAGCTCATTTATAAATGTTACTCAGTTATTTGTAAAATTAATTTTTGTTAGAAGCTATATTGGCTATACGTGCGATTTACTTCAGAAAATGTGTAATATACAAAATTGTTTCGTTCACGCTACTAGTGGCCCGCTTGTGGCGCGCCCTACATTACGTTTACTTGGCAGCGTGACTAGTTGCCACACAGTCAGTCTCCTCACACCACACCAGTTTTACTTATGTTTTAATGTTTGACCTTTTGAAAAACATTATGTTTTATACTTTAATGCATGACTTGAGCAACTCAGCTCTTAAATCACTGTACATTCTTGACGATATGTTCTTCATGTTAAGTACTATTTGTTTCACACTCGTTTACATTACTGTAACTTTTATTAGATAACAATTTAATTTGACATACTCATTTTAGGTAATTACCTTACCTTCTAATAAAGTCACTCTTAGAGGTGGCGAAACCTGGTCAAGGTATGTAGAAAACCTATACAACCGGTTGGCTGTTTTTTTACATATTTTAACAAACACTAGGGAAAAGGATTTACGGTTGACAACACTGTCACACCTTCCAAAAACACTACTTAGTCCTTTGGCCTCAGTGCCAACTCCACACTCTCTGGCGTAATGCCCATGTCTACTACATTTAACACTCTTCACCAGTGAGGAATGAGTGCCTCGAGACAAGTTAAACCAAAACCACAACCTAAGGAGGTATAAAGAAGCACGACTCGAACCATTTTTCCTTACTGGACTGCTGCCATATGGAAGTTAATTTTGTGGAGAATGAGGGCGATGCGGCATGTATTAGCAGTACTTATTGAATATTGTTTGGGATGTATGCACGCTTGCCCTAACAGCCTGCTGCCAAACTAAATATTAAATTTTAGTTTGAAATGAATAATTTGTATCTGATTATTGATAGTTATACCACATGGTTTTTTGGCTTAGCAAATTATACCTAAGTGAGTAAACGTTACAAGGTTGGTGCACAAGTTCGTAGCGTTTTTTTTGTATATTGGTATTCCGGTTGCTATGGGTTAATTTAACGGTTGTCATTTTTTATTTGTGATTCACTGTTGCTGTTTGAGTTTAAATATTGCCATTTTGTCTTTTGGAGGTACTGAATGGAGCTATGGAAGTTAGAAAATGGAATGCCAAGTGGAGAAATCGGAACGCTTCCGAGATGTTCTTATGTTTGACTTCTATCGATGGGTGACCATAGCAGAGGCGGCTTTTGCTCCTTGTAGGGGCATAATGCTGTTGGACAGAGCATGGCGTGAAAAACGTTTTCTCGTTTTAAGGGGATCGTTTTGACATTAATGACTCACTATGTTCAGGAAGACCGTCTGGACTTGACGGATATCATTTAAACGTATTGATCCACAATGATCCAGGTTAGTGTACTCGAGAAATGGCAAATGTGATGACCAACTCCACTATCATGATACATTTTCATGCAGTAAAGAAGGTTCATGAACCGGTTGTGAGGTACCGCATCCTCTAAGCCAATATCGCAAAAATCTGTGGGAAGCCATATGTGCATCTTTGCTTGCTCGTCATCAATTGGCTCATGAACAATGGTGACGAGAAAACGTAAGGAGAACAAAGGAATGGCTGAGCCCAAACTGATCAGCAACTACACGTAGAAAGACCTGTGCACATCCACAACAGGTAACGCTACGCATCTGGTGGTACACGACGATGTCGTGTACTACGAATTGCTTCCCTTAGGTGTAACTATTACTGCTGAGATTTATTGTCAAAAACTGGCAAGAAATCCTTTCAGTGCGAGGTTTCAAGTTCAGTCCTTAGTAAAGCTCGTTCGAAATTGTGTTAACAGCTATGACAGGAAAAATATCAGCTGCAAACGACTCACCGTATGCATCAGGAGAGCGACAGGAAAAGCGTATCCGTGAGGTGTAGAGATCAACCTTCTATGGGAAGAGTGAATTACGCTTCACAAAATAGATTTCGACAAAATTCAAAAAAATGTTCAAAACGAACCATTAACTTGCTCCTTAGACGCCGAATCAAAAGTGGCGCATCACAGTGATCACAATGATTCGTACAGTCAAGATTGAAGACAAACTCCTTGGAAGTTACCAGTCATGCCAGACGTTCAAGTAGGTATCAACTCCTAAAGAACGCGTGTAGAATCATATTTCGGTTAACGAGGTGGAGAGAATTGATGGAACGTGGTAGCGTGCAACTGAATGCAAATCATTCTGTCGTGGAGCTTAGCGTGAAACTGGCTATCGTGTAAGGTTAATTGCAGATAGTGCGATAATGTGTTTTATTTTTATTTTATTTTCTACTATTTTTTTTTGCGTCATCGGTGTTTCAACTGGTTTGATGCGACCATCCACTAATTCCTCTCCGTGTCCACCTCTTCAGAGTAGCATTTTCAATTTATGCCCTAAATTTTCTGCTGGATGTATTCCCACCTCTGTCTCCCCCTGTAATTTTTACATTCTACAGGTCATTCTAATATCATGGGAGTCGTTCCATGATGTCTTAACACATGCCTCAACATCCTGTCCCCCCCTTCTTGTCAGTGTTTTCCACATATTCCCTTCCTCCACGATTATGCAGACACCTCGTCATCACTTACCTTCTCAGTCCACAAATTTTCAACATTCTTCTGAAGCGTCACATCTCAAATACTTCGATTCTCTTCTGTTCTGTTTTCCCACAGTGCATATTTCACTACCATAAAATTCTTTGCTTCAAATGTACATTCTCAAAAATTTCTTCTTGAAATTAAGATCTATCTTTTGATACCGGTAAACTCTTGGCCAGGAATGCCCTTCTTGCCAGTGCTAGTTTACTTCTGATGTCCTCCTTCCTTTGTCCGCCATGGGTTATTTTGCTGTCCAGGTAGCAGAATTCCTCATCTTCATTTACTTCGTAACCACCATATCTGGTGTTAAGTTTCTCGCGGTTCTCACTTCTGCTACTTCACATTACTTTCGTCGTTCTTTGATTTACTCTCAGTCGATATTCTGCACCCATTAGATTGTTCAGTCCGTTCAACAGATCATGTAATTCTTCTTCACTTTCCTTCAGGATAGCAATGTCATAAGCGAATCGTATCATTGGTGTCCTTTAGCCTTGAATTTTAATTCCACTTCTGTACCTTTCTTATATTTCTATCATAGATTTTTCGATGTACAGATTGAACAGTTGAGGGCTAAAGACAGCAGTCTTGTCTTATACTCTTTTTAATCCGAGCACTTCGATGTTGATCGTTCACTCTTATTATACCCTCTTGGCTCTTCTACATTTTGTAAATTACTCATCTCTCACTATAGCTTACACCTATTTTCCTTAGAGTTTCGAATATCTGAACCATTTTACATTATCGAAAGCTTTTTGCAGGTCAATAAATCATATGAACGTGTTTCGCTTTTTCTTCGGTCATATTTCCATTATCACCTGCAACGCCAGAACTGCCTATCTAGTGCCTTTACCTTTTCTGAGGCCGAACTGACTGTCATCTAAGACATCCTCAACTTTTTTTTCCCGCTCTTCTGTGTATTATTCTTATCAGCAACTTAGACGCATGACCTGTGAAGCTGACTGTGCGTTAATTCTCGCACTTGTCGCTTTTACAATCTTCGTAACTGTGTGGATCATGGTTTTAAGACAGATCGTATATTGCCAGACTCATATATTCTACACACCAATATCAATTGTCGTTTAGTTGCCACTTCCCAATGATTTTAGAAATTCTGATGGAATGTTATCTATTACTTCTGCATTATTAGTTCTCAACTCTTCCAATGCTCTTTTGAATTCCTCTTCTAATACTAGATCAACAGTCTCTTTTCTATCGACTCCCGTTTCTTCTTCTGTCACGTCATTAGACAACTGTAGACAACTGTTCTCCCTCACAGAGGCCTTCAATGAACTCTTTCCACCCATCTGCTTTCCCCTCTGCGTTTAGCAGGCGAATATATTTTTAATGTTACCAACCTTGCTTTTTATTCTCCGGAAATTGTTTTGTCTTTTGTATACGCTGTGTCAGTCCTTCCAACAACCATTTCTTTTTAGATTTCTTCACATTTTTCATGCAGCCATTTCGCTTAACTTCCCTGCATTTTCTATTTGCTTCATTCCTAGGTGACTGGTATTTCTGTATTCCGGAATATCCCCGAACATTTTTGTACTTCCTTCTTTCATCGATCGTCTGAAGTATTTCTTTGAAAGAAGTTGGAAAGAAAAACATATTTATAAAGAAGGTTTCTTCGCAGTTAGCTTCTTTGTACCTGTGTTTTTCTTTCCAACTTCTTTGATTGTCCGTTTTAGAGACGTCCATTACTCTTCAACTGCACTGTCTACGCCGGCCGTTGTGGCCATGCGGTTCTAGGCGCTACAGTCTGGAACCGCGCGACCGCTGCGGTCGCAGGTTAGAATCCTGCCTGGAGTATGGATTGGTGTTATGTCCTTAGGTTAGTTAGGTTTAAGTAGTTCTAAGTTCTAGGGGACTGATGACCTCAGATGTTAAGTCTCATAGTACTCAGAGCCATTTGAAACATTTTTGTTTTTTCTTGCACTGTCTACTGAGCTATTCCTTATCGCAATATCTACAGCCTTAGAGAGCTTGAAGAGTACCTCTTCCTACCACAGTACTTCCGTATCCTACTTCTCTGCGTACTGATTCGTCCTGACTAGTCTCTCAAACTTCAGCCTACTCTTCATCACTACCAAATTGTGATCTGAGTCTATATCTGCTCCTAGGTACGGCTTACAATCCAGTATCATATTTCGGTATCTCTTCCTAACGGTGCTATAATATAACTGAAATCATCCGTATCTTCCGGTCTTTTCCAAGCATATTTCGTCCTCTTGTGATTCTTGAACAGAGTATTAGCTATTGATAGCTGAAATTTATTAAATATCTCGATAGTCTTTATCCTTTCTCATTCATTGACCCAAGCACGTGTTCTCCTGTAACCATTTCTTCTATTCCTTCTCCAACAACTGCATTCCAGTCCCCCATGACTATTAGCTTTCGTCTCCCTTTACGTAGTGAGTTGCCCATTCATCATCCTCATACTTCCTCCATCTTTTCCTTCCTATTACGATGTCAACATTTAAACCTGAAATATCGTAGTCCGTGATGGTTTCCTGGAGATTCTGATGAGAACAACCCTACCAGTGAACCGTCCACAGTATCTCACTCTTTGCCCTACCTTCCTATTCATAACGAATCCTACTCCCGTTACACCATTTTCTGCATTTGTTAATATTACCTTACTCTCGTCTAACCAGAAATCCTCCCGTTTTCTTTCCGTTTCACTTCCCTGACCCCCCCCCCCCTCCCCAATATCGGGAGAAAGCCCTTTCCCTTTTCAGATTTTCGATCTTCTCTACTGCAGCGTCCGTCCCGTTCGCCTGCGACGTTGGCATCCTGCGTGACGGAACAGAGATGCGGGATGCCTTCATGACAGCTAGTGAAACCAAAGCAGATGCCGGAGAAGAAAAAACAACCTCGTATCTCATTCAACGGCCGCCAGGGCTCGCTACCCGAGCGCCGCGGATCGACAGCAGGTCTGAGATCGCGGTCAACGAACGGACTCTTTTCCTACGCCAGTCACGTGATCGAAAATAGTCCCCTTCCTGAAGAAGGGCAGCAGCCTTTTCAGTAGTTGCAGGGGCAACAGTCTGGATGATTGACTGATCTGGCCTTGTAACACTAACCAAAATGGCCTTGCTGTGCTGGTACTGCGAACAGCTGAAAGCAAGGGGAAACTACAGCCGTAATTTTTCCCGAGGGCATGCAGCTTTACTGTTTGGTTAAATGATGATGGCGTCCTCTTGGGTAAAATATTCCGGAGGTAAAATAGTCCCCCATTCGGATCTCCGGGCGGGGACTACTCAAGAGGACGTGATTATCAGGAGAAAGAAAACTGGCGTTCTACGGATCGGAGCGTGGAATGTCAGATCCCTTAATCGGGCAGGTAGGTTAGAAAACTTAAAAAGGGAAATGGATAGTTTAAAGTTAGTATAGTGGGAATTAATGAAGTTCGGTGGCAGGAGGAACAAGACATTTGGTCAGGTGAATACAGGGTTATAAATACAAAATCAAATAGGGGTAATGCAGGAGTAGGTTTAATAATGAATAAAAAAATAGGAGTACGGGTAAGCTGCTACAAACAGCATAGTGAACGCATTATTGTGGCCAAGATAGACACGAAGCCGACGCCTACTACAGTAGTACAAGTTTATATGCCAACTAGCTCTGCAGATGACAAATAAATTGACGAAATGTATGATGAGATAAAAGAAATTATACAGGTAGTGAAGGGAGACGAAAATTTAGTAGTTATGGGTGACTGGAATTCGAGAGTAGGAAAAGGGAGAGAAGGAAACATAGTAGGTGAATATGGATTGGGGATAATGAATGAAAGAGGAAGCCGCCTGGTAGAATTTTGCGCAGAGTATAACTTAATCATAGCTAACACTTAGTTCAAGAATCATAAAAGAGGGTTGTATACATGGAAGAACCCTGGAGATACTAGAAGAAAAAAAATGGCTCTGAGCACTATGCGACTTAACTTCGCAGGTCATCAGTCGCGATGCTAGAAGATATCAGATAGATTATATAATGGTAAACAGGGATTTAGGAACCAGGTTTAAAATTGTAAGACGCTTCCAGGGGCAGATGTGGACTCTGACCACAATCTATTGGTTATGAACTGTAGGTTAAAACTGAAGAAACTGCAAAAAGGTGGGAATTTAAGGAGATGGGACGTGGATAAACTGAAAGAACCAGAGGTTGTACAGGGTTTCAGGGAGAGCATAAGGGAACAATTGACAGGAATGGGGGAAAGACAGTAGGAGAAGAATGGGTAGCTTTGAGGGATGAAATAGTGAAGACAGCAGAGGACCAAATACGTCAAAAGACGAGGGCTAGTAGAAACCCTTGGGTAACAGAAGAAATATTGAATTTAATAGATGAAAGGAGAAAATATAAAAATGCAGGAAATGAAGCAGGCAAAATGGAATACAAACTACTCAAAAATGAGACCGACAGGAAGTGCAAAATGGCTAAGCAGGGATGGCTAGAGGACAAATGTAAGGATGCTTATCTCACTAGGGGTAAGATAGATACTGCCTACAGGAAAATTAAAGAGACCTTTGGAGGAAGTAGAACTGCTTGCATGAACATCAAGAGCTTTGATGGAAACCCAGTTCTAAGCAAAGAAGGCAAAGCAGAAAGGTGGAAGGAGTATATAGAGGGTCTATACAAGGGCGATGTACTTGAAGACAGTATTATGGAAATGGAAGAGGATGTAGATGACGATGAAATGGGAGATAGGATACTGCGTGAAGAGCACCAAGTCGAAACAAGGCCCAGGGAGTAGACTACATTCCATTAGTACTACTGACAGCCTTGGGAGAGCCAGCCCTTACAAAACTCTACCATCTGGTGAGCAACATGTATGAGACAGGTGAAATACCCTCAGACTTCAAGAAAAATATAATAATTCCAATCCCAAAGAAAGCAGGTGTTGACAGATGTGAAAATTACCGAACTATCAGTTTAATAAGTCACAGCTGCAAAATACTAACGCGAATTCTTTACAAACGAATGGAAAAACTGATAGAAGCCGACCTCGGGGAAGATCAGTTTGGATTCCGTAGAAATGTTGGAACACGGAAGGCACTACTGACCCTACGACTTATCTTAGAAGCTAGATTAAGGAAAGGCAAACCTACGTTTCTAGCATTTGTAGACTTAGAGAAAGCTTTGAAATTCTGAAGGTGGCAGGGGTAAAATACAGGGAGCGAAAGGCTATTTACAATTTGTACAGAAACCAGATGGCAGTTATAAGGGTCGATGGGTATGAAAGGGAAGCAGTGGTTGGGAAGGGAGTGAGACAGGGTTGTAGCCTATCCCCGATGTTACTCAATCTGTATATTGAGCAAGCAGTAGTGGAAACAAAAGAAAAATTCGGAGTAGGTATTAAAATCCATGGAGAAGAAATAAAAAACTTAGAGGTTCGCCGATGACATTGTAATTCTGTCAGAGACAGCAAAGGACTTGAAAGAGCAGTTGAACGGAAAGGACAGTGTCTTGAAAGACGGGTATAAGATGAACATCAACAAAAGCAAAACGAGGATAATGGAATGTAGTCGAATTAAGTAGGGGGATGCTGAGGGAATTAGATTAGGAAATGAGACACTTAAAGTAGTAAAGGAGTTTTGCTATTTGGGGAACAAAATAACTGATGATGGTCGAAGTAGAGAGGATATAAAATGTAGACTGGCAATGGCAAGGAAAGCGTTTCTGAAGAAGAAAAATTTGTTAACATCGAGTATAGAATTAAATGTCAGGAAGTCGTTTCTGAAAGTATTTATATGGAGTGTAGCCATGTATGGTAGTGAAACGTGGACGATAAATAGTTTAGACGAGAAGAGACTATAAGCTTTCGAAATGTGGTGCTATAGAAGGTTGCTGAAGATTAGATGGGTAGATCACATAACTAATGAGGAGGTATTGAATAGAATTGGGGAGAAGTGGAACTTGTGGCACAACTTGACTAGAAGAAGGGATCGGTTGGTAGGACATGTTCTGAGACAGCGAGGGATCACCAATTTAGTATTGGAGGGCAGCGTGGAGGGTAAAAATCGAAGAGGGAGACCAAGAGATGAATACACTAAGCAGATTCAGAAGGATGTAGGCTGCAGTAGGTACTGGGAGATGAAGAAGCTTGCACAGGATAGAGTAGCATGGAGAGCTGCATCAAACCAGTCTCAGGACTAAAGACCACAACAACAACAACATTCCTTCGTAATAAGATTCGAAGTGGGATCCCCGTTTTGTTTCTTGCTTAAACTGTGTTTTGTTTTGACTAGTTTGTCGACATCAGCACTGTTCTTGTTAATTGGCTTTTCCCAATAAAAATAGACTGCGAAACATCATTGGCGTTTCGTCTCTGCTACTGCAGATGCAACGTCTACCACGTTCTAACTACTGATATTCCGCGCCCAGACTCGTCGAATGTTATCGTTTCGTTGGTTATTCAATCTTTTTCTCATGCTCATTTCCCTCTTAGTAGTACCCCCCACTCCCCCCCCCCCCATCCTAGAACCGAAAGAAAGACTATTCCAGAATCTTTTGCCAAAGGTGAGATCTTGATGACACTCCTTCAATTACAGGCCACATGTCCTGTGGATACACATTATGTTTTACATGCATGGAAAAAACATGCAGGGGCTGAATTTGTCCAGTGGTGCCGGCCGAAGTGGCCGTGCGGTTAAAGGCACTGCAGTCTGGAACCGCAAGACCACTACGGTCGCAGGTTCGAATCCTGCCTCGGGCATGGATGTTTGTGATGTCTTTAGGTTAGTTAGGTTTAACTAGTTCTAAGTTCTAGGGGACTAATGACCTCAGCAGTTGAGTCCCATAGTGCTCAGAGCCATTTGAACCATTTTTTTTTTTGTCCAGTGGTTTCAGGTTGTATGAACTGCAATGTCACAGACTTTTCAGGAGAGATAATTTGCTCTATAGAAGTATGATTTTCATACGCAGACCCGGAATCAAGCAAAAGCAAGTTATTGTGACCAGCTATGGGGCATTGGCAGTGGTCATATCACATTTGTCATCCTCTTACGCCCATTTTCCCACCTCACTTGGTGTAGCGTAAATATTCCTTACTGCCCTTACAAGGTCACGCATACGTGAAAGGATCGTAGAGGGCAGATCACCCCGAACTTATTGTAGCACAATTAAGAATCTTCCAGCCAGTTTACCACCGACGTCAACAATCGGTCTAATTGTATACGAATTGTTAAGGCATTGACCATAGTTGATCTTGATACAGCTTTCATGGTACCTTTAATTTCCATGGTTCTTTTCATAATGTACTCTTCAAATTTCGATTGGTGGGTGTTGAAAACAAATTTCTTACCGAACGCTGGGATCTGTTTGTTTACCTCTTTTAAAAGTTTTCGCGCCCATTCGAGAGTTTGCTGTGCACCTTCAAGTTGATTCTCTATTTGAAATTTTGTTATCCTACGGCTTTCAATTCTGTACCACTGTTTGAAGTTATACAACCATGTGTGTGCGTGTGTTTGGAGATTATGGGCGCTCAACGGAAGGTTACTCATTAAAACAAATGAATTATGCAACCATCCGCATCCACTATTTGCCTTAAAATAACTGTAATATACGTTGCGCTTAATTTGCCGTGGATAACGTACTATAAATTGTACCGAGCAGCCTTGAAACTTGCAAACATCAGTTTTTGTAAGAATTGTGCCTTGTCCTTTCTTGGATGTCTATAGGTTTTCTTATGCACTACACGGTCATATTGCTGCGGACTTATTCGAAATCTGTTCATAACATTTTTTTCTTGTGCTGCAGATGATCATCCATGTATGTAATTATGTTTAGTACCCGGTCCCTGGTGGACGATTTCTCTTTACTACATTTCACTGGAGACGGGATTTGTGGCTCCCCGTCAGTCAACAGGGTTGATGAACTACATAGCTCGAAATCTGTTTCAACACCTCTTTCACTTGTTGAGCACCTATCGTCATCATTGTGCTCCTCATGTACATTGTCCGCACGGCTGAGCGTATAAGACACCACACGTTCCACTGACTCAAATTGCGGGAACGCTAGTATTTCATCTGCCACTTCTTTCTCACTCACGATATTCCTTGCGTTCCTTTCTGACGAAATGTCAACTTCGGCAACTATTGTTACAGATATAATGTGATGTTTGCTTTGTTTATTGTTGCCATTGCTCTCCTTTGTATCACCACCACTAGACGTTAGAGGTTTTGTGAGTCACTGGTCGACTAAGCAGTTCAACTACGCTCCGTTGGCTAATGCTTTGCTCGCCACTGGATACCTCCAGTCTCGCTCCCTGTAGCCGTTAGCAGCCAAAATTGTGGTTGCATAGTAGTCAAAATGTGGGGCGTCGAATGCTGTAAACATCATTGGCCTTTTGCAAACTTGCACGCAAGGAGTTCCCTGTGAGGAGTCTTGCAGACGAAATGCAAGAACAATGACAAGGAAGAATGTGTAAAGTGATGCTATAAAATGTTACTCCACGATAGCGTCCACCCGCATTCTACTAGACTGACAAAAACACCATAGAGGAGATGGGTTAGGAAATCATGCTTTACCCATCTTATTCACTTGATCTTACCTCCATAGAATTTCACGTTTTCTGCTCTCTACCGAACAAAGCTCGAGGAACTTCCTTTCCGGATGAAAATGAACTCCTCTCTGTTATATGTATCTGTTGTGTTTGCTAAACTTATGGAAAAACGCTACCAACATATGCATCTGTCTAAAATCTCTATGCTGTTACAATGAAAAAGTATTATGTTATTATTTCTTATTTCTAAGAAAATAATTTTATTTGTGGGTAATATACCTACGTGTTGTTTTCTAGTTCACAGAGTGAAGATAACTAAAGGGTTTTCCGAGTGCTGTATCATATAGGGCTATTATCGATTTCAAAATATCGCGACAACTGATAAGAAAGGTAAGTGTAAGTGTATTAATGAAATTAAATGTAAAGTAAAAGTACAAGTGCTCGGTTTTTTCTCTTTGAAATCTTTTCGGCGTAACTATGAACTAACTCTCCAGTCTGATGAATCCGGCATTTTCAACCATTTGAATGGAAAGCAGTCAAAACAGTTGCCCTTTATTTACCTCACTGAGACGACATTGGTGCATCATGACTCACAATATCGCTCGGTATCTATGGTTGCTTTTCACACATCTTGTAATAATGCTGGGTGTAAGCACTATGTTATGACAGGTCATTGATTCTGGATTACGTGTACGACGCTGCGTGAGTACTGCCAGTTCCTCTGTGTTCGTGCAAACACCAATGTTCCATTAGCAATTAGAGCCCATATATCTCTCTCCGTGAGTATACTGTGGCTGATGGCAGTGATTCAAAGGTGTAGTCAGGCTACGACCAACGGTAGTGATGAGCGTTGTTGTGATGATGGCAGAGCGGTTTCACGCAGCAAAGCACAGCAGTGTGGCGGCCTTGCACTTTAACCACTCCCCAGTGCCAATGCGTCAGATGTTGAGGCGGAAAGGTCGGATTGTTACCGGTTGCTCTAGCTGGTGGTTACAGACACTGGGAGGTAAGGCCTGCAGTGTTGGGTAGCAATGTATAGGCGACCCCATCGAAGGATCCATTAGCAGTGGCCTGCAGACCCAACACTGCATCAACAGAGCACGTGTAAAGTGAGCAGGAGGTGGCTGGGTAATGGGTTAGGAGTGAGGCTTGATGGTTCACAGGCTTCAAACGTGAGGTCCATTGGAGATGCCCAGAGGTTGTTTGGTGTCACCCTAAAGCTGGCGCCCACTGAATGGCGCTAGTTGAAGCCCCAACAGCATCCGCTCTAGGAGCAGTCCATTGAACACCAGAGAGTGGTGCAAACGGAATTGTAGACGAGGCCGGATGGACCATATAGGACTATAGGCTAGCGTGGAGTTTGACTTGCCGTTGGTATCAGCCGAAAACAACGTACGTTGCGTCTGGGCGACGAATATTTTATGTAAATTTCCCAGCTTTGTTATGACCAAGCCAAACCTCCTGTCATGCACGAATGACACTAATGTGACAGTGTGTGATCTTGTACCATGCTGCCTTACAAATATGCTGGCCCTGACAGTGGAATTTAACAGGCATCTCGGTGGTCTGTCAGGCCACGATTTGTGAAGTCTTTTCAGAGTGGTGTTGGTGCAACACTTCTTTTAATTTGAAAATCCTTGCAAAGAAGAGTAAAATATTTAATTTTTATCTTGGGTATATGTGATGGAACTAGCTGATATTTACTATTATCTTAAATGAGTAACAATTGTAATCACACTTTGTTTTGATGATAACTGAATCCTTTGGTGAAAATGGAAATGTACTTACTTACTAAATCATATGTATCATCATAAGTCATCGAGGAATGACTGCTTTCTTTTTAGGTCAAATACGCTGAAAAAAAATGAGATCCATCATCAAATTCTGTTTCAATAGATTAACTGACTGTCCCAATTTCGGCACATTTCATATTATTTTCTTTCCCTCAACTGGAGTCATGATCGCTGTAAATTTTTCAGAAAACTTCCCAATTTTTTTTTTACGTAATTTCCATATCCCCGTATCCCAAAGACCCTGGTGCCAAAAAAAGAAATCGTTATTTCTAAAGAGGTGACAGAGAAAATAATATTTCTATTAGGCAATACTGAAGCAAGTATCTCGAATCATCATTGTAGCTAAAGGAGGATATACTGTATGAAGTACAACTGTTGTCTGACGGAATGTCTCCATACGTCTATGGTTACCTGCTAGGAGTGAGCACTGTATGGCCTATGTGATACGTGAATGGAAATTGTTCTGGAAGCCCTTTAGCGCGTGGCCAATATAACGGTAGTTCATTGAATATACTTTCAATGTTTGTAATATGAAAGTGCATTGCAAAGTGAAAGCACCGTTTTAGTTACAGAAGAGGGTTCACTTACGAAACAAGGCTCACATAAGCTATCGGAGGCAAACGATTTAGTAAAAATACACACAACTACTATTTCAATAATACGTTTTACCTGAATGCTCAACACAACCGACGCAGGTTTCTTCGACATACATAAATACCCGCTTAGAGACAAAATGAAAAAAGGTATTTCAATTTGACTCGTTCTCGATGATATAAGAAATGCTAATTTAATGCTGTCTTCATTGGAAACAAAATTTAATTTGAAAATCATTCTGTATTTGTTGGAAAGTGTGAGTTGTATTGAAGCATTTGAAGACTCTTTGTGAAACACTAAAAAGTTTTGAGTTATTATGTTTACTACTAGAATATCGAGTAACATATATACCTTCATAATATAGTATCAGTGGGCAAATTACTGATTTTTATGGAAGCAATACACGTTTCTAGCAACAGGTTCCTATGCTCACGTGCAGCTCGTTTACAAAACATCTGAGACACAGAATGCATTCCTTACAATGAGGAGGAACATAAGGAGTGACGTCTTACTTCCTGAATCATTTTAAGTTATGATGGCAATGATAAAAGTCTTATAACTCGTTTTTTCTCGACAGAGTTTGTGCCGTTTTTGAGTTGCTGCATGGCTAACCAACAGCGAAGCCAGCACATAACTCACAGTCAGGAGAACGCCGGCCAAGGACAAAGTCGTAACTGAGGAATAGAAGCTAACATCTTGAACGCGATGGCACTAAATATGTATATTGTGGTACTTGTAAAATGAAAACGACTTGTTATGCGAAAAATCGCCCATCACTAGGAATAGAACCCGCATCCTCAGACGTAATCCAAATAATTTTAAGTAATGAGATACATAAGAAAGTGTCGAAATATCGTCAGCTTGGGCCAGATGTAAAAGGTCCTGAATACTATCCTGTCTATCTGAGACAGAAAACATCATCAGTATTAAACGTCAGCTCCAAAAATTTACATTGTGCGATTAAGAGCAGTGAGAAAAAACGATGGAAAGACGAGCTGCACGTCTCGTGACGGGTATGCTTAGTCAGCGAGAGAATATCACTGAGCTGCTCAAAAGTAGCTGTGGGAGACACAGAACAAATAGCGATTTGCGTCACAAGGGAAGATTCTTTACAAAAGTCTCATTGCTAACTTTGGTAGCGTAGGAGGAATCTTATAAGAAGTTATTCAGTCGCTACCATTAGTATGTGATTCTCCCATATTGTTCTGCTGGTCTCCGTACAGTCAAAGTTGTAGCTACGATCAATATTAATTTCGTGATGGCAAGTTTTGACCCCCAAACGCTGAAAATTTAATGTCTGGACAAAATAGATAAAGTTAGCGAAACCTAAGCAGAAGAAGACAATCTACAAAAAGATGACAATGTCGGTAGGGTTTATGAAAACAAACTGTCTTAATATCTATTAGAAGTATAGAAAGTGGAGGATACGGAAGAGGAATCGCACATAATACGGAACTCCATCCACAAAGCGCCAAGACAATCCTTAGAAGAAACTGTTAAAACGCAAAAAAATAGGTTGCCAAGTTGGACGGAAGAAATGAAGGAAGCAGTAAAAGAAAAGAACCAAACTATCACAATCGTCTAGAAAATCCTAGAGGTGAAAATATAATTCTCTGTAGAGAATAACGATGAAGGCTAAAGGAAATGACTAGAGAAAAATACAGAAACACATGGGATAAATTTATGAGCATTGTTGAAAAATGATTTACGCAGACGTCAGCAGTTTGCATGTAAGATGATTAAACACTTAAACAAAAAGGAAAGAGGTGTTTCAAGACTGAACCTTATCAAAGAAGAAGACTATCAAATACTATAAAGACATATGGTATGATAAAACATAACACGAGAGCTATTTTGTACTATAAAATTTACATGTTTGTCTTAATATCGTGGTATGAATTAAAGGAAGCTCTTAAATTCGATGTAAATAGGAAGGCTGCAGGAACAGACAAGATTAACGTAGAACGTACGAAACATGGCGGAAAACCCCTTCAATTGAGGCTGCTGCACATGTACAACTTATGTTGGATTCTAAAAAAAGATTCTAGAAGACTGGACAATAAGGGAAGTGATTTCAGTTTTTAAAATGGGACACAGAACAGTTTCTAATAACTACAGATGAATCAGTAGAATCACAGCCGGCAATAAAATCTAAGCAAAATTAATAGATCAAAGAATGAAAGCAGGTACAAAGATCTTACTGCTTGAGGAACATTGTGACTTCAGGCCAGGCTGCTCATGCAGTGATAATGTATTCATAGTGAACCACATTACTGAGAAACATAGAGATTTCAACACAGAAATGCATATAACGTTGATGGGCTCTGAAAAAGCCTTCCACTGCCTGAGAAGAAGGGGGTTGTGGAATATTCTGGATGAGAGGGACTACCCTGTGTAATTAATAAATGTTCTTAAAAGTCTCTATAATCGTGCAAAAATAGTCATAGAAACCAATGAAGAAATGAGTGAATCAACAAATGTGAACTAAGCTATGCATCACGGCTGTAGTCTAATTAATATTTATACAGTCAAAAGATTACGAGGATTGATCGATGAGAACTATGGTTTTAAAATGGGCCGTCAGGAAAATCTAAGCGCTCTTTTACTTCCAGACGGCCAAGAAGTCTTTGGGAAAACAAAAGATTAATTGCAGGTCCTGATAAACAGTCTTGGTAAAATTGCCATTAAACATGAATTGAAGACCTCCACAAGTAAAAGTAAAGTAACGGCATTCAGCGTAAAACATACTACATGAAATCAGATTGTCATTAGTGGGACAATAATAGAGCAAACGAGTGAAGTATCTAGGCTGTCCAATATCACGTGATGGAAGTGTGAAGTTAAGAAAAACTTGAGTGAGTACAGACTAATGTGCGGAACAATAAGAAGAATATTATAGAATAAAGCTCATAAGGCATACACTAGTGAAACATGGATGACGGGGGCAAAAAACCAGCAACAGAAATGAGATATTTAATTTCAGTAAAGTGATGTGCTAGACAGGACAGAGTATGGAATAAATATATTCGTCAGGAGCTAAACATCTTTGACCAGAATAAAAAGATAAACGACTACAAGAATAAAACTGGAAAACCTTATGGATACGATGAAGGAAAATAGAATGCCCAGACTGGTAAGATCCCACATACCAACGGATACAAGAAACGTCGGTCGAACGAGTAAATGTTGGAAGTAGGCCGGAATTGATCGAAGACCCAGTCCTTCAAGGAAAGAAGGAGAAGAAAATTTACATTTATAGGTCAAATAAGCACAGCACTAGCCGTTTAGAAAATTCGTCCATCATCGGATGACTTAATGTGATTAAGTTACAAGTCTTCTAATACTGCAAAATAAAACAAAATCGCTGGAAATTTATGTCCTATCGATGAGGCTACTGTGACTTCTGTACGTTGACAACAGCCTACGAGGTGCCGCTGATATGTATATGCTAAGAGGGGTGCTACTGACAACAAACTGTGTCAAGCACCCACACGTACAAATACTACACTTACTGTGATGCCTCAAATGGCCGATTTATTCAGTGGCACAAATACTGAACTTTCGTATTATCGATATACAACTAGTCCTAGCCTGTGCCACTGTCTCGTTCAGATACGAAGTCCAAATCGGTGAAATAACTGCCTTCCTCAAGGCGCGGACAATGTTGTCAGGCGGTATCTCGCATTGCCACTGCACTGCTGATTTCCCGCCAGACTCGTCATCGATGTGCGTGGCGGTTCTTTCGGTAAACAGCTCGACGTTCGTCGACTGGTGAGCTGCTACGTAACTGCTGAGCACGATGGCACTGGAATTGCCCGTTGATGTGCGAGATGAGTGTACGTCTTGCTTAGCTCCTTATTATGGAGCTGCGCACAGATTGTTCCAGTACACTGCTGACATGCTACGTAAGTCCTGCAACACTGGCAAGCTCTCTTGTAGGCCTGTCGGATGATTAGCGGTCTCCCTCCGCCTGGCTAGTGGGCTACCAAGCGCAACAAACGTTGATAGAGGGAAGCCTAGTCTCAGCGCAGTTGCAACCACGTGACTCGAGGTCATACAGAAACGTACCCCACCCGAATCTACTATAGAATTCTTATAGCGGTTTCAGTAGTCTACTACTGCGCAACCTCAAATGATGCCTCCAACTCGATACATGCCAGTGTAGTCATATTTTACTGCAGTGTCTGCAAATGTCGGCGGTAAAAGTGTAACACATAACAGCTCACGCGGAAATAGCGCCTAGCACTGTATCACTGCATAGCTCTTCGTGCTGTGGCGTGATGTGGTAGTACAGCACAGACCACTTTGCAACCACTTCATCATTTTCACATGCGCAGATACTGTAGTTCATATTTAATATTTTTTTTCTTTGACATGTCCACGGTCCTTTTTCGACAGGACAGTTTTTGTTTCAGCCCAGATATTCGTTTATTTCGTAAGAGTAACTCTCAACAACGAGATATTTGCCACAGACATTTGTCTTCTTTCTATAATGCCATATTAAATGCCAGCGTTCATGAAAGAGAGAGACAAATAAATTTAATTATCAATACGCCATTACCATTTTTGAGACTGAAACGCCATCACTTCTTCGCATTTTACCTTGTGAATTCATAATAAGTTGTCAGCCTGGTTTTCATATCCTGAAACCTTGCAAAAAATATGACCCATAAGTGAACAAAAACGCGGTCTGACTAAGTTCATATCACATGCAACAGTAATAAGGATCTTTCTCGCAGTTCAGTAATAAAGGAGAATTTAACAAAAGTTAAACGTGCGTGTTTTAGACGTGATAGGTTGCCGAAAAATATGTTTTTTCTCTTTATCGACACCTGGTAACTAGCTTGCATGCTGAGCAGCTTGCCACAGTCTCACTTTTCGGCGTGGGATACTTGCTTAAGACATGCCATTGCAGTTCCTATCCAAAGAGAAGGCTATTACAGCGTACGAAAAATTGGCTCTGATCTTTAAGACATACAAATGCTGATCGATACGCTTATAAATACGTAGTCTACAGCAGACTACTTTCTCTATGAGTAAATAACTGACATAAAAGGCAGCCGTTTCATTTATTATTGTATTATTTGAATGCTGCTATGTACATATACATCTAGCACTTCCCACAAAGTAGAGAGCGAGGAGCCAGGAGCTGACGTTGCCAGCAAAAACCCATTTAGCCAAAAAAAGCACAATTATTTTACTTGACTCTGTCAGCGTTGCCTTAAAAAAACACAATAAAAGTTACACAGGTTTCGCCGTCAGACTGAATACAAGTAATAAGAATTAAGCACAGGCTCGGACGGTACTCGCCAAAGTGTGTATTAATATAACAATAAGCAAGTGGTGCCTCCCACCAAGGCTTGAAAGGTACACCACTTAGTAAGACGCTGAAATGGAAACGTATAAAACATACACAATAAAATCAGTATTCAGGCGCTAAGAAAAGCAAGCGTTCAAAATTCGGAAAAGAACATTAATCCATAGATCTTGAAATATTTATAATAGGACTATGTAAAAACACTTTCTTAAACCCAATGACAATGAACTTTAATAGAACCGTAGCTCATACCAACTTGTATACGTAATCTAAGTAAAACCAATGATAACGTAAATAATTAAAACACAGATATGTCTAAAGCATCTAACGAAATGCGTAACTATATCGGCAATATAGTATTTCCATGTTTCCGTTCCAGATTGTTTAATATGATGGAGTTTCAGTAAAGATTTGTATATATCAAAAGTTTAGTATTTTATCCCTGCTCAGAAAGTCTAGTTATATATATAAGTAAATAATCAGCAACCTGACCTATTAGGGACACTTAGTGCCCTTGTTTAGAAGGTTACAACTATCGTATTGTCAGCGACTGTCAACAATAAGTTACATACAATAAAATGTCGTCGTCATGTGGCTCATAGTGCTTACATTAAAGTGGCTTCTTCGTACCGCTTTGGTTGACACGTTGAGTTCTCTGATTACTAAACAAGGGGGTTGTATTGTAGTTTTTCTCCTTCAAGTTATGCAGGTTAGTAGCACGTTAAGTTACAACGGTTAGTATCAGAAATCTACGACTAACTAATACTAAGTTATTCGTAAGGTGCGCTATCCACTATAAATAATGCATTACGTCGTGGCTAGATATATTAACCGCCCAGATTGATAAATGTAATAGTTATACACTGGGTGTCATTTGATGGTTGGTATAATTTTATTCTCTGTTGGTAGTGTAGCATGTGTTACGTTTGTGTGGTGTCGTGTATGTGTCTTCGTTGTTGATATTGATGAACAACATAAACAGATATACCACTAAAGTGTGACCTGTTGTTAATTATGGTTGATTCTGAAATTTCGATGCTTAAGAAATTTAAAGGAATTAAAGTATTTGGTGATCTTATTATGATACGCTTTCTGCCCATAGAGTTCCTTTTTTGAAATTATGAAACATTTTAAGACTTGCAGTCCATTTTAAATTAATAAATTATTCAGAGTCATAAATTTCAGATGTAAATATCACAATCGGTTTTAATTTTTGAAGTTGCATAATTGCAATAATGTGTTATTTTTAGCTCTTATTTTTAGCTCCAGAGGGCATCGTTGCCATATATTCTACGGTTCTTAAATCACAGTGTTTTGGTAAATGACTTTAACCTGCCTCCGTGCCTCTGTGGCAGACGTTCATTACTATACGTAGCTTAATGAAAATGATTACAACAAAATTACACCTTTTAGCTGACACTGATGAAGTACATTTTACTGAAAGAGGCTTTACACTGGATATCATTCATTATGCATATAGACTTGTCGTTCCAAACAATTGGTTCATGGCTAGTTATTATTATAAAACTGCCAAATCTCACATTCTATATCTTGATGGTAAAAGCCCTTACAGTTGGGCAACGATACAATATCTTTCAGTGTCTAAATTTTGTGGCCTTCTACACAAAAAGTTAAAACTTCATGTGAAAAACGTATCAGATGATTGTGACACATAAACAGATCTTGAATATCCTTTGAGTATTCACATTTTTCATTGAGATTTGCCTTTATGTCCTGGAAGAATAGCACTGCGATCTGATAGTAAAAAAGCAAATAAATTAATTTGCACTTAATATGATTAAAAAGGTCTGCTTTATTGACTACAAAAATCCAAAACACGTATCTACATCGTAACTTAAAAACCAGTATTAAAAAAAGATTCATAGAATTTTATTATGTAGACATACCCCATGAATGAAACTATACATTGATATTAATGCGCAGAAATATTAGGGTGAAAACAATTTTTTCAATCTTATGAATAATACTGTGTTTGATTTTATAAAACTACGCAGAATGAATGAAATACGACAGGCATAAAACTAGCGAGATCCTGGGAAGGCTGCATTGATTGCAAAACTTAATTTTCAAAGGGACATTATGTTTAACGAAAATTTAATTTCTATTCGATTAAACAGAATAAAATGTTTGATCGTCTACAGAAATACGCAAAAATGCATTACACAGATACAGAGAGTTTTATTCATTAAGCTCAAGTTCAAAATATTACGAGAACGTCAGGATTGCTGCACTTACATGGTTTGATGCTTCAGGTTTTCCTGTAAATAACAGATATAACACTGTACTGATAAATAAAAAGAAGCTTGGATTATTAAAAGAACTTATTACTGTTTTCGTCGATCTACGAAATAAAATCTATGCAGAGCAAAGGAAATGAGCTAACCATTGACGATTAACAAGAATGTACGTATGTTGAATTCTGACGTCAGAACAACTATTCAGTATGTTATTCATGTGCCATTTACTTTCTCCTGTTAGACAGTGTAAGATTGTTTTATCAGCACAAGATGATAGACATTTCATACTTCCAGATAAAGTTTCACCCTAACTAGGAGTCACTACTGCCGGACAAATGATGACTGTTTTTATTGTGCACTAATTTTAGTGTTTGTCTGAAAAATGTAAAAAGACGTTATGTGTTAATTGTAACTGAATTATTTTGTGAAAACAAAAAACACATAATACATAAATTCTATTTATTTATCTGAAATTTCCTTTAGTATACAGGAGGTGGACACTCACCTGACACGTTACCTTGCTTATAACAATTATATTTCTGGAATTCTTGAACTATGCCGTGGAAAATAAAATTACACATTTAAAGTTTATCTGTCTTGTTGCATTCGCAGTAATAAAAGAGATAGCATAAAAGACAATAAAGCAATGAAGTTTACTGACGAAGCAGTACAGTATGGGACATTAAAACTTTTTTAGTGATGTATAAAACAGTGAGAGATGAAATTTACTGGTCAGGCAGAGTTTTACCTGCAGCAGTTCACAGACAGACAGAGAGAGATTTTAGGAACTAGTATAAAACACAGACATGAAATTAACGGGCTATGTACAATGGTAGATACAGTACTTGACATAAATAATTTGTAATGAAGTATGAAACAATAATTTATGTGTGTGTGCTTACTAATTTTTCACACGAAAGTACTACATGTTAAACTCGAATATACACTGATCACCTAGAACATTATGACCACCTACGCAATAGCCGGTATTTTTGGCACGGATATCTACATCTACATTTATACTCCGCAAGCCACCCAACGGTGTGTGGCGGAGGGCACTTTACGTGCCACTCTCATTACCTCCCTTTTCTGTTCCAGTCGCGTATGGTTCGCGGGAAGAACGACTGCCGGAAAGCCTCCGTGCGCACTCGAATCTCTCTAATTTTACATTCGTGATCTCCTCGGGAGGTATAAGTAGGGGGAATCAATATATTCGATACCTCATTCAGAAACGCATCCTTTCGAAACCTGGACAGCAAGCTACACCGCGATGCAGAGCGCCTCTCTTGCAGAGTGTGCCACTTGAGTTTGCTAAGGATCTCCGTAACGCTATCACGCTTACCAAATAACCCTGTGACGAAACGCGCCGCTCTTCTTTGAATCTTCTCTATTCCTCCGTCAACCCGATCTGGTACGGATCTCACACTGATGAGAAATACTCAAGTATAGGTCGAACGAGTGTTTTGTAAGCCACCTCCTTTGTTGATGGACTTCATTTTCTAAGGACTCTCCCAATGAATCTCAATCTGGTACCCGCCTTATCAACAATTAATTTTATATGATCATTCCACTTCAAATCGTTCCGCACGCATACTCCCAGATATTTTACGGAAGTAACTGCTACCAGTGTTTGTTCCGCTATCATATAATCATACAATAAAGGATCCTTCTTTCTATGTTTTCGCAATACATTTGTCTATGTTAAAGGTCAGTTGCCACTCCCTGCATCAAGTGCCTATCCGCTGCAGATTTCCTGCATTTCGCTACAGTTTTCTAAAGCTGCAACTTCTCTGTATACTACAGCATCATCCGCGAAAAGCCACATGGAACTTCCGACACTAAGTCATTTATATATACTGTGAAAAGCAATGGTCCCATAACATTCCCCTGTGGCACGCCAGAAGTTACTTTAACGTCTGTGGACGTCTGTCCATTGAGAACAACATGCTGTGTTCTGTTTGCTAAAAACTCTTCAATCCAGCCACACAGCTCGTCTGATATTCCGTAGGCTCTTACTTTGTTCATCAGGCGACAGTGTGGAACTGTATCGAACGCCTTCCGGAAGTCAAGGAAAATAGCATCTACCTGGGAGCCTGTATCTAATATTTTCTGGGTCTCATGAACAAATAAAGCGAGTTGGTTCTCACACGATCGCTGTTTCCGGAATCCATGTTGATTCCTACAGAGTAGGTTCTGGGTTTCCTGAAACGACGTGATACGCGAGCAAAAAACATGTTCTAAAATTCTACAACAGATCGACATCAGAGATATAGTTCTATAGCTTTGCGCATCTGCTCGACAACCCTTCTTGAAGACTGGAACTACATGTGCTCTTTTCCAATCATTTGGAACCTTCCGTTCCTCTGGAGACTTTCGGTACACGGCTGTTAGAAGGGGGCAACTTCTTTCGCGACCTCTGTGTAGAATCGAATTGGTATCCCGTCAGGTCCAGTGGTCTTTCCTCTGTTGAGTGTTTTCAGTTGCGCTAGCGGCTACGTGTCGTGTCCTGGAAACACTAAGACCTTGGTAGATCGCCGGAGGGAGTTGGCACCACATCTGTACATACAAGTCACAAATTCCCATAAATTCCGGGGAGTGTGGCGATGAACTCTGACGTCACGCTCAATCACATCCCAAATGTGTTCGACAGGTTTCAGATCCGTCGAGCACATCAAATGGAACTCGCCAGTGTGTTCCTCGAACCATTCCATCAACTTTGGCCCTGGGACTTGGCGTATTGTCTTGTTGAAAAATGCCGCTGTCGTGGGGATACATGATCGTCATGGTGGGGTGTATGGGTGTATGTGGTCTTCCACCAGTGTGCGATACTTCTTGACCGTCATGGTGCCTTGCGCAAGCTCCATTGGGCCCATGGACCCGTGGATGCCCACATGAATGTTCCCCAGAGCTTAATGGAGCCGCCCCAGCTTGTCTGTGTCCCGCAGTACAGGTGTCAAGTAGCCGTCCCCCCTGGAAAACGATGGATTTGCGCCCTCCCTTCAACATATAGGGATTCATCAGACCATGCAACGCTCTGCCAGTGCGCCAACGTCCAGTGGCGATGATCATGTGCCCGTTTCAACCGTAGATGCTGATGTCGTAGTGTTAACACTGGCACATACCGGCTGTGGAGGGTCATCGTAAGGAGTGTTCGGTACACCGTGTGGTCACACTCACTTGCACTTTGCCACAGTCTGATGTTCTGCAGCAGTTCGTCAACCATTTCTGTTTTACCGATCCTCACAACCAACGACGCCCGACATTTGTAATCCTTCTGATAGAAGGATTGATGGACTTCGGCCTTCGGCGTATGTAATAAAACGTAACACGTACATTCGTCTTTTCGATATTATTTATTATATGATTACAAGTTTCGGTGCCTCAGTACATCATCTTCTGGCCTTAATTGATAACGAGGGGCGCAATTAAGCCCTGAAGATGGCAAACTAAAGCACCGAAACTGGTAGCCATATGACAAATAACATCGAAATGTAGTATTTTATTACACGTGCAATGTGGGATGGCCACGTTTTCCCCATTCTGAACACGAGACCGCACGCTCATTGATACCACGTGCCCGTGCGTGCGTCTGACTGGCAGCTATTACTTGCCAGATGCATCTGCTACAGCCTAGCTTGCTTACATCGTTAGTAGGTGGGTGGCCATAATGTTCTGTCTGACCAGTGGCGTTATTTCAGCGTCTAATGACTAAAGTTCCGCAAGCCACCTTATGATATGTGACCGATGGTACTTGCAGTAGCACTATTATTTCCGCTCTCCCCTGTCCCATTCTCGAAAGTCGTGGTGGAATAACGACTGTAGGTGATACTAAACTACTAGTGTTAGCTCGCATTTCTGAAACTAGATTTTCATTAAAAACTTTAACTTAATTTCAAGATGTCATGTCTTTGAGAAACCAGGCTTAGATTCATGTTAAAATACTGAAAATAAGACTGAAACATAATTACAGTAATGCACGTAGACACATCGAAAGAAAGCAGCACAGATAAACTGTGATGTCATAGAACCAGTGAACGGTTCTTTGTATTTAGGGCAATAGAAGTAATCGACTGAAAGAACTAAAACACTAGTAAACAAGAATAACCATAAACTGCAATACTTTTGCAAGAATCGATTAGATTTCAGAAGCTTATAATTTTTCTGAAAGTGAAAGTTTAAAATGAATGTGAATTAACGTGATTCCGTTGTTGCAGTGAGGCATGGGCTTCTAATGTGAAAACGATTCATAAACAAAGTTACCTCAGCTAAATATGGAGTGAAGCATATTACCTGATGGAAAGACAGGAACTGATTAGTGAACAGACAATAATGGACATAATTAAGATTTACATGAGGGTGATACGAAGATGGACGGAACATGTAACCATACTAACTGTTCGTCAAAGCAAGATAATTTCTGGAATCCGACAGATAACCGAAGACTGAGACAGCGACTTCGTGGAAGAGGCGTAGAATACACTACAAGTTTCCATTTCCAGTTTATGTGTTCATATTGGAGGGACTGTTACTAACAGTCATATGCAAATTATCTCTTAGGTACTGTGTAGGTATTCAGTAGGTTAATATCATGTAAATTTCTATCACATCTATGACCTTGGAAGTTTACAGACATGGAGTTATTTTAATGATGTGAAAACGTGTAAAGGAACTGGAAATCGTTCAGCGGCGTGTGCGATTAATACGAATGCCTAAGAGTGAAAAATAAAAGAAAGTTCCAGATTTAAGTTCATACAATGCTGTTACGCTGGTAACAAACTTTTATTTTAGTCGTATATCTATCATTGTCCCTGATCGTTCGTGACGGTACAGTCTATTTGTTGTAATTAGCGATACCAGCGCTAGTGGATGATGTGGGAGTATTTTATCAGGCCATTAAATCGAAAGATACAGCTTGTGCTTTCAAAGTCACTCAAACTTGTCGTATGAGACAGAGGATTATGATGTTCTTAAGTGGGTTCTGTCAGAAAACAGGGCGTGGCATTTCTAGCGATAAGAGGACCATCTTGAACGTTCGAACATGCTGGGAACACAATGTGAAATGGTGTAGCTGTGATTTGTGCAACACTGTCGACCATGGTTCTAACATTATAGTCCTTATATCATTGATACTGAACACACAACACGTATAAAGTTGACATCTGGTTCAATCTATGCCTTCTGTAGTCAATTAATCTACCTAAATGAAAAGGCCAAGAAAGTTCGCGGCAAAAACGAAATTGCTGTCTATCAATAAATGTAAAAGGCTAATATTATTATAGTAACTTGTGCTCTTCTCTATCTTCTCCTTCATAACAAATTCCACCCCAGTTATGTCCTTTTGTGCTGGTGTTGATATTATCTTACACTCGTCTGACCAGAAATCTTGGTCTTCCTTCCGCGTCACCTCAATGACACCCACTGTATCTATACTGAGCCTTAACGTTTACCATGTCAGATTTTCCATTTAAAGTTTTCTAGCTTCTCCACCTTGGTCAAACTTTTGAAACTCCAAGCCCAGATTCGACTGTGAACAGTTCAGTGGTAGGGTTGTCCTCATCAGAATCGACAGCAAACCAACACCGGCAACAACTGTTTGGATATACGTGCCGATGTCGCAAGCAGTGAATGAAGAGATTGAGAAATTAGATGAGTGTATTGTATGGGTAATTCATTTAGTAAATAGAAATGAATATCTAATACTCTTAGCGGATTGGAATGCGATTGTGGTGGAAGGAGTAGAAAATAGCGTTACGGGAGAATATACGCCTTGTAGTGGGAATGACAGAGGACAAAGACTGAGTTCTGCAATAAATTTCAGATGGTTATAGTGTATTCTCTGTTGAAGAATTACAAGAGAAGGAGACGTATCTGGAAAAGGCATGGAGATACAGAAATATTTGAGTTCGATTACATCATGGTTCAACAGAGATTCCGAAATCAGACATTGGTCTTAAAGGCGTATTCCCGAGACAAATATAGACTCAGATAACAATTTGGTAATGACGAGTGGAATGAAGTTTAAGTGACTAGTCAGGAAGAAACACTTCAGTTGATAGGTGAAAGGAGGTGGTACAAAAATGTTAAGGGAAATTCAGGAATTCGGAAATACAAGGAAGCTGAGGCCAAATGGCCGCGTGGAAAATATGAAGAAATGGAAAAAGAAGTGGTTGTGAGAAAGATTAATTCAGCATATGGAAGGGTCAAAACAAAATTCAGTAAAATTAAAAGCAAGGACCGTAACATTAATCCTACTACGGTGTTACGTTTTTTCAACTGTATGTACGTATGAACTTTCCTGACAGATTAAAACGGTGTGTCAGACCGAGACTCAAAGTCGCGACCTTTGCCTTTGCTTTGCTATTTTTAATCTGCCAGGAAGTTTCATATCAGCGCACACTCCCCTGCAGAGTGAAAATCTCATTCTGGAAACATCCCCCAGGCTGTGGCTAAGCCATGTTTCCGCAATATCCTTTCTTGCAGGAGTGCTAGTTCTACAAGGTTCGCAGGAGAGCTTCTGTAAAGTTTGGAAGGTAAGAGACGAGGTAGTGGCAGAAGTCAAGCTGTGAAGACGGGGCGTGAGTCGTGCTTGGGTAGCTCAGTTGGCAGAGCACTTGCCCGCGAAAGGCAAAGGTCGCGAGTTCAAGTACCGGTCCGGCACACAGGTTTAATCTGCCAGGAAGTTTCATATCAGCGAACACTCCGCTGCAGAGTGGAAATCTTATTTTGTATGTACGAATATTTTTACACATATGTGTACTGAAATCATAAATAAAGTTATCATTCAGATGGTTTAATGTATTAATAATTCAAACTGCATAATAGAATAATACAGCGAGACAATAGTGGAACACTATAATTGTGAATGTGTTGATTCCACTACACTACGCCTAACTTTTAATAACAGTTTTTAGTTGTGTGTGTAATATATTTCTGGCAATTGAATTTGTGCACTTAACACGTTCCCCTGAATTTTGATATAAATTTTTCCACATTAATGACACCTGACTCTCTTCTTACTCCCAGGACCATTTTCTTACGATGTGGAGGACCCAGGAACAAACGATGTTCTTCCCATTAGAGCTTGTCTTCGTGTATTTTCTCTTGGAAGATGTCCTCGTCTCTTCATATCCATATCAACTGCTTATCAAGAGTTTCTACGAATTCTACAGCTACATTCGTAGCGTTGTAGTCTAAAATTAGCTCACGTTTTCTTTGGTGCAATTACTGACTTTTGCATCGTTGTGCAGATTCCCCTGAGCAATAACATATATGTATATCAAAAAAAGTTTTGCATCAGCCCAGTTCCTAGAACTATTGAAGATAGACGTTGACTGTGGATGTTGTACCACAGACACAGTCCCTTCCACTGATCAGAGATGTCACTTAACGCGCCCAAAGATGTAAACAATCATGCATGAGCAGCGCCTGTTATACGGAGGGGGTCCGACTGACGATCAGTTCCAGTCATTCCACCAGGAAGGAGGTACACGGCTCGTGTTGTCTGTAGTCCAACCATGCTTAGATGGTGAACACTACGGTTCGATGGCATCCGCATTGTTACTTTGTGACAGAAAGGTCTCTCAACAAGGGAAGTGTCCAAGAGTATCGGAGTGAACCAAAGCGATGTTGTTCGGACATGGAGAAGATACAGAGCAACTGTCGATGACATGTCTTGCTCAGGCTGCCCAAGGACTTCTACTGCAGTGGATGACCGCTACCTACGGGTTATGGTATTGCTCTGAGGAACACTGACAGCAACGCCACCAACTTTAATGCCTTTCGCGAAGCCACAGGACGTCGTGTTACTACTCAAACTGTGCGCAATTGGCTGCATGATGCACAACATCACTCCTGACGTCCATGGAAAGGTCCATCTTTGCAACCACGACACCACGCAGTGCGGTACAGGTGGACCCATCGCCGAATCGACCGCTCAGGATTGGCATCACGTTCTCTTCACCGATGAGTGTCGCATATGCCTTCAACCAGACAATAGTCGGAGACGAGTTTGGTGGCAACCCGGTCATGCTGAACGCCTTAGACACACTGCCCAGCGAGTACAGCAAGGTGGGGGTTCCCTGATGTTTTAGGGTGGCATTATGTGGGTCAGACGTACGCCGCTGGTGGTCATGGAAGGCGCCGCAACGGCTGTACGATACGTGAATGCCATTCTCTGTCCGATAGTGCAACCATGTCGGCAGCATTTGGCGAGGCATTCGTCTTCGTGGACGACAATCCACACCCCTATCGTGCACATCTTGTGAATGCTTCCTTCAGGATAACAACATCGCTCGACTAGAGTGGACCTATCGAACATGCCTGGGAGAGACTGAAAAGGGCTGTTGATGGACGACATGACCCACGAACCATTCTGAGGGATCTACGGCGAATAGCCGTTGAGGAGTGGGACAATCTGGACGGACAGTACCTCAATGAACTTGTGGATAGTATGCCACGACGAATACAGGATTGCAGCAAAGCAAGAGGACGTGCTACTGGGTATTAGAGGTACCGATGTGTACAGCAATCTGCACCACCACCTCTGAAGGTCTTGCTGTATGGAAGTACAACATGCAATGTCTGGTTTTCATGAGCAATAAAAAGGGCGGAAATAATGTTTATGTTGATCTCTATTCCAATTTTCTGTACAGGTCCGGATTTCTAGGAACCAAGGTGATGCAAAACTTTTTTTAATGTGTGTATTATGGTGAGCTTCAGACGGTTGGAAGCACTTGCAGTGATTGCACAATGTTCTTTCAGCATGTGCTCTGTATGAGCTCCTCTGGTTTCCCCCTTTCACCGTGGAACATTTCCTGTCACATACGAATGTCAACGAACAGGAAAAAACTGTTCCCCTTCATCAAAATGTTTAGTGTTCACGTGTAGACTCTTACAGTGAATCGTATTTTCTCCAACACAGCCATCGGAAAGGAAACCTAGATCTTTCACATTTTCTGGTACATATCCTTTTACATGGTAAAATCGGAATGAGTGCACTTAATTTGCTCCTTTCTTCGCAGTGCCTTAATGGTATATATGCATTAGAGACTCATTCTTCATGTTACGCATACAATTTAGCTGTATCGTTCAACATATGACTTGAACTATGGAAAGATAGACATAACGCATAGTACATTAGGTACTCGATAGACGGCTTACGAAGCTGATTCACTTTGAAAGGGCATTATTCTAGCAGTAAAACCCTTTAAAAATTACGTCGCTGTAATGAAGACGCAAAAATACACTTACAATATCTGGAATACAGCCCTTTTCGGTCAGAAAGGTGTATTCATGTTTATATAATCTGATTCCGTTCTCACCTCATTTTATCAAAACTTGGAGTAAGACCACTTAAAAATGACTATCAAATATATTTATCAACATCAGGAGCTACGAGAATCTGATTTGTAATAATGTGTTGAATATTGTCAGTAGATTGTCCAACAAGACAATTTTGAACAGAAAAAAATTTGTTTACTAATGAGGCCAAGTTTACAAATCACGGGAATGTAACAGGAACATACGCTGGTCAAAATAAAGTCTACATTTCTCTCTAAATGTGTTCGACGAACGATACTAGACTGTGAGTGACATAACCATACAGCACGTTATCAGCCACTATTTTGTCCATCTCACTTTGAACGGGAAATAGGAATCACATTTTCCGTACTTATTAGAAAATGTGCGCTTGAGAACTTATCAAATGATGTGTCCCAACATGTTGGATGTACTGGGCATAATTCTTTTGTATCAAGGTGCATGAAACCGCTTATTTCCTAAACAGTGGGTGGGAAGTGACAGTGCTATTTGGAAGTAGCCAGCACGACTGCCCGACTTGGTGCAGGCAGCGCATGTGGTCTACAACGAGGTTCCAACTGCTGTGTAAGATACAATAAACTATTTGTAAAAAAAAAAGGACGATCTAATTTCATTTTCATTTAAAGTAGTATTATTATCCTTCAAATCCAAGTTAGACTTTCGCTAACCAACATTATTCTGACATTGTTCTTTGTTCAGAATCTTTGGTTACATTTATTTCATGTATTACCTTAATGGGCAATTTTTTACCGAGGTGGCGTGGTAACTGCTGGGAGAGGAAAGAAGTGAGTACTTATCACAACGAGAAAGCGATGTAGCATATGATAAAGGCTATAGCTGCCTCTGAGTTTTTGTTGCAAGCACTTCACCGTCTGTCATAATAACAATTACATAGTTTTCGATAAGAAACTAATCTTGTTCCGTTGTTTTATGTCTGTTAGAAATTTATTAGAAGGAGTTCAGATGGCCAATATCAATATGTTGTTAACTATTTTCATTTTATGACAACGTTTGTCACCAGACGTAGCACGACTTCACGTTTGATTGCGTACTTCACATTTACAACCTAAATGCTTTTTTCCTTCGGTTGTATCTTGTTTGTCGGCTGGATGGCTACGTGGACTTATATCTAAAACTACGGCACAGTAGAATGTTGAACATATGGATAGTGATTTTACACATTAAAATTTATTTCATTTTGAGATAACACTACACGGATCTCCGCTTACCATTGTTGAAAAATATGTTTTGGAAGCATAAACGCTGACATTTATCGTCTACGACAATGGGCATAAGGATATTTTTGAAAAGTCAGGAGTACAATCACTTCAATACTACATTCTTCTGAGGAGTCTTTTTGATGCGCTTCCAGCTTTCTGCAAATGAAATTTATGTTTAACTTTGCTCCTTTCTGGGGAATTTAAAATAAAACCGTTGATAGGAACGTAAATAGTCATACGTAACCGATATGACTTCATGTCTTTGAATTACAACATTATAAAGGCCACAAAATATACTAAAACTGGACTATTTTTCGTAATTCGTTGCTGAAGAGGTGTATATTCATCTACTGGCCTCAAAAGCTGAAGATAAACTCTTAAGAAGAAATCACAAGTTATCTGTAGTCCGTTGAATGAACCACTTGTAAACAACATTTCTCAAAGAATTTATTTTTTGGATTGTACACACAAAAAAGGAAAAATATTATTTTGGTCTACATGGCATCCGTTGATCGCTAACTAACACGCCTATCTCTGTAAGTCTTTGTTAGTTGTCCTGAATTTTTTAATGCTAAGTGAAACTGTACGTAAGTAGGACCTAACCACTTATACGAAAGTATCTTTGCAGAGGAGACCGTCTTTGAAAATTACTTTCCTGTTAGAAAGTTCAGAGCGTGAGACAGAGAAAGCGCGTGCGCGTCCCTGTGTGTGTGTGTGTGTGTGTGTGTGTGTGTGTGTGTCAGAGAGAGAGAGAGAGAGATAGAAAGAGAGACAGAGAGGGAGAGTTATAAGAGAGGTTTGCTGTATGCTATTATACCCAATTAATTAAACTTTCATGGTAACATCTAAGAATGTGAACCCTAAACTTTTCATTCCTTGACGTTGCACTGGCCGATGTGGCACTGTGCTTACGACACCACACTTTGATTCCGAACGTCTGTGGTTCAAATTACCATCCAGTCATCCGTGTTTGGGTATACTTGGTTACTCTAAATCACTTGAGGCAAGTACTAGAATGGTTTCAGGAAGAGATGGACGATTTCCTTTCCTATCTGCCACAATCAGAGATTGTTATCTTCAAGTAATCTTTAATTTGAATTCGTATCACTTAGCTCTAATGTGTTAAGAACGATATTAGATCTGTATGTTCCAGAAAACAATTTTTTGAAATTCGTATGTGCGCTATTATGACTATCTTGTTATCGATTCTTCACTTACGTATTTTTTTGTACACGACAGTGTCGTAGACAGGTGGTGGCGCACTCTGGTGACGATTGCCGGGGGGCGAAGGGGGGAGGGGGGGAAGAGGAGGGAGCTGGAAGTTATGCCCCATCGCGACGACGAGGAGAGCTGGCGATCGGGCGGAGGGGAGATGGATCGCTCCGTGGTTGAGAGGCTGAGAGAGGAGAGAGTGAAAGGACCGCTGCTTGTACGCCGTGAGTTCAACAGGGTAGCTTGTGCGGTTGGCACCTTACGTCTCTGAAGAACTGCTGTCGATTTCAGTAAGATTGCAACATGTGGAGCCAAAGTCAGACGTTTAGGTGATGGTGATTTCTTCTGTTCCTATGACATATGTTTTCACCTCCGTGCTTACAACAGCAGTGGAGTTGTCTCTAAAATAATCGCAATATTTGGAAAAGACCGTTAGTTGTATGTTGCGACGGGTAAAGAAACTGTTTGGTCCGTTAGCATGTTCCGGAGCGGTGATATGGACGGTATTCAGACGAAATATTAGAAGATGAAGTCAAATTTATGCGGCTGCGCCTCCGAGATTTTATCGATCAGTATTTGCGCCTCAAACATATGAAGATGCACCTTTCTTAATCTGTTTCCCCTGTTCAGAAGCTTAAAATATTTCACTATGGTCTCTCCCCTTGTGGACAATTATCGGATGGAACATTTAATATAAGATATTAAATGCAGTAAGCATTCAGCTAATCCAAGTTCACAAATCCTGGAATTCGCGTTCCTCTCCTGTAAGCCAAGACAGTAATCAAATCTGAGAATTTAAATGTTTTTAAAGTTTGCTATTTTGTACTACATTAGGTCAAGTAGCCTCATCTGGGGTTATATTTAATGTTTTATTCCAATCGCCTTATCGCGGAAGTACGCCTTGTTATTAATTATAATATGGTTCTTGTGTGTTCATGCGCTGCACATGTTGTTTCTCAGGTTTCGATTGGAATTTGTGATCGCATAAAAGTCAATCGGTCTGGGCCGCCGAAAGCGCTAAATCCTATGATCAGTTATTGTCTAGTGGGTTCCTGTTTGTTACAGCTGATCTTTGTAGGCTAGCTTTAACATTCTTATTTCAACGGATTGATCTGTGGTTTGTATGGCAGATACATGTCTCACGATTACATAAGTCGTAGTCCGAACTGGTGGTTACTCATCGCATGACCAACTATTTCTAAGCAATTCCTTTGTGATTGGTCTTTCGTGGCCGCCCTAATGGAATTGGACTATGATGAGGACGAGTTGTGCCCGAGCTAGAGGCTCCGTGATCCTGTGTTCATTCGCGGAATTTTACCTTCTTCTTCCTTATGTTAAAATTCTCTTTGCGGGGGCTGTATTGACGATGTTATTGCCCTGTTCATTATTGCCACATAATATCCATGTACCGCTGAGTGTTTGTAAACCGAAAATTGTTCCACCTTGCCGTTTATGGTATCAGAAATTTAGACCTTGCTTTGTTCTGTAATGAGGTTGAAGTTATAACGTCTCTTTTTATGATAAAATTCTGTTCCAGGTTCTGACCGAAGATTAAATTAATATTACTAGTATAATTGTAGTTAACTAATTGGGGTTGTTCTGATTGAGACTTAAGTGCCTTCCACGTTAACTGATTGTTTCTTAACATAATCCAGGAGATATCTCTGCTCATTTTTATTAATATTGTAAAGTTGTTTTGTGACCTTTTGTCAAAGATATTTAATCACTGAATAAACACTGTTAACTATAATAGTCAATAAAACTTTCTAATAAAATGGCGAATGAAGGTTTGTAAACCCCTTGTCGAACCCTTCCGAAATTCCCGGTAGTCACCGCTCAGTATGTAAGACACAGTCATTGACAGTACTGATGTTCTGCCATGTGTGGAGCTTGCAGTACGAACTCATCAGTATTTATCGATTAAGGTGAACCTTTTTTAAACATTGATGTGTCTAATAGGCGTTTTCTGTCACACAGACTGAATGAAAGTTTCAATCAATGAAAAGCGTCAGAGGCCTAAATACAGTTCATGAATTACGTGCTATTTCTTTGCCTGAAGAGCTGATAATTTTTTGTGCAGTTCTAAATGAGGAAGACCTGTTCCGAACACGTTGTAATACTGATTATTGCATTAGATAACGAACTGTCTGAAAGAACTCGATGTAACATTTCAGTCGCATTTTAAAGTGTGATAGACATTAGCGATCAGCTTCCGCTTCAAGATTAGAGACATGTGAAGTGTTATGAATGTCACTCATGCGGACTCTTTCACAGTACGAGGAAGCTAACAGCTCATCTTTTATTTGCTTCGTAAGATAAGTCAAACTTACCTGCTAGTCATATGAAACATGGTACGACATTTCGCAAACGTAAATTCTTAAATATATCTCATCTGTCTTTCATTTCGTGTAAAGCCTCATTGGTTTTACTTTAGATCACACTCTATGTATGCATCTTGATGACAGCACTGTTCTATATAGCTGTGTCACGTGTCAGAGTCCAAGTTACATCACTTTATTGATTCTCTTGAGTGGTACTTTGTAACAGTGTTCCGACCAAAACAGATTGCTAAAGTAGCTTTTCAGGTGACTACGATGTTTGCGGTAAAAAAAAAAAAAATCAATGCACTCAGCGGGTTTCGGTAGCACATGTGAGAGGAAAATAACATATGGATAGTGAACTAACACTGTTATTTGGAAAAGTCTGTATCTAATCTGTGTGCTTACGTAACGTAAACCCAACAAAGTAACTCTACTTAGAAGATTTTAAATCTATAACACTATGTTCATCATCTCTATGATATCATTACTTTTTATACAGAATTTTTTTTCTGCTGAGATGAGGGGTACTTTGTCGCATAGTTTTTGTCTTTTTCAACATTCCAAAATGAAACAAAGCATATAAAAATATCTAGCAGAAATTTTAGGTATTTAGAAAGATACGTGTAAATGTACAGTAGCTTATTACATGAAACATAATCCGAAAGCCAGAGAAAGCTTTGTTCATGTCATTTAATACAAATGGAGAAAACCACCAAACAAAATTATTTAATTTGGGCACATACGAAGAACAACTTGTAAAAAAGGCTGAAGGGTGAAAAAGGTGATTCTTTTAGTGTGCACAGACTATGTGAATGGCTGACTGGCATTTGTCTGCAGAATACCTACTTATTAAATAACAAATCTGAAGTCACACTGAAGAAAAAAAAAGAAGAAAATGGAAAACGCAAAGTCTTAACGAATATTAGTTGGGAGGTTGCTCTTGCGAGTTTCTGCTAAAAGTAACATCGCTTATAGTCACTGCATGTTATAGAGGCCCTCTGCGAAGTATTCAAATATTTTTAGTAAAAAGATAATTCATGAACATATTACCAAACAGAAAACGAAAATAAAATGTGAATATTTTAATATGAATTTTCTGAAACATTCACAAGAAATAAAAATTTTAAGTGATACTTAACAAATACAGTCTGAGATTTGCCGATCTGCCACTAATTTTTCCACCAGAAGTACACTGGAGAGCAGTACACTATAAATGATAACGACTTTGTACATGAACACTAAATGATGCAAGTGTTTAACCAGTTGTGAATGACTCACAACTAGCCTTACAGGAAACTTAATTAATTGTTTTAATGTGGTGTTATGGGAAACAGAGTAAGCAATAAAAAAACCACAGCAACATTCGAGGCAGCCTCACCATGAAACTAACAGTGAGAATATGTATAATGTGGCAGAAGTCAATCCTAAATTTAAAATATTTATGTATGGATCTCTTTCTATAACTAAGACAGAGATCTAAGACTAATAAGAGATTAAAATGACCTTGGATTACAAAGTGAATCAGAAATATCATCTGTAAGGAATGACACCGACTAAAAAGATGAAGCTCTTGCATACAGTGTTTCATATTAGTAACGTATCATATGAAATCAAACGTAAACAGGAAGTAAGTAAAAGGAAAATTGGGAAATAAGTTATGGAATGTGAGGGAGTTTTTATTAAAGAAAACACCAATATAATGAATAATACCAGTCAGGTAGCCAATACATGTTGTAATGACTTTCTGTAGTTGGTTCAAGTCAATGGATAAAGCAGTTGAGTATGTGCAAGGAGCAACGCTGATACCAGGTACATACATCCATTTCATAACCAGCCCCCGGTCTTACGAAGAAATTTAGACCGTAAATAGATTACAATAAAACTAGTTAATTATTATTGATGTAACAAGAGGTTTTATTTAACGACTGCTTTTCCCCGTTAATGATCGTTATTTTGTTAAAGAAATCTCCACCTGGGAGAGAACGTTGTCTGCAAAATATCATACGTTATAATGTTGTCTGTCGAGCAGTGTCAATGGCACTAAGTTCATGCACAAAAGTAATCATATATAACTAGCAAACAAGCTAGATGTATGATAGGTAATCTGAACTAAACAAGAGAAATGATGTTTAGTAATTTTCAGTGCTGTTGTATAATAGTCTCTTTATTATTTGCAGATCGTTTATCGAATTTAACGCTACTGTTATTAGAGGTGTCAACACTTTTCTTTAAGCAAAATGAACAGTTTTGTCACACAATACCATACGCACACAATACTAATGTATTTTTTCCTGACAAGATATTTCATAAAAGTTGTTACGAAATAACCAGGTTTCAGACATCAGCAGATAAGAATTTGTATCACGTAAGATGCTGTTGGCATTCATAGAATGCATTCATATTTAGAGATTATTCACAGTCTAACTAGAATTTATTACTTCAGAGTGGGTTCTGGGCCACCAATACACCATTACTGACGCAATTATGACCAACAGCATTTATGTCTTCATAGAAAATCAGTTTAAAACTGCCGCTATAATATTTCACTAAGATGGCGGCTAACATACGACAATCACTTATCGATTTTGCTTCAGGACCTGTTTTACTACTAAAAGCTAATATGTATTAAATATTTTTGTACCTCCACTGTATGCATTAACATCTGAAAATCTTTTGTCAATGTTAATCCCTAATTATTCAGTATTTACCAATAAACCGCGCTGTAGATCAATAGCGCTATTGGCTGCGCTCTTTAGTTGCTGGGCAGAAAAATTAACGTTTAAATAGGATGAGAATTACAATGAATCAAAACCCGAAACAAAGTAGATTCATTTCAATGACACATAAACCCTATTTTTCAAATATTAAATTAGCAACATAAAACAGTTTTTTACAGACCTATGTGTTACGAGAGATCAATCGCATCCTATCAGTACAACAGTTCGAAAAAGAAGAAGGATTTTTCTAGAAGAATCATAGATACCGAAAGATTGAGATTTGCATTATCTTTTTCCATGGGTATTGTCTGAGGTATAATTTTTTTTACAGAATACTAAGTTGTGTCTTCGATAATAATTATTTATTATATTATTAATGATAAAGTCCTTTTTATTAGTATCATGAGAATGTTCATTCAGACTTTACACACAATGCTGTCGTGAATATTATTCTTAATAAAATATAGGCGTGGATATTACAACCTGAAGCAAATATTTAAAACCCTTTTGTAAATATATGTTCAGTGTATTCAGGCTTATATACAATACACCACTATAAAGGCATATTTTTCCAGACAGTTTCAAATATTTTACTGTCAGGTATCTTTAATGGTAGGAAACAACCCAGAGACTCACCATTTTTCAATGCACAAATATGGTAATACAAATTTTAAATGATAAATACTGGCATATGTAAAAATCAGGTTACAATGTTCTCACTGAGATGTCAAATATTATGATATCAGAGATACACTCCTGGAAATTGAAATAAGAACACCGTGAATTCATTGTCCCAGGAAGGGGAAACTTTATTGACACATTCCTGGGGTCAGATACATCACATGATCACACTGACAGAACCACAGGCACATAGACACAGGCAACAGAGCATGCACAATGTCGGCACTAGTACAGTGTATATCCACCTTTCGCAGCAATGCAGGCTGCTATTCTACCATGGAGACGATCGTAGAGATGCTGGATGTAGTCCTGTGGAACGGCTTGCCATGCCATTTCCACCTGGCGCCTCAGTTGGACCAGCGTTCGTGCTGGACGTGCAGACCGCGTGAGACGACGCTTCATCCAGTCCCAAACATGCTCAATGAGGGACAGATCCGGAGATCTTGCCGGCCAGGGTAGTTGACTTACACCTTCTAGAGCACCTTGGGTGGCACGGGATACATGCGGACGTGCATTGTCCTGTTGGAACAGCAAGTTCCCTTGCCGGTCTAGGAATGGTAGAACGATGGGTTCGATGACGGTTTGGATGTACCGTGCACTATTCAGTGTCCCCTCGACGATCACCAGTGGTGTACGGCCAGTGTAGGAGATCGCTCCCCACACCATGATGCCGGGTGTTGGCCCTGTGTGCCTCGGTCGTATGCAGTCCTGATTGTGGCGCTCACCTGCACGGCGTCAAACACGCATACGACCATCATTGGCACCAAGGCAGAAGCGACTCTCATCACTGAAGACGACACGTCTCCATTCGTCCCTCCATTCACGCCTGTCGCGACACCACTGGAGGCGGGCTGCACGATGTTGGGGCGTGAGCGGAAGACAGCCTAACGGTGTGCGGGACCGTAGCCCAGCTTATTGGAGACGGTTGCGAATGGTCCTCGCCGATACCCCAGGAGCAACAGTGTCCCTAATTTGCTGGGAAGTGGCGGTGCGGTCCCCTACGGCACTGCGTAGGATCCTACGGTCTTGGCGTGCATCCGTGCGTCGCTGCGGTCCGGTCCCAGGTCGACGGGCACGTGCACCTTCCGCCGACCACTGGCGACAACATCGATGTACTGTGGAGACCTCACGCCCCACGTGTTGAGCAATTCGGCGGTACGTCCACCTGGCCTCCCGCATGCCCACTACACGCCCTCGCTCAAAGTCCGTCAACTGCACATACGGTTCACGTCCACGCTGTCGCGGCATGCTACCAGTGTTAAAGACTGCGATGGAGCTCCGTATGCCACGGCAAACTGGCTGACACTGACGGCGGCGGTGCACAAATGCTGCGCAGCTAGCGCCATTCGACGGCCAACACCGCGGTTCCTGGTGTGTCCGCTGTGCCGTGCGTGTGATCATTGCTTGTACAGCCCTCTCGCAGTGTCCGGAGCAAGTATGGTGGGTCTGACACACCGGTGTCAATATGTTCTTTTTTCCATTTCCAGGAGTGTATTTCTAGCTACTGGTCTTAGCGTATTTTGCTAAAAGAATCCAATGTGACGCAAAAAGATATGTAGGATGCATCCCCAAAGAAACAGCACTTACATAGTGGAAAACAATCACTAAAGTTCACCAAAAAATCGATACTCGATCTGCACGTGTCCTTGTTGTATATAATGCCTGCTTCCGTAAATGCAAGAAACAGAAACAGTTCTCATTGCTTCCAACGCAAGAATTATAGTAAGGCCTAATGGAGAAACTTCAGAACTTGAAAGAGTAAATATAATTTTCTTGTAAATTAATAGGTGATTCTATGCAAATGAATGTTAACTGGATTTACTTAAAACACTATACGTACCAATACTAACTGTGATCACACCATTAGAAATGACGTGTCAGGGTAAATCAATAGATGAAAAATATTTTGGTTTCTTAGGTACGTATTTGTATCTGTGCGAACATGAGTTCGAGATCACATGCTACAAATCTCTTTCAACATATAAGCACTGCAAATCTTACGTTGGTAACATTATCAGATTTTGGAAAGGGCGATGAAGTACTGTTGCTTTTATTGTCGAATTATTATTCACCCAGGTCTTATATAATCATTTTCTGCGATAAGTAGTCACTGGGAAGGAAGTGTTTCCGGCACTCTCGCAGATAATAAGAATTATATGTCCAGCACAGAATCTTTTGCAGAAAGCTATTTACGCAGTTGGTCATACGACAACAATCTCACAGTACGTTCTCTCCGGTATGGAGTCTATTGTCAGTCAATCACAATTCGAAAACAACAGTGACATTCAGGAATATAACACTAAATGGAAGAACAATTGTCACTACCTTTCAATGATTTTACTGTGGCACAGGAAGTAGCAAGTTGTTGAACCATATAAATCTTTGAGTATTTTCCCCTGACGAAAAGAATTTTATACATAATAACTTCAAACACATACGGATATCGTATCTGCTTGATAACTCTGCCTACTGCATGGAAGAATTTAAGAATGTGTGATTGTCTAGCGTGTGTGTGTGTGTGTGTGTGTGTGTGTGTGTGTGTGTGTGTGTGTAAGAAAGTGACAAAGTGACAGGAATAATGAACATAAATAAGTGTATGTAAAAACAAGAGCTTGAGGCTACAATATAAATGGTCGCCTAGTTGCTATATTTTCACGCCAAAAGTGTACTATAATCATAAAACGTACTCGTTCCATATGGGACATATTGCCGTTATGATCGAAGGAACATACAAATATCTAACTAACCTTGACAAAATGGCACAAAGACAATGAATTTAAATCGCAGAAAAACAGGGACCATTCCTGCATCCCACAATATAGCCGTACGTTGCAGTTGGATGGGTATGTTCCGTATTCAGTGAGAAATTTGTTGCAGTCATCAGTTTAACAGCTAATGTCATATGCTTCTGGTTGCAGGAAGGGCAAACTTTAATGCTAATGAAGATACATATTAAAGAAAAGACACGTGTAGGCGATTCAAGGAAAACTTACAAGGAAATTTGCGAAGAGTTGACAATCGTTGACGTTCTTTACAAGCCTTTCAGACATTTTCATATTCTGTCACGGCTTAATTAACTTGCATTATCGTTGACACACTTCCTGGCCAGTTTTCCTTGTTATTGTACGTCCACTTTACAGTGATCTCGATTTTGGTGGCTGCTAGAGCTGACGTCAAGCATTTGGTGCGCTATAGAAGAACGCAGACTTGTCACATCCATTACCTTTAAAAGCAGCGGCGTAAAAAACGTAGGATGCCTCGATATGTGTGTGGGAAAACTCAGTCAGCTAAATCACATTTGAAACCATAAAACATCGACGGTGATTTCTAAAGATATGTTCTGAACAAATTACTAACTTACTAACCAACACAAAGCATAGATGTTAACAGCGACATTTCAGCTGGACATGTAGAACAAGGGGCTGTAGAACTTAATAATTCTTCGGCGAAGCATTGCACGTCCGATCACATATGGAGGATGTAGGGTGTAAAGGGGAGGGGGGGGGGGGTAGTGGAGAAGCGTGTACTGTCCTGCTAGAACGTGCCATTTGTAACTACATAAAAAAGGAATATACTTAGGGCTCTAAAGCTTCCCTGTATACTGTTCACATTGTCTTAAATACGAAGTAGTTTAAATCGCTATATAAATCGAATTGTGTTCAAAATTATGCCACTTGAGGTTGGTCCGCTAGACTGCCAGATTGGCGTCAGCACCATAAGACCAACTTAAGCGGTAATGGTCTGTAAAAATCCATAAACAATACATTTTTCACATTTATCATGCAGTCGAAGGCTTTCATGTGTACATTTCGAAGTGTCTGACATTTTTATATCAGTACTACAAAAAATTCGATCTCAAGTAGCGCTAAGCGACGACAGTGTGGCTGATTATCGAGGTGAAACGATATCTGGCGAACTTGGTGCAACTCAGTTGACTAAGGCTTACCCAGACAAGACACTTTCTCAGAATTAAGTGTTATAGTACCATAAGAAGGAGAGATTTGCAGAATTTGAATAGTGTTGCTTTTGAAGTGTGTGATATGTACAATTCTGTTTATTCACTGAAGTGTTTGTGTTTCAGTATAACAAACTGGTCGACTATTACCTTAAGTATGTAGTATTCATATTTCAGTTTGCATACAAAATGCAATTAGTTGTCATTTCGATTTTATTAAGGCAGATGAAACATTGAAAACTTGGATTTCTAACGGAGATATCTTGAATATTAATCAGAACGTAATAATCTGCTGTTTACTGTAGATGATTTTCTGAAAAGTGTTGAAGATATGTATTAAATTCGTATGTTTCTACTGTGTGAGGCAGCATAAAGTGTTATAAGATTTGTGATGCAAAGCAAAGTTCACAGTAATTTCAGCTTGACTGTTAAAATTTAAGGTATTGGAATGTGATTACATTTAAATCTACAGTAGCTTTGCACGGTATGTGCGAGAAGATGTAAAAGCTTAAAATGTGTGAAAAAAACATAAAAATATTAAACGTAGAGAACACTCTACACTTTAGGCTTTGAATATACCTTGTCATAGTAGGGTATGCGTAAATGTGGACAGTCAGTCAAGTGTCATATAAATTTTCTTAGGAGTATAATCTTTCTAAGAATACATCTTTTAACTTCAGTAATTTTGTTTGAGCTTTCTCCTTCAGATTCACTCTTTAATATATTACAGAGACAGAGCAGATGAGATGGGACAGTATTTGACAAAAACAGAAAACGTTGAGGTTCACTGATGATGAGGCAGCACGGTATTTGACATAAATATTAGTGACGTATGAGAAGAGATGAGGAGAAATTTTCTGATTAAGCGGTTATGAAGTGAAACTTACTGGCAAGTATTTGACAAAGAAAGAAAGAGCTGAATGCAAAGGCGGAACGTAACACAGTGTGATTGTGCAAATATGTGTGTGTATGTGTGAGAGAGAGAGAGGGAGAGAGAGAGAGAGAGAGAGAGAGAGAGAGAGACAGAGAGAGAGAGAGATAGAGAGAGAGAGAGAGAGTGAGAGAGTATACAAAAATTTGGAGTAATAATCAAGTGCTTTTGAACGTGACACACAATCCAGATGAAGATGAACAAATTTCTGAAAATACTATAGTATAATTGGACACTTTGAGTGAGGCGCAAAATTAATTCAAATACTTTTAAACGTTGTCGGCTATACGTAACTGATTGGACTGTTTTCTCTTGGCTGTCTGGTTTTAATGATTGGCAAAAACATTTAGCAACACCATCATCTTGGATTTTTATGTACCATACTGCGATTGTTTGAAAAATTTAAAAACTTTTACCATCGTTTCCATCTTACGTGTTTTTGTGTTTACCTCCATCGCCACATTGGATTTTTAAATCTTGCCTTTCACCATCCTGACGACATCAAGTTTTCAAGGTCAATGACCTTACATGACGTCGCCAGGGTTCAATGTTGGTCAAAGTGTTCGGGAGGCAACATAGCCATGTTATAGATTTGTTCTGTGTCTCAAGACCTTTGAACTATAATGTAGCGCACTTCTTAAGTGACGTAAATTTTAAATGATATTTCATGTATTATACACAGACTTTGCTACAAAACCCTTTCACAACTATTTTTAGTTATGTTCTGACCCGCTGCGAGTACTATTAATTGTAAATGTTACTTACAGTAGATGGACACGGCCTCATGGGACACACTCTTCCAGGCATTACTGAAATACTGGAACAGTCAGGGATCGTGGTAAACGGGGAACAGGAATTTCGTGTGGTTTCTTTCCCTTCATTTCTGCTGTTGACATCGGCAGGCATACCTGAGCTATTGTTGTAAGTGTTGGTTTGCTACCGAAGCAGCTGCAAGAACTTCATTGTTATATAAGACCGAGTTGTGTGGGCGACTGCAGTGTGAACTAAGCTACGCTGTTTGATAGTGGTCGTTTCTTATTGGTGGCATCTGGACAGAATGAAACGCAGAAATGTTACTTTGACAAGTTTGTGGGCTTACAGTCATGGACCAAAGGACAGACCTATTCTCGCACGAAAAAGAGGAAATCCATTAAACTGAAGAAATCTCCAGAACCCGAGTGAAGCCGCTATCAAAATCTATACCGAATTTTCGGCTGAGTTAGCCCTTCTTTTAACTGCAATGTTCCATAGATCCCCTGAGCAAAATTCCATGTATAGTGGTTGGAAGGGGCACAGTTGTCACCCATCTACACGAAGGTCAGTTGAAGTCTAATATCATCGACTTCCAGAAACTTAGGACATACTTTTAGTTCAAATGTAATGTCATATATCGAAGAGACTGATTTACATTTGGATGTTCAATGGTCGCTGTGCATCACCGGTATACGATAGATTCCAGTTTAGTTAAGTTGTTATCTGTGTTTGCCTGCAGTGCTTTGGACACCCAATGACGGCGCTACGAAAGACTGTCCAATGGCCTGATAGCCATTGGGTTGGGTTGTTTGGGGGACGAGACCAAACAGTGAGGTCATTGGTCTCATCGAATACGAGAAGGAAATCAGCCGTGCCCTTTCAAAGTAACCATCCCGGCATTTGCCTGCAGCGAATTAGAGAAATCACGGAAAAGTCAGGATGGCCGGACGCGGGATTGAACCGTTGCTGATAGCCACTGACCTGCATACTTCTCATCAGTCCCTTCCAGGAAATGCTCCAAGAGTAGTGGCCTTCGTGACTCCACGGTTGTGTAGCCTCGACCCGAACTGCTTTCAGCGTCTTCTTATTTGTACAAGCGATAAATGAAGAGTAAATTGCCTTGAATTACCGACAACCGCAAGTACTATTGTGTATCACATTATAATTGTAGATTAATTGTTGTGGTCTAATGGTTGTGTTCATTATGATTTTACGCACTTTCCGGAACTGTTCATGAAGAAATGGTCGTGTAACAGAAGACAGGCATATCACAAATGGGACGACAGGGTAAAGTCTGAATATCTTGTACATGATAGAAGTCTTCACCAGCTGGGTTCCATGACAGCTCGCACCCTTTCACAAAACCAGGCAAACCGATATGGCAGCAGATATTGCAGCTCTGGCAGACCTATCGACTTGATATCTTTGGCTGCCCAATCACCATGGCGAGTGTCTGCTCGCATCACTTTGATACAGAGACTATGGGGCTAGGCAAGCAGCGGAAAAATGGATTCGCCATCGTGAAAAAGGCGAAGTTCTGCATTTGACGACTGATCACTGCAAGACCTACAACCATGTTGAACAGCGCAGTGAAGTACCGGCAATTAAAGCGAAATTAGCTCGCAAACTAAGGGTAACAGAATTAGTGAACTATGGAAGAAAAAAGAGAGAATAAACGAAGAAACCTACCGACTTTATCTCAAAATACCTGCGGCATGTAAAGGCTTTTTAACTTTCAAGTGTAGTATCTAGAATGGTGTTAACGTCTGGTTGCTGGACCGGAAAAGGCAGATGCGAACGAAATAGCTCTAACTGAAAAGACACTACCCAAATTCATTGATTCTAAAACCCCAGTGGACAATTTTTGTGAGTAAAACTTTTTTTGAAAGTATTAAATAAAACTTCCACAAGTTTTAAACACCAGTAAAATGATGGGTTAGCTAAAGGCCTTAGATAAAATTTTGTACCTAGGCTAAATGCCACTAAGATGGCAGATAATTTTATTGTTGACTTTAAAATTGATCTTGATTCTGCAAAAATAGAGAAATCTCATCAGACCAGAATTGCTCCTGACGGATGGAGTGAAATTTTAGAGAAAGAAATAAATTTAGCCAAAAATAAACATTTGCAACAAAAAAAATCGATTACTAGCGTTAACCGTAAATTGAAGGTGAACCTCTACTCACAAGAACTGACAGAGGAAATAGGTTTCGTTCACAAAAAGGGAATACATAGCCAAATGATACCATTTTTGACCAAAATGGCATCTCCGAAATCCAAATTACAAAAAGTAATTAGGATTACTTTAGGTAAAACTAAAAATCTCACGAAGGAATTTCAAAAGAAAAAGTTAATTTACATGAAGCATAATCTACCTGTTTTGAGAAGCTAATTTAAGGTGCACATGAAAACCACCGTATTCGCCTCATTGTTAATGATACAAACAGTCTACAAAACAAAGTAGCGAGATTTTTGCACACTAAAATCAAAGAAGCTCTTGTACTTGCAAACATTTTTTCCCGTTAAAAACAGTGCTGATTTAATAATTAAGTTAAAAAGTACAGTGTGTGCCCTATCCTCTCAGTTGATATCTTTTGACATTATTAGCTTTTGTACTAATGTTTCGTTAGACGTCACTCTCAAAATGATTAAAATTTATGTCTCACGACATAAAAAATTCAAAGAGCTTCAAGTATTGTAACTAAGGATTTTCATTACAGACAGTACTGAATTGCAATTACTTCCATTTGTGTGAGAATTTGTAAGAGCAGTCATTTAGTTTGGACGCAGATATTTTTTGTAAATGAGGTCGGAGTAAATTTTCAGGGGTAATCACGTTTTGAAGACTATGATTCCTTTCTAACCTAGTTTCGTAGGTGATGTACTCATCTATCATGATCTATAGCAAATTTTGTATACTTTTAATAGCTATCATGAGAAAATTAAATTTACAGAAGATCTCCAAATCGATAATCGAACAATTAGTTTCATAGGTTTGAAACTAAGGTTAATAATAAAACCAGTTTTCACGTTTTCTGCAAATCAGCTTTTGCGGAGCACATAATCCAGCCAACTCATGTCATCAGAAAATCGACAAAACCGCTTTTCTCCACTCTGAAATGCATCGCACAGTGTGCGGTCCTTTAGGACAGCACTATTTTCAAAAAGAAACATCTGTAACGAATCCCATTACAATTAGCAATGGATATAACAGTAATTTGGAAGATAATTTTATAAAGAAAGAAACACTTATCAAATATTCAACTTTAGGCACAGCAGCTTGAAGCTAGGAAGTGAGAGTAATAAGTTCATTTCTTTATCATTTCTAGGAAACGTATCACACAGGACAAGTAGACTTTTAAACAAGACATATTGCTGCAGAGTTACTTTCACTCTAATCAATAGTCCACAGCAAAAATTACCCATTACTGCCAGGACACATGAAGATCGTTTGATTAACTCTGTTCTTTTTTTTTATAATATTACATGTAATGACTGCCATAACTATTACATAGGATAGATACTGAGAACTTTCACATTGAGTTATAAAGAGCACCTGCTATGTTAACGTGGGGGCATTGTATACAGTTTCACTTTCGCTGATCATCTGCTTCTTGTGTGACGTCACGGAGATTAAAGGACTTAGAAGGTTTGCATAAAGAAAGCAATGGTTACAAGCTTGTTCTCTTAAAAGAATTACTTATTTTTTGAGTAGATTGCTCACAAGGATCTATCCACTTTAAATGTACAGGTAAATCCCCAAAATAGAAATTTTTCAGATTGTTTCAGAGCCCTACTTTCGTCAACGTAAGAAAGAAGTGACCCCATCTTTCATACGACTCTCGGATATGTCATTTTCCTTGTGTGTTAATGCTGGTGCTACTTTGGCTATTCTTTGTTAAGATGTTAATGTATTTATTGGGTCTTTACGTTCACAATTTCCCAAATATGATGTATTTTACAGCCGTACACGTTCCCGCCCCCCTTCCCACTCCGATTTTCTTCCCCTCTCTATATTATGTACACTACTTCACAGTTTACGTAATTTTTTTTCTGTAATAACCCTTTCTTGACGGTAATTTATTATTTATTTTTAGTTTTTATTTTATATACTTACACAGTTAAATCTGATCTGATTTTAATGTCATAGTTTTAATTTTAACGTTTTAAGCAAGTGTTAAATAATAATTTTCATTCACTAATGCGTACCCTCGTCGTGCATTGTATTAGTGATGCGTCTCGCTGGAAGGTTTCTTTAGCCCAAACGTTACGTACGCGACACAAATGCATCAGCTGTACATAGGTGAGGTACACCATGTAATCCAGTAAGTCTGATTAAATTTAATTACTGTATTCGTAGCGAGATACTATTTTTATGTATATAAACGGCACAACACTATTTCCCTGTTAACCTGTTTAGTTTGTGACTAATTTTCTTCTGAAGAAAGCGATTTTATGAATGTTGAAATCATGCTCATACGGTTTAAATAAAGCTTTAATTTTACAACTGATGGGTTTCTTGTTATTTCTTAAAGAAGAAACGTAATAGCTTTGAATATTTTAGGGAATCGAATCATCCATATAACCAAGGAAAGACCAAATCTTCATTGTAGAAAAAAAAAAAAAAAAAAAAAAAACATGAACTCAATGTTGACCATGGTTATGAGGGAGTGAGGGTCAATTAATCTTCTAACATTCATTTTCACACACTGAGCACATGCATAGCGTCACTCACTAATTGAATCACAATCAAGACTCAGGGCAGAGAACGACGTGGAGCAGTGGTTAGCACACTGGACAGTTCAAACTCGCGTCCGGCTATCTGGATTTAATTTATTCGTGGTTTCCCCAAATCACTCTAGACAAATGCCGGGACGGTTCCTCTCAAAGGGCACGGCCGATTTCCTTCTCCACCCTCTAATGATCTCGATATCGACTGGATGTTAAACATAATCTTCCTTCCTTCATTTCCAAGCGTTTGTGAGAGGGCAGAGCTCTTGTTTTGCTCGTGGGTTGATACTCACAATATACATAGGAAATAATACAAAAAAATATCATTAATCGGGTGCCACTTATCATGCATGTACGTAACCATACTATTTAGGGTTATTAATTTTGGAAAGGATGCGAATACAATCAACGTACCGAACAGTCTTTTTCTGAAATGGAATAGGCTAGTTGAAGGCATTCAAAAGCAATGGGCAAAGCTACACATCCTAAAAACTGGGATGCTGGTAGCACACGATACATGCAAGCACAAGGGGTCTGATAATTGAAAAAGAGATTGAAGTATACGTATGTACGAGAGTTGACTAAAAAGTAATGCCTCCACCTTCGTAACTCTTCAGCAGTTGGCAGAATTGGTGTGCGGGAGCTACTGGCTTTTTTCGTATCCTCTTCTTTACAGCTTCAGTTGGTGGGAAGCCTTAGCACTGAACGGTAGTGTTGTTACAGTGTAAAGTACGGAACCCTGCGCAGACGGTCGTTCAATGCGATTTAAGCAATGTGCAGTCACTGAATTCTTGGCAGCAGAAGGTGTCACCCCAAAGGAGATTCATCAGAGAATGAAAGCAGTTTATGGTGACTGTGTTGATGTGAGTACTGTGTGTCGTTGGGTGAATAAGTTTAAATATGTTGAGGCGGAAACAGCTGACCTGCGTGACAAAGAGTTGGACGGCCTGTGACAGCAACCACCGAGTTCCACAAGCAAAATGTTGACAGATTGATCCAGGACGATCGTCCTATCACTCAGAGAGAAACTGCAAGCACAATCGGCATTTGACAAGGATGTGTGGGTCACGTTATTCCTTTGCTTGGCTATCGGAAGATCCGTACACGGTGGGTACCACGGATGCTGACTCCAGAAATGAAAGCACACAGACTTGAAATTTGCCAGAAACTCCTCTCGCGTTACAAGAATGAAGGTGACGCCGTTCTCCACTAAATTGTGACAGGAGACGAAACCTGGGTACACCATTAGGAACCGGAGACGAAACGTCAGTCTATGGAATATCGACACAAAGACACGCCCCAGAAAAAGAAATTCAAGACGCATCCCTCAGCTGGAAAAATCATGGCCACAGTGGTCTGGGACACAGATGGTGTTATCCATGTTGATTTCCTTGGTCGTGGAATAACAATAAATTCAGAGCGTTACATCACAACATTGCGAACTCTGAAACGACGGCTAACAAGTGTCCGAAACGAAAAGGGAATTGTTTTCCTGTAACATGACAATGCCAAACCACACACCTCAAGTGCCACCACAGCAGAACTTCAGAGACTGAACCTCACCACCATACGGCATCTTCCATGCAGTCCAGATTTAATACACCGTCTGACTTCCATCTGTTCCCGGTAAAGAGAGACGATCTGCGGGGACATCATTATGCTTCTGATGAAGACGTTCAGAGAACTGTGAGACTGTGGTTGCGGAAACAGAGTGTCGACTTCTTCCGTGATGGCTTCAGAAAAATTGTTCATCGTTGACGGAAATGTATCCAACTAGCTGGAGATTATGTGAAAAAGTGAATATTGGGAATTAAAGATCACATTCTAAGGATTATTTCTGCGTTTGATTTATCAAAATATTCGCATCCAAAGCAAATTAACGAGCGTGGAGGTATTAATTTTAATTGAACCCTCGTATTAAATATCGTTCGTTGTAGAATAAAAGGGGCAATGGAATAGCTACAGTTTTAATGAGCTGGATCACCTTCTCATAGCATAAGAAGGCGGGGGGCTCACAATTAAGCTTAGAGGGATCAGTAAATCATAAACCGGGCAGAACACATATGTGGCCGAGGATTCAGCTATATTCGGATGGTTCTATAAAGTGAAAAAATATACCGAAAAATATGTGAATGGCACACACTTTTGACCTTAGGAAGACATTTGTCACAAAATGAGCACGGGTTGAATGAAGTAGCACATGCTTTGAACACACTTGGTATATAAAGGTGAAGATTCAGTTACGTTCGTACGATGAAAAGTTCGCCGAAAATCGTACAACCCGAGATGAAACATTGCAAAAAACATTGCAACAAATCGTGCGTTTCTAAGAATGATTATAACCAAGAAAAAAACAATACAACTTCAGCAAACGCTATGTCCGAACTTTCCAAGCAGACGCATCAAGATGCGCCCAAACTCAGTTAAAGCTCAGCGACAAGTGTATGCATTTTGCTCTCCAGCGCGTCCAGCACCACGTGGATGGGGATGGGTGGGGGAGAAGAGGAACTGAGTAGTGCCAACATGTACGCCTGGACTCGCGAGTGGAGCGACCATGCCCAGTTACAAAAGCCATGTCTCTGATAAGCTCCAGCGTTCTGGAAGTTAAAGTGGTACTACCACCAACGTGTATTAAACGATACTCTCTTCCTACCAGGGAGAGTGTTTCAAAACATTCGCACTTTTGCAACTACACAGACTCTCCCACCACAATAAATCGAAAGGAAACGGACTACATCTTCCGATGGATTAAAAAAATCAATAAAGCAACATACTTGCGTTCTCCTCTAACGACAGCTTGTTTGACACGTTGGAGCAAACGAGAACATATCTAGGCAACACTGAACACAATGCTGCTAATACCTTTAGGCCGATTTGGCGCCGAGTTTAAATGAGAGCGGGTTTTGTTGACCAATTTCATTTACATCTAATGTTCCCACTAAGTAATTCATCGTTGGCAAAAATGTGGCGCATTGGGAAGGACTAACAGTACCAAGAAGTTTGAAGGTTGCAACTGGATTTGCTCTACGTGATAATCAAAACTTTATTAGAACCCCCAGTGAACAAGGCCTCAACTCGTCCCACTCACCCACTTGGCCGGACGGACCGCTACGATCGCAGGTTCGAATCCTGCCACGGGCATGGATGTGTATGATGTACTTAGGTCAGTTAGGTTTAATTAATTCTAAGTTCTAGGCGACTGATGACCTCAGAAGTTAAGTCGCATAGTGCTCAGAGCCATTTGAACTATCACCCGCTTGTCCATAAATATCATGAAACACCACTCCAACAACCAATGGATCTTTACAGGCATTTCTACCTTCCTTTCTGCTGCTATCGATCTGGACATTATTTGTTTATAAGTGAGTTGCATACGTACATATGTACTTAACACCATGAACCTAATGTAATTCGCAGTTGCAGTGTAAAGTCTTTACAATAATTGTCATGTGGTGTTTTATTATGTTTCATATAACTGCTTAACCATAAATTCTGTACGAATGAACGAGTGAGACAATGTGGCCATGATTACATTATCGATATAATGAACGCCACACCCTTTGCGCAACAGAATTTAGATAGCGCTGTTTTCTGCAATCAATTGAAAATTAAGACGCATTCATAATGAAGCATTAAGTAGCCACAGATTAAGGAAATAATTAAATCTGTAGTTAAAAAACGTGTAAGCCTTATCTGTGGGTATCTCTGTTTCTATTCTGATCGGTGAGAATCCGTGACGCAGGAAATGGGTACTTAACATCGCCAAAAATGGCGCAGAATTGTGCAGATGGACTACAGAGAAAGATCATGCAATTTTTCCTTAAAATTATGCAATGTAAGAGACATTCCACTAAGCGCTGTAAATCGATAGACACTTCCAAATGCCACTAATTTTCATACTTTAAACCTTGATTGTGGCTGTATTACAGTGACTCGAGAGTAGTAGTTATTTTGCAGGAATAATGAGTTACATCTGGTCTTTTTGCTTTGTAAAATTGACGCTTAGTGCTCGATTTTACTTTCAGATTTTGATTATTAAGTATTATAAGTATAATACCTGATACGGTGTCAGTTAAGGAGAGATGCTGTCCAAAAAAGTCTAGTATGAACTTTTCTTGATGGCTATTGTAGTTACACATCAGATTTCAAATATTGAACGACCATCTACAGATCATGGCTCCTAATGCAATTAGAAAAGTAAAGCGCCATGTGAGAGATAACCTATGGGGCTGCATCCTATACACCAATAGGTGCCCAATGCAATACAAGGAAGACAAACAGTCACTACAAGTGAGTGAGCACGGATCCATATATTCTCTTACACGTGAGGCAGACTGTCGCGTTTCACCAAGGACCTCAATTATCAGCGATGTTCAAGATATCATTAAGCATTTTGTTGCTTTAATTCACACTGAGTTATAGCTTCTCCTACTACTCCATTGATCACTATGATGTCACAACAGCATTCATTCGTTCAACAAATAACGTCTGACGACGAGAGCTAAGCATATCACTTCTTTCGCAGCCACTGTTCTAAGTGTAAGGCGATGTTTATTTCAGTTCTTTTTTGTAATATGCGAAAGTTAAGATCGTTAAAACTATTTCATCTTTTATCTTTTATTTTACTATCATTTTTAAAACTACTTCATTTACTTCAATTATAGTCATTTATTGTATTTCGGAGAAGATACAATTTTGGTAATACACATGTTCGAGACATTGTCGTGGGAACAGAGAGAAAGACAGACTTTCTGATCAAACCATCTACTTACAAAGACGCATGTCTAGAATTAGTATTTTAATATCACATTTTCATATGAACAATGAAGTAAACTTATTTACTTTGTAGGTGACCCTGATTGTGGGTTTTGCGCGGCGGCGTTGTTGGCTGTTCGCTGATACGAGATTACTGAGCCTTTTAAGAGGATACAAATTTAAACACCAGATGGCGTTACAAGAGTGGCCATGGCGTTTTACAGCATCATCGTATGAAATTTATATATGACTTACAAACAGCATTACTAATAAGTGTAACGTTAAGAAAGGGCACATGTGTTCGCCACCAGATGCCGTTGAACACCCAGTGTGAGACCCTACATTCGTACATAGTTGTAATTGACAGTACCTATAAAAGTGACAACGGCCGCAATAGAAATGAGCTTGATGGTAAATGTCAACCGCAAAACAAATAACCTGAATAGTACATTTGCTTCCCTGTTCCAGATGAACATAGCGTACATAAATGCTAAAACAGTCATATTATGGCATAAATAGTTACAGGGAATTACAGATTTAGAGACGATGTATTAGCACAATGAACAAGTATGAAGTAGTTTCATATAAAGCATCAGAACCGTCGAAGTGTACGTGGCATTCAGAAAGAAACGAGCCGGAGTCTGGAATCCGCAAACCGGTGACAGGAGGGTAATATCGTGCAGTGTGTGACGAGGTGTGGTTGTGACCAGAGCGTGAAAGTGCATAGCCCGTCGCTAGAGGGCACGCGTGCACCTCACATGACTATACAGATCTAGCAGCAGCATGCGTCAATCGTGCAACGCTGCCATTCGCATTGCAAAGAGTGACATGGAGGCGTCAAAAGAGGAGCAAAGACGTGTTGTTCGTTTTCTGACAGCGGAAGCAGTAGGAGGAATGGACATACATCGACGAATGTCACAAGTGTACGGCGAACACTGCACGTTCCATGCAAGGGTCAAGGCGTTTCAGGGAAGGGCGGGTGTCGTTAGCCAAAGATGCACGGTCTGGAGCACCACACTGCATTACCGATGACATCGTCCAGCTGGTGGATGCACTCATTAGCCAGGACCACCGAGTGGCAGTGAAAGCCATGGCCGCTATGGTCGGATTGAGCGTCGTAAGTGTTCACACAATCATGAAGGAACGACTGCACATGCGCAAAGTGTGTGCCCAATGGGTGCCCCACAGTCTTCAACCACACCAGGAAGCATGTCGAATGGCCCACTGTCTTGCTCATCTGCAGTGCTATGCTCGGGAAGGGAATGAGTTCCTAGCACAAGTGGTGGCTGGAAATGACTCATGGTGTCATCACTTCGAACCACAATCAGAGCGACAATGTCTCCAGTGGAAGCATCCAGTGTCATCCCCACAAAAAAAAGAAAAAAATAGCCAACCCCATCCACACGAGTGCAGGAAAGTTTATGCTGACGTTCTTCGTAGTCCAAGATGGCCCCCTTCTGATTCACTTCCCGCAGCACGGGACAACAGTGAATGCCCAGAGTAACTCGCAAACCTAGACCACCCTTCCCCAAGCGATCAAATCAAAACGACCAGGTAATCTCACCCGTGGGGTCATTCTGCTCCACGACAGTGCAAAGCCTCCACGGCCACCGTAGTCGCGGCACTCCTGCGGAAATTCAAATGGGAGGTGCTCGTCAACCCTCCATATAGTCTGGACCTCTATCCCTGTGATTACGCCATTTTTGGTCCCCTTAAAAAGGCTCTGAGGGCCAAATGATTCACATCGAACGACGACGTCGACCTGTACGTGCGGAATTGATTAACATCGCAGCCCCGGGAATTTTATGACACAGCCATTCGCCGCCTTGTGTCACAGTGGGACAAGTGTCTCAACAGCCAGGGTCAATACTTCTAACGTACAGGTACTGGAGTCTGTAATTGTGCCCCTTATACTGATTCTTACACTGCTTCGTATCTCTCATTCACCGACTTATGACTTTACGTTACCGATTCCTTTAACTTGAAATTAGTATTTCAGAAAAAATGAGAAAAACGAGAGTAATACAGGGAAACATAAAATATTTGGCTGCTATATTGGATATAAATGATCAAATTACCACGTATTTAGTTGTAACTTAAATGAATAACAATTGTGAAAACACAGAATTTTTATGTAATCAAAAATCTGGTGAAATATGCTTATTTACGAAATCATATCTAACATAATGAGACGGGTGGGAAGTATTTGCTTTGTATATCGCTCAAACACGCCGAATAAAATGAGAGCTACCACTAAACTCAGTTCTAATGGGTTCTAGGCTGTACGGATTACATCAAATCACTGCTGTTTTCTTTCTCTCAACTGAGACTTAATCGCTGTTGAGATTTCCTGCCACTCCCAAACATTATGTGACACATTTTTCATTGTTCCCTTTTTCCGAAGACCCTAATGAGAAAAAGAGTTCAACATTTATGAAGACGTGAAAAATTTTATATTTCCGTAAGGTAACAGTGAAGCAAATGTCTAGGAGAATCATTATAGGGCTGAGGTCTAGCTGGAAGAAGATATATGAGGTACTGAAATTGCTATCCGAGACAATTTCTCAGTAAGGGTATGATTATGTAATGGCCATGCGCAGTGAAGGCGTATGGGACGTATGAATAAAACTGAAACAAATCGCTGCATTTTATTTGACTCCTGGCTTGGGATCAGTTCAGACTCTCGGTTGGAAAGCACAAGAAAGTTGGGGGCACAGACTGAGCCACGAGTTAATATACGCTCACAGGCCCACAGACTGAACCTTATTCTCTTTCCAAGCACAATGGTACACCTACACCTTCTTACTGGTTTTGAATACTGGACACTACGTTATACTCGACATTCTTGCAGTTGATAACGGATTTCACACTGACTGCGTGGCTGTTCACATTTCTTTTAAATTTGCTTCCATGGCTCAATGTGGAATGTCAGGCGGAAATATTTCTGTCCTTGTTGACGTCAATCTGGAATCGCTTGGTCGTCATTCTCCTTGAATATATACCTGTTTTTGTTTCAACTTAGCTTTGCGGAAAGTAAATCGCCAACTAGTGTAGACACTACCTTTTTCGCCAGTGTAGGATTGGTAGAATCATGGTTGCATCCAACATTAGAATACTTTTATTAATCATGTCCCATTAATCTTTACAAAAGCCATACACACCATCTCTACTAGTCCGCTGCATGCCCATCCACACATTTCAAGTAATGGCCTGGGGTTATATGAACTTCATAGCAACCCGATTCAATGGCGCAAACGGATAGTTGTTTTTTAATTACTAACGCTGTAGGCATTTATATCTGAGGGAGAGATAATATTAATTGCCATGAAGATTATTGGGAAGGAACGTACTCTTCCTTTAATATTGAAATCAGAATTGTCTTTAAAGTGAATAGTACTTCAAATTTCAAAGTTAACGACAGGGAAGAAAGTATTGTGGTGTTATAAATGCCAGCTTTAATTAAAAACTATTTTGTTTTATCTGATGAAACACGTTATTCCATCAGGATTCCACAACAGAAAGCAACAATCGTTATAGTTAAATTCTTGTACATGGCTGGTGTAGCAACTGTCAACTGTGGGATGCAATATTCTTGAAGAAATAATAATCTGACAAGATTTTGCCCGTCCATTCCTCAAAGGCTCTTTCTAAATACATGGCCACTATGTTGAAAATTCTCGAAACAGGCATGGCCATGGATTTCACTAAACCGTGTGACAGACAGCGTTTAACGTCTGATTACGACTGACTCACAACAATATCGAACAGTGCCATAAAGTACCAGAAATTAAAGCGAAATTAGTTCAGCGAATTATGGATAACAGAATTAGTGAACTGTGCAATAAAAAAGAGAGCCTAAACGAAGAAATCTATCGATTTTATCTCAGAATAACTGAAGCGGCTAAAGGCTTTTCAACTTTCAAGTGCAGTATCTAGCATGGTGATAACAAGCGGTTGCTTCTACAACCCCAGTGGCTAATATTAGTGAGCAAATTCATTTTGGAAAGAATTAAATAAAACCTCTACAATTTTCAGATGTCAGGAAAATTCTGTGTTAGCTAAAGGTTTCAGATATAACTTTGTATCTAGGCTAAGTGTCACTAACGTAGCAGACAATTTTATCGTTGAACTTAAAATTGATCTTGATTGTGGTAAAATAGAGAAATTTCTTCAGACAAAAATTGCCCCTCATGGATGGAGTGAAATCTTTGGAAAAGAAATAAAGTTAGCCAAATATAAACATTTTCACCAAAAAGAATGAAAAACAATTACTGTCACCAACCATAAACTATAGTTATGTATGTATGTCTATGTCTATGTAAGGTATGTCTAAAAATCTAAAAGAATTTCAAAAGAAAAAGTTAATTTGCATGAATCCAAGTCTAACTGTTTTGAGAAGTCATTGTAAAGTGCAAACGAAAACGACTCTATTCTCGCGATTGTTAATGCCGTAAACAATCCGCAGAACAAACTAGCCAGATTTTTGCAAATAAAAATAAAGAAACTTTCTTATCTGGAAATATTTTTTCTATTAAAAACTGAGCTGATTTAATGATTAAGTTAAGAAAGATAGAAAGCACCCCAGACTCTCAGTTGACTTCTTTTGTTATTTTTAGTTCATTCATTAACGTTTCGGTAGACTTCACTCTTAAAGCTATTAAGAATTATAACTGGTGATACAAAAATTAACAGGGCTACAAGTATTCCAATTAATGACTATATTACAGACAGTACTGAATTGCAATTCCTTTCATTTCAGTGAGAAATTGTAAGAGCAGTCTTTTAGTATAGTAGGAGATTTTTTTTTCTTCTGTGTATGAGGTAATAAACTTTTCAGGGGTAATCACGTTTTGAAGATTCCTTTCTAAGCTCGTTTCATAGGTGGCTTACTCATCTTTTAGGAACTAGGTATCATGAGAAAAGTAAATTTACAAAAGATATAAAAATGATAATCGATTACTTAGTTTCATAGGTTTGAAATTAAGGTAACTTAGCAATGGCTATGACCTTAATTTGGTTTATCATTTCATAAAGAAAGAAACAGCTGTCAAATATTCGACTTTAGGCAAAAGCAGCTTGAAGCTAGGAAGTGAGAGTAATAAGTTCATTTCTTTATCATTTCTAGGAAACGTATCACACAAAGTAAGTCGACTTTTAAACATCTTACAAACCTGCAGAGTTACTTTCACTCTAAATAGTAGTCTAAAGCAAAATTTACCCTTTACTATTAGAACATAAGAGGATCGTCTTATTAACACTGGTGTTTTTAAAATTACGTGTAATGACTGCCATAACTCTTACATAGGACAGATATTGAGAACTTTCAAATGAAGATATAAGGAGCACCTGCTAAGTTAAAGTGGAGGCATTGTGTAGGGTTTCACTTTCGCTGAACATCTGCTTCTTCTCTGATCTACATCCCAGAGACTAGAAGACTTAGAACTTTTGAATAAGGAAAACAATGGTTAGAGACTTGATATCTTAAAATAATTAGTTATATGTTGCTCACAAAGATCTATTTACTTTAAATGAACAGGTACAACACAAAAACAGAAATTTTCAACATAATTTCAAACCACAAGTTTCGATAACGTAAGAAAGAATACTTATTCACTGTTAACCTCTTTATGTTGTGACTAATTTCGTACTGAAGAAGAAGATTTTGCAAATGTTGGAATTATGATCATGGCGTTTAAATAAACTTTGCATCTGGCAACTGATTGGCTGCTTATTATTTTTTAAGGAAGAAATAGTTACAGGTTGAATATTTTAATGAAATTAATCACCCATATCACCAAGAAAAGGCCAAATCTTCACTGATGAAAAAGATATAATTTAGATCAGCGCAGATCTTGGTTATAAAGGAGTGAAGGTCTTTTAATCTTCTAACATTCATTCTCACACACTAGAAACATGCATGGAGTCACTGATTCAATCACAATCATAGTCAGGTGAAAGAGTTAGGTGGTGCACACTGGAGTGGCATTCAGTGTTTTCACAATAGTTATTCATTTAAGGTACAATGAAATACATGCTGATTTTATCATTTATATCCAATATAACAACCAAATATTTTATGTTTCCTGTATTATTTCCTTTTTTATCATTCCATCTGAAATATTATGCATACATTAAAGGAATCAATAACGTAAAGTTATAACCTGTTGAATGGAAGTCATAAGTTGGTGAATGAAAGATACAAAACAGTGTAAGGAGTAGTACTTTTCCCACCTTGATTCTGTTATGAAACTACTTCATACTATTTCATTTTGCTAATATGTATGCCGTAAACGTGCAATTCTAAGTAACTATTTACGCCCTATACGACTGCTTTAACGTTTATATTCTCTGTTTTCATTATGAACCGCCACAGAAGTATACCGTTTTGTTATGCCAATATGTCGGAAATAAATTTGCTCTGTGTAATACATGTAGCTATTGTAACAGGTATGTACGCTACTTTTGATTTTGAACTGGTAGAGAATTGTAATATTTTGTCCTAATAAATCGGCACTAAATGTTTGATTCCTCATAACTGTTTACGCAGTAGAATGCATATAACTGTTTTATCATTTCTGTGCGCTACTTTCATTTGGAACAGAAAAGGAAATGTACTATTCAGGATACTTATTTTGCGCTTGATGTCTACCAACAAGCTTATTTTTATTGCGAACATGGTCAATTTTCTAGGTATTATATTTATGTGTACTATCAATTAAACTATGCCCCTACATAGGCTCATACTTGCATGTTCAGCCCCATCTTATGGCGAACACTTGTTTCCTTGTCATTGGTTATCTCTTACAATTCGCTTTACTTTTATAATTACATTAGTAGCTATGATCTGTAGATGGTTGCTCAACAACTGAAATCTGGTGTCTAGCTACTTCTTCATATATCGATCAAGACAAATTCTCAGTAGACGGTTTGGGTTGCAAGTCTCTTTATTTGACTCCGTATTAGGTATTGTACAAACAATATATCTTAAAGTTAAATCGAACACTAACTGTCAAGTTTGGAAAACAAAAAGGCCAGATATAATATACTACGCCTGCAAAAGTATTATTAATTTGAATCACTGTAGTATAGCCATTGTTAATAAAGTATGAAAGTTAGTGTCAATCGAAGTGCCTGTAGATTTTCGGCGCATAGTCGAATGTCTCTCCCGTTACATAATTTCAAGGAAAAGTTGGATGATTTTTGTGTATAGTCCGTCTGTACAAGTCTGCGTAGTTTTTGGTGATGTAAAGTACCCGTTTTCTGCGTCACAAATTCTCACCGATCAGAATAGCAACAGAGATACCGGCAGATAAGGCTTACACGTTTCCTAATTACAGATTTGATTATCTTTAATATTGAAATACTTCGACGGTTACCTGTTTCATTATGAATACGTCTTCATTTTTATTTGAATGTGGAAAACAGTACTATCGCAGAAATGTTGGGCAAAGGGCATGGCGTCGATAATATCAAAAAATGTAATCATGACCAAATTGTCTCACCAGTTCACTCGTGCAGTTATATGGGGGAAAAAACACAACGTGTGTGAAGACTTTACATTGCAACTACGAATTACAGTAGGTTCATGGTACATAAATGCGTATGTGACTCGCATATAAATAAATATTATGTCCATTGTCTCCTCAGTGTCCAGACAGCAGAAGAAAGGAAGGTAGAAAACCCTGTAACGATTCCTTGACGACTAGATTATTAGGGTAGGGTTTCATGATATTTGTGGATAAGCATGTCAGTGGTTACGAGTTTACGAGTTGCAACCTTGTTCACGGGGGGGGGGGGGGGGGGGCAATAAAGTTTCGGTTATCACGTCGAGAAAATCAAGTTGCAGGCTTCAAACTTCGTGACAGTATCAGTCCTTCGAAATGCAACAAACTTTTGGCAGGGATTAATGACTTGCTGGCAACATTAGTTGTAAATAAAATTGGCCAATAAAACCTGCTCTCATTTAAATTGGATTCCATTTTGGTCTAAAGGTATTAGCAGCATTGTGATTAGTCTTGCATAGATATGTTCTCGTTTGCTCCGATGTGACACGCAAGCTGTGGATGACTTTTTAATCCACCTCAAGATGTATTCCGTTTCCTTTAGATTTCTTGTGGTGGGAGATTCTCTTTGTGGTTGTCAAAGTGCGAATATTTTGAAATATACTCCCTGGTAGGCAGAGAGTATCGTTTAATGCACGTTGGTAGTACCACTTTAATTTCCATAACATTGGAGTTTGTCAGAGACATGGCTTTTGCCACAGGGCACCGACGCTCCACTCGTGTAAATGCAGGCGTAGATGTTAGCATTACTCAGTCCTGCATCTTCCCCACTCACCCCATCCAAGTGATGCAGGACGCGCTGGCGAGCAAAACACAAACTTGGCTCTGAGCTCTTTGACTGAGTTTGGACGCATCTTGATTCCTTTGCTTGGAAAGTTCGGACAGAACGTTTGCTGAAGTTGTATTGCTTTTTTGGTTAGAATCATTCTTAGGACCACGCCTTGAAGTGGTTATACTAGTATGTCGGTGAGGATTATAACACGGAATAATTTCCCCTGTGCTTACTTACCTAGGAACACTTATTTTCTGTACATTTTAACAATTTTCGGCCATCTTTTCCTTGTACGAACCAAACTGAATCTTGGACCTTCAAATACCACGTGTGATCAAAGCATTTGCTACTTCATTTACACCGTACATACGGCTTCCTAGAGTCAACAGTGGATGCCAGTCACAAATTTTTCGGTCGACTTTTTCGAGTTATAGAACCATCAGAAAGTAGTTGAAACTTTGGCCACATACGTATTCCTCTCGGCTTAGGATTTATTGAACCCTCTAAACTTAATAGTGAGGCTCCCGCCTCATTATGCTATCAGAAGGTGTACCAACTCATCAGAACTACAACTATTCCGTAGCCTCTTTTATTCTACAACGAACGATGTATAATACATCCGCGTATTTCAATCTCTTTCTGAATCATCAGACCACTTGTGCTTGCATGTATCGTCTGCTACCAGCTATATCGTGTGCAGGTTGTGTTTCTTGGCCCATTGAATTTTGATGCCATCAGCTAGTCTAATCTATTTAAGCAAACACTATTCAGTATGTTGAATATATTCGCGTTGTTTCCAAATTTAATAACGCTTCCGTAATTTTCAGTAACTTTGAGCCTCTCTCAACCCCTTTTTGGCTGACTGAGTGAATTTTTACGATACTGATTCTTTGTTTAACAGCACCAGTGTAATCATTACCTAAACAGTATGATTGCGTACGTGTGGGGAAATTCCTCCCGGTTAATGATATCTTTGTATTTGTACCGGTGTACAATGTCATTACCGACGAACACGAAAGAGATGAAGTCTGCCCTCACAAAAACGCATGGAAAGAGATGAAGGAAGATTATGTTTAAATTCCAGTCGACGTTGACGTGTTGGAAACAAAGTGTAAGCTCGGATTGTGTCCAAGAGGGGGAAAGATATCGGTCGTGCCCTTTGACAGGATCCATCCGGGAATTTGCCTGGAGGGATTATGTAAATCTGTATGGCCGGAGGAGGGTTTGAACAGTACCCCTCAGTAAACATAAAATATTTGGCTGTTGTAATGGATATAAATGATCAAACCATCATGTATTCCACTGTGCCTTAAATGAATAACTATTGAGAAAACACTGAATTTTTGTGTAAGTAAACATCTGGTGAAATGCGCTTATTTACAAAATCACATCCAACAAATTAAGACGGGTGGGAAGTATTGATTGCTGCACCTCACAGGTACGCTGAATAAAATGAGGGCTACCACTAAACTCGGTTGTAATGGGTTCTTGTCTGTCCAGAGTACATCAAATCACTGGTGTTTTCTTTCTCTCAATTAAGCCTTAATCGCTGCTGAGATTTCTTACCTCTCCCAAACATTAATTGACATAGTTTCCATTCTTCCCTTATTCCGAAGACACTAATGAGAAAAAGAAATCAACATTTCTGAAGCCGTGACAAATTTTATAATTCCGTAAGGTAATAGTGAAGCGAATATCTAGGAGAATCATTATAGGGCTGAGGTCCAACTAGAAGGGGATATTTGAGTTAATTAAATTGATGTCCGAAACAGTTTCTCAATAAGAGTATGATTATGTAATGGGCATGAGCAGTGAAGGCTTATCAGACTTATGAGTAAAAGACCAATCGCTGCATTTTCTTTGACCCCTGGCTTGGCATCAGTTCCGACTTCCTGCTGGAAAGCACAGGGAAGTAGATGACACAGACGGGGCAACGAGTCAAAATATGCTCACAGTCCCGAGGCTGGATCTAAAGACGTGTTCAACAGCTTATTCTCTTTCCAAGCACAATGGTTTACCTACATCTTCTTACTGGTTGTGAATACTCGGCATTATGTTACACTTGAGATTCTCTCAGTTGGTAACTGATTTCACACTGACTGTTTGGCTGTTTACATTTCTTTTAAATTTGCCATAATGACTCAATGTGAAATGTCAGACGGAAATATTTTTGACCTTGTTGACGTCGATCGGGAATCGCTTGGTCGTCTTTGTTCTTGAATGGACACCTGTTTTTTGTTTGAACTTAAGTGGTGTAGACACCAGGTTTTTCGCTAGTGTAGGGCTGGTAGAATCACGTCTGTTTCCAGCATTAAAATGCTTAACATAATTTAAACTGATGTAGGCTCTTTAAACATATTCTCAATTTTCTGTGCACAAGACCCATAATCGAGAAACAAAGTCTTCACTTATAGTTGGATAACAGCATCTACATTGTCAGGACCGACCTCATTTGAGCTCTTCTGTCAGGAGAGTTCATTTGGAGTTGGAACAGCTACTAGGATCTGGTGCAGGGTCACACATTGGTGTGGATCCTGTTGATTCACTCTGTAGGTGGAACTATACTAGACATGGTCTACACCTCAACAAGAAAGGGAAGGGTAAACTGGCTGGGCTGATGGCAGGAAATTTAAAGGAGGGAGGAACTACATCTCATGCTGGAAACTCTTTTTTAGTGTAAGATCAGTGTCCAGTGGGAAACTCAGCCAGGCAAGTAATGAAAAAGTTGAAGATACTCACAAAAGCAAAGAGAAAAATAATGTTAGTATATTTCATGAAAATATTGGGGGATTGAAGAATAAAATTGATGAGGTTCTGCTTTGTTTAGAAGATATAGGAACTGAGAATGTAATAGATGTACTATGCCTGTCTGAGCATCTCATTGTCACTGATATGCAAAAGGTTAGCATCAATGGGTACAAATTAGCTGCACACGTATATAGAGATAATACAATGAGAGGAGGAGTTGCCATATATGTCAAAAGATTCCACAGTGTAAAAAATTTAGAAACTAAAAAATTTTGTATAGAGCAACACATGAAAGCATATGCCATGGAACTTAAACTAAATGATGGCATTTTCATAATTGTAACAGTGTATAGGTCCCCATCAGGGAATTTTCAGCTATTTCTAGAAAACTTGGATGCTATGTTGTGCTATCTGTCAGACAGGGGGAAGCAAATTATCATTTATGGGGATTTCAATGTTGATGCCCTGAAAGAGTGTAATAGGAAGAATGACCTTGTAGTATTACTCAGTTCTTTCAATTTGAGCTCTGTCATTGATTTTCCTACTCAGATAACAAAGAACAGCAGTTCATCGATAGATAACTTTTTTATAGACCAAGATAAGTTTAAGGACATAAATGCTTATCCTGTTGAGAATGGTCTTTCAGATCATGGTGCACAGCTAGTTACAGTACATGACATAGCTCCATGCAGTATATAAAATCAGACTTTCAAAGCAGTGCGTTCAATTAACAATATAAATATTGCAAACTTTAGGGAAAGCCTACAGCAGCTAGACTGGGATGAAGTGTATAAGGAACCCGATGAAAACTTGAAATATAACTTATTTCACGATACAATTTTAAGGGTATTTGAAAATTGTTTTCCCAAGAAAATAGTTAAACATAATTCCAAGAAAACATATTAAAAACCTTGGCTAACTAAAGGAATAAGAATATCTTGCAACCGTAAAAGAGAACTGTGTCTAACAGCAAGAGGGCGTACTGACCCCAAAATTGTTCAATATTATAAAAACTATTGTGCACTACTAAGAAAAGTTATTAAAAAGTCTAGAAGCATGTGTATCATGTCTGAGATCAGTAACTCTGATAATAAAATTAAAGCAATTTGGAATATTATTGAAAGGGAAATGGGACAACCAAGAGCACAGGAAGACTTTAGTGCGATAAAACTGAATGACAAGTGTACTAACAAACAATCAGAAATTGAAAATATTTTCAATAATCATTTTTTAAATGTTGGGGAGAAAATAGGAACTAGATCTTCACTAGAAGAGGCCACGCTTCTAATAGAAGAGGCCATACCTGTGGAGTTTGAAACAACTGTAATTCCACCAACCTCTCCCTCTGAAATCAGTAAAATAATAAACTCACTGAAAAGTAGAAGTCTTACGGAACTGATGGCATTTCCAGCAAGGTACTTAAAGCTTGTTCGCCACAGATAAGTAGGATTCTCAGCCACGTATGTAATAGCTCTTTGGAGCAGGGTGATTTCCCTGATAGACTGAAATATGCCATTGTAAAACCATTGCATGAAAAGGGGGATACGTCAGATGTCAACAACTACCGCCCAATCTCTCTTCTGACAGCTCTATCAAAAATTTTTGATAAAGTAATGTATTCAAGAGTAGCCTCCCACATTTGTAAAAATAAAGTACTAACAAAATGTCAGTTTGGTTTTCAGAAAGGCTTTTCAACAGAAAATGCTATATACACTTTCACTGATCAAATATTAACCCACATAACCCTGACGTCCTTCTGGAAGGACGACGTCACTCACTGTTGAAATTATTTATTTTTGCGAATAACGCATTATTGCAACGGATTGTGACGCATTGTTATGTGAAGTAGGTAGAGTCAGTTGCACGCTGCGACAGTCAGTTTGACAGTGTCGTTCATAGTGAGTGAGAAACTGTGTCTTGAAGATAGGGCCGATTTTACCATGGACGAACTGACTGACCTTGTCATCGATGGGTATGTATATTTTCTTTCATATTGCGTCAAAAATTTTGAAACTTGTCATACAATATCTTAAAGAATTAGCCTATATTATTTACGGGTTTATATTACGATTGAAAGTTTTCGTCAGTTGTAATTCAATAATGTTTTCAACCGTCCTTCCAGAAGGCCGTCAGGGTAATATGTTGTCATTTTGTATTCACAGAAAACGATGTACACTGATGGAACTTTTGGACACGTTAGAATCAAAAGATGAGGAAATACCTAATACTGTTGTGAATGTAACATTACACCCTCCTCTAAATTCAAGTGATGACGTAACAGATGAAGGTTCTGGTGCTGAAGAAATTCCAAGTGTAGATAAATTACCAGCAAGTCAGCTCAATGCTAGCGCGCTTTGTGATTTGGCCATTTTTACCAATGGTAATGCTGTGAATGCAACAAGGAAACAATCCTTCACCTCTGATGTTGTTCCAGGACCCTCCAGGAGTACGAAAACAGCAACAATAACAACAACCACAAACAAACCAGCAAGGCTATCATAGAATAAAGTTCTAAACCTCAAGAAATATAACTGGAAAATCCAACACCTGTATGGCCTCTAATGTTCACAGTTGGAATGAAGAAAGGGCGAACGCCGCTTGAATATTTCCAACAGTTTTTTGATAACGAAGTGCTTCTAATGATGCTCACATACACAAATCAGTATGCAGCCAAGAGAAATAGACTAGGTGATTGTTCAGAAGATGAGATGTTGGTGTTTATTGCAATACTTCTGCTAAGTGGATATGTAACAGTGTCACGCAGAAAGATGTACTAGCAATCAGATAAAGACAGTCACAACGACCTCGTAACAAATGCCATGTCCAGAGATCGATTTTACTTCATCTTTTCCAATTTGCATGTATGCAACAATGAAAATTTAGATAAATCAGACGGTTTTGGGAAAATCCGCCCATTACTGTGTATGCTGAATGATAGATTCAAACAATTTGTACCTCACGTGAGGCATCATTCTGTCGATGAATCGATGGTCCCATACTTCGGAAGTCATGGGTGCAAACAATTCATAAAAGGGAAACCAATCCGATAGAGATTCAAATTTTGGTGTGGAGGCACAAGTGGTGGATATATTATTTGGCTCGAACCCTACCAAGGAGCTGGCACGTGTAGTAAGGATTATGAAACGAAAGGTATGGGGTACGGCGTGGTAATGACTTATGTTGACCAGTTACTTCCACATGTTCCATATCGAATATACCTTGATAACCTCTTCACCAGCGTTGAACTACTACATGACCTAAAAGAGAGGGGCGTGGAACCAACAGGAACAATAAGAGGAAACTAAGTTAAGAATTGTACTCTATCACCTGCAGAAAAAATGACAAAAGAAAATAGAGGATCATATGAAGTTTGTTCTGACTCAGCATCCGGGATTTCCATTGTACGTTGGAATGATAACAATGTTGTTACTGTAGCCACCAACTTTGACAGAGTGCAACCACTACGCTCTGTAGCAAGATTTTCCAGGGAACAAAAGAAAAGGATTAGCGTGAATCAACCTAACTTATTACACTCCTACAATACTCATATGGGAGGCATAGATCGAGCTGTCCAAAATGTATCCCTATATAGATGCTCTATAGGAGGGAAAAAGTGGTATTTCCCGATCATTGCACATTTTATAGACATTGCAGAGCAAAATGCCTGGGATCTTTACAAGCACAACGAAGAACCCATAGATCATCTGACATTTCGTCATCGAATTGTCACTGCAATTCTTGAAAGTCACAAAAGAGTCACTACCAGCAGAGGACGTCCTAGTAAGAGGGCAAAACTAGATTCTAGATTTGATGGAAGAGAACATTATGTTGCTGAATTACCAACGGATGAGGTAACAAAAAAGAAGAAGCAGCTGAAATGTCGAAGTTGCTACAAAAAAACTACTACTATGTGCATAAAATGTGACGAACCACTTCATGTTTGTTGTTTTTGTCTTATCGTACTAGTGCATAAAATATGTGTATAGGTTATTTTCTTTGTTTTTTGGATTTATTAGCTGTTTTAGCCTATAATTCAAATTTATTTATGTTTATTTGAATGTATAAAAACAGAAACAAGTTAATTGCGCAATGTCATATACTTTAAAAACATGTTCCCTTATTGTCCTGACGTCCTTCTGGAAGGACGCCCATTTTTGGAAATACTAAATAAAAATAAATACTCAAAATTGGTTTTACTTTCTTCCTTACAACCTTGTGAATGAATGTAGGTAAGATATAAATCAATTTTGAAAAAAAAAAAATCAGGACTATCTGGGTTAAATGCTCTGAATAACTGGACATCACCTATTGGTATTTTTTGTGATCTCTCAAAGGCCTTTGATTGTGTAAATCATGGAGTTCTTTTAGATAAGCTAAATCATTATGGTTTGAGTGGGGCAGTGCACAAATGGTTTAAATCATACTTACGTGGAAGAATGCAGAAAGTTGAAATAAGTGGTTCATGTAATGTTGAAACAAAAACTGGGGGGCTATCAAGTACGGGGTTCCACAGGGTTCAGTCTTAGGTCCTTTACTGTCCTTGATATACATTAATGACTTACCATTCCACATTGATGAAGATGCAAAGTTAGTTCTTTTTGCTGATGATACAAGTATAGTAATAACATCCAAAAACCAAGAACTAAGTGATGTAATTGTAAATGGTGTTTTTCACAAAATTATTAACTGGTTCTCAGCAAACGGACTCTCTTTAAATTTTGATAAAACACAGTATATACAGTTCCGCACAGTAAATAGCACAACTCCAGTAATAAATATAGACTTTGAACAGAAGTCTGTAGCTACGGTAGAATTTCCAAAATTTTTTGGAGTGTCCATTGATGAGAGGTTAAACTGGAAGCAACATATTGATGGTCTGCTGAAATGTCTGAGTTCAGCTACGTATGCTATGAGGGTTATTGCAAGTTTTGGTGATAAGAATCTCAGTGAATTAGCTTATTATGCCCACTTTCATTCACTGCTTTCGTATGGCATCATATTCTGGGGTAATTCATCGTTGAGTAGGAAAGTATTCATTGCTCAAAAACGTGTAATCAGAATAATTGCTGGAGCCCACCCACTGTCATCCTGCAGACATCTATTTAAGGATCTAGGGATCCTCACAGTAACCTCACAGTATATATATTCACTTGTGAAATTTGTTGATAATCATCGACCCCAGTTCAAAAGTAATAGCAGTGTTCATAGCTATAACACCAGGAGAAAGGATGATCTTCACTATGCAGGGTTAAATCTGACTTTGGCACAGAAAGGGGTAAATTATGCTGCTGCAAAAGTCTTTGGTCACCTACCAAACAGCGTCAAAAGCCTGACAGATAGCCACTCACATTTAAAAATAAACCAAAAGAATTTCTAGATGACAACTCCTTCCACTCATTGGCTGAATTTTTAGATATAAATTAAGGGAAAAAAAACCTTAAACAGTAGTGTCATGAAATATTTTTTGTAATGTAATATCTTGTACAGACAACTTTTATTAACCTGACACGTTCCACATCATTACGAAGTGTCTTATTCATGATCTATGGAACAAGTATTAATCCAATCTACTCTAATCTAATCTGACACTTCTCTTTGGCTCTGTTGAAACTGCTGCTATATGAAGACCTTGACTTGGCAGTGGCTGATTAATCGCCCTTTCCCACTTTTCCGATGATTATCAGATGATAATAATCATACCGAAACTAATGGCTGGCATTTATTTCTATGGATGCAGATACAGATAGAAATAGAAAAATGAAAATGTGGGACAGTGCATGGTATCAGAAACTTGCCGTCATTTTTGTTTATAATCACTACCATTCGTTATGCACTTATGCCAACGATGACTAAGATCATGCATACCCTGGTCGGAGAAAGCCTAAGGAGCTGAGGCTATAGGCTTTCTCACACGACGGCTTCTGACTCTGGAAAGTGTTGCCCACGTAATCCATTCTTCATAAGTCAAAAGTGTGGAAGTGAGGACTACAAGGAGGATTTGCCAGGACAGGACGATGTAATTTAGCAATGATTTCGAAGCTCGTAAACTTCTTTTGTTGTCTTTATGTACTAATGGAAAGCCTTGGGCGCTAGGTTTCATTACAGCCACAATTTAAATAGTGGAAAAAAACCAACATATGGCGTCAGATGGCTGCTATAAGGAGTCAGACTCATACTGCCAACGCCCTTATCAAAGATGGTGCAGAAAAAAACAGAGCTTCAGAGTAACGATTTCCTCTCAGTGTGAGAAACTGTTCTCAAAAGATGGAAGAATCAGCAATGATCAATGACATGAAGACGTAGAAGCCAATGGAGACCACTGTATTCAAGACATACAATGTGGATCTAGAGGATATGTAGCACTAAGTGAGAAGTACCCTGATAATTTGTCCTTTGGAAAAGGATTTTGAATTATTTTCCCGTTCAGATTTCAGGAACGTAATAGCCAAGAGGGAGGTAATCGTAAGAAAGAGACTGAATAACCTTTGAAAATCCAGCAAACCAGTGCCACAGTAATAGTTCAGACATACATGCTGGCAACGCAAGCAGAAAATCGAGAAGTGACTACATCTGAATTCTACAACAGCGAGCAAGTTGAAGACACATAATTGGCGAGGAAAGGAATATCTGGTAAACGCCGACAAGAAGCGGAAGAGGGTTAGAACTTGTCTTACGACGTCAGGGAATAACTTTCGCGGTACTAGAGGAAGCTGTAGAGGGTAAGAACTGTATGGGAAGACAGCGTTAGGAATACATCCAATAAATAATAGAGGACGTAGTTTGTCATTGCTGGTCTGAAATGTAGAAGTTGGCAAAAAAAAAAAAAGGGATTCGTGGCTTGCCCCATCAGACAGGAAGAGAAATTATTACTAGAAATTATAGCGGTCGGTTGTCTTTTTTTTGTGGGCTGACTATAAGAATTCGGGTTTACAATGTAATGAGTGTCGTATTGTAGCGTTCTGTAATACTTCAGTATCCAAGACATTCAAAGACCTGCCCCCAATGCATTCAAGAAAACTGTGCGCATGCTTTTGGATTCGTCTGTCTTGAACTTTTGTTGTTCGTCCTTTAGATTCTTTGGTGATGATGATGTGTAGTAGTTTGTTGATTTCAGTCTCATATTGGAGCAGAAGGTGCTACAAATTTCCATTCAACGCCTTTTTTTTGCCGGCGAGACGTCTCAAACATACAGTGAGATGATGAAGGATGGGCGCTATGGAGTGCGGTATAGCCTCATATTATTTACCCCTGCCATTCTCATCACACATCTACAGCAAACGTCGTTGGATCTCAGCTGGGGCGATTTCATCAATAGTATGGAATTTGATGACACAGGGCAAGCCGCAGTCTGCGACTGTTCGCTGATAATGCTGCCGTGTACGGGAAAGCGTTGCCGTTGGGTGACTGTAGGACGATACGAGCTGACTTAGACAAAATTTCTACTTGGTATGATGAATAGTAGTTAGCTCTGAATGTAGAAAAATGTGATTAATGCAGATGAGTAGAAAAAAACACCCATAATGTTCGAATACAGCACCAGTAGAGAGCTGCTTGCGATTGCCTATGACATGTTTTGGCGTAACGCTGCAGAATAATAGTAAATGGATTGAGCATGTAAGGACTGTTGTAGGGAAGATAAATGGTCAGCTTCCGTTTGATGGGAAAATTTTAGGAAGACGCGGTTAATCTGTAAAGAGGCCGCGTACAGGACACTGGTACGACCCATTGTTGAGTACTGTCCGAGAGTTTTGGATCCGTACTAGGTCGGATTAAAGGAAGACAGGGAAGCAGTTCATAGGCGGGCTGCCAGTTTTGTTAGCGGTAGATTCGAACAACACACAAGTATTACGCAGTTGCTTTGGGAAGGCAAATGGGCAACACTGGACAGAAGGCGACGTTCTTTTCGAGCAGCACTATTGAGAAAATTTAGAGTACCGGCCTTTGAAGCTGATTGCAGAACGATTCTGCGGCAGAAAACGTACATTTACCGTAAGGACCATGAAGATAAGGTTAGAGAGATTAGAGCTATCACAGAGACTTATCGACAGTCGTTTTACCCTCGCTCTGTCTGCAAGTGGAACAGAAATGGAAATACTAATAGTGGGACAGGGGATGGTACAGGGTACGCTCCACCATTCACCATACGGTGGCTTGCGGAGTTTGTATGTACACGTAGATGTAAATATTTTATATACTCCTACATGTAAGACGGTGTGCTGGAAGGCTTGCCTGTCAGGGGACGACAACAGCAACAACGCTTTAGCGAGAGGTTTAAAATATAAATACTAGCTCTCGTAGCCATCAAGTCATCTATGTATATTGTAAACAACATCGGTTCCATAACAGTACCTTGATGTATGCCAAACACAGCCTTCCTTTCTAATAGTAACAACTCCCAACAAAAAGTAATGATAATGACAATTAAAAAGACATGCTTAATTGTAATTGCTAGGATGTGAAATCAGTAACATATCTGTTCGGGTATTTCGTGTGCACATACGTTGTTTACTAGATGACAATGTGTAACTATACAGAAGGCTTCCCAGAAGTCAGGATAGCATCAACCTCACCACCGCTGTCTACTGCTGTCTAAAATCCACGAAGGATCACAGCAGTCACTGTCCAACAACATCTGTAAATGCGTAACCCTTGTTGATTCATGCATTGGAGGTTTTTTTTTTTTTTTTTTTTTTTTTTTGTTTCAAGTCAGCGTCAGTAAGAAAGACCTGTATTTAAAAAAATTATGCTTCTAAGTAACATCAGCGTAGTACGTCATTAGGTATAGTTTCGCCCCTCTGAAGAAAGGCAAAGAAAATGTGGAGCTCTTGATATTAATTAGTAGATGAGTAAGTAATAGACGTGAATCAGTTTTAGTAAATAATGCAAGACACCTATCCATTTTTATTTGGCGGATACACACTTCCACGAGCCACCATCTGCTGAAAGACTTGTTCGCCCCTGTAGGAAAATATCATAATGCATTCTGGCAAATGTAGTACGCTAATATTTCTAGTTTTTGTGACAATATATCTGGCCAGCTTGCAGAGCACGAAGCGCTAAGAAAGTTTCGTATTCGAAATACATCCTATTTATCTTTCCTAGTGGTTTGACACCCCACCTCCACCATCAATCCAGAAGGGATGCTGCATTATAAACCAGACCGATTTATTGTTACACTGAAACAAGAAGTATGAACAGTATTCCGGCAGCGACCGAACCATGCTGATGCATGACAGTAGCAGTCAAACTGAGCCACCTAATGGTATTTAACCCACTCTTCCATGTTCCGCTCTCGAATGTTGTCCTGTAGATGATACTAATATACAACTATACATTCTTTTTTTTTTGGAACTAGACTTTCTTTTCAAGCTCTGTTTGATTATGTGTTATTCTATAAGACGGTTCTAGCTTTGTCGATTGGTACTGACTTGAGTCACTTTATGTGAAGTAATACTTTCTTTCTGCTGCATTTTTGGCCAACGATTTAGCTTCGATCTTCGCGGCAATGACATGTGTATTAGTGCCAAACACCCCGGGCCCAATTTTTCTGACTTTTCTCGTTTTTAGCAAAACTCACACGAGTAGCTCATTTTTTCTTAGAACGTCATGTTTCAGAATTCTAACGTTCTCTCATTGATGCATAACATTTCTTGTATTTCGTCTGGGTCTGGGGTTTGATGTGTTCTCCGTAACACGCTGGCATTTACTAAGGGAAACAGTGAGCTCAGTATCACTTTTATGTTGCTATGCCCTGTCTTTTATATCAGTGCTACCAAGGTAGAAACTTTGACTGCCGAATGAGATTCAAAGAAAGCGACTGTCAAAGTTTTCAAAGTACTTTACGTGTGTTTTAGAGGGTAAACAGTGCTGAAGTGCTGGCACCATGGCTAGCGCCGCGGATGCACAATTTGGCCCCCCGTGTTCGAAAGCCGACTGTAATTTTCAGTTTTGTTCTTCATTTACCAACCCATGTCCTTACAAGATTGCTGCAAGAATGGTTTCCAATGTATACTGAAGTAACGTTGTCCTTATATGTCTACTCGCTGGTGAATGAATTTTAAAAAATTAAAAAAAACAATAAGTTAATTACATAATTATTTGAAATTGTTTACTTTGAAATTATTGAAGTGTATCTTGGTTCATAATTAACTACAAGTGCCAGATTTCGTAAAAATGATCTGTTATGCGTTGTTTAACGCTATGTTATTGCCAACGCATGAAGTCTTCAGCAGTGTTAACGACTTTCCTTCTCCGAGTGAGATTCATATGAAGAAATGTCAGTGTGCCAACCTGCCTTTGCACGACGCTCGTGGTATTCGGAATTTTTGTGTTGCGAATGCTTCTACGGTCGGTATCATCCAATGTATTGCATTAAATCGTCCTAAAAAATAAACATAAGAATAAAATACAAATATTACTATAAGAATTGATATATGAAAGAAATATAAGAATATGAAGGTGTTGAAAGATTGTAAGCCCTGAAAATACCGTACACTCAGACATAGATATACGAATGTATGCCATTCTGAAACCCATTTGTAATTTTATATTTAATATAATGCCCTTGTACCCCTACTTTCACAAGAAAGATTCGTGTAGTAACCTTCTACGGACATGGGTAGACCAACAAAAATGTGATAATGAAATAAAATAACTAAAAAAGAATTGGGTTTCGAACACGAAGCACAAACGTTAAGGATCAAGATGCCAGTCACTGTGCTTCCATTTCAGCTGATGTTAGCGCGTGCTAAAAAGCATCTAAATTGCCATCATGTTGTCAAACAGTCGAGTATCTATCGAAATAGAGTAAGGCAGCTGCTGTGTTCTCCTCGTTAGTAGAATCCAGGTTGATTCTTACAGAAGGCCTTTTTTCCCATTAGAAACGTCATAACATACGAGTACGGAAGTCTTCCGAATTCCGTTAAAGTTTGTCAGGAATAAAACCTTCAAATTGTGGAAACGGAAATTACATACATCTTTTGCCAATCGCTTGTAACCCTTTTTACACAGCACCCTTCTGTATTGGTGTGGACCTGAGAAAGTGCCTGTTACCCTAAGCACGTTGCTTACTGTCATAAGAAGCACAGCATTTCACCATCATGGCCATCTTGGTACACTGGTTCAAACTTCGGTCAAAGATGAACGATATTACTGAAACCCGCTTCGGCGGCACTGTGGGAAGTGACATACGTCTTGCTTGTGACGTCTGGTCATCAGTAAGTTCGCCCTGGCACGTGTAAATTCTGAATGTCCATCCGGCAAGTTTCATCAAATCAGCGGCTGTTGTAGAGCTGGCTTCTACCACGAGGCTGTCGTGTCCCAGCCACCATCTGCTGAGCAGCTATCTAGCTTACCTACGAGTCCAGCTGCAGCTCCTATGGGGTGCGTGTCAACTGAGGCCCATTCAGCCACCGATGCACAGGGGATCCGCCAACCAGATGCCACCAGCGAGATGCCACTTGCCAGTCTAGGCTGTGGTCTGCACACCGGATGTCTATGCTTGTCTCACTTGCCATGGATGGGCAGGCATCCCGCAAGACTTAGTAACAGCGCAACGGGTCCAGACGGCGGCGACAGTCTCTGACACAGACTGCAGCACCGATGAAGTGTGCTTCTGGCGGAAGATCTGTCCACTGCTGCACCGCGCCGGGCATAACATCTGCAGGCGTCCTCACAACTACGCACTGGGCGCTGAGGATCGCAACTACGACACTTAACCCCGTCCGTAGGACGGGGTACTAGTCACCTGTATCATCTGTACTTAACTGTTGTAAATAAATGAATGAGACGTCTTCATGCTGAATGTAACCGAAACTTCTTCGTTAGTTCTCTAGAAAAGTCGAGCTCTTTCGATAATTAGTGCTAAAAGGAAAGCAAGTTCTTTTCCCAAATCTGTACATAATCGAAACAGGTATCGCATTGGGCCCAAATGCCTTTTCTACAGTAAGCGATTTATGCCATTTCATCGTTTGTGGAATGATTGAAACGAACAACCGCTCCTTTGCTTCTAACATTTTCTGAACACGAAGTCTTGTATTGTGGCTTTCTGTCTGCAAACCTTTTCGATGGCATGATAACTGAGCGACAGGACTGATGATTTGGATCTGTTTGCCTGGAAATTTCATCATATCTGTCGGCAAAATCTTACATTTGAATTCACTGAACGCCTCTCGCATTGCTTTCCTCACACTCATTTTGGCTTCGATCGACTTTTGGTTAAGAAGGCTTCGACTTCACTTAAATATGTGATGAAGCTCTACTTTTGTGTCAATATTCGAAAGTGATTGTCATACCACGAGATGTCAATAAGGCTCCACAACCTCTCTCGAATCAAACACGTGTAATGCAAATTACGTACCAGTAAACTATAATGTGGTTTATTTCACTTTTATTCGTTGTACTAAAAGAGTATTATCGACACTGATTCAGTACTCTGTGTTAACTCATTAAAAAAATTCGAGTTAGTCACTAGGAACTCTGAAAAGATTACCTTAAGAATCTGTTGTCTAACTTTCTGAAGAAAAGCAGTGTTTGTAATTTCATTCTGGTGAAAATCATAGTATAAACATAAGTAAATTTGAACCGCTAGATTATAACCTGTCAATTTGCCGCTTTATTCTGGATTACATCTATCCTTCCTTGCATGCGCATTTGCACTAAAAAACTTACGCAAGTTTCCGTAATTTATTAAAAAAGTCCAGAACTAAGAATATGTAGCTATGTCTTCAACGTAATAGAAAACAGCAACATCATAAAAAAAATGTTACATGAAATATATAAAACAGAAGAATCTCCCCTAAACAAAGGGTTTATATTTGAATTTGCCTGAAATGTATGAAATAATTATACAGTAGTAGTGACGTCGATGCGGAGTTTCATCTTGTACTGAGGTCTGATGTTAAAGATGTGCTGCAGAAATACAGCAAGTGAATCTCATTTTAATGAAAATTAGCTCTCTACTTGACGAGCGCTTGGGGAAAACGATTTTGACCTGCAACACGCATCCTAGAAATATCCAAATATGTACTATGTGATTTAGCTTGGGAGATCGAGCTGATGACTCTATGAACTGAGTTATCTGCTGTTGGAGATTTTCGTCCACGAATCAATCCCTGTTTTTCCTAATCTAAAATTTTATGTGAAGGTAAACAAGTATCTCTCAGCACCTTGAACTCCATAGTGCCGGGTAGAGAGATATGTAGCTTCGTGTGTCTGTCGAACTTTGGCACACCCCAGATTTCAAGCAGCCGTTCGTAACACGTAGCTGTCAACATGGGAAAAAGTAGTGTCAGGTGTCTCGCAGGGCCGTTATTTTTAACACTGTGGATCAATGATATCTGTGTAACATTCTTGTTATGTACCTCTTATACGAGCATGCTGATGCTGTGGAGCAGTACCTACCTACCAGCTCTAAGGCTATCGGTTGTTTTACCTCAACTATAAATGAAGACGAACTGAAAATCTGGGCCGCATACTGATCTCTAAGATGTCACAGTTAAGTTGATCAGTCAGCCTTTCCATGAAGCACTTCCTCCCCGTTTTGATTAACAACAAAAGTCATCGACAGTTTACATGCATGATCACTTACCTACTTCTCAAGTTCACTGATTGCCCAAAAACGTCCAGCGACCTGAAGACAACGTTGGATATCAATGTATCATAGTAAACATACACAGCATTGGGTATTACGTAAATGAGAAGAATTGCAATACTCCGTGACTGGTACAACGACCACCAAAAGCGCATTTGTTTCACTCGTGTTTAGTGTCGTTGTAAAGGCGCTTGAACAGCGTCAGATGTTGAGTGAACATTGTGAAGGATACGGAGATGACGTGTACACGTGTGAGACAGCGTTATCAGCACCTGGAGCAGTTTGAAAGGGGCCTCATTGTTGCTCCTCATTTGGAAGGCTGGTGTAATAATTTAACTCCCAAATTTGAGGGGCATTCTGTTGTGGCAGTGACTCGGTTTTGGACGACATGGGAACATAATGCAAGCGTACTCGCTGTCCCCTAGACTTCGTCTGACCACAAGAGGAGGGGATCACTGTACTGTGCACTGAACATATTGTAACTCCTTCATATCTGCACTTGTCATCCAAGAACAAATAATGAGCTCCCTGTTTTTACGATGTTATCCCAGTCATAGGTCGGAGACTAGCAACAGCCACACTGGGAAATTATCGCCCCGTGCTCAGGCTGCCGTTAACACATACGACTACGTTGTGGTGCCGTAACCGGGAAGCATAGACTGCTGTTGATTGGTGCCACGTAGTGCTCAGCAATGAATCGCGGTTTTACACTACAATGATAACCACCGTCGACAAGTTTGGCGACGATCTGGGGAGAGACACCGTTCTGGCAACCTTATGGAGGAGCACAGTGGTGTCAGGCCTGCCGTTGAAATGTAGGGAGCTGTCGGGTTTGACTTCACGTCACGGTTGAAAGTTTCAAAAACCGAACAAATGATTAATTGCATCTGAATCAGGTAACGGAACAAGAATACGTTAAAAGTGGCGTAGTAAAATGGATAGTTAGTAGATAGTGAATGGATTTGGAGAATGAATCAATGAGAACGAACTACTGGATTGTCTTCGATTCATAGAATTGGAGAAGGTTTTGATTTAGTTACAAGAAATCTTATGCTAGTGTGCTGAAAGTAATAATAAAAATAAAATATAGTAATGCATAAAGAAACATCTAAAAGAAAGCAGCACATATAAATAGTGAAGTAACAGAAGCAGGATTTAACGCAACCGAAGGAATCGATTTAATTGACAGAAATAAAAAAATTAATAATAAATACAACAAGAAAAGCGAACCAGAGTGATTTAGGAAAAGAAAGAAGATTTTGAGTGCTTCAAATTTTTGTGAAAATTAAAATTTAAAATCGATGAGCATCAACACTGTGCAGGAATGGAAGACATAACTATGATGTAAAGGAAAGTGAAATAGAAGTGGATTCCTAAGACAGAGACACTAAGTTAGTGGAAGATGGGTGCACAAAACTAGAAAACACCTAGGGCGACGCTGAATGCCAAAATGCATGAAAAATTCTAGAGGAAGGCACACAGTTTCCTCACTCTTTTCATTCTTTAACATCTTATCCTATTCTTCATCAATCTCTCGTTTCACTTTTCAGTTTATAAGATGTTTTCATATTCAAGGGACTCTTCTAAATTCCCATATGCAATATATCTCTTAGGTATTTGAAAGCGGGGTGTACCCATGAACTTTACTTGGTAATGTAGAAGGACCAAGTCAAGGACTTCAGAGAAGAAGGAATGATATTTCATAGTGCCTACTACTCATCTGCTGGAGTTAAATTCGTTGATTCTTTCTCCTCCATGGCAATATTACTCTTCTCACGCTACTTTCACCAACTACAAAACTTATTTATATCATTTGGTTCTCTATGAATGAACAAGCCCAATGAAAGGAGACTACTAGCAAACATTATTAGCACAACGGATAACTCGGCTGTATTAGAGCACAAAAGTATTACAACATGAAGACTGGCCTGGGGTTCATTTTACTTCCATCATTTCGTTTCCTTTTAAAGAGCACACATGTTGAAATCGCGACAACGATTTGAGGTTTACGTAGGGAAAGGGAACTGGATTGAAATCGGGTGGTGATATCAAGAAAAGGGGGTTTATTGTCACGAAGAGTAACAGATAATTTAAGAATAAAAACATGGAATTGCCACCGATATTCACAAAAGAAAAATCTAAATGTTACAGCCTATTCGTATAATTCACAAGAGACGATAATTTAACCTTGGGTTCCATCTCAAAGTAATTAATGAAACAGAGAGCCCCTTAACACATGTAAAAGCACAAGAAATAATGGATTCAATGGCGCTATCGTAAACAGTGTTATCACAAATTCGAGCGTAAGGTGTAACGGGTAAGATAGGATTAAAGTACAGTAGATCACAGGCGTATTTTCGTGTAACCAAGCACACTGGGGTGCTATAGGAGCATTTAAACCCATAATATACTAGAACTGAACCTATCGAAGCAGAAGCTGAGAGGATACAGGTAAGTCACAAACCCCTCTTTTGGGAAAATGAAAGTGCGTAAAAAGCTATAACTGGAAAACGAAAAAAAATTTCTTGCGCGTGTAGGCAGTATTACGACAAGAATTTCTGTACTAACGGACAGTATCTAAGCAAGGAGCATATGACATCGTTTGCACACCTTTCCTGAATTCACGTATACTTGTTATGTACACTGAAGACCCAAAGAAACTGGTACACCTGCCTAATGTCGTGTAGGGCCCCAGCGAGCACGCAGAAGTGCAGCATCATGACGTGGCATGGACTCGACTAATTTCTGAAGTAGTGGTGGAAGGAATTAACACCGATTCCTGCAGGGCTGTCCATAAATCCTCGAGAGTACGAGAGATGCAGATCTCTTCTGAACAGCACGCTGCAAGGCATCCCAGATATGCTCAATAATGTTCATGTCTGGGTAGTTTGGCGGCCATTTCAAAATCAGATGAGTGTTCGAGGGCCACTCTGCAACAATTATGGAAGTGCATGGTGTTTCATCGTCCTGCTGGAATTGCCAAAGTCCATCAGAATGCACAATGGGCATGAATGGATGCAAGTTATAAGACAGGATGCTACAAAGTTGTCGTCAGTCAGAGTCGTATCTAGACGTATCAGGTGTCCCACTTCACTCCACCTGCACTCTCTCCACATCTTTACAGAACCTCCACCAACAATCCATTGCCGACATGGAAGATCTATGGATTCATGAGGTTGTCTCCATACATGTACACATCCATCGGCTCGATAAAATTTCAAACGAGACTTGTCCGACCAGACAATACGTTTGCAGTCATCAATGTCGGTGTCGACGGGCCCAGGCGAGGCGAAAAGCTTTGTGTCGTGCAGTCGTGAAGGTTACACGAGTGGGTCTCCGGCTCCGCAAGCTCATGTCGATGATGTTCCGTTGAATGGTTCGCAAGTTGACACTTGATGATGGCCCGACATTGAAATCTGCAGAAATTTGCGGAAGGTTTGCTATTGTGTCATGCTGAACAATTATATTTAGTCGTCGTTGGTCGCGTTGTTGCAGGATCTTTTCCCGGCCACAGCGATGTCGGAGATTTGATGTTTTACTGGATTCCTGATACTCGAGGTATAATTGTGTAATAATTATACGGGGAGATCCCGACCTCATTTCTACCTCCCAGATGCTGTGTCCCATCGCTCGCACGCCGACTATAACGCCACGTTCAAACTCACTCGCAATAAGCGATCTAACAACCACGCCAGACACTTGTTGCTATACATAGACGTTGCCGACCGCAGTGCAGCATTCTGGTTGTTTACATATCTCTGTAGCTGAATATGTATGCCTATACCAGGTTCTTTGGCGCTTATTTGTCTCTTAATCAGTATCTCTCTCTCTCTCTCTCTCTCTCTATTCCCGTAGCAAACATGTCCAGTTCATGTATTATAAAAATTGACCTAAAAATTGTATGCAAATACGAGTTTCAAAACGTGGATATCATCTCCATGCAATGTGTACTCTTCAGAAATTAATTTTAAATGCAACAAATAGGTTTAAAGACACCATAGTAAAAATATCGATGTTCCAACATATGTGCCAGTTGCTGGGCTGAAACTGACGATAATTTAGAAAGAACGATTTCCTTAAACCTGACGAGAAAATGATTTAGTGAATAAACGACTCAATAAATTCTAAGTGCAATGAGTTATGCCTGAACAAAGACCTTCACGTTACAACTGTAGTCTCTATGCAAGACTAAAGGAAAGTAATAAAAAATTTAATCGCTGACCGCATTCTATAGCATAGCACTACTGAAAGAAGTAGATTAAGCACCATTGCATTGTGAATTCACTATTTAATTTACCTGAATCGAGAACGTGATTGGGAAGCTCAACAACGTAATCCCACATACAGCAGCCAGAGACTAATTGTGTAGCGAGCTGGTGACCGGATCAGCTTGTGGCTACCTATCGGTTGAGAGAGAGAGAGAGAGAGAGAGAGAGAGAGAGATAGAGGAAAGCAATTTCTTACCAGTAGTGAGTACCAGACGCCAACCAGTGGCATTCCTCGAAAACGCCACATCTCTGACGCTGATTTTAGCTCTCTGCTATACTCGACTATATTTTTACACTTAGGTTCAAAAACCTCACATTCAATACTGTTAACGTTGTTTCCATGCGGAACTTCCAAAAGAAACACATTCACGCATTTAATCATTAAAAATTGTTCATACGAGGGGATAGAAGGTAGATGGATACATCTATAAACAATAAATAAAAACAGTCTATATTCCAATTCTTCTCTCTCGAGAGGCTCGCTATTAAATAAAATGAGCAACTTACAGCACCAATTGCGTGTCGTAAGCACATTCGGAAATTTCTCACTTATGATATTTACAAAACGGGTCTTTCTGTCCTGTTTCACACTGCGTAGTTATTCACTAGGTTGATATCAAATAAATGTATGTTTGGTCTCTAACCAAGACTTTTTACTAAACATGAAACTGTGAAATTTTTCCTGTATTCTGTGATTTGTATGCGCAATAACATGCATGTATAAGAATGTACGATCACACGAAATAAATTCTCGATGTAACGTCGAAACTACGCGCTTCTATTCTTTACATAAATACGAAACGTTATCTTCGTATTATAGCGATCAATATTCCTAATCGCTTGTCACGGTGTAGCATCTTCGTTCAAAGCAGCAACTACCAGCGTCACCAGAAGAAGTAAGAGAATGTTATCAGTGCAGGTAATCTAGCGATACAGCTTGTGCGCCCGATGTCACTCAAACGTGTCAAAAGTGACAGAGGATCCCGACGTCGCTAAGTGGATTCTGTCAGAAAACAGGGAGTGGCACTTCTAGATATAGTAACAGAGTTCCGGAACGTTCGAAGCATTTGTGTTGCAAACAAAAATAGAAGTATACTTGTGATTTGTAGAATATCGTCTATCATACGCCTAAGTCCTTATTCCTTAGGTACTGGCTGTACAAAATGCGTAAGGTTGACATCATCTTTTCGTCTGTTCGTTCTCCGTTCGATTAATCACCTTACATGAACGGAAAAAGAAAATTGTTGGGAGAAACTAAATTACGTTCTTCTGCTAAAGAGGCTAAAAAAATTAACAATATATGCTGTATTTAATCCGTCCCACTAAGTCTGTGCGCGTTCTTGTACGTCCACATGCTCCAGACGAGACGTCTGGGACACATATGTCTCAGTTCGATGTCAAATCTTGATAACGCTGGAGTTTGCGCTGAGGTAACAAATGTCATGGGAAATCTCCTAATATCGTGTCGGACCTATTTTTGCCCTGCGTAATGAGGAAACTAGCGTGGCATGGACTCAACAAGTCGTTGAAAGTTCCCTGCAGAAACATTACGCCATGCTGCCTCTATATCCGACCAGAATTGCCGAAGTGTTGGTGGTGAAGGATTTTGTACACAAACTGACCTCTCGATTATATCCCGTAAATGTTGGATGTGATTTATGTCGGGCGATCTGGGTGACCAAATCATTTACTCGAGCTGTCCAGAACGTTCTTCAAACCAATCACGAACAGTTGTGGCCCGGTGACATGGCATGAATGGCTGCGAATGGTCTCCAAGTAGCCGAACATAACCATTTCTAGTCAGTGGTCGGCTCGACATGAAATTGCAATTGGTCCTTATACAGCCAGAACCTCAGTGTGGATCTGTGTGCAATTTAGAAGTTTTGCCCACAAGAATGGTACTGTCCCTCGAATTTCAGTTTTACAGTGTACTTCCAGCTGCCGCGTCATGACACTCCCCCCCCTGTAACGCAGCTGTTATTCGTATTGCCGCGGAAATATGTATACAGGAAAACCGAAGTACATACTCTATTCTGACAGTATGCCAGTCGTGTTGCGCAGCGGTCCTGTTGTGCGACGAGATGTGTAACATACTTTCTAAAGGATCCACATAGAGATGTGTATAGTTTCACTATCAGGTTTGGAATAAACAAAAAGCACAGTACATTTGAACCACCATGCATTCTCTCAACTCCATTAATAACAGAGATACAGGTATGAATGTCTTTTTGATGGAACTACGATAGCTTTTTGTTGCTAGAATCTCCAGAACAGCACGTCTCGATGAGATAAATTCAATGAGACTTAACAAGAACTCACGGAGTAAATACACTGAATGCAGGATTGTTTGTGCTGTTGTTGCGGCAGTTAAATGACCACAACCCATTAATTTACACCATTCACTAAGTTTGCACCACGAGACAGTAGGTGCGGCATATTATCCTACATTCAACGAAAAAGTGAGTCGTCAAGCAAGTCAAACGTCTTCAGTCGAGTGATGCCCTGTGTAGGAATTAAATGAAGTGCTGTACTTGTATGTAAATCAGCTTTGTTATGAGGAATGCTGCAGTTTATTTAAAGTAGGTTACATGTTAAACATCCACATAGTCGACTTGTTGGTAATATATGACATCTAATAAAATTATCTCCTTCATATGAGTATCCAAAACAGTTTGCTCGACAGTTTTCATTTCTGTTGTATCAACTGCAAATGTACGTATGACGGGTTCTGACCCAGTGCTTGTGCAAAAGTGTATAACCAGAGTGCGATATATTTTTTGGGACAAAGCTTTTATACTTTAAAGAGAACACTGTTTCCTTATACCCAAGCTCTTTTTGTGTCATATGAAGAATTTTTTCTGTGAATAGTAGGTGTTGTAGTGGAGGTTTCTACTAGGCTAGTGCATTTCCTACGCTTGTGTCTCTAGCCAACATATCACTAACTCTTTGCAATTTATAACAGAAGTTCTCACTCATGAGTGCTCTAAACGATCTCTGCATCCACAATGTGCATTTATATCATTCTGCGTATCATAATTACGATTATTTTTGTAATTAGCTTCAGAAATAGTTATAATGTGTTAACATGTCCCAATGGGACGAATGAGATGTGTGTATCATCATGTCGTTAAATACTACAGTAAAAAAAAATATTATTCTGCGCCCTAATTTTTTTTTAAAGCATAATGTGTTTCGTGAAATTCTGACCTGTTAAATCGTGACATATATTGTACAACACCACGATTTATGTATCTGACTTCTTGGTTTCAACGTAATATTTTACGTAAATTAAGAACATTGCACCTCTGACTTCCCACTCCAGATGGCGGTTAATGCGCTATAACAAATTTTGTTATATTTCATGTCATGTTATTTGTATATTTTTCTTTTTTATTAGTCCTGTAATACACCTTATAATTGTACCTGTTGATTTTTATTCTTGCATGATTTTTAAGTTGTTTTGAAAATAACACGCCAGTGTTTGTTGGCAAGATGTGCATTTCCCCCTTTCTTTTGCTAAGCGTTTGTGATGTACAATTTTAAATTTGAAATATTCAATTAATGATTTGCAAGTGCACATTTGGTATTTTGTGGTAATCTCCTGCCAAACAGAGTAATGTTAACTCTTCACGTGACACATGTCACATAGAGGGCGTTCCTAGCCTCTGTCACACCGATGTCTGCTCTAGTGGCTCAGTTCAAATGGCTCTGAGCATTATGGGACTTAAATTCTAAGGTCATCAGTCCTCTAGAACTTAGAACTACTTAAACCTAACTAACCTAAGGACATCACACACATCCATGCCCGAGGCAGGATTCGAACCTGCGACCGTGGCGGTCGCGCGGCTCCAGACTGTAGCGTCTAGAACCGCTCGGCCACCCCAGCCGGCGTGGTTTCAGTTATTGGGATCGTTTCATAGCTTCTGTTACTACACCAGTGCTTACGAGCTTTAATTTGTACGCTAACGGTATGTTGTTACCAACAGTTTGCTTACATTCAGGTGTATTTGTGGACATTTGTTTCTTATTCACTGATCCCTATGTAAAAATTTTCAACTTCCAACACTGAAGATGATAATTATGTGATCGAAAATCGACTTTGCTGTTAATAAGTCATGAAAATTACGGCCAACGCTGACCTTCCTTCTAATTTTAATATACTGTATGAACCGTTTTCTGAAATACAATGCGATTAATTATGGCGTATATGTGCAGTTCGTCCCTTCGAAATAAAATGTAGAATCAACTGATTGAATTTGGGTCAATAGTACAATATTTATATATTTATTGATAACATGTATAAATAGCATCACACAGTTAAAGATACGATTTAATCAAACCACATCGAGTTCACAAACAGAAGGTGCACAGGACGAAATACTGCAGAAGCAATAAATTACTAATAAAGGCGCAGAGTAAATAAAATTTAAATGAATTTTACATATTTATTAAGCTAATATCAGAACAACCTGCTCCAACCACGGGATTCGTAAACGGAATGTTTCCAAAATAAAGCATTAATAAAAGACTCAGTTGATATTAAAATTAAATGAAATTTCATCACAATTAAAACAACAACAGCAGACAAAAACAAGCCCTTGCATGGCAACTTCAGAAATTTATTGAGTCTTACAGATAAAATGTTTACCGAAAATACTATAAGAATGAAGATCGTTAGTTCCCCCTTTTAACTGCCATAGGTGTTTGCCTTTTGAAAATTACCGTAATCAAGCACTTTGTTGCACGAACCTCAGTCAACATCCTCACGTGCGAGACAAGAAAACACCACAGAACCTAACCTGAAACATTTCAGTATTAGAAAGAAAAAGCAACACTGTCTTATTTTATCATTAACATAAAGTACTCGTGATACACACGACCAGTATAACAGTTTCGTTAATCACAACATATAAAAACTTCAAGCAAACTGGTTGTTGAATTGATAACATGCAATCGGTACGAAATTTGTATGCTGTACAGATAATATAGTAACTAAGGACAACCATCCCACAGGTTTCATTAACACCATGTAGCGACATATTGTCTGTGGGTAAGTATTACATAATGCCAGTTTTAGGAAGCACCAGATTACAGCACCTGTCATGTAGAGGAACTCGTGGCAGAACGGGATAGCGGGGCATAATGGGAAATTGCTCTTTTCTAGACTGGACAATGTTGCAACCTGTTGTATGGGCATGTAACTACTTCTCCGAATGGAAGGGAAGTGAGGACAGCCATTCTGATTTAGTTTTGAAGTGCGAGATCTAAGTGAATTGTTGTCTGTCACGTTACCGCTTGCGTTGTTCTCACGTTTGGTAAATTTCAACGCCAGGTAAGCTGTTAATTGTTAATTGTATACCCTAAAATGACACATTCCCTTAACGTTTATGGCATTCGTTATACTTTAATTATTTAATGCGTTTAAATACGTCAGTTATTACACTCCATAAAAGTTGTTAATCTGAAAAGTGCTCTTGGGGCGGAACGGGACGGGGCAGAATGGGGTAGTGTCCCGTTCTGATCCGTCATATTTTGATGCAAGTGGAAAGCAAACCCAGCCAGGATGTTCATGGATGCCAGACTCTCGCAACCAGCTATGTTCGCCGAACAACTCAGCTTTCCAGATATTGCTTGAGGCTGTCATTCCAATCCCATTAATCTGTCAAAATACTCGGCAGCCTACAAGACGAAAAAGCAAAACCGGCGTATTAACAGGTTCTCCTTATAAGAAGGAAATACAGAATACTGTCGCACGTTAAAATAGGCCTATAGGAAGGAGGAGGGTGCACAAATAAAACAATGTCAGGACAGAGACGTCAGGTGCAATGCAACTTAAGGCAAAAATATCAAACTGCACACCCAAAAAGACCAAAACAGAGGACATCAAAGACCTTAAGAAAAATAAAACGAAGAAGATGATGGAGAAAGAATCAGAGGATGCTGAGTGTCTCTACTGTGGGGACTTCTACTCCGTTTCTAATGAGGGCTGGGTCACATACCAGAGTGGGCACAGAATTCATCTGCTGGCATAGACAGTGAAGATGAAGAGGAAATACTGATTTGTGACTATTGTCGAAAGGGCTAGTAGTTAATGGTTTGGTGGTTATTAAGCATTGTACATTTTTCAGAATGACAATAAAATATTTTCTTATTTTGAAGAATGGCTTTTTAATTGTTTAAATTATACATTCCTTAGTCTGAATTGCCTGTTATACAACATTTTGTCATAGTTTAATATGATATTCGTAATTCAACGTTTATGCAACAATTTAAAAAAAAAATACCCTTATCCCATTCTGCCCCGTTGGTGGGGCGGAACGGAAAATATGCCAGACTTTCTTTGAAAAATTGTAAAAAATGGAAAATGTATTGTTTTAAGTGATTTTAAAATAAGGTACATTAGGTTACACTGCAAGGTGTTTTTTTATCACTTTAAGAAGTGTTTCTTTATGTTCCGTTATTTTATAGAAATTGTTAAACATTAAGTATCCCGTTCCTTCCCGAGTTCCCCTACATAATACTGCTTGGTAGAGCTACCTGATCACACATCATGCACATAATGTAACCCCGTATGTCTGACAATCAAGGAATACCGACCCACTACTGTGAATAGTCATAAGAAGTAGGTACCAGCGCTTGAAGTGTGCTCAACTTAGCAGGACCACAATAACTGCCACGCCAGAGGGTGACGTCACACAAAGAGGCCCACTCTGGACTTGCTGTCAATGGTAGCCAGCCAGCACTGCCAACACTTGTGTCTCTGCTCAGAGTCCTCTCTTTCTGGACTCTTCCTCTGCAGATAAAACATTTTCTTCGGCAGAGAGTCGTGCAGGTAAGCGGGCAGCAAACCACAGGAAGTAGTGCCAATGTAGGAAACCTAGGCGAAATATGCCACACCTGGCACAAGCGAAAGTGACCAAATTGCATCAATGGCAGATGAACTGTCAACATCGTATTGAATACTGTCACTGTTTTCACAGGAAGAAAATGTTGTAGGGACAGTATCGCTTACTTGTTACGCCTTGTTAACATATCCCTGGAACGTAAGATAAACATGCAATATTGATTAAAGGAAGGTCCATATTTCCTTTCGTTAGATGTTTAGCCAATGATAGTGGAATGTAAGTTTGTGGTGAGGCTTAGTAGTACAGCACTGATCGGCTATAATTTCGTTGACCGTACGTTAAATGGGAAACGTATATATATTTCGTTCATTTCGTTATAAACACTTTACCCTTGTTATTAGAAAATATACCCCTGAGAAATTGTCAAATGATATGATTCCCATATGATGGATTTCCTCTCTTAATGCTTCAGCATCAAGAGATTAATTAAGTCACTCATTTCCAAAACAGTGGAAGGGAACTGACAGTTCTTTTCAGACTTACCCACTGTGGTCGACCTTTTTCCTCCAGGGTCACGTAAGACAGCACGACTACAAGGAGATTCGAACAACTGTTGACGACACGAGAGAGAGACAGGAAGCACATGTAAAAATGAAGAGCATGATCCAGAAGACACAATTTCATTTTCATTGAAAATAATAAATTATATCCTTCACCAATTTTCATGTCACTAACAAACATTATCTGATCATTGTTTTTTTATTATCAATCTTAGGTGCCATTTAGTGTAAGTATTATGTTAACGCACAATTTTGTACCAAGCCGGGAATGGTAAATGCATGCACAGGGAACAAGCAAAAATTTAAAGACTATTCTAAGATTAACTGATACAGGATGTAGTAATTTGTATAACTGAGTTTATATTTCTGTTGAAAAGAATTCATAGGTGACAATAGTACCGTTGAATAAATTTAGATGCAGAAATTAACTTTTTTTCCGTTCATTTATGTGTGTAAGAAAATTTTTAGATGAGGTTCAGCTGTCGAATAATGTTGTGTTGTTAATTATTTTTAATTTACCACAATGTTTGTTACCAAAAGGAATACAACATCGTATTTTATCACCATACGCACACCTTATTTGTAAGACAAATTAATTTTTGTTGTACACTTGTTACTGAAATTTAATTTCGTCGCTAAAAGTAATATTTTACTATGACTATTAACAAAACGTTTGTCTGAATAGAGAAGCGTAACTTCAACTTTGTGAGTAAAAGTGAGCGAATAGTGCAGAGTAACTGACACATATATTTTAAAATTCTTTACTTTTATTGCGTTTGATTTGTGAATTTTATTGAGACGGAGTTACTGTTTCTGCCCCATTAATATGTCACAAATTTACCCTGTGACAGTTATTTTATATGATGCATTAGACATTCTTGTAAATGTCGTATGGTCTAGTGAGCCTCTGGAAAACGGATGAGTCCAATTGTTTGATTATATCGTTCTGTACATCCTTTCTGTCATCCTTTTTATGTTGCTATATATAGGGCAATCAAAAACTCAGTATAAATTTGAAAACTTAATAAACCACGGAATCATGTAGACAGAGATGTAAAAATTGACACAGATGCTTGGAATGACATAGGGTTTTATTAGAACAAAAAAGCAAAGTTTACAAAATGTCCGACAGATGGCGCTGGACAGCAAAACGTTAGTGACAGCGCATGAAAATCGTGTCTAAAAGGAGCTTTAATGAGAGAGAGAATCAGATGCGCCAGTAGTCGCAGCATGTTGACGTTATCTGAAAAGGCGCTTTTAGTATCATCAGAATGGGGAATGTGCTAGTTCAGCGCTACGATACGATCGCCATAGGAAGGGGATTCGAACGGGTAAAGGTCCGTTGACAAATGCAGCTGTGGCGAGAATGATTTCGAAGTTCGAAGCCCGGGTTGTTTAGACGATAGACCTCGTAGTGGCCGACCGAGCACAAGGCGTAATGCTGCTGAGACAGTTCAGGAAGAAATGGTGACTGTAGCGTGTTCATCTATGCAGTCGCACGTCGCACCGGCATTCCATACACTACTGTTTGGTTGGCACTTAGGCTTGCCCTCCGATGCTATCCGTACAAAATCCATCGGCATCATGAACTGTTACCTGGCGATTTAGTGAAGCGGAGGGCATATGCGGTGTGGGCGTTTCAAAAGATGGCGTAAGATGACGATTGGTTGAATAACGTTTTATGGACCGACGAAGCTCATTTCACGCTACGAGGATCTGTCAACGACCACAACTGCAGAATTTTGGTTAGCGAAAATCCTAGAACTGCCGTGGAAACTCCATTGCACGACGCGAAAGTCACGGTATGGGGCCTTTTTTCTTCGAGAAAATGCGTGATTCTGGTTTTGTAACTGCTACCGTGACGGGTGAGAGGTGCGCCGATATGTTACAGAATCGCATCATCCCCAGCCTGGCTGATAAACATCTGCTGGAACATACGATGTTTATGCAGGATGGCGCTCCACCCCATATTGCTAGGCGCGTGAAAGATGTCTTGCGCGCGTCGTTTGGTGATGATCGTGTTCTCAGCCGCCACTTTCGTCATGCTTGGCCTTCCAGGTCCTCAGACCTCAGTCCCTGCGATTATTGGCTTTGGGGTTACCTGAAATCGCAAGTGTATCGTGATCGACCGACAACACTAGGGATACTGAAAGACAACATCCGACGCCAATGCCTCACCATAACTCCGGACATGCTTTACAGTGCTGTTCACAACATTATTCCTCGACTACAGCTATTGTTGAGGAATGATGGTGGACATATTGAGTATTTCCTGTAAAGAACATTATCTCTGCTTTGTCTTACTTTGTTATGCTAATTATTGCTATTCTGATCAGATAAAGCGCCATCTGTCGGACATTTTTTGAACTTTTGTATTTTTTTGGTTCTAATAAAAGCCCATGTCAATCCAAGCATGTGTGTCAATTTTACCTGTCTATCTACATCATCCGTGATTTTTTCAGTTTTCAAATTTATACTGACTTTTTGATCACCCGGTATTATAAAATGAGTTGTGAGTTCGTCTGAAGAACAGCTGTAGTTTCCTTGAGTTGCCTTCAGCATGTACTGTTTTATATGAATTCTTTCATCAATTATCTTGCCTTTAATCACTAACGTAAATTAGTTTGCTATATATTAAAGGAATTTTCTTTGTAGCATGGGCTTAACCCAGTGTGTTTGATCCAACAGTGTGGTCGCTACCGAACAGCAAAAGATAGTAGAGATTGTAGTGCGGTTTCTGGTTAGCCAATTCGCGTGTGAATTGTGTAAGATACTTAAGAAAACTGTACTGACATTGTCTCCACTCTGCCACGTGAGCGGTTCTCCAAGGAGACTTGACCACCTGCATCCTAAATTATGTTCAGATTGGAAATGGCTGTGAAGTTTAATTTTGTAATAAAAACGAGAACTATCCACATGGGTGAATAAATACAAGAGTCATTGATTTTCAACTACCCACGTAGAGTTGAGTGCACACACCAATGAGTAAAAAGACGCTCTTGCGGTAATTCAGTCTCGGATTTGCTTGTGTCTCGTGTGAATTTTTTATTATGTTCCAAGAATGATAGTCTAAGATGAGTTCCAGTGTACCGCTTTGACTTCCAACGTGGTGTTGCCTGCACTGTCATTAAAAATCATCGTTCTCGGTGAAATTTGTATTAGGATAAATACGTGCATGTCAAGAATATAGCAGGAAGTAATAAATTTTACATGTGCCAAATATAAGAATATATTTGTCTGCTTAGTCCCTTGTCTCACATTCCGGCATTTCATAGCGTGTTCCCGTCAAAATCAAATAGTGCCAGTCACTAAGCACAGTTACTATTTAATTCAATGCATTTCCAGAAGAATGAGAATGAATGACGAGCACGATGATCTTGTTACAGCTCTAGAAAAAACAACAGCAACATAATACTCCCTCCCTCTTCCAGTGCATATCTTATTTTACGAGACCGCTATGTTAGGCATAGGCGCCTTCAGCACGAAACAAGAACATAAATAAGGTTCTGTTTTTAACTGAGGCACTGCTTGCAAACCACGATAAACTACATATTCCATTGAGAATCTATCCAATGGAAAGTTTAATAATCTCAGTCCCAAAATCACTCCAACAGGAATCCTGATTAGCTGTCCCAATTGCAGAGTTATAGTAAATCAGTAAATACTTTTGTTAAAGTCAACGAGAGATAGATCGTGTCCGACTGTAAGGCAAATATACGCTAACTTCCTTGGTTACCCGTTGTACATAGATAAACAGTTTCCTTTTCACTTAAAAGTCAAACAGTTGTTTTGGATCGACCCCTTTTAATGAAATACCAAGCATTAAATCAAGGAAGGTAGCAAAAGTATATGTCCTCGTTGGAAAGCAAGGGCGCACAGTCTGGCAATGAACTCCA